>NC_135503.1:99778051-100378051 GCF_052857255.1 Amblyomma americanum | reverse complement strand
GATGATATCACCGCTTTTATCGCCGTTGATCCCTGTAATGTTCGGCGTATTACCTTTGATGCTAAGTGTGAAATGTGGATAATTTTCATTTCGTCTCACAGAACTGCGTTGGATACGAACATAATACGAGAAAAGATCTTTTACAGCGCACTCTTGAAATCAAAGTGAAATGACTTACATCCAGAAATGCACGAGGGCTGCTGAAAGACAAATACATGCAATCTCGTACCCATGACCAAAAACAACTTCAAACGGCGGCGATCGTATTGCTGAAATGGCAGGTGATGAAGCAGTTTTTATTTTTGTTCTTTTTCTCGATCAGCCTACGTATTGAGAGGCACTTTTCTTCCCGTATACATACAGATCTATTCAAAAGTAGCAATATTAATTTGTAAATATTATGCAACTTATTCATATTTTTTGAATAAATCTTCCTTTTGTTATATTTCTTCAACGCAGACGCCTTTAGTGAGGACATCATGAAATGTGATAATTTGGTTCATTTATGGCGTTTAACGTCCCAGAGCAACTCGAGTTATGACGGAAGATGTTTTTTATATGTTGTGCCATAATTAGGGAGGCGCCGCTACCTTTATGTTACAGCGATGGAAGTGGAGGCTGCTGCGCCTTCTGTGGAGCCCGGTGGGCCGGCAGCGGCTTCCCAGAGGAAGCTCCTGTACACCCTGAGTGACTCAACCAGCCAGGACACTGTTGTGTACTTGGCGCCAAGTGATGGCTCCTCGACCGACGATGGGTTTGTAGCGGTCGTTATTAAGAAGGCCAAGCGCAGACTGCGCAGACAAGCTGAGTCGACGTCAACCACATCCTCAAGCATGGACACGATCATCACGGCGCGAGGTGCGGAAGAACGTACAGCCTTGTTGGTGCCATTCGAACCAACGGACAACTTGAACAACCTGAACAAGCAAGGCATATCTCTCTTTATCTTGACAGCCTCGTACCGGGAGGGATTAAAGACGTTAGAGTAAACCCACACAAAAAGATCATTGCCATTGATGTCATCAAGAAAAGCGCACTAGACAGTGTTGACGCCATCACCAAAGTCGGCAATATCAGTGTACGCCCTTTTATTCTCTAAGAGAGCGGAACCACAGCTGCCGTAATTTACAACGTCATCACCATCTGTGATGCCGACTTGCCCATATCAAGCGGACTACCAACATAATTTCCATAATACAAGTTCAGCGCCTTGGAATGTCTAAATGCATCAAGCTAACCTTCAAGGTTGACTGCATTCCATCATGCGTGAAGATGGGTCACTTTCGTCACCCGGTTTGTCCATTCGCACCTAGCCTGCTAGAGTGCAGGAAATGCATGAGGATTGGTCACGTTAGCGGCCTCTGTCACAACTCCATCGTGGGCCCAAGCTGCTCCGAGCAACCCAGCGGCGACAGCTGCTGCGCCACTACCTTGAAGTGCGCCGACTGTCGTGGCCCTCACGACTCTTCCTCGAAGAACTGCCCTCGCCTAAAGACTGAGAGGGTAGTACAGAAGCAAATGGTGCGAGGCCATTCCACCCACAGAGGGGCTATTGCAAAGCTGCGACTATGTCGTTCGCGCCGCCAGAGGTCATTGAAGGAAGCAATCAGCTTTGAAAAGAAGACCCCAAGCGGCACTGCAGTTTGTACAGCTCCACCAGCAACCGAACTAAATCAGGAAAGCGCGGCGTCTGGTGACACACGACCTGCTGCCCCAGATACAACGTGGCCACCACTACCAAAGCATAGTACGCACACTGCTCCAGGTATGTTGGTGCACTCCATATCTGCAACACCTACGACTGATCCGGGCAAAAGGCGCGATTCAGAAAATGGCCAAGATATAGAAGTGATTGGAATCCTCACGTCATTGATGAATGATATGCGCGTTCTGCTTTCCAGCTTGCGCACGCCAGTAGCACACAACGCATTGCAAGTACTGGACGCGCTGCATCCAGTTCTTGCAGCTCTGCAATAGAAGACACCATGGCTCCCCCGGAACTATCTTTTCCAAAGAAACTCGAGCAGGCTTTAATTTTTCAATGGAATACCCGCGGACTCCAGTGACGGATTTCAGATATTCGGCACTATGTTTACGAAAACATAGTCAGGGCATTGGACCCCGGACTGCGCTTCTTGGGAAACGTGTGTCTGCGAGGAGACAGTCCGTCATCTCCTGTGTGAGTGTCCTGTCTTTGTGAAAGAAAGACGTAAGCTGCGTTGTGCTCTGGACCGCCTTGATCCTCGCCTTTCACAGAGGACAAGATCCTCGGTCCGTGGCCACAATAGTCGACTGCCATCAAGGCTCACAAGGCACTGTTTTGTTTTTTACGAACGACTGCCTTGATTGACAGATTGTGCTTTTGTTTCCAGTTCCTTCTCTCTTCTATTTTTAATCCCCTCATTCCCTTCTCTAGTGCAGGGTAGCCAACCGGAAGTCCCTGTGGTTAACATCCTTGCCTTGTCCTCCGCTCCTAACCTATCCATCTGAGATTGCAAAGCACACGGGCGTCTAGCATTTCACCCCATCGAAATGCGACCGCCGATCGAACCCACGTTCTTCGAGTCGGCAGCCGAGCGCCATAATCAATAATCCACCGCAGCGGAAAAGTGCGTAATTTATCGGGAATTTTTAATACCTGGGAATTTCAAAGTTATTTTTTTTTCACGCATGTCACACATTTACATTCATAGGCCACTAGAGCACTTGTCTACCTGTACGCAGCCCCGGCGCCCAGTCAGTGCACACCGCGTATAACATCTTTGCAAACTTGGATATCAACCATGCACTTTTGACAAGATCCCAAACTAATACGTATAAAGCCACAGGAAGATACAACACGGCATAAACCGACAACATTAGTTTAAAACGCATAAATAAAAAAGAAAGCTAACAGGCACGAACAACTGACTCTTTCACATATTTCATTCTGGTGCGAAGAGGGCGACTGTTCTTCCGAACGATTGGTAACAAGCAAGCACTTCACAAAAAACACTTGTACCTTAGACCCAGATAAATGCAGGTAAATGTGAGGATGACGCACGGAAACGATAGACCAGATCAATTGCTTTTTTCCGAGGAGGCTGATGTTAGACGCAGAAGCATTCACCGCAAATTAGAGTTACAGAAGACTACAATAAACGCTAGAGTATATGCGGACGACCTCAAACTTTTCACACTTGTAATAATATGATTGTTCAAAAAGCCGATACTAAGAGGCCTGGAAAAATTTTCATTCGTGCAATATTATGGAAACAAACCTTTATCAAAACAAATCCGTGTGCTATGCGTATTACTATCAAGAGACATTGTTTTAATCAGGAGATGAGAGTATTAGGTAATGAAGCGAAACCATTATATGCCGCTTGAATTACTATTAGCATGCCGATCACGCCACGGCCGTTTCCACTATTAAACTGTTTCTGGTCATACAACAGTTAACCTCCCACTCTCACCTCTAGAACTTCGATCATGCAGCGCGTTTTACACAAGATAAGTCTGGGCGAGTTGGTATGATGTCAGCTGGTGTCGTATGGTACGGTGTCTTAGTGTTGAACTCTGTTGTCCCAGACTGGTTCACCAAACCGGATATTATATTTCTGCAGCCATTTGCGAGACTTCTTATTCGTTTTACGTCTAATGGATATCTTTGGCACCCTGCCACGCCCTGAAATCAGTTTTTCGTCAAGATTTAACGCCCGCACACGAAAGGCATAAAATCTAGGAAGGATAAAACTGTTTCCTCTTTCAGCGGATATCGTTTTATTCTTATTTTGGAAATTTATCTTGAGCTATCGTCGTCTATACTAACCATTTGCATCCGAGAAAACAGAAAACTGAATGTTTTCTAGGTGTTTTCTGGGTTTTTTTTCCCAACTGCAGCGGACTGGAACGCTCTGCTTGTATTTGCATCCATTTGAAAACCTTGGGTTTTATTTTAAACGCTCTTTCCTTCGACAAGAGAGCGCTCATTTAGTATGTTTTTTGCTTTAAAATAGCTGTGTGAGGCCCTATACCATATTTTAATTGTATTTGTATTGCTTTCTCCTCTTCCTTTTTCTCTTTTTAACTGCGGTGTCTGAATAGAATCCACGTGCACTCTAAAGCCCATTTTTTGCAGCCGGCCAGTATTCCTCTCCACAAAATTTTAAAAATGTTCTGAATGTCCCAAGAGTGAAAGAGGAAATGGTACCGGATGACTGGATGCAAGCACAGGAAAACACTTATGAAAAGAGTTCAAGATCAAGTCATAGAAATCCCCACAAGAAGACAGAATAGCCAGTGCAGCCATGCGCAGCAAGGAAATGTGAGAATAATGCGAAGCGTGCTCCTTCCGACAAGGACCTTGCTCCTTCTGGAAACGAGAGTGCGATAGCCTCACTTTAGGGCAAAAAAAAAGAGTAGAAGGAAAGAGGAGGTTCTCCAGGAGTCCGGAGGAATGACGCCTTCTTTGCGCGACTCTAAAGGCCTCGAGATGCGGCTGTAGCGACAGGAGAGAAAGAACGAATGGGGAACAAATTACGGATTGAACAAGACAAATGTTTCAGGGTGGTCAGTTTGGCGCGGGAAAGATCAGCAGTGAAGCGTCAGAACAGACGTTGAAACTAGAAAACAACCTCAGAAGATTTTGGCTTTCTGCAGAGGTAACAAGCCCTGTGCTTCCTGTCTGTCGACGGCTTTCGTCACAAGGAGCGGGCATGAACTGTCTGTAAGGCGGTGGTTCGTCCGGTGGCTTGTGGATCAGCATCTTTCTTACTATTCGCAGTCGTTTGTAACAAAGGAGCTCATTTTTTTGTCAGATTAGAGAACTTGTTAGATATCGACAGTTCACGTCACTTCTTTCCTAGCGCATATTTACACAGCCCACATAGCTCCTGTGCGGAGAGGCAGATCCGTGCTGCCCGCAAACGCCTTTCTTTTGGTGGCTGGGGCAAAAACGGAGGGTGGGATTGGGACGGATCAGTGTTGGGATGACAACGTATTTCATGGCAATTATTTTGATATAAATATCTTCTTTTTGTAGCGAGAGCTACACTACGCTACGCAGTCGAGCATTTCGCCTCGAGCCTAAGAAGGCGATAGTGCACATGCGCGAAACCAGAGGAGCAGCACGTACGTGGTGCATAACGTGAGAGTTCGCCGCTGCCGCCGCGTCAGGAGCCACGCCGGCCCAGCTACGCCCGCCGGCACCGCGCGTGAATGCGCATGTGTGGCAACCGGAGAAGGGAAGCTGGTGCGCTGCGCATGATGTCAGAGCTCGGCCACCGCCTCGGCCACTTGTGGGGTCGTGTGGATTAACTGCGTATATGCGGCTGTGGGTATAAAAGCTGAGGTGATACGATTCTGTGTATCACAATCGCTTGGTATGGGTGACGAAAAGGAGACTCTAGCCGCCGCTATGCGCTGTCTTTTTTTTTTCTTTATTGCCTGGCTTTGACACAGAAAATTGCACATAACAAACAATCAACAAAAGACAAACGCTATGTACACCCGACTCGAAGTCAGCCAGCATGAGTCTGGCTTCGTCAACTTAAAATTCACGCAGTGTACAGAGTGGCTCTAGTCTTGAGAGCCACTCCGGAGGCTCCGCTGCGGCCCTCTGAATGGCCAGAAACATGTCCATACTTTCTCGAAAGTAGATTCGGGCAGGTCTTGCGTCTCTGTCACAGTGAAAGCCTGCCATTCTCGAGCGCCATATACAGTGGAGGCCTGTCAGCATTATTAAATCATAAGGCACCCCATCCTCATTTTCAACACATAAGTAACGGAGGTCAATTCTTCGGGCCCCGAAGTCCTCGCCTGGCACTTGGCTGCTCTGCAGAGAAAGAAGGAATATCATAAGGCTAAACGAGCGGCGGAGACGCTTGAGCAAAGAGAAGAACGTCTTGCCAAGCGGAGATGCCAGCAGGTGGAGCGTAACAAGCGGCGCATAGCAGGTTGCCTGTGTATCTGAGAGAAACCAACCAGTCTTAATTAATACTCTGTAGGCAGCATTGAGACAGTTGCGCGTTAGTTTACCGATCATCGGGCAGTGTTTATCTCTGTCAAAACAATTGAATAAATAAACAATGTGTTTAACCGAGCACTTCTTCAATGCTTAACATTATTACAATGCATCTTGAAACCGCGCAAAAAAGACAAGGAACGAGGAAGAAACCAACCGGAAAGTGATACAACAGGACACTGAGGAAGTGAAGCGGAGTGTAACTTGTATGATTTTTAGCATTGTACATATGTTGCATAACCAGTCAGAATGCATGAATCTCGGCAGAGACATATCGTAATAAAAACTTTAGGGTCTGGTTTACGAATTACATTAACGCGATAACGTTTATGTTCCCGTTTAGTTAAAATGCAGGTTTCGTCGTCGTCAATGGTGGCGGCGTGAGCAAAAAATTTCTAGAGGTGACTTTGGGACGTCATCTGAACGGGCCCACCCTAGCAAATGGGAACTTCCATACCAGATTGTGAGCAAACTGCCCACCGCGACAGGTGGAAGTTGAGGCTCCTGTGCAGCTGAAATCCCGGCGTCGTCATCATCGGTGGCTGCGTGATTAAAAAATTTCGATAGAAATCCCCCGGGGTGACCTTGTGACATCTCAATAACGTGGCCACCGTGGCAGGTGGCAATCAAAATATTGATTCGTGGGAGGGGTTGCTCGGGAAGGGCACCCTGGGTCTCACAAGCCACACTGGTGACGGTGTTCGAAACACAACTTGTCAGAGACGTGAAATATCGCTTAATTGCTGCACAACTGCGCCTGGAGTGCCATAACGGTTCCCAGCTGTCTATGATACTGAAGTAGAGAGTGAAAAATCCGCTATTATGGGCATTAACGCATTAACGCCGTTACGTTATGCCCTTAAGGCGAAGCTGTACAGCCCTTTCTTTTTTAATTCGATCGTTATTTTGAAATCATCCTTCGAAAAATCACTAGTTCTTTACATGGTTGTGCGAAGGTTTTACATGTGAATCAAGTTAGATATTTTTGTACTAACAAAAATTGGTTTTGACGAAAGAAAATGGCGCAGTAATTGTCTCACATTTCGGAGGACACCCGAGCTATGCCATAATGGAAGGGGGGAATGTGACAGTGAAAGAAGAAAAAGAGGTGCTGTAGTGGAGGGCTCAGAAATAGTTTCCACCGCCTATGGATCTTTAACGTGCACTGAGACCGCACAGCACACGGGCGCCTTTGCGTTTCGCGTCCATCGAAGCCTGTCACCGCGGCCAGGTTCGAACTCGGGATGAGTAGCAGAGCGCGCTAACCAATGAACCACCGCGGCAGGTGTACAGACAGGTCCTGTTGCCAATTTTACCCCTCCTACCCATGATTTTCACATTTTTAAGCCTCCGACAAAATCTTTATTCTGTCCCACCACTGTGTGTATTGAAGCCGAATTTCGAAGCATTTGGTTTTCCTCGCCATTGTGTGCATCCCCGCCTGCTACTGTTTATAACAGCGAAATTGTGTTGGCAGCGGCCAGTAATAATTACAAGTTGCTTTCTTTGGTTTTCGTTCCTATTAGCTGGAAAGGATATAGATGGTTGTTTATTGAGTGGTGCGCATGTCGCTAAAAGCAACACATAAGTAGGCAATTTTAGTTCGGCATACGTAGCGAGCTAGCTTTGGTCTTAAGGTGGATATGCAGGATAGAATATATGTAAAGATCTCTTGCGTGCATAGAAAGATTACAAATTAAACTGTGCGCACTCTACGGCCACAATAAGGGATTCGTTGGCATGGCGGCTTCATGCACGCACGCTTCGAATCAAAGACAGTGTGTATACTGCTTTCTCCGATATGCTAGCTCACTTCGAGAGATTGCATTTGGTTTTAAGCATGTAATGATATTATGATCTCGACCATTCCATAAGCTTGGAGGAACGCTAACATTATCTTAATTTTTAAAAAAGGAGACGCCAAGGGCGCGAAAGATTACAGACCGATCAGCTTACTGTTCGTTTCCTAATAGGTATTTACTAAAGTAATCGCTATTAGAGTCAGAGCCAGCTTAGACAACAATGAACCGAATGATCAGGCATGTTATCGTAAAGGATATTTTACAATAGATCATTTTAACGCTATCATTCAGACGATAGAGAAATCCACAGAATATAACCAACCCCTATGTATAGCTTTCAATGATTATGAGAAACATTTGACTCAGTGGAAATTTCAGCAGTTATACAGACATCGCGGAATCAGGGTGTAAAAGAGCTTTGGGTCAAAATACTGGACTCTATATATAGCAGCTGCACAGCTACCACAGACCTCTATAAAGTCATCCATAAAATTTCAATAAGGAAGGGCGTCACGCAAGGAGACACTCGCCAATGCTATTCACCGCCGTTTACAGGAGGTATTCCGAGGCCTAAATTGGGAACAGTTGGGGATAAGAGTTAATAGAGAATACCTAAATAATATGCGATTCGCTGATGACATTGCCTTGCGTTGTCACTGAAGAAAAGTACAGCAAATCAAGTTCAATGAGTTAGACGGGCAGAGGAGAGCGGTGGGTTTAAAAATTAACGTGCATAAAAGCGAAGTAATGTTCAACAGTCTAGCAAGGGAACAGCAGTTCACAATTGTCAGCGAGGTGCCGGAAGTGGTAAAGGAATATGTGTCCTTAGGGCAGGTAGTGACAGCTTATCCGGATCATGAGAGAGTAACAACTAGAAGGGTAAGAATGGGGTGGAGAGCATATGGCAGGTTCTCTCAGATCATGAACGGCGGTTTACCAATATCGCTCAAGAGAAAGTATACAACAGCTGTATCTTACCGGTACTCACTCAGGGGGCAGAAACGTGGAGGCTAACGAAAAGCGTTCAGCTCAAGTTAAGGACAACGCAGCGGGTCATGGAAAGAAAAATGATAGGTGTGACGTTAAGAGATCGGAAGCGGGCAGAGTGGGTGAGGGAACAAACATGGTATAATGACATCCTAGTCGAAATCAAGAGGAAGAAATGGATGTGGGCAGGGCATGTAAGGCGAAGGCAAGATAACCGCTGGTTTTTAAGGGTAACGGATTGGATTCCAAAAGAAGGCAAGCTTAGGAGGGAGCGGGAGAGGGTTAGGTGGGCGGATGCGCTAAAGAAATTTGCAGGCATAAGGTGTGCGCCTCTGGCAAAGGACAGGCTTAATTGGAGATAAATGAGAGAAGCATTTGCCCTGCAGTGGAATTAGGCTGAGGATGATGATGATGATGATGAAAAGGTTTTTGGTTCCCATTCTCGGCGCGCCGCGGGTGACCTTGGCACCAGAACCGAGGAGAGCACAGAAGCCGAACCTAAACGAACACTGGCGAAATTTTCCTTCATGCATGCGTCAATATGCACAGCGTCTTCGTAGCCTCGTGGTGGGCGAAGCCAACGCGGGGCGCGAAGGAGCTGAAGTTTTGTCTTGCAGCCAAAATGTTCATTGGCATATTCCCACCAAGTAAATGCGTCACGTACCTGCACGATCTGTACCTGCTGGTAAAAAATAAACCAAAACAAACTCACCCCCAAGTCAAACACAAATAGCAATCAAAGTCACTATACACGGCAGAGTCACCTGAAAACGTCCTTCCCTGCAGTTCGCGCACTGCAGTCCACCACCCGGAACATCTACGTTTAGCTGCCTATATGAAGAACGAGGTACCCGCTGGCGTCACTAGCTCTGCATTTACTTAACCCGCTGTCGGTGGGCGAGCAACTCGTCGAGCAAAAAATTCACAGGGGAGTTAAAACTTCTTACGTGCTGTGAAGTCGAAAACATTTGTGTGTAATCGTGAGCCTTCTACGTCGACGCAGATTGCTCACTGAGAGTTGAAACAAAGGCACGCCTGCGATCGCTGATTGCAGAAGTGCTGAATCCCCAAACGTCCAAATGAAACAGTCGGACAGTTGGTTCCAATAGCTGTCGTAAGATAGCCTCCAACCTGATTAAGAGACGTATGCTATATGCAAGGAGAAATGGCATGACACCACCCGCAGCGGTGCACTACGAACGGTTTTTTCACCGTCTTAATAAGAGAAAAAGGAAATGAAATGTTGAAGTAATTGTATCACATTTTCGTGGAAACCTCAACCACGCCTTAAGAGAAAAGGTAGATACATACAACAAAAGGTGCTTATGACGTCTGTTCGAATCCATGTCGCAAGCTAGCCTCCAGCTTGCCGAGCACATGCAAGCTATATGCAAAGATAAATCGTATGACCCTACCCGGTACGCTGTATGACAAACGGTTGCTTACTATTTTGATACGAATGTAGTCTTGAAAACTGACGTTACACTGAGGTCAGTCAGGGGAGAGAGGTATATATAGACCAACTGCATTTATATGATTGCCTGAAATAATAGTGCTAGGCTTGCTGTGAAGCGTCTTACGGCCGCTTCATGACGTCACCCTATTTTTGTTTCCAGCGCTGGGATTTTCGGTACAGTCTGCGAATACACAAACACACGCCACGCCGCCGGCTTTTCTCGTAATGGGGCTAGTAAGACTTTCGCCTTAAAACCGAGGGCCTGCGGAAGCGTAGCGCCCTCGGTGAGTGAAAAGTGCAGGCTTGCGCACCGCATTATAATGCGCTCTGCTGTCGTTCTCGCCTCAGTGTTTTTCCGCACAGTCGGCGCAGCGCCCATGCTACTGTGTCGTTCAAGAGGCTCCGGTTTGACAGCGCTCTGAGGGCTGTCAAAATGAGGGCACGCAGTGAGACAACCAGTGCAGCAAGTAATACTTTCCTGAGCACCTCTTTCACATGGGTGCTTCGTATTTTTCTTCTGCCAGCAACGGGATTATAAAGCACTGAGACTACCTTCCCTATTACCCACACGCGCGCTGCCGGACAGAGCATTTTTTATTAGCACCATGGTTCTAGCAGAAGAGGGCGGAACTGTCGCCGTCGGTCAAGTAAAGATCATTGCTGCAGAGACTAATGTGTGACGGTGTTTACCTAGCCCGGTTTCCAGCCGTGCCTTGCGTCGCTCCTGTCGTTAATTCGTGCACGTTGCGACAGTGAAGCTCCTTTCGCAAGCTAGACTCCCTAGCAGCAGCACCGGCCTCGGGCGCAAGGTTTGCTTATGCCTGCATTAGTATGACCTGCCACGACTGCCTGCTCTCAATGCCTGCACCCTGCAACCCGAACGTTCCGTGGGCATGTGCTCTTCTAAGTACTTATTTACGAGCATCGAGGACTGTCTGCAAGCGCGGTTCCAGGTTTGCAAGGCCGTGTCGATACTGGCAATGCAGGTCAGTGGACAACGCCACGGGGTCTGCATACTGCCATGAGTTATCACATAGGATGTTTTCGTAGGCCGTGCGCTTGCCCTATTGTGGCTCTTGAGGCTAGCGCGTGTACTCGGCCATGTAGGAGGCTATGGCTCGACTAAACTGCGACGTACAAAAGAAGGGAAGGAAAAATGTGCTGGCGCTTGCTTTATTGACCGCATGCAGTGACTGCCGATATATGCAGATAGAATTGACTTTTTCAGGCTCTGTAGGGCTCTTTTTCCTTTTTACGCAAAGCACTGTAATGAGTGGCCAGTGGCATCCTCTGCATTTATAACAGAGGCCGAATGTAGCAGAACTCTTGCTTTGTGGACATGACTAATGCTACTTCATGATGTTACTTTTTATTCGTGAAGAGAACACAAGCAGGCTCCAAAATATATTCGCGGGCTTTCAGATGAGTTTTCATACAGTAGCGAAGTGTGTACATCACTTCGATATTTCAGTGCCTGCATTAGCAATGTCGACATGATCAGAAGGCATCGCAGTACCTCATTACACTGGAAATAAAGCGTAATGGTAATGAAACTTGGACTTACATTTTCTTAGGGCTTTGTGAGTGAAGTGATCCTATATTTTTCTTCATCAAGGCCATAACTTTACAAGCTTTGTTACCGGTGATTGGACTGTTAGATCATAAATAAAGCGTAAAAAAGGAAAGATAGATCACAGCGCACAGCTTCGGTAGGCGGAATTTATTCCAGTGACTGATAGCTTCATCCTATTCAGTATTATGCGGGTACTGGTAGCACATATTAAGGAGCGCAGGCAGAATAGGTAGCATTATTATTTTATGCCGAATCGCCGTTTGCTGCCCTAAAGAGAAAAATTCGAGATACACATAAGCTCAGCGTCAAGGTTGGGATATGTGTGGCTCTGTTGAGCGCCCGGGGGGTCCTCAATTTTCCTTTCAGTGCAATTAATTCACTTCAGATTCTTACATGTCCTAATCATGTTTGAGATATGTTGAAACGTTATTTTCAATATTTTTGTTTTGTTTTGAGTACTTTACAAATCCGCCGCTCACCTGTGACATTGGTACCCCTTCAACCGGTACGAATTTTCTCGCACAGAGGACGGACGGCTGCCAGGTTCTCCGCTTAACAGAAGGCTTAATCCTGTAGTGTCAATACAGATCTCATCCTCTCGGAGATGACTAAAGAATGAGCAATGTACATCTATGTCAACCGAGGCAGAGCACTCTCTGTGACTGTAGCGGGTACACCTCTCAAATCATAAAATGCTCGGCGTCTGATTACTCTTCTGCGAATCTTGGGCGTGCATGGCTGTCCTTGCCTAAATGATGTGAACATGGCATTCCACTTTAAAGGTGCTCAAGCCAGGGTGTAGCCGTGCTCATGGGAGCGCAAATGAATTTTACGCGGCCGCGCATCAAAGCAAAGTAGCACACTGCAGGTGCAGAGGAATCTGGAGATGATGCCTCGCAATCTCATTGCCAGTCCTAGTGACGGTAAAGAAATATCACAGCGTCCCAAGTTCCAAATTGAGTATTGCTAGCGGTCACGAAGTGAACCACCAATGGCCCCCTTCTCATTGGTGATAAGGATATCAAGATGGCATAAGATATGAATATGGGTTGGAAATTTTGGTCTAAACCGAAAAACAGCTATAAAGAGCGCTTGCTTCTGAGCTAGTTGGTGGTTCATAATGCAAGGAAACACACAGCCGACAAACAAACTCAATACAGTAAAGAATAGATATAGTCATGGCTCATTAACAGCTGAGCTTTATTGATGCGAAAGTAGGCACGTATATAGTGGAATGAGGGAGAGAAGGGTAATAAAGGGGAAGGTATGCTGTCTAAAGGCGGGTGATCAGAAGTAGTCGCGTCACTGCGTAGAATCCCAAAAAACGAATAAAAAGCCACTAAATTCAGGGTGCGCCAAAGACCAATATGGAAAAGCAAGAAGAAATAAGCTAGAGACAAGTGTAAAAAACAAAATAAAAGATTTAGAAAAGAGAGAAAATTACCGGACCATAAGTCGGGAATTTGTCAGATGAGTTCCATAGACTTAAAACGATAGAAATAGCTAAGGTATTTGCAATTATCTATCGCTAAGCGCGACAGACGGGGTGCTGAGGCAAGCCTCCTGGTTACTAGCAATCGCTGCTTTCTCCAAAACTGTGCGTGTTAATTGTTCAATCTTTCTGGCTAGGAAAACAGAATCCTGCAAGAGAGGACCATGGCGGGGCTGGTTCGCTGATTGTTGACCTCGAACAGTTCGAATTCCAGGATGAGTAGCATGATTGCTTAAAACTGTAATATGCAGGCACTGTTTTTTAACGAAAGTGACAATTTCAGTCAACGACAAGGATACCCGTCGTATTGTATATTGCGGAGCCGAAAGAAAAAGCTATGCTTCCTATGCTGTAGGAAACTCTAGGAAGAGATCGGACCTCCTGCTGCATATATAAGCACTCGTGCATGGAAAGAGTTTGAAAGCTGATAGGAAGATGGCATTCAAGACAGCGACTTAGCCTGTTTCCGCTTGGAGGGAAAAATGTAGTTGATGCTTTAGTCGCTGTTAGTCACCTACCGAAGCGTCCTGACGTTTGAGCAAGAGGAGGAGAATCTGTACTTGGCTTTCTTTTCTTCGCCTTTCTTTCGCGGCTGATGCCACCGACAGCTTAGAAGGCATCCCTAGGGACGCGTCGCTTCGTCGGATTTCTCGCCACAACCGCACTGGCTTCGGCCATATTTCTTGTACCCAACCGGAAGAAGTGTTTGCTAGAAATGACTCTTTATGGTTTCGTTCATTCCCTTTACTTTATTTTCTGTGTGCTTGCAACGAACGCTCCTGTTGATGCTGAAGGAGCGCGATCACTGATCGCCTGGAAGAAATGGGGCGGAGGCAGGGGTAGAAGCCAGAAATTAGCGTTAGTGGAACTGTAGATCGGAAGCCTCTGGGGCGCCGTTACAAGCAAGAACATCGACGAGCGAAACACATTACGTGCCTTATTCTACCCATGCAGCAGTTCTCACTGCTTTATTTTTCTTTTTACCGGTATCTTTCTTTCAATGCCAAGGAAAACTTTTCGACTTCGGATGGTCGTTTATGCGTGTCCCATAGCAGCTAGGATCAGTAAAGGCGCCTGTTCAGCTGAATCCTCAGTAGAGCAAACTTGTTTCAAAAGAAAGGCTCGAACAGTGGGTGGTTATAGCTTCAAATTTAACGCGAACATAACAATAGTGCTATTCTTATACCGGACACTCTAAAAGACAAGGAGCTGGAAGTACAATTTGTCCTTCTCTCTGTGCGAGACACCTAATTTTACCTATCTTGTACGCCCCCTGCCCAACTTCCAAGTTGATATACTACCCAAGAGTCCATGACTGTTGCATTTTTATCATTATTAACAGTGCTTTTTGCTACTGAGACTCGGTGTAAACAATTCAAACTGTTTTCTTATGTGGGCCTTTTATTTCGATGGTCTGTATGTTTACCAGCGCGGTCTGCAATAATTGCCAGTGTAGCATTTTTAAGGTTTTAGGCCTACCTCCTCGGTGTATTTGTCTGTAGGCAAATTTTTTGGCTTACCCTCTGCGATCTTCAACAAGCAAAAACCCCATGTATTGTAGCACTGCATGATAGAAATTAATTGCATCGTCTTGAGTAACTGCGCTTTGGTATCGCTGTGAATTTTA
Organism: Amblyomma americanum; assembly: GCF_052857255.1. Lineage (NCBI taxonomy): Eukaryota > Metazoa > Arthropoda > Arachnida > Ixodida > Ixodidae > Amblyomma > Amblyomma americanum. The sequence continues at coordinate 100,363,110 of NC_135503.1, read as the reverse complement.
CTGCAGTGATTTTGAGGCCGTTTTGAGGCAAGGTTACGCGACAAGGTCAGCATCTTAATGCCACCGTCTTTAAGGCAAACCAGCAGACGCAGTGTAGGCAAGATATGCTGTCCATACTTGTGTGAGGTCATTGGGAAAATAATTATCTAAAAGGTAATTTCTTTCCTTGTACGGTGTGACCTTTTCGAATTTCAAATGGCAGTCTTTTATTCTGTCTTTCATATACGAAGTATTGGCGCTCGCCGCACCGCAATTGCAAACCGCCGCATCATGGATAAAAAACCAACCAACCCCCTCAGGTGTCACTGAGCATTTTATCAAGTCGCATTGGCAGCAGAGAGGGCTGCCTCAGCAGAGCTTTTGCGCCTACTCTTGCATAGTGCACAAGATTGCCATTAGGTATGCTCGCAAAAGTGCATTCTCTACTTCAAGATTTATAGGCGAATCGGGAAGATACACTCGACATGACGTTGTCGGCTAGTTGTAGAGTAAAGGAATGTCGTACAGCCACTGACCAGAGAACATCAGAGGTCTTCAAAATTAACATTTTTTTTAAATCTTGACTTCCGAAATCAGTGTTTCCAAAAGCTTTATAGTGGTGGTACTGAAAGCCATCTTGTTATAGAAAAGAAGTTTGAGACAATGAACACGAATATATTAAGTAGCCACTCATTTAGCAAACTCAACAGTCGGGGACTATTTTACTAATCCACAGAACGCTTTCACTTTGGTCATTTCCGTAGACACTATAGCGCACTTTAAAGTGACACAGAGTATAAATTGAACATGGCTTGTATTTATAATTTACCAATTTCCTACGAATAACAATGAAAACGGAGCTTGTATAAGCTAAAGAAGTCCCAAAACAGTTACAGCCTGTTTAGTTCACCTAGCAATATACAAACTATGTGCACGAGCACGTCACGCTTCATTTCGCTTTAAGGTCAAGGCTAGGAAGTGTCATTGGAGATTTGAGTTGTTGAGCACTATAAAATTTAGGTACCACTTAACACGCCTTGAGAGGGTAGCACGATAGCGGTGTGCTCTGTATAAAATTCAACACAGATGGAAGTGGATGAAGACGACGACATGCTGTGCACAGCGCGAGAGAGTGGCAGTTAAATAAGAGCGGTGATCACCTGCAGCATAATGCAACGTATATTGAAAAACAAAAGACCTGATTTGACGCCGCATTCTGTACGATATCTCACTGCACTGCTATTGTTGATGAACCCTTAGTCTTATTTCTTTTAATTGGATTACACAGCCTATGGAAAACACGCATAATGGACCGGCATTGTGAATCTGTTGTTCCTGCATGAGGTGCTTCAGTAGGGCGATTGCACACCTAAAAGCATTGTATTCCCAGACCGAGTTCGAAGCGGAGTTGCAAGCACGGTTAGTGCTGTGCCTTTCATTGACATTCTTCTGGAGCTTTGTTGCTTTGCTTAGGTGCGTCGGAATGTGATGTATTACTTATGTGCTGGAATTGCCTGTTTTTCATGTTTGGCTTCTTAGGTGCGTCATGTAATGTATCGGGTAGATTTTCAAAATTTTCTAATGTTTATACATATTTCATGCACACAAAATATAGAATCACTGTAATAAAGATCATGTCGAAAGAAAAGCGCCATGAGCGTAGTGCTCTTGTGCAGTGGCCAGCGAAGTTAATAGTTCGCGTCACATCGGATCCGTAACACAGGCGCCGCGCAGTCGTGGCCATACTTATTTTGTTTCTGCAGATCTAGCTGACTTCATACACTGAAACCAACTACGGAGTTTTTCGAGATAGAAAGCCTTTGTTTTAGTGCGTTAAAGTAAATGCAGGTGCCGCGATCTCAGCCGATTTCTAAAGCAATCTGCGCTTCGTCGACGAAGTTTTTTTTTTATAAATACAGATCGAAGAAAAGAGGCCGCACCATTGATGCTGTCCAAATAATAATCAAAGTCGTTTTTGGTTCAGACTTGACAAATTCTATTGCAGGACGGCGAATATTTATTCGCAGTTTCTGCAACAATAAATGCGTGTTTGAAGAGTCTTGAGTAGGCATAAGTGTTATCATTTCCCTCTAGGAACCGATAACTTCCTATGTTATTCCCCAGAGCAGAGAGCTCGAACAAGATCTTACATTTGTCTAGAGTAGGTTGCATTAAAAAGTCGCATGAGGTCAAACGGTTCAGGGCAGCTGTAAGAGTCAGAACGGTTGTGGGAGCAGTGATTTAGCTTCTTCTGATTCAAAGCATATAATCGATGCAGCGAATGATAAACTGCTATAAGGATAAAGTGCTGATTAAAGCGCCATTTGTTTTGCAGAATAACGACTAACTCAAATGCGCACATGAAGTTGTTTGTAGAAACCGTTGGTTCCAGGTGCATAACTGGAAAACAACTGCAGTCGACAGGGGCAAACTAGAAAAAAAAACAGTACTGGCAATTGCAAGCGGTTAATGGAGATTAACTTAAGCAGCAACGCGATCATCATTTTTGGTTTGGCGGCAAGCCGCGAAGCAGACCGTGTCACCCCTACTGGATTATCGATATTGTCGCTCCCAAGTCAATCCATGTGGCTGGTCCGGCCCAGTGGCACCGCGGCACCTGAGAAATTATAACGGGCCCGCATCCAAAGCCACGGCCACTAAATGGCGTTCAAAGCGAGGAAGCGAGCGAGGACATTAGCAGCAGCAGTAGCCAGCGCCGGCGTGGCGGCAGCGAAAACTGGCTTACGCCTGGGCACCCGATGGAGTAGCTGCGTTTGCACCCTTGCTTTTGGATAGCAATCAATGAATGGCCTCAGATCACGGAACTCAAATCAGTCCGGAACTATTCGCATGCGGGAGGAGGAGGAGGAGCCAGAAAATACTTATGGCCTTCTTAACCACATTTTAAAAAAAAGAAATCCTTTAGGGTTTGCAATTATCCCCAACCATAAATTCCAAAGGGTCCCAAACCTTTGGAAGAAGGCCCACCCAGAAAATAGATTTAGGTAGATTAGAGCTGATTAGCGAGCGGATTAAGGTGGAATAATGAGGAATAATTTCTGTACTATAAGTTGGATTAGGTGGATTATAAGGTGGAGAAATGTGAATTAGTAAGAAATATGGGAGCATTAACATGGGTTAGAGGAGAGTAGTGGCTGGTTTAAGGTGAAGGAGTGGGTCCGGTTAGTATAATGCCATCTGATAATCGAACGAAAGGTACTCAAGCATTACAGTTCTCAGGGTTTCAAATTTGGCCATGCTACTGACGTCACAACCATCGCGACCAACCAGGGAATTTTTTAAAGAAGAAACATGGTCGTTTTTTCAAGCCTACAACCTAAATTCTATGTTAAAAAAGTCCATTATCCTACGTCGTTCGACACGTTCTTGTGCTTTGCCTTCTCCGGCACATTCCTTCAAGTAAGCTGAGGAAAGCACTAGCTTTGTGGCTGTTGTTAAGAAAATTTACTGCTCACAAATTGGTTCTGCTCAAATCCCGCCATACTAAGACGCGTGGAACTGACATTCACGGGCCGGTGGAAATTCTAAGCGCAGTATGCTCACCTCTACCACATGGTGTGGGCCTGCCAGTACAATATGCATATAGTCTTTATAAGTCAGCCAACAAGGGGGGGGGGGATGGTAGGCGGCCCTGTCCAGCTCGGACCTGGAGGCCAACCGGGTCCTGGTACAGAGAGCAGGGGCAGCGGCAGCGGCCAATGGCGTCGCGGAATAGGGACTGCCACCCAGCGCAACGAACATCCCCACCTGCTTTTCGCAATTAAGTACAGTGCTGTAATAAACGTTGACTCCTCCGCCTCCTCACAAAGGGAGCAGGGAAGGGTGATGCAGTGAGGCGGACGGAAGCTGCGGGCACCCGCGGCCTCAGCAGCTGATTTACAGGGCGCCGCTTGGACGTATGGGTCTGATATGCGCAGCAGGAGCTCTCCTCACTGAACCTGTTACGGTGGCTGATTGCTAAAGTGTTACAGTATTAACAATGCTCGGCTTCTGAGCCGGGGTACCCGGCGTTGAACCAGGCCACAGAGGCCACGTTTCGTTGGAGGCGGAACGCTGAAGGCGCTAAATGTGCTGTCCGATGTTAGTATATGTTACAGATCCCCAGGTGGTCGAAATTATTCCGGAGGCCTCCAAGACGGCAGCTCTTTCTCTCTTTTTTCATTTACTTTCCTCTTTAACCCTTCTTTCGCAGAGCCGTTGAGGTCTCCTCTAAGACGTGAGACAGGCCCTGTGCCATTTCTTTTCCTCAAAACTAATTTCCCAATTTCTTTTTCTTAGCATACCTCTTTCAACCGCGGACGCATGCTAAGAAAAAGAAATGGGAAATTGTTTTTTTTTAAGCAATGGGTTGGTTTTGACCCACTGTGGTTGCTCAGTGGTTAATGCGTTCGGCTACTGATCCAGAGTACCCGGGTACGAGCCCGACCGCAGCCACCGCGTTTCGATGGAGGCGACACGCTAAGGCGCCCGTGTGCTGTGCGATGTCAGTGCACGTTAAAGATCCCCAGGTGGCCAAAATTATTCAGGAGCCCTCCACTACGGCACCTCTTTCTTCATTTCTTCTCTTAGTCTCTCCTTTACCTCTTTCCTGAAGGTGCGAATCAGGTGTCCGCCGATATATGTGAGACAGATACTGCACCACTTCCTTTCCCCAAAAAACAATTTATTGGTTTTCTGGAAGAGTTGCGTGTCGTGTTACAAGCCACAGATACCGGCGCTCGATTCAACGTGCCCCTGCGCTCCAGCTCTATATATGTGCTAAATCAATCGTGGCGGATATTCTCACTTGCGGGCGTATTATAATTTGCTCACTTAGAAACAGACTGCGGTGACAGTTTAGTGGAGCGTTTTTACTAAGCTGGAGTGCGCAGACACCAGACGATACGTTTATGTCTTCGTTAAGCGCGCCGGCTGGGTCATCGCCGATGCCGCAACACCACCGCAGTTGCGAAAGTGTTTCTTTTGCTTTAGCTGTGAGGCATACTCACAAGATTTTGTAAGTCATACGCACAAAGCTATAAGGCATACCGGCAAAAGAAGTTACCAGAGTCAAGGACAAATCCCTCTCTGGAATTTGAAAATGCCAGGCGTAAAAGCGAATCAGCAGGTGGTCGACGCGTTGTTTAGAGAAAATTAAAACTTCATAACACCTACGATGGGGACTACTATAAAAAACGTGAAACAAAAACCGGAAAGTTCGTCAAGCAAGACACTGCGTTGCTCAATATTTGGCAAGCAGTTTCTGAGAGAATAAGCTGGAGAATTTGCCAATCGCTGTTGCTTTACTTTGAACTAATAAACTTCAGGCTTTGCGCTTTTCCATGCTCAATAATTTTCCTAACACTGAGCTACTTTACAGACTCATATAGAGCTTAGCGGTGGAAAGCTTGAAAAATGAACACGTCTTTTTGCGCACGGTCTTCTCTGACACAGCTTGTGCTCTCAAATAGTTCATAAGTGGTGGAAGAAGGGTTTAGAATCAATGTATTGCGGATGATTTGCAATTATTCACGTCCAATTATATTCTATTCTTGCCATCCACTGCATTGTCAAACTCATTCTAGTGACAGCGCCGGCATGGGGCAGTAAAAGTGACTGATAAATCATAATGAATCGGAATTCGAATGAAATTAAGGAGCCACTTTAGCCTTAATTCCTGTGGATAGCAAACCAACATATCACCATGCATGCCGTTAACATGATATAGAATTTGAGAGGGTAACACGTACAAAACTCTTCGCGCTTTAACATAAAACTTTTTTAAGAGTTCAGCGAGATTTTATGTTTCCTGCGTTGGAGAAGCTGTTTTCATGGTCGCTCTACATAGCTGGCGTCAGACAGCTCACATTGTAATGTTTAGCCTGTGTTCTATCTCCATAGCATGCCAGAATTCATGTAACGGCGCTGTTAAGATATATGTTTGCAGCGAAACTCCGGCAAAAACGTCAGAATATATCGGCGAACACTCAGGCAACACAGCAGACGAGACAATCCCGCGTGCGAAGATCGCTTGTGGGCCTGATCGCAGTGCCGCCTCAGGGCGTTGTGGATTTTGTGAAAATCGCCAATTGCTAAGCGACAGTGATGAACCTGAGCGCACTGACCCGGAAACAATAATCCACCTGCTCAAACGGGGATTTTTCTGCACCTGATTGAATGTAGGCCCTAACTTACGATTCGTCGTGGAAGCACAAGAGGTGATAACAAGAAAACAGCTTCAGAGTCTGACTTGTTCCCCGTAGAACCATTTTCTCCGAGATCATTTATTCCCAGGAGAAAGATATTTCAGTCCCTAACGAGTGATTCGGGTGACCGGTGCCAGTGCGATTGGGAGCGGCGCAGTGTAATAGCGCGCGTAAGACCTTGTGAGAAATAAGCTAAGGATGAGGAGACAAAAAAAAAGATAAAGATCCGAAGTAATATTTTTCGCTCTTTCGAGACGGAAGAATAATGAATCAACCGGTAGAAGGTTCGCTTCTGGGTATTTTCACTCGGTGCTCCACGATTTATTTTCGCTCCGGGGCTGGAATTCCCCCGTCTGCCGTCGCTAGCTCCTGCCCTATCATGTGCCTATGATGAAGAACGTAGTTGTATACGAGGCGTTCCCTGAGGTAAGTTGGGCTGCGTCGCAGTAATAGTCCACTTTAATCGAAAACCTTCATTCAGCTGTGGTCCAGGAAGGCTGATGAGTGGAATCTTCGGAGAATGCGCCCCATGTGACAATGCCTTCATTCTTGGCTCGGATAGTGACGGTGCTATATGTGGAGGACCGTACTCGGCAGAAGGAAAGAGTTGAGCTGACATTGTGAGTAGGACTTGTCGCTCTGGATGAGAGGGCAATGTCTGAGGGTCTTAATATGTTTGTAGACATCGAAACAGTTTAGCGGCTAAATTGTGGTGAACTATACCACTAGATAAGCTCGCTTCCAAGAGTGGTGTATATATGACAGGGCTATGATAGAAAGGGTGTATGATCTATTATTGTGTTCTGCTGATAAATACGCAAAGGGCAATATTGGCGAAAGAATGCAGAAGATATTTCCTTTGGAGAGTTGACGAATTTGTTAGAGAGATGTTTTTCGCCGACAGTTTTCTATCAACCGCTGCGGGCTGTAACGAATGAAGGCCGTATACAGAAGTGCTTCAAAAAGAACGGGGTCTAAGAACAGTGGCGCAATTGCTGGTTCGTCATCTGGAGCGAGTGGGCATAAGAAGGCATGCGTGCTAGCTGCGGTTCAGCCATAATCTACTGATTCATATACCTAAATGCTCTTCTTAAGAGAGAGGTGTCAACAAATTCAGAAATCTGCCTTGCAAGCTTCTGAATCTTCGAGGGAAGGATGGCATTTCGATGTGTAATATATGAAAACAGTAGGAACTTGGGCTCACGCCATGCAGCTGCCGTGGCACATCCATGTTTGCTTTAGCATCGCCTTTTGGTTTTTTTTCGCAATCTAGACTATATGTAAATAGACACGTTGACAATTTGCACGTCTGAGTGACAAGACTGCAAGGCTGTCCTGCCTTCTTCCGTGTCTGCAGAGTTGACTGATGTCACCTTGAATCTTTAGCATTGCCCAAGAAGCACTGTTGGAAGGCCAGAATTTATTGAGCCTTCATTAATTAGATTTAAAACTGAAAAGCAGCGAAACGCCCAATGTCAGTAAAGGCACGTGGGTGTGTGCCTTGCCTTCAGTCCCAAGTAAAGGAACGGAAAGACAGAACGAAAAGGCTTTAAATTTAGACCCAAGCAATATCAGTCAGTGATATCAAGCTCTAAAAATGTCGTGCTCCCCTGTAGCATTGCATAAAAAGCCTAATACGCGCCACTTTTCGCTCCCTACCAATTACCAATTTATCCTCCTTCCGGTGGTGCCTTTAAATCTTGGGCACGTATATTGTGGGTGATTCTAAAAAGATTTAAGGCCTCTCGCTCGTCATAGCAAGCGGAGGAGGTAGGAAGTGTACTTGTGTTGGAGACATTGTTTGACCACTTACCTGCATTGTACTGCCAATCGACGCCCTTCCTTGCGATTCCGTGAAACATCTGCACCCTGAATGTGTCTCACTAATTGGGAAGTTCGTAGTTTACCCATGAGGCAAAACAAGAGACGGGTGATCTGCAAAAGCCGGACACCCCTATATAGACCCGCTGGTACGAAACTGGCACGCTCCAACAAAGTCAAACTGAGGGATTTTTATTTTCAATCCTCTCCAAAATAGACTGCAGATATAAAATTTGTTGGTTCCACCTCCTTTCCACAAGTTGTTTTCCGACCCCCCCCCACCCCAAATTTTTTTAAATAAACACGCTCGCCAACATTTCATACTTCATGCCTTGAAGCAAAATGATGCTATTCTGGACCACATTTTTTCGTGAGCGGCTCAATTATCAAATTATATGACTGTTACAATTGCCAATGAAGTAGCACATAACCAGTTATGCACACTGTACGATATCCGCCAGCAAATGTTCCGTTTGGTTTTACGAACTTAAACATTTCAAATGAACTAAGGTTATGACACGCGCCGCAGTGGAGGGTTTCGAGTAATTTCGGCCAGCTGAGGTTCTTTAACATCCACTGATATCGTACTGTACATGGGCCACTAGCATTTAGCTTCCATCGAGATGCGAGCGACGCGGTCAGTAGCCGATCTGTGCGGGCCGCCGCGGGTTGGAATCCCAGTCGCGGAAGTATGCATTTTGTTGTTTTATTTATTTATGGTTCCTAACGTCGACCTCAAGGCCAAGCTTCACGCGGACTTGGTGAGCCAATATGGCCTTGTGAAGTAGGGCCTTGGCCACTAAAATCTGTTTCGCATGCCCCTCTGGGCCCTCAGCAGAGATTAACTGTGATGGTTCAAACAAGAGCTGCGGAGTCGCTTTACGTTATAGCGCTGTAGCGTTATAGCGCTGTAGCGTTATAGCGCTTTTCATTATAACCGACGCCCTAGGCGTGCGCTATGAGGCGATCACTTTATAGCGAAAATCTTTAGGCCTCTGAGATGAAACTAATTTCTACCCGAATTCCGTCACCTGCGTCTTCGCATCTGCTAAAGCCACTCAATCACTTACGCCAGCTTATTTAGAAGTTTTATTTTTCATCTGTTAACTCCCCGTTTTTCTCGCCCTATTCCTGGTATGGCGCGTTATTTCCATCAAGTATGTACAGCCAACTAGACCCCTGCGCTGTCTTGCTTGCCACCGTTGTTTACGAAGAAGATTCATTTGAGGTTATAGTGCAGTTCCATATGATGTTTTATATGTTGTTTTGTTGTTGTTGTTGTTGACCTCACACAATGGCACATACCCACAAGGGGGATTGGCCATAACCAGGCGGTGACTATTTAAATGACCAGTTGCATGTGGCGAGCATGGGATGACCTACCAAAATTTGGATCGCACAGTTTCCGTAGCCGAGGTGGTTGCAGGAGTTTAGGGGGGTCATACAATCTAAAATTTAGGCAAAGAAGGGGTAGGGATTATTATAAGTGGTTGTAAAAACCGAAATACAGAAGCTGATAATGGGATGGGCAGGACGAATGTTCATGATGGTAGACGTTTTGATTCTAGGAGATAATTTTGAATGGCAGAGCAAACATTCCCATTGGTATGGCCAAGCATAGAAGCGCCAAGAGACAGAACAACCGCAGAAGACAGGCGCAAACTGAGATTCTGTATTGGAACTTCTAATAGTCGCCTCCTAATCGATGAGTAGCGACGGCAAAAAAGAAGACAGTGCTCTATTGTTTCTGGCTCCGCACAATACGGACACAATGGGGAGATCAGCAGACCAGGCCTGTATAGGTAAACATTTAGTTGCGGCACTCGGCAACGAAGCCTCGTGAAGGAAACTTCAAGATTGCGCGATCGCCAGACTGAGCTTCTCCATGGGAACAGTAGGTGCTGGAAGTCGTCCAAGGAAGTAAGCGCTGATGCGCCCAATTCGTTCATTACAGTGTACCGTCGAAAGCGTGCCGCCGTGATGTAAGCGGTTGTTGGGAGCGGGTCAACAATCGGTCCACTCAGGGCTGCCTTCGCTAAAGCATCAGCTGATTCATTTAACAGAAGACCCCTGTGCAAAGGAACCCAAAGAAGTCGAATTGATGTGATGTGTGGAGGGATCAGGAATTTTAGTATCCGAAAGAGCTGCGATTCAGTGGACGCCGAGAGGGAAGTGCATAAAGATAACGAGTCCGTAATTATTATTACTGCTGATAAAGAAATTGATACCTTGCGCAGAGCGAGAACCACTGCTAGAAACTCAGCCAGATAGATAGGAGTGAAATCTTGGAAACGGAGAGAAAAAGACCAGTCAAGGGGCTGGGAGTAAATACCTACACCTGCCTTTTCTGCACACACCGAGCCATCAGTCGCAATTGCAACATGTGAGGTGAAGGTGGACAAATAATCCTGCAACATACGATTTAACCATGAGAAAGGCAGTAATTCTGCATTACATGGATAAATGTCATCGTAGATGATAGACACATTTGCAGGGATGGACCGCACCGGAACAATTTCAGGTATTCGCACTTTGAGTGGGCCCAGCAAAGATTCAACGAAACAGATTTGGGGAGTTTGAAGGCGAGACCATCCGACACCCAAGAACTCCGCTCGCTGCTCTAGGAAGATCAACTCGGATGCATGCTGCTCCGAGTCGCAAAACTTTAAAAACGTTTGTACTGTCAAAAGGCGAAACCTTGCAGTAAGAGACGGCACCCGCGCTTCCAGATACAAAACTTTGTTTGCCACGTATTTAGGGAGATCCAAACACAGGCGCAGAGCTTCTCGCTCTAAGAGCAGAAGTGGGCGCAGTTTGTATGCAGCTGCTCCAGAAAATAAAACGCAACCGAATTCCAAGATTACTCTGCAAAAAATGTGTTTATCGTCGTCCTCACCTCGGATGCTCAAATGACTACCGCAACTCTAGCTCGCGTGAGTACGCAGTGGGCACAACCCAGTGCGTGCACTCACAAGCGTGCTAGATCAAATTAACTATACCTCACTTGAGGTTTCTCAAAAAACCTCATTTCCCATCTCGTACTGGTTAGATTGAGGACATGACAGCTTTAGGTTAGGTTATATTGAAGCTCCGACGGAGAGATCACTCACAATGGACAAAACACGTCGTGGATCGGTCGCTCTAATACGGAGCCGTTCTTTTGTGTGAGGGATCGGTCATCCTGAAGGGATATCATATGTTTGTCATTTTAGGTAGAGCAATTTAGCATCAAGGTTATGAAAGCGCATGAGGTGCTTTCTTCCTTGGGTAATGAAGCGTCGCACAAGGGTGTTCTTCTGCGGCCGACAAAACTTATCTGTTGGATTGAGCGCCAAATGAGTTGTATGGCACAGCCCTTCTTGTGTGCTTCCTCTTGCCTTATCAGCACATTTCTTTTTCTTATCCCTTGGCAGGCGTGTAGAACTCCACTCGCTGGCAGCAGAGCCGGATCTCTTAGGAAGCGGAAACGGTGAGCGAAGCGAAGATCCAAACCTGCCATTGCAAATGGAACCGCAAATGTGGTGCCGCAAGGCACGCAGCATCGCGTGAGAAAGCTGTTGCGGCGAGGACCAACCAGACGGCACTTTTCTTTCTTCTAGGTTGCTCTTCGTCTTTTCATTGTTTATTACATTCGTCGTTCACCACTACAGAAGATATCGAGGCTTCGATTGGGCATGGAACCTTTCCTGAACACGGGCGAGGTGTGTGACGCGCCGCGGCAGCGAGGCACCCTTCGCAATCAATTTATTCCGCTGCCGCAAATTAGTATAAATAAGCAAACAGAATCTTGAGCATCATGCTGAAGACCGTTATAATGGGACAAAAAATAGAGGAGGCACCAAAATTTGGTCCTTTAATCAGCTGCATCTCCATATTGCCTTTGAAAGTAAAATTGATATTTCTAATTAAGACTGTTCGCTTTTGGAATGGTCATTTGCTAGTTGGGTTGAGCATATTTACGATGATATTTACTTCTTCAATGATTAAAATACGGGCAAAATAAAAGAAAAACAGATGACGGGAAGGTGACAATGTTGAATTATATTTTATTCCTTTGGCTCAACGTACCCTTCAAAAACATGATAAGTGTTCGAAATAGGAGAAGCAGAAAGAGCACGACCACATTTAACGTGCGTGAACTGCCCGTTAAATGCTCGAAAACATTTTTTTATCTCCAGACACTAAGACCAATGTTCAACCATCTTTGCAACTGACAAAGACGTGTTCTTCATCTGGCATAAGGCCGGTTGGAGGAGCAAGTTTGTAGCGTTGTAGCAAGAACACGGGTAGACGCTGTGCCTAATCATGTCCTCACGGCGGCAGCTCCCGAGTGTGTAAGAAGCCAGCTAGTCATTCCAATCGCTGAAGCAAGTTAGCCTCTTGTAGCATGAATATCAAGGCTGCCTGTCTTTATTGATCGCTTACTACTTTAGCATATAACGCGGCACTTCCGGTAAGTTCAATAGCTCATTTAAAATTGCCTGAGACATTTTAATGACAAAAGCTTACTTCTACACAAAGCAAGAAAGACCAAAATTTTTAGGAAGATATCGACGCCAGCGGCCGTTTTTAGAAATGAATTTCAATGCCATCAACATTTTTTCACGCGGATTTCAGAGGCTACACTGCGCTGTCATGAATTTTCCCCCGTGATCACGAAGTCTAAAACAGTCTCGGCAGCCTCATCAAAGTCACTAATTTGAATATACTGTTACGAAAAATATTTAGGTGGAAAGTTCAATTTTTTGAGCAAATGATTGGTCATGCTGCTTCGGAAAGAACGTCAACAGAGGGACAAAAGCAGATAATAATAATAATAATAATAATAATAATAATAATAATAATAATAATAATAATAATAATAATAGAGATTTATTCATCACAACGATGAAAAGGGCCGAGGAAAAAAGCCAGCAAGGCTTGACGAGCCCTCGGCCCCTACATATACAAAGGCATCAGCGGAACAAAGAATACATATTGTGCAACAGTATCACAATAACAAAATTAGTACTACAAACTTTTGATGCAAGCCAGCGCTTCCTAACAATCAACTCGTAGATTTTCGCCCTTAGGGGGGATGAAGGTTGACAGAGCACAAGCATGTCTTCCAAGTCTTTCAGCTCTTGTTCTGGAAAAAATAATCAATTTTTTATGGTAGCTTATAAAGCTTTTGTAGTTTTTGCATGCCTTGTTTTCCTGAAAGGAACATCCAGCAGAATCACGCAATAAAAGCTATTTGTATCGAATTTTATTTATTTTCCTGCGAAACATTTTTGACAAGCATACTCGTGGCATAGAAATAGAACTGTTTCCAGTTGTTGTCCTGACAAGGGCTTGCTTCTCAATCTAAATTATTAGAGGTTTTATGGCGCTTTCAAAGTATTCAATATTTGTGCTTCTTTCCAAAGGAAACACATTGAATATGCAATTTCTCTTCTTCAATTCAATATAGGTGGCAGGCATGGCAAAAAATTTGTGAAGAAGTATCTCCGTAAAACATCGATTGCTTTCAAAGAAAATGCTGCTAAAGAGGCAAAAATGGGCTTTCGAAAAATGAAACTGCTGCATAATCTTCAGAGTCGCTTCCTTCAAACAGCATTATGACACCCCTTTTGGCCAATCGCTTTATCTTCATTTTCTTCATGATCTCAGCTGGTTTCTCACAGTCGGTTCTTGGTATCCTGGTGTTTTCCGCGCGTTCCACTGTTTCTCGCACTTGTGTCGTGAACCGATGAAAAAACGCGCAGTCGTTTTCATTGCAATGCATTTCGAAAGTATGTGGTACTTGCGCCCATCCACATATTCCAAAACATAGACTGTCCCACAAGCAAGCACAACTAACGGGAGGGTTACGTATATCAACTGCACCAGGGTGCCTGAAATGATTTTTTGTGAAATATTTTCTCGAATTTTGTCAAAACAAAACACATTTTGATAGCACGGCATCGCGTTTATTTTTTAAGAGAAAAAAAATTCATGCGGCCGAGGAATGTCTTCTTCAAGTGATGGGAGATGATGATGACGTAGCCGAATATTCGCTCACTTAGGCAGTAAAATCCCGAATTCAGGCCATTTTTCTCTGCAGCAGCCTCAAAACTGAATTTAAGAAGCGTGAGAAAATTCCATACCTTGAAATTCCTTGAAGGTCCGTAAAATTTCTTTTTAACCTCCTTTTATGCTCAAATTTCCTGAAAAACAAAATTCTCTGAATAGATTATTCATGAAAGTGATGCCTAATATACAGGACAAACTACCGTGGTTGGTACAATAATAAATTGGTTCAATGCGCGGAAACCAGCTCTTGATTTGCTGCATGTTTTTCAGAATATATTAGTTTACTTCATTGTGGTGAATGCGCTTGATACGAGGTAGTGCGATTATTTAAATTTTTCTGTTTTCGATAGATATAGTCACCGGTTGAGCTGAATGGAAGAACAAACTCAGAAATAAAAATTAATCCCCTGAAAAAGTTTTTCAGGTCTCGAAAAGCTCCGCGAAAGTTCCCAGAGAATTTTCCTATATTGTGCATACATAGCGCATTCACCCTTTATTCTTTAGTGGCCAGCATGTGCTAGCAATTTGTTCACCACCAATCGATTTTTATCCAAGCAAGAACCTATCGCCGTGCTTATATATGTTATCGTTACGCAGCCCTATCCAGTTCTGGCTAATGCGGGGTGGGTTAATTGTTACATTCATTCACATGCCGCGGACAAAGAGAGTGTCAAATCTTTAAGTGCGATTTAGAATGTTGAGTGTTCAGTGGTAGCACTGTTTTTTTTTTCTGTTGATATATATATTGCATTCTTCTCGTACATTTTTCTTGTAGGTAAATGTACCGTATGTACGCCTGCTCGTGTGAAAAGGCTGGCAGTCAGCAATGCAGGCAGTATGCTTTTAGGTAAATAAACAAAAAAGAACTATGATGATTGGTGCAGCCTATTTGTCGTTTATGTGAAAAGGAACCATAAACGACAAATTTTAACTCAGGAGGCTGTGATTTCGCAATGACTGTCACGCGGAACCTTTTCCCTTCCCACTCGGCATCCGCCCAGTTAACCAAGGCGCACGAAACGTACTACGTGAAAGGTATATTCCAACTGAAGCGGCATGTCTGTAAGGGAACATATAAGGAATATCAATTGGGCACCAGGTACTTTACTTTTTATTTGCTACGTACCGCCTATGCCTTGGCTATGCGCTTTTCAGAATTTATCTCAAACGCTTTCTGCAAATACAACTGCTTTCTAATACCTACTACCGCTGGTCGCGCCTTTGCGGATGATGGATGGCGCAGCATCAATCAGTTATGTGCTACAAGCCGTCAAAGAGAAAAAGGCGTCAAATTGAAGCTTTCAGCCGAACATCAGTGATAACGAACAAATTGATGTAGAACTATCGGAAAGAGATCACACGGAAATAGTGTGCTTCTCTTTTAAACGTCCGATGAATCGTTCTGAAGGCAGGCGAGTCAAATAAGGAGCTCGTGAATTTATAACTTCCTGGCAAGAACGACGCGATAGCGACGGCTTGATGACAGGTTTTCGGAGGGATGCGACGACACAGCGAAAGCTGCTCGGGCAGGCAGTTCACATAAAATGATTCCTGTTCAGAAATCAGAACAAAAGGCAAATAAGGGACGAGGAGGAAGGATGACTTTCTGCAGAATTATTGTGAGCGATCGACAACAATACACGTGTTGCCAAATGCAAATATGTCAATAACAAATGCGCAAGAAAGTGTTCTTTTGCTGACAGGGCAACGGAACCGATGTTCACACAATTTTCCGCAGTATAGATATTCGTTGAGAGTAAACGATTTCTCGCGTCATGTGTTTCTTCTTTTGAAGACAGCCGTCTCTTCCAGATAAAGGCAGAAGTTCCTGTCAACTGTCGAAGACAATTAATGTATCGCGAGGAAACCCGCAAAAATTTCACTTCACGTGCATCTTTTAAAATCTTGCCATACTCCCTAAGCCTCTCATTTACTCATCTCCATGTTAAGCCAGGATACAACTTTTTAAAGCATAAAGGAATTCAGTAGATAACATTTCCTGAACATGCACAAAATGGCCGCCTGAACTTTTTTTTAAGTTTTGTGGGCGAGGCGCGCCAGGAGTAGTCATTCTGCTGAATTCTGACAGTTTATGTGGTGCACAGAACAAGACGTTATATGTCGCAACGCTGGGCCACCTTTTTCAGATTGTGCCACAACATGCGAATATAAATTACTGCTGCGAGCTTCTGCTTGCGCATTTCGCCGGCGTGGCTCATTTTCAATTTAGTCAGCGCGTTTTTGAGGATCCTTACCACAACCTAAATGAGGTGTGGGAATATCCCTCACAAAGTTGGCTTTCGGCTTGACCTGCGAATTTTCTTTGTCTATTGTCCTAATTCTGGTGCTGCATTAGTTCTCTGTGAAATGTGTACCTATGCGCCGAGTTTGCCGCATAAGGTAGGTAGATAGCTTACTTTTTTTTTTGCTGTCTATCAGTGCAGTTTTAATCTTTAATAATTGTTTCCTAAACTGCCGGGCGCAATAATTTCTCTGTTGAAGTGATAACTGCCTGAATATATTTCTGCGTTTTGGTAACGTGCCAGTTGGGAAAAAGCAGTGTGCGTAAAAAAATATTTTTAGAGATGCTGTGCCCTATACCCCATGTTTAACGTTAATGGATATTCTCGTAGTGAGAAATAGTCGCCGAACTGCAAAAAAGATACGAAATTAGATTGTTCATTAGTGGTGCATCTTTTGGAAATAATTGCAGTTGAGGTTTGTCAGTAATATTTTTATGTACGTAAAAAATGTTCCAGTGTATTCCATTCTCTAGCGTACATGCCAATATAGACACATTATTGTAGATACACGTGTAGACTGACATAATGTAGACACACATGTAATGAGAGACGTGTCTAAACATGTTATTGCGGACGCACGTTACACGATATTGATTATAGCTTATTTTTTAATGTCTCGACTAATGAAACGATCGTGATTTTTTTTCCCCATTTCGTCAAAGTTCAGAAAAATAAACTTTACAAGTTCAGGAATGCCCTTGACATCTACGAAAGCATAAATTCCGTGAAAACATTTTCATGCATCCTGTCGCAAAATATTTAGAGTATTTGTTGAACAAATTTGGAAAGAACAGCAGCCGGCTTAAGCGCGTAAGCCCAGATCTTCGTGTTGCATTGTTTTTTAGCTTCGCAGCTTACTCCTTGACACCAACATTTGCAGTTCCCGTCTTTCCAGTTTCAGGCTCTTGAATGTTCGAAGCTGTATGAACTTGCAATTTTAACCGCAGCAGAAAGAAACGAAGGCGAAGAAGAAACACACTTACGACTGACCACGTGCCAACTACTCTAGCAGTTCATCTTATTACGATTGATAGATAACAAGGAAATTACACACACACACACACACACACACACACACACACACACACACACACACACACACACACACACACACACACACACACACACACACACACACACACACACACACACACACACACACAAACACACACACACACACACACACACACACACACACACACACACACACACACACACACACACACACACACACACACACACACACACACACACACACACACACACACACACACACACACACACACACACACACACACACACACACACACACACACACACACACACACACACACACACACACACACACACACACACACACACACACACACACACACACACACACACACACACACACACACACACACACACACACACACACACACACACACACACACACACACACACACACACACACACACACACACACACACACACACACACACACACACACACACACACACACACACACACACACACACACACACACACACACACACACACACACACACACACACACACACACACACACACACACACACACACACACACACACACACACACACACACACACACACACACACACACACACACACACACACACACACACACACACACACACACACACACACACACACACACACACACACACACACACACACACACACACACACACACACACACACACACACACACACACACACACACACACACACACACACACACACACACACACACACACACACACACACACACACACACACACACACACACACACACACACACACACACACACACACACACACACACACACACACACACACACACACACACACACACACACACACACACACACACACACACACACACACACACACACACACACACACACACACACACACACACACACACACACACACACACACACACACACACACACACACACACACACACACACACACACACACACACACACACACACACACACACACACACACACACACACACACACACACACACACACACACACACACACACACACACACACACACACACACACACACACACACACACACACTGAGTGAGTCTGGGGTGTTTATTTAAGAGATTTAGCGACGGGGCGCAGAGCTCAGACCGACCAGCTTCTTTTTCCTCTACGCTTCTGATCTCCTCTCCGTCGTCTACGCAAAGCACGTTACACTTCCCCCTCCGCAGACGAAGCCTCCCACGGAGAGCTAAGCAGTATCCCGAGGGCTGAAGCGTTTGAGCCGAGCAATATGCACCACATAGGTCTTTCGTGAGCATCGGCCGCTGTCAGTAAGGCGTGAGACGACGTAGTTCAAATCACTGATGCGCTCAAGCACAACAAAAGGGCCAGTGTAGTGGGACAGGAGCTTCTGATACAAACCGCGCTTCCGGAGCGGCGTCCACAACCACACTCGATCGCCAGGGTCATAGGAGATAGGCTGGTGGCGAATGTCGTAGTGGTGTTTAGAGCGCTGCTGAGAATCCAAAATGCGGTGGCGGGCAATTCGACGTGCTTCTTCAGCTCGGCAGAGTGTAGTGGCGATGGAAGGCTCATCGTAGATAGAGAAAGGAAGGATGGTGTCGATGCAGCGGCAGGGAACGCGAGCATACAGGAGGTAAAAGGGGCTGTAGCCAGTTGTTTCATGCCGTGCAGTGTTGTAGGCATACGTAATAAAAGGAAGGACATCATCCCAGTTCTTATGGTCAGAATTGACGTACATGGCTAGCATAGTGGTGAGCGTGCGGTTTGTGCGTTCGACGAGGCCGTTCGTTTGTGGGTGATACGGTGTCGAGTGACGAAAATTGCATTCGCCGCGACGAAGAAGTGCTTCGACAACATCCGCAGTAAACTGGCGTCCACGATGACTGATGAGAACGCGAGGAGGTCCATGACGGAGAATGAGAAAGTACAGCAGAAAATTAGACACATCGGAAGCAGTGGCAGACGGTATAGCTGCTGTTTCACAGTATCGGGTTAGGTGATCAACAGACACGATCGCCCAGCGGTTGCCATTCGCAGACCGGGGAAAAGGGCCTAACAGGTCGATGCCCACTTGCTCAAATGGAGTGGTCGGAGGTGTGACAGGGTTCAGCTGGCCTGGCGAACACGATGCAGGTATCTTGAACGCTGGCACTGGACACAGCTGGCTACGTATTGTTGAATCGTTTGACGCATTTTGGGCCAGTAAAAACGTTCTTGTGTGCGGTGAAGGGTCCGGACAACTTCCGAGTGGCCTGACGTGGCATCGTCGTGCATCAGTTGAAGAACAGGGATGCGAAGAAGCGAGAATACAGAAACGGGCAGCAGGGAAATGGCCGGCGGCGTCGAAGAGTGCTGTTAACGTCGTGTCCTTGCGCTGTTCAGTCTTGAACTGGTTAGCATCAGGAAACGTGGGTGAGACAGAAGCGAGGTAGTCGTCGAAGTTGTCGTCGTCATCGCAAGCAGTCGTCGGAAGCGGCAAGCGCGACAGACAGTCAGCGTCGGCGTGTTGACGACCGCTTTTGTACACGACAGTGAAGTTGAACTCTTGTAGCCGCAAAGCCCAGCTGGCAAGTCGGCCACATGGGTCACGGAGATTCACGAGCCAACAGAGTGAATGATGGTCGGTGACGATGGTAAAAGCATTGCCGTACAGGTAGGAACGAAAGCGTTGCACAGCAAAAACTACCGCGAGACACTCTTGTTCGGTAACTGTGTAGTTTCGTTACGACTTGCTCAACGACCTACTGCCATAAGCTATCACATGCTGATCTCCGCCGTGGCGCTGGATGAGCACACCGCCAACTCCGACACCACTGGCGTCGGTGTGAACTTCGATGGGAGCAGACGGGCAAAAATAGCGCAGAATGGGTCCCGACGTCAGGAGAAATTTCAGATGGCGGAATGCAGACTCACAGTCAGGGGTGCACTGGAATGGCACGTCTTTTTGTAGGAGGCACGTGAGTGGGAAGGCGACGTCGGCAAACCGCGGAACAAAACGGCGAAAATACGAGCACAGCCCTAAAAAACTGCGAAGTTTCTTGACTGATTGCGGCGCTGTGAAGTTGGTGACAGCCTCAACTTTCTGGGGATCCGGTCGGACACCGTCCTTATCAACCAAGTGACCGAGGACAATTATTTGACGTCCACCAAAGTGACACTTCTTAGAGTTGGGGACCAGGCCCGCTCTTTCAATGTAGTCGAGGACGATAGCGAGGCGGCTGTTATGTTCGCTAAATGTCTTCCCAAAGATCACGACGTCATCCAAATAACACAAACAAATCTCCCACTTCAGATCACGCAAAATAGTGTCCATAAATCTTTCAAATGTGGCAGGTGCATTGCATAGTCCAAAAGGCATGACATTAAAATCATACAGTCCGTCAGGTGTGAGAAATGCAGTCTTTTCTTTGTCGTTCGGGTGCATTGGTATTTGCCAGTACCCTGACCTTAAATCAACCGAGGAAAAATATGAAGCAGAGTGTAGGCAATCGATGGCATCGTGTATGCGTGGGAGCGGATACACATCTTTTTTGTGATGGCATTTAGGCGACGATAGTCTACTCAGAACTGCCACGTATTATCTTTCTCACGAGGATCACTGGGGCCGCCCAAGGGCTTGAAGATTCCTGGATAACTCCTCGGTTTATCATGTCATGAACTTGTTGGTCTATTATCTCACGTTTGGTTGGTAATACGCGGTAAGGCCTTTTTCGTATTGGAGGTGCGGATCCAGTATCGATCACATGATGAATGCGAGAACGGGGAATGTGTACTAGAGGGTATCTGGAAAAATCGAACACTGTGTCATGCTTCGAAAGCAGTCCCACCAAAATGCGACGCTCGGTCGTGGAAAGGGACTTATTTATCATGGCCTGAACTTTGGACTCTTCACAGGGGTGTCCCGGTTCTTCAAAAGCGTGATCACTGAGCGCCGCAACGGAAACCGACAAGCCTTCCTCGAAATGGGCAAGCTTCTTGCCACGAGGTAACACGGCGGGCTCTTCCGAATAGTTCACTGTCCACAGCGTGGTGTGGCCGACACTAGTTACGCGGACTACGCAACGGGGCACGAGGGCACTCTTCTTAGCACACGTCAGTGCAGTGGGTTCCACCACGGCATCGAAGGCATCACACAAAATTTTCGATGAAACAACCGGCACAAATCCGGCAGACATCGCCAGTACAACTGTGTCCTCTGACACAGAGAACGCTCCGAAATCAAGAGAGGAGCTTTCCTCAAGAGCCGACATCAGAGTTGCGTCCAATGAAATCCCTCCAGTACGACAGTCTCATGTGGCATCGCACTGCTTCAAAAAGTCAATTCCAAGTATAACGTGATGAGTGGAACGTGTCAGCACAGCAAATTCAGTCCTGAACACTTGACCACCGATAATAACGTTCGCAGAAGAGACACCAACGGGAACTAATGTTTCACCCCCAACACCCCGAAACACCATAGCCTGATCCCAACCAAACATTACTTTTCAACCCAAACTATTCTTGAAGTTCAAACTCATTATAGATACTGTCGCACCGGTATCTACTAACGCCATAGTTCGAATTCCGTCGATAAGCACTTCAAGTTTGTTCTTTAACATAAACACGGGAAGAGGGATTGATGATGTCGACTCGCCGGGGGCCTCACCTCTATCGGCCGCGCCGTCTAGTTTCCCGGAGGAGGCGAGCGGCGTCGAGGAAATGGTGAGCGTCGTTGACGTGAAGGCGGTGGTGTCAGGCTGCGGTCGGAGGCAGGCGAGGTGTTTCGCAGCAATGCCGCACGGTAGCTACCCCAAGAGGATGTTGGCGTTGGGTGCTGAACGTCCGCATCGGGGTTGAGGGAAGTGTTCGGCCACAGGCGATGGTCTGGTTGTATCGGGCCTCGTCGGCGGCAGTATCGGGATACATGTCCGGTCATGCCACAGCGGTAACACACAGGTGGCGGGCGGCAGCGATCAACGTATGATGCTTGCCAAGCGTGGTCAGAACGTTGGTTGTAATCAACTCGAGGCAGTTGTCGCGTCAAGTCGCCTGTGTAGGCACGCCGTCTTCACACAGACTGGTAGGCAGACTTTACCTCGCGGGGTCTCCGATCAGCGAAGTTCTGCGAAACGCCAGCTGGAACCCAAGAAATAGATGGTGTTGCGGGCTCTGCCTGCAATGCGCAACCACCTTGTTGGGTGTCATCCCGGCGCACAGGGTCTTGATACCGGAGGAGTTCCTCGCGCACAATTTGGCGAATCATGTCAGTCATTGACACTGGAGCAGCGACGTCAACGCTGGCGATGGAGGTGACATTCGCCAGGCGCCCGAATTTCGGCACAATACGAAGAAGCTTCAAAGCCTCGAACGCTCTGCAATGCTTGATGACGTCGGCCGTCGACTTCAAGCTGTCTTTGCTAATAAGGAAGTTGTATACATCTTCAGCAATCCCTTTAAGTGCGGTAAATGGTGACTCCGCGAGCTGCACCGTAGAAACCAGACGGCGCAAACCTCAAAGCTGTGAACTTTTTCGGGGGTGGCCTTAGACCAAATTTTTCGAAAATAACCCGAGTCTTATTTCGAGGTCGCCATCCTGTCGGGCACGCTCAATTATGGTTGGTCAACGATTTTGGTCCAAAACAGCCAAGGTCAACTTTGGGGTCGCACGGGACAAATGTTTAGAAATGACCCGGGCAAAATGTGAAGGTTCCCATCTTGAGTAGCATAGTCAGTTATGGTTGGACAGCTATTTTCATCCAGATCACCAAAGGACAAATTTCAGGGTTGACCCGGGTCAAATTTGGAATTCGCCATCGTGTCGGGCACACCCAGTTGTGGTTGGACATCAATTTTGAAGCATATCGGCCGAGGCCAAATTTCGGGGGTGGTGCGGGCTAAAACCTTGCCGCTTGTACTCACAGTTGCTATGGCAACGAGCAATGCAACAGCAAGAGACACAAGCAAAATGCAATGCGCAAGCAAGATATTTGCACTGCTGTGACGATCGTATGACAGCACTAGCGGAAATTTCATTTCTATGGAACAATAAATACAGGGCTGCGCGCCCGCAGAGACCAACGAGAGTTTGAAAGAATTGTCTGCATTACTGCTGCGCGAGGCCTCAGTTCATTAAGCTTCTTACTACAGTGTTTTCATTTTATTGTTGGTAATTTACTGCTTTGAATACTTTGACATCCCTGCTTTGTTGTTCCCAATTGCGTCTTCCTGAATGTACACGTGGGATCCTGCGTCAAATCAGCGAATTCCGGAAAATGAGTTTCATTTCAGACAAGAGTATGCGATAAACTGTATCAAAGAGTTATTCCACGCGAAAGGCGACCATGGCCAATTCTCTTGAAAAAAAAATGGGCTAGTGGGCTATTAGGTGAATTAAGAAATTTTCACTTCAATTAGGTAATATTCACGAGAAAAATCTTTGCTCACGTGACTGCTCTTTGAAGTTTCCACAAAGAAGCAAAAGTTGGAGTTAAAAATTATAAAATCAAATGTGCAGCAGAATATAATAACAAATATACTTTTATTTGATTTCACTAGCGTTAATCTTTAATATGATGTTCTTAATGAAGCTATGGAAGAATTTCCCGCGTTTTCTTGATTCAGCAAGAAGCAATAAATGGACCGTTTTCAGAAATTGCTTACATAAACATTGGTAAACTTATGGCACAATATTTTTTCCTCCTTTGACCTGTTGCTGTGGCTTCTGCTTAAAATGAACTAAAATTGTATATCACGGTAATTTTCAAAATATTGACTTGTAAGGTTCGCAAGAAGCGACTTTTTCCACATTCGGACCTAAATTCAGACAAACGCCCACTAGATGAATATACTTGAGAGGGATCATAATATAAACCAACCTCGATGCTTGCAAATGAGAAATTTTATTTGGATTGAATTTATTTGGACGCGAGAAAAAAACTTTTTTCAAATCTGCAGCCAGCCTCCTCGGTAGATACTGTCGAACTGTCTTAACTGCAGAACATGTAATATCCTGCTGAATATCAACAGCCTTGCACAAGATGTGATAAGATCCCAGTTCATGAATCAGTGTAAGCACAATAGGGCTAGAAATCGTTGGAGGTAGCTCTCAATGTAAACAGCAAAGCTCACTGAACGTTTGTGAAGTGGGGTGTTTTTTGACATCGGACATTGATTTACTACAAAGCGGAAACCTGAGTTGGTTCCCATTGGACGTGCTGCAAGTTTTATTAAGCACAATAGTACGCGCCGCTGCCTCTTTTTATGGCACTAATATGCACTGTGACTCTCTGCCAAGCGATAATATGTTGTGTCATATTATGCGTTGCAGTTCATATGGAGCACGATAGTACGTGTTCTGCAGTGAAGAACGTTCGGCAGTATCTACAGAGGAGGCTGCCTGGGGACTTCACTTTTTTTTCTTGCGTCAAACTACATTTACTCGAATTGAAATTTCTATATAGCAAGCATCAAAGTTCTTGTGTATTTTGAGCCCTTGGACGTATACTTATCTAGAGGGACTTGATCCTTAAATAAAGTCTGAATGATAGGAAAAATTCCCTTTTTGCGAATTTTGGAAAAAAATGTCTTAACAAGCAGTTGGCTTACCAATTTTAATTTATTTTTAGCATAAGATATTGGAACAAACAAAAGCAGGAAAATGAATTTGAAGGTGACATGTTGAGGAAGTTTATGTAAAAAATTTGTTATAACGCCACATTTTTTTTCTTTTTTTACTGAAGAAAGAAAACGCTGAAATTTCTTGCTTGCCGTTATTATGAAGTCACATTAAAGAACAGCGCAAGTGCAATCCTGTAAAATAAGATTGATTAATTTATCATGTTTCAGGTTTGACTAAAATTTTTTTAACTGTAAGCACTTTTTGCTTCTTCACTGAAGCTTCAAAGAGCGTTCAAGTGAGAAAGTTTTTTTTTCGACAAAAATACTACATTTAAGCTATATACACATAATCTCCAACTAACATTTTTTCCCAAGAGAATCGGCTGTGGTCGCTTTTGCGTTCTGGGAGGTTTCGCGTGGCATGACCCCAAAGTTACTCTCCGCTCCTAACAAAGTGTGTGACGTCAACACAGCATCACGTTACGCACGAACTTGAACGTGCAGCGCATGAAATTAAAAGTGCAAAACGATTGTCAGAGAAATAGTGAGCTTTCAGCACAAACACATGTTGGCGCCAGAGGCTGTAGCAAAGGGAGACGCGGTTTCGTTTCTGGCGGCTGACCTCGAGAGAGAGCCCTTTTCGGAAGCTGAGGCTACAGTTGTTCACGCACATGACTGAAATTCGCACATACAAGGCACATATTGCCACATTTCAATAATGAACTTAAGGGCCTAGACCCGAAGCCACATCCAAGTACGTACGCAGTTAAAAGTGCGCACACGGCGGCTAGCGATTTCCGACCTTTCAGCACCATCGACTGCGTACATCTGCACCGCACAGCTGCAATACTGCCGCGCGGCCTGTTTGGCAGCACCCAAGCTTTCTCAGTGTTTAACAGATTTTTCATATTTCCTTAGTCGCATAACAAAAATAAAATTGAAACTCACAATGCCGAGAAGCTGTGTTCACAGCATGCATCGAAGTCATCTAGCACTGCCACTGTATAAAAACATTCCCTCGGGTAGTCTTCTTCACCACCGGAAAAGCATTGATGTAAATTTAGCAGGAAGGTTCTAAAACTCTGAGGTAAACTAAAGCATTTTACGTGTCAAAGCAACACCTGAGACAAGAGACACAGTAAAAGAACTGCACCTTTTAAAGGAGGCTTGTATTATAAGTGAGAAACTGGCCGTTCTCGTGTCTCCACTGTAGGTGCTTGGAAGACACGTCGTTCTATTTTTTTTCTTTTTCAAAGGGGGGCGGGGAGACGGCAAGAGTAAGAGAAGTGAGGTGGTTCCGTAGCGTTTTTCGCAGTATTGTGGGTAGCTTAAAAAACGCAGAGAGGCAAAGGAAGCAGTACCTTGAGAAGTATTCCTTTCCATCAGTGCTAGATCCCTACCAGCTGCACTAGAATCCGATTTGCCGAAAGTGTAGGCACACTAGAGCTACGAGCAGGCCTATGAGTGGTGATTAAGCTTTCTATTCCGGATCTATGTCTCCCTATTCACTTACTCTCATTCGACTCCATTTTTTGTAGTAAGAATGATGCGTTGCCGAAGAGTGTTTGCCAGCACTGGTGTTTGTGAAATAATCGCCATATTGTGGCAAATATCTTTGTTGCAGTCCTGTCTTCTATGCAGTGCTACCGATGCGGTTTCCTTCCTTATTTCCACGCCTGGAATTCCGCAGCAAGGGAACGAGATAACGACAGTCAATTATACATTTTTTTTTAAATCAATAGCGCAGGTGGCGAACAACTTCGGAACTAGGCAGCAAATTCGACGATAAAGGATGTCCTGTTTTCATCGTAGTGCAGTGGTGTATCCATTCGTGTTTCCAGCTTAGTTCAATCTTGGGTGCCATTATTTTTCATTTGCCAGCATAAATATGCACTTTTGATACAAGTGAAATGAATGATGCCTTTTCTAGAGGCATCGTCTTCCACTCGTTATCAGACCTTTATGCCACTTATGGCTTACTACCCGTGTGCAAAAAAAAGGTAATCAGTTCATTGTTTTGTCTTGAGCCACCATTAGCAGGAACGTAGAACTTACCAACTAAAGAGAATACATAACAATATATACGCTCTCCCGACGTGAAAACATGGCAAGAGATCGCAGTGCATTCAGCAAGTGAAGCAATTGAGCGGAAATTGATGCTCAAGATCTGTGTTATCACTGCGAAAGACTAGCGTTTTTCTCTTCTGGTGCAATTTACGCGCGTGAAAAATAAATTCCTCTATGTCGCCTTGCTCTCTTCCCTGCTGTTGGAGACGACTGTACTGAAGATCGGTGCGAAAAACGAGCGACAAAGTGAAGTCGTTTTGTGAAAAGCCTAAACCACCAGATTTGTTTTTTGTTCGCTTAGCGGAGACAGGAATTTTGAATAAATAAGAACGGTTGCATTTAACGCTCAGGACAGTACGTAATTAACGCAGTGTTGAAAGTGTACGTGGTCAAGAGAAAAGTGATTTTTATACAAACCTGTGTTTGCCGAAATGCCATTTGCGGCCTATGCATGTATATATGTTAACGTTTTTTGACCAACGGACTATCTACTCATACTATAATACAGCATATTTATTTAAGAAATTAGCTACGATAACTTAGCGCAAAAACTGAAGCAGCCCGAAAAATGAGCACAAGACAAAGAACGGAACAGACGAGACGTTTCTTGCACTGTTGCCATTTTTTTTTACTGTGCGTTACCAGTCCAGTTCGCTATGTTGTGCGATAGCATGTCTCGTTAAATCTGATTCTCTCTGCCACCATGTTTTATCGCAAAACCGCTACTTCACTAGAAAAGCTGAGGAAGCGGAGGTATGTGTGCAGCCTCAACCTTTCGCTATTGACGGAGCGCCAGCGGCGGAGGCCTTCCTCAGCTGCTCCGTCAATGCACGGAGCTGCCGCCGCCCCCCCCCCCCCCCCCCGCTCCCCGCGCGCGGATGCGCAGAGCGGCAGACGATAAGAACTTGCTTGCGGTTCTCTTTGAAGCGCTATTGCCTCAAGTGCTTTCGCATGTCCTACTCGGTCTAACCACTCTAAAACCATGCCAGTTCTTTGTTTTCTTACTGTATTACGTTCAAAGTGACTCTGTTGTTATTGCGTAGAGTCAACTGGTGCTACGCGTGGTTATTGGCGGCTACTGGAATTCTGATTTCAAATACGCGTGGTTACTGGCGGCTACTGGAATTCTGATTTCAAAGGACGTAGTTCGCCTGACTTTACTTTGAAAATATTACCCGTCGTTTATCTAGGCACCTCTCTAACAAAATGCATGTGCTGCAAGCAGTTCACACAAATATGAGATATTCGTTCACAATACACGTATTACAGCAGGTTGAAACTGCGACCGTATACCAGATGCAGACAAGCCGGCAAATTATTTTTTTTTGTAGAAATGAGCCAGGTGGACTACAATG
Source organism: Amblyomma americanum (assembly GCF_052857255.1). NCBI lineage: Eukaryota > Metazoa > Arthropoda > Arachnida > Ixodida > Ixodidae > Amblyomma > Amblyomma americanum. The sequence continues at coordinate 100,334,681 of NC_135503.1, read as the reverse complement.
GCGGCAGAGTAGGGTCCGTAATTTATGGTGTCCTGTTCAGAGGCCAGAAATCTTTTGTACGCAGGATGTAAAGAGTACGATAAAACGTTTTCAGACTTTGCTCCACTTTTTTTTATTTCACAGCACTGTGCAGTTAACGGGTGCTTAAAAAATGTCAGCTTCTTTAGCATCTTGCAAAAGACCTCGAACTCGAGATCTTCGTACAGGCTGCTGCTATCTCTGAGCATAATTTTAGTGACGCGATGGGGCAGACCACTGCGGTCTTGATGTAAAGGGGTGCACTGTAGTAATTCCGCTTGCTGACTACTCCCGGAGGCTTTCCAACTGCCTGATTACCTTCCCCAATACACCTTGTTGCCTCAAAACTTTCTGCTGACATTTGAAGACTTCAATAGGAAAAAATGTTATTCGACGTGAGGATTGATTTATTCATATAACTGAACCACTTCCATCATTATCTAATTGGCGTAGGCGGAACTTTAAGTTATTTATAGGCGCCAACTTTTTATTTCATTCAAAGTAGCAGTTACCGATTTAAAGCTGCCCGTTTCTTGAAAGTCCTATTTGTCACTTTGGCGTCATTGATGTTGATCGGACCGCATCGATTTTTTCTTGCGTCGTCAGGGCACCCGGCTTTTTTACAAAATGTTCTGTATTGATGCGTGCACTGCATTCGAGTGACGACTAGACAACAGTGAAATAATATTGGTACTTTACTGGTTTTTGAAATATAAGGGACCTCTTCTCAAGCGTTCTTCGCCCTCCAAGTGATTGAGAGTCTGTAGCGTTTCTGGATAAACCGCGACATCTTCGACTGTTTGAGATCACCGGTACCGATGCCAGGACCCTTATAGCATGAAAGATTTGCAAAAGTGTTCTTTTGGAAAGAAAATATTATATTAATAGTTGTGTGTACAATACTTAAGGTGTATTTATAAATCCGTATATCATATGTTGTGCAATGACATTTCGTTGCTGAACTTATCGCCTTTTTAAGGATTTATGGACTTGGGTGCTTGTTCATTCGCAGTATTTGGGAATGTTTCCCGAATTGATTAGTAAAACACGCTTATGGCTTCCAGAGCAGGAACGCCCGAATTCGTCATAGAGTTCTAGCCGTCCTTACTACATACTAAAAACGATTACAGTACAGTCGCATCTATCTGACAACCCGGTCGCTGTGGCCTCACCTTTTCCCGTAGTTTTGCTGAAATACAGACAGACAAGAACAATTTAAGGAAGAAATACTACGGGAGAACATCGAGTTAATCACTCTCCTATGTAAACAATTGCCAGCGTTCTTTAAGGGCAAAGTTTTGCCAGTTTAGTCTAAATCTCTTTGGAGCTTTCACTTTCAGCGCATTAGAGGGCATAACGTCCGTCTGTTGTGCCACAACAGCAGCGTACTCTGCTTGACTAGAAGTGAGACTGTATTAAGGAAGGAGAACATCGTTACAGAACGTGTTAACAGAATTTTCAAGAAAGAGTCAGTTGAGAAATCTCGGCACGAATCGACGGCATGAACGCTGGAAATATTCCCTACATGATATGCTTTTTTGGAACCTATCTGGTGTTCCAATCAATCAGTATCGCGGCAGGGTTTTGTGCTTAAAAGATATATTTTTGTTGTTCACCGGAGCCTCAGCAAGACGAAAATGAATGATCGTAGCAACGAAACGGTTATATAAATGGCTTTAATGTGTAAAACAGGTGGACGCAGGCGGTGAGTCTTCCCAGCATTGCAAGTGCCGCTTCTGCATTCTGTATTTTTATTCGGTGCATTTGACACCATCGCCACTCGCATAAATTTCTCTCCCGACCGCTTTTTCTACATCTCTGAACATTATCGGCGAACAAATGCAACAGACGGTACGCTTCATTGCGAGCCAGATGTCTTGCGCATATTGCGCCATCACAGAAATATATATGTTCATATGTTAGGATAGCCCTATCTCCTACTACATCGCATAGATGCACATGAGAAAAAACGCGGTGCCTGCGCTCCGCAGCGCTATCCAATTCAATCCAATCCACAGCGCTATCCAAATTGAGTGGTTATATATTTTACACGTTACAGCAAATCTAAACCGTGATTCAACAAAAATTGTGCAAGCAATTTAGTCATTATCAGCATAGAAATTTTGGATTCAACGGTATTCGATGTGAAAATTTGAAATTGATCTAGTTTCGTTTGGAAAACTTCATTCCTAGAGTGATGTTTAAGCTCTGTTGATAAAATAATGCTTAAAAATGATTATGCTGTAAATAAAGCAAAACAAAACAATAAGTACATTCTTTGTGTGCACTCAGGGGCACACGTGTGCGTCAACACAAGCCTGTAAATTGAAAAGCATTCTTCTGTCACAAGCACTCACTAGACAGCCTTCTTTCCAAAGCTTTAACACTAGATCGAATGTACGGGACCTATTATATCTTTTACTTCACTGTAGGTTTCATAATTTGTTATTAGTAGTGAAATGATAGACGCGTATAGGGCGCAAAACAACACGACAACGGCTACTTTTGTTTGCTCTCTACGTCTGTTGTTTCGCTTGTAATACTGAATTGAGAAAGCCACCGCAAACTTGACCAAGCTGAACCTATTAACGTTGTTGTGGTCGTTATTGGCCTCCATTGTAGCACAGGGACACCCTTGTTTCATCCGCGATAGGGCTAAAGAAAAAATCCTTATAGTGGTCTCTCAGCTTAATATATTCCGCCGATCGCTTCCTCTCCTATCCCGTTAATCAGACAGCAGCGCCGGGGAAGAATAAATGAAACTTCGCTCGAAGCAGTCCAACCCAATATGATGCTGTATGAGGCTCAAGCTGAAACAGAAGGCTCTCGAGAGTTGATAGAGCTCATTTTGATCCATACCTCATCAGGGTCAGTGTTATTTTTTTACCTGACATTGGTGTTGCGCACAGGGATTTATACGTTAGTGGAAACTTTTCCTTCTCACAGCTTTTGCAAAACAACGATCTATGGCTTAGCTTTCTATTATAATGAAAGTTCACTTTGTTTTGGCATATGGATTTCGTTAATTTCGAAATAAACTTATATACACGCTTTGTATAATGTGCCCGACAGCATGTTTCGTAGCAGCAAAAAAGTCGTTTACATGCAAGTGATGCTTGGGCGCAGTATAGTCCAGCAGTTTGTTTGCCACTATATTAGTCCCACCCGGATATACCTCGCTTTCCTTCGCCGCCTCCCGGCGTCATCTGTGAAGCGTTGCTGACGCCCTTATCAGGGTTAAAAGCACTGCATGTTTGTCCCTTCTATCATTTATTGTGTAAACAACGTGCCATATGACTCGTTAAGGACCCCGTAGTCGGATCTTTATTGCCTTCTTCAGTCAGTGCCGGAAGCACTGACTGTGCGTGACTACTTTTTGTCCCTAATATTTAATGAGCTCAAACTACACAAGAGTCTTTACTCTGCTAATCGAAACTTATAGGAAAATAAGAGAGGTCAAAAATACGTTTCCCAAACCATGAAAGGAACACATTCTTCACAAGATGCACAGCCACTGAATAACAACCCATAGAGGAGCTGCTTTTGCGACAGAACCTCACGCCGTATTTTTGCAACTTTCCTACGGCCATGCAGATTTGGAGCATATATATGCCTCAAAGCCGCTGTCAAATAACCTTTTTTATTTTACCTACCTTACCCATTCTTCAGTGCTTGACTTAGCGATGACTGGCTGACGTACCAGTGGGTTTTTGCGGAATAATCCTATTTGTTAAATATATCCTAGTTTGATCTAGAGCAATAAAGCAAGTTGTTTTAGTTTTTCCTTCTCCACCAGTGTGGAAAGAAATGAATGAAACAGCTCCAAAAGTTTCACTCAGCGCTGAAGCAACGTATTTGTGCATGCGTTGTATACGTGGCGCTTGGTTTGTCCGTGCGGCTATGGGGAAATTTTCCTCCGACTTTTGGTGCGGCAGTGCTGAGAAGGAAGAGAAGGCCAGGAGGCTTGTGACGCACGCCACCTAAGGCTAGACACAAAGAAAAAATTTTCATTCGAGCAAAAATTAAAGAAATGCACTTCAGTAAAGTAAAACGGCTCATTCATCACGGGCACCTTATCCAGTTCATTCTTATTTGCCACAAACAAGTTTCTTTGTTCAGCGAAGAAATACCGTACAACCAAAAGCAGTGCTGCCTGATTTCTTTCTCGCTGGTACTTTGTACAGTGCTCCAAACATTAGACCGTACAGCTATGCTACCAATTTCTAACTACTCTTTAAACTTCTTTTTTATGTATACCTTTGTCGAAAGTTGCACCTAGTATCCATCCGAGAGAATTTAATCAATTCAGGTTCAAAAATTTGTAACAACGACATGATGGAACATAATGGCGTACAGACAAAAAATCGTGCTTTTTTGTTTCACACCACACTAAGTGTGCCTTTCGTTCTCGTTTTAAGCGACATTGCTCTTATTTCCTTTAATTAAGAACTTCACAAGAGTTTTTGCAACAGTACTCTACGAATCTGGAGCATAACGCGTTCTTTGCTTGCTGAAAGCAATCTGCGGGGCATTTAGAGCCTTGACAGTAGCAGTCAAGGCGAAACGCTGTCAGCTCCATTTTAGTGCGGAAACCGTACTAGACGCCTTTTCCGATTTAGTGCATAAGTACGTGCATAGGTTCATACGTACGTCCCTGAAGCGTGGTTTGTGACAGGCGCGGCTCACCTAACCACCGGGTGGTGGGCAACCTGCCAGGTATACGCATCTGACAGACCTTCAACTGGGTGAATGCCTTTAGGCCTTTAACAAAGTCTTTACTCAAAGTATTTCATGCTAATTGTCTTCGGGGTCTCCCCCTGGCAGGCCTTCACCTTGGTGGAGACCTTTAGGTCTATACCAAGGTCTTTACCCAAAGACCTCTATTGCAAAGGCGTTTGGTAAAAGGCTTAAGTGTGAATGTCTTCATGGCAAATACCTTTCGGGAAAAGGCCTTATGATAATTGTCTCTAGTGCAATGCCTTTACCATGTAAGGACCTTAAGTGCCCTCAGCAACTAGTGCTACTGCACGATATTGCGTGTTTAACCATGCTAAACCGTCAGCTATTTTAACACGATAGCGTTAAGGAGCTCGTATAGCAGAGAACTCGGCGTCGGCGTCGTCGGCGTCGTTGACCATGAGCGAGAACTCCACCAAATATCCCCAGAGAAGCAACCCAGGAAGCAGGAGAGCCACCTAGGTCACGTAACCTTGCGGCATCATCTCAACCTGCCTCCCGGATTGTGAGCAAACTACGTGCCTTGGCAGGTGGCAGTGAAATTAATGATTGGTCACTGGGCAAGAGCAACCAGGGTCGCAAAAGGCCCACCGCTGGCGACACCTGCAATCTCAGGGCAGTAGTCATCGCTGAACTGCTGCACCACTGCGCCATAAGTGGTACTAATTTCGCATATATGAGAATTATCTTATTACGCTATCGCATCATATCCTTAAGGTGGAGCTTAAGTCTCACCTAGGATTTTTTTACTCCCTTCCAGGCGTTACAAGGGATCAATCCACACAGCTTCAAATTGCCTCTTTTACTTGATCAAGCCGAAAGCGGAATTGCTATACTTCGGCGAAGCGCAAACATTTTCTAAGGCACTCTGGATTGAAGAACAAGTTCGGTCTCGCCTGTGTCAAATTCAACCGAGGATATAGTCACAGATGCACAATTGTGAACTTATGATGAGCATCTGTTTGTGTGAGCGACTTTTTTCTGCCTTCACATACCCATAAAGCTTTCGCGGCAGCAGCAGACGTATTTGCATTCGGCGGGGCTCTGCATATTTCGGTCGTCAACAAAAGCGGAGTCGTCTTAGGACGCTGCATTGCAGCGTTCTCTGGCTCCTTGAGGACTTACGCTCTGCTGAATCTTCTTTACGGGCCGCTCATGCAGACATGAGCGGCATTAGTTGCTATTAGTGAACGAATAAGTTCTTTCAATGGAGCTTGCAGACGCAGAAAGCAGCTTCTCTAGTTCCTTGAGCACTGGCAAAGAGCAACACCCAACTTAGAACAATGATCCCCTGGCCTCATTATCTTGTTAGGCTCGTTCAGACGTAGCACTCGGAACGGCAATATACCTCGCGGTAAACCGACCGGAGAGCGCACTTACGCGCTATTGAATGAACACATTCCACTTGTGAGACGCTTGTAGCCTCATTTCCGGTACTTTGTGCTGTTCAACAATTTTGTGCTTTATGTAAGGTTGAGCTGAAACATTTTTCTTTGTTTGGATAACACCATTATCTCTCCGAACACGTGTAGGGGCTTAGCAGTAGCGAAGTCACCTGTTTCATTCGTAATGAAACTGACATGTTTGAGGCTTATATGCCGCGCGTCATATTACTTACTGCTTCAAGCTGCGGCGCTAATCTTTTTATTGAAACATTTGTATTGCACCAATGTCTGTATTGCGCCAGCGCTGCAGGCGTTCGAGACATGAAATCAGCACACGGTCCGATCGAGCAGCAGCCAACAAAGCAAAGCTCTAATCGAAATATAAATTTTTCTCGCCACAGGGCAGGTGTGACGCACGTAAGCTATGCTTCGTTACTTGGTCAATAAATTATCTACCTTCCGGCGCACTTCTATTGACACCTGTTTATGTTTGAAAAAGTGATCCGATAGCCTAATGGATGCGGCGTTTACTAAAGGCTTCACAGCGACTGCATTATGAAAGTCGGGGGCACACCAACACGTCATGCCAAAACAGATACGCACTAAAACTTTAAGCTATAGCTAGGGATGGCCTTTCCCTAAAACCATTCTGATGCGCATTTCATTTGAGGAAAGGCTTTGGGGAAACTGAATGCAGCACCTTAGCCCCGAAGCGGCGTCAATTTCACCACCGCTGAGCTGCTTAGCCGCCTAGTCCCAGTGCCTTTTTATATCCGAAGCTGCCCTCCGTCATCAGCCGTGTAGTTCTTTCACCGTTGTCTAGCTGATGCGTTAATTGACATTTCCCCTTTAGAACGGTGCGAGCAGCAGCGATGGTAACATCACACGTATGAAGCAGCTGAAGGCTGACTCCTGCGGAATCTGAATGCAGCAACTTAGAGTAGAAGCGGCGTAAATTGCACCACCGCTGAACTGTTCAGACGCCTAGTCCCTGTGCCTTTTTATATCCGAAGCTCCCGCCGTCATCAGCGACGTAGTTGTTTCACTGTTGTCTAGCTGATGCGATGATTGACAGTTCCCTGGTAGAACGAAGAGGAATGCATGTTGAGCGACGATGTGAAAGTAATGTTCAGGTACAGTTTTGAAATAATTGGAGATACGGCTTATAGTTTAAATTGCTGAGATCCGCGAAAGGAAAACATTTTACTGGATGTGATGTCATATGTTAAGTTGTGGTTGGCGTTTACAGTCCACGGCGCTCATCGTGAATGCACAAAGAGCCAACCTGTATATTTAATATAGTTGACAATTTATTGTTTAGTCAAGAAGACTAATTAGTAGATAATAGAGTAGCTTTAATACACCTTCAATGATATGAAACGTAGTTCAATGCAAGTCGCAGTGCGAAAGGACCGTTATCGCTAGCGGCATGAATCAGGCATATTAGGGGGAAAAATTGGCGTGCTGCATCGTAGACACATTTTTGAATAGGCGCTTAATATTCCCTGAATCTATACACATAGCAGCACTCATTTAAATGTTGAGGGTATAGTGTACCTTCGCCAAGGCGTTCGAAATGTTGTGTGAGGCAGCTAATAACTTTTGCAAGGGTGCGTCTAGCGCAAACGACGTTAGGATCTTGGTGCTAATAGTGATATCTCACCTCTCATTCCTTAGATGGATACTGCATAAGCCAAGTTGTAAATATCGAAGCAACTTCGTCGTTTTTCACCATATTTCTAGTAAAACCAAAATTCGGAGTAGTCTCCAAACGAAGACACCACACAGTTGCTCCATCAATCACTAGCATCGAAACTCTAAAGACGAGCAATCCTATATGGGAGGACAAAGAGAGTAAGCTGGCATCGCTTTCATGGTAAATGTATGGTGCCCAAGTTCCGGAGTGGATTTCGATTACTAAATAGGTGAAATGCCCACTTTTGCAGCTGAGGTATATGCCCACTGAAGAGCATATTAACTTGCAGTTAGCATATTTGCGAGAAAGCTTTCAATTGCGGCACTGGAAGCCTCAATGTTAGCAAACAGAGGAGGTTGAAACCTCGGTTAAAATCTTAATACAATATTTGTTTGTAAAGTTTCGAGACCGATTTATTTTCTTCTTTAGAAATGACTCCCGAAAGCAAATGTTGGTTCGTTTGTGTAGCGCCATCTTTTCGGGCTAGCCTGAGCTATTTATGTTAATTGCTGTGGCAGCCGCTAGATGTCACAACATGTAGAAAAATACGTTGTCGCTAGTCGTCTGCGTATTCTACCATGAGTGAATGTGGAGAGATGGAGGTTCACCTCGATAACGTGTAAACAATAACGTGTAAACATAAAATTCTGTGTGAAGCTTGACAAGACAGCCACACTGGCGTATGAGATCCTTCGTGACGCTTACGGCAAAAAGACATTATCGCGGGCTTGAGTTTTCGAGTGCCACATGAGGTTCGTTTCGGACAGAACGTCGGTGGAAGACGACACAAGGCAGGGGCGCCCTTCAACCTCACGGAATGAAAACAACGTGGCTCAGATCTTGGCAATCGTACAGCAAGGCAGAACCTTTACAGTCCGCATGCGATCAGATGCTCTCGACATTCGTGAGACAACAACATGCTACCAAATTCTGCGTGAGAACTTGGGGAAACGAAAGCTGAAAGCCAGACTTGTGCCGCACTTCCTCACTCAGGACCAGAAGGGCACGCGGGTATCAGTGAGCGCTGATTTGCTCTCCGCGGCAGAGAAGGACGCTGCATTCGTCGACAGCATCAATGCTGAAGACGAAGAAACATGATGTTTTCAATACGATCCTTAAACAAAGGGGCAGAGCGCTGAAGGGCTGTCCACAAGCTATCCGGCGTCGAGAAAAGAGCGGCGACTGAAGACCGAAACAAAGATGTGCTGATAGTTTGTTCGATGACACAGGCGTCATACACCATGAGTTCGTCCCACAAGGACAGGCGGTGAATCAGGAGTTTTGTATCCGCGTGCTCCAACGCATGCGTGATGGACTGCGACGCCGTCGCCCTGGCTTATGGGCATCTGGACAATGGAGCCTTCTGCACCATAACGCAAGGCCACATGCTGCTCTCAGCGTGAAATATTTTTTCGCCAAGCACAGCATTAGTGCACTTCCCTGTCCGCCATACTCGCCTGACCTCTCACCATGCGATTTTTTCCCGTTTACTCGTGTAAAGAGAGCCCTAAAAGGTCGCTAGATGGAGAGCGTGGAGGCCGTTCAAGACGCCACGACAAAGGAGCTGACAGCCCTCACAAAAGAAGCGTTTTCCAACTCTTTCCAAGACCTCTAGAACCGTTGGAAGCTGTGTATTGACTGCAAAGGAGACTATTTCGAAAGGAGTGCTGCACAAATGATTTCAATGTTAAACGCTTTTTTTTAATAGACTCAGCCTCGGAACTTTATGGACAAAGGTTGTAACTGCAAGATCTTCGCAAGTTTTGAAAAGGTTATTTGCTTTTGCTACCAACCTCAAGTATCCCGTATCTTTAGTCATAGAAGTCTAGCTGGGGTCTTCGGCAGCATACGCTGCCACGTAGAGGGAGTGCGCTAGAGCACATCTTACTCCCCTTTTACTTCTTTATTGTTTGGAATGCACCATTCTATGGAAAGAAGTTATCATCGATTACTTCTGACCGTCTAACTTGTGAGTATAATTAAATGTTGAGACTATCCATAAAAATTACAATTGTTCTGTGTGAGCAAACTCTTATCAAAACGCTTCGATACACAAGCCATGTTTCATGTTCAACGTTCTCGGACAAAAACTTTCAGAACTTGAGAATTGTAAAATATTCTCGTGGAAATATTGGAGGTAGTGGTCCAGTTTTCTGATATGTAGCAATATCTTTCTTTTAAAGTACTTCCATCGAGCACATCGAAAATTTAAGGCTGCCATAGAAAACCAATAGAGAATGGTTCTGACGATAGCAATAACGTTAATAAAAAAAATGTATGACTGTGGTAGGGTGATCAGCGGAAAAATTGAATGTTATAGCAAATCTTATATTATAAAAAAAGATTGCGTACATAAATGGTTTCCCGCTCAAATATGCTTTTGTCTACAATTGTTGGGTGTGCGAAAGCGGAATTAAAGAGATGTTATGGAATTACTTATAGGGCTTTAAGAACTGCCCTCAAATGTAGTCCAGAATAATTCCACTTTAATGAGCACATATAGCCTTTCGTATGTCGCCCCTCCAAATTGAACGCTAACTTAATTTAGGAGTTACATGTCTGGTAAATCATAGTTGGTCTCATATTTTCATAGCTATATACGATATTGTCATGCGTTTGTGCTTGCTACTTTATAGGCCTAATATTTAAAATGCTTTCACAATATTTTAACGCCAATCCCTCTATGGAAATCTGGAAATAGCTAATACAAAAGAAAGTGGTAAACAGACGGCAGGCAGGTGGGTTTCCTGACAAAATAAAAAAAAAACAAAGTGAACAATGGAATGCGAGTCTGGGGGTGCTTAACCAGTGTTATGACACTATTACTTGCCTTCATCTGGGCAAATAGCTCCCCACTGGTGAGATTTAAATCCGGCCTTCACTCCAAAAAAGAAGACCTGGTGAAGGGGATAAGGGTGTGATGTGGGAAGAGTACTAGAATGTGGGTCATGAACGTCGATATCTTGTCTAGGTAGGATGCCTCCTAAGGAGTATTAAACAGCTGACCTGCAAAACGGGTATTAAGAAATACGCCAGCTCTCAAGAAAGGAAGACGGGGGGGGGGGGGGGGGGGGGAGAGATATAGCAAACGCGGTCTTGAAAGGCTTTGTGTCTCTGCATTGGAGTTGCATGGTATGTGTAATGGAGAGTACTTGAAAAATCACGCGAAAAAAGTACAGCAACAAGCAGAACGAAATAATAATAATAATAATAATTGGTTTTTGGGGAAAGGAAATGGCGCAGTATCTGTCTCATATATCGTTGGACACCTGAACCGCGCCGTAAGGGAAGGGATAAAGGAGGGAGTGAAAGAAGAAAGGAAGAATAGGTACCGTAGTGGAGGGCTCCGGCATAATTTCGACCACCTGGGGATCTTTAACGTGCACTGACATCGCACAGCACACGGGCGCCTTAGCGTTTTTCCTCCATAAAAACGCAGCCGCCGCGGTCGGGTTCGAACCCGGGAACTCCGGATCAGTAGTCGAGCGCCCTAACCACTGAGCCACCGCGGCGGGCCAACGAAATAGTTCCGATGTGTTAGGTTTTATAAGGTTTAATGTCCCAAAGCGGTTCAGTCTATGAGGGGTGCCGTAGTGGATGGACCTAGATAATTTGGGGTTCCAAAACCTGCACTGATATTGCACAGCACACAGGGCTTTAGCATTTCGCCTCCATCGAAATGCCACTGTCCCGGCATGGGGCGTACTCTCGTCTTTCGGGTCAGCAGCGGAGCACCATAACCACTGAGCCATCGCGCTGGCTCGATGTAGCCCTGTTGTTCCAAATCTCTCAGCTGTAATAATATCACCAAATCTTAATATAGTTCGAATAGAACTCAATTTCATGCCTAATCCAAAAGCCCGCTAATATTGGAAATAAATTTATCATCAAGAGCATTTTGTTCTGACTGTAATTCGTTGTTACATCAAAATAATTAAAGTCTATTTATTATTCACTACATCCTAAATGTAGTATGACGAAGTGTAATCATATGTACCAGATTTTATTTCACTTGCTAAAATATTTCGCAAATTGTAGTTGAATTCAGTCTTTAGCTATACCACTTTGTGACAGCCCTTGCTGCATCACTTTGCAAAGAACTTCCTGACGCACTCTCGTCCCAACAATTTCTCCCTAACACACATTTCAGTTGAAAACAAGTTCAGCTTTCGTGGACATCACTTTTAATTGTCAGGCAGTTGAGGCATATTGTAGACGACTTATGGACACAGTGATTTGAATGGTCTAACCTTCCGATATGCAGCAAAATCTTACTTTTAAAGTTTTGTGTGCGCTCGATCTGACTGCCGAACAGTCAAGGCAGCCATAGAAAGAGAAATGGCGCATATTTTTTAGAATATATAACAAAAAAATATAACTGTCCGTATACTTCGTTCTGACTTGGTTTTTGCAAACATAATCCCTTCTTACTTCCAGGTCGTAACTATATACCACAAATAAATAGGGAGTTTTTGAGTAGCATGTGCAGGCTTGCGTATGTGACACCCGCTCGTTTAGTAAAGCGTTCGAAGGGTGGAGAGTTGGGCAAGTTAGTTAAAATGCATAGCTGGAAAAGACGCGTAGGCACGAAGAAAAAGAAATACAAGGACAGGCGCTGTTCTTGTATTTAGGTTTTTTGTCCGAGTGTCACCTTCGCGCTCTTATCAGCTGAGCGTATAGAAATATAGGCGTAATCACCACTTCGGTAATCCTGGCTACTCGGCCAATAAGTCCATGACGGTGGCAATAAGTCCTCGGTGCAGGCTTCACAATTTTGAATAAAATGGGAGGAAAATCATTAATTTCAATTTTTTAGCATAAATGCTTCTTTTGCTGCCGGAAAAACACTAAGCTTTCTGAAAAGAGCCAAGGAATTTTTTTTTTATTCTTGCTTAATTTCTGAGCTTTCATTGCACTTTTCTTACGAAGTGATGAATTTGTTACACAGTATCGTTGAAATAAATATAACAAACAATGTGTCGTTATCAAATGAGAGATTTTATAATATAATGAGTTTTGTATAGTCATAAAATATATAGAAATGATGCTCTTACGCTTTTTGTGTTACGTCCCAGGAATATAATGCTTTCAGCGATTTATATGAACAAAAAAAAATGCAGCAGTGCTTTCAACTGCGGCCAATCTCGTTTTGTAACTAAATTGGTTGTTTCCTGCATATTCGAATATCGTTTCTAGACTTCGCAGGAAGGAAGGGGTTCCAGTTGCCACAGCAGGAGGAGGAGGAAAGGCAGGGAGGTTAACCAGAAAAATAGCTGGTTTGCTATCCTGCACGGAAGGAAAGGGGTGAGGGGAGAAAAAGATGAAGGAGAAAAGACAGCTGAAGGAAATTAAAGTCGCTATGCAAAGTCATAGCGTTCAGTAAACTCACAACCTGTCGTGCAGGTCAGAAGTCCTCAAAAAGCAGACCAGTGCCTTGGAGGCCTTCACGCCGACGACCGCCGCGGCCAGTGGCCGAGAATCTTCGTTTCTGTCAGTGGGCGCAGGTCAAGTTGCTCCAGTGCACCTGGATCGGGAATTAAAATGCGGTCGCAAAGGCAAACTATGACGTATTCAATCAATTATAACGTGTGTCATAAATAATCAAGTCATTCAGAGAAAGAAAGGAGTAAAAAACTTCTGACAGCACGTAAAATAAGAAAAGTTTTCACAACGCGTCTCTCGTGCTGCTCAACGCATGACACAAAAGTAGTGAAGAATCGCTTTATCCTTTGGGCGAAACGCGCACATAATGAAGGTTATAATATACGGCCACAGTCAAAAATCAATGGCCGGTCAGACCGGTACAGCTAGTGAACCAAAAAAATCTCTGGGTTTCAAACTGGGTTTAACCTAGTTATAACAGCGGAAGCTCTCCACTGTCTGAAATAAAATTCTAAGGTCAGTATTTGAGACAGGCGTTAAGTACAGGAGGGGGAGTAGATTGCGCCAGGTGGTTCTTTGTGAGTGCAATAACCTACAGCGTATAAAAAACATTTGCGAAAACAGAAGCAGAAAACGGTAAGGACGTGCGCTGATTACCAACTGAATTTAATAGCTGAAATCTAGCGCCAATACACGTTCTGGAACACAAAAGGTAATAAAGGAATCAATACATTGCACTAAATGAGGGAGTCACGTATACAAAGTCAGCCGAAGAAGAACCAAAAGAAAGGGAATTAATCAAGCTCATCAGGTAGCAAGAGAGAAGAAAACTGAATTCCTGACTACACTGCGCCGCACATGCGGCGGAGCAGTGTGACCCAGCATTGAATGCAACAGAAGTATTTATTGCAACATTACCAAGCGTTAGGGAAGAAGTGTTAGTGAGACTGTAGTGAAAGTAGAGTCAAAGTTAAAAGCGCGAGGTAAAGCCGAAATCAGCACATTTAAATCGCAACCAGCGAGGCGAAACTATACGAAGCAAAAAACAAAGAACGGTTCGTGTTACAAGAAGAGTCATGTTATACGTATAAACATGGTAGAATCAAATAGGCTGCACCCTTACTCTAGCTTTGCCAGTGTCACTTCGCTGTACTCCAGTCACAGCGAGAGTGTCTTGTCCCACACTGCGTCTGGACAAGTAGCCGTAGTGCAAGGTGAAGTTTACTGAGGAAAATGTCCATTGATTTTTCATTTTTCTATACTCCACGTTCAGTACTTGCGTTTATATGTGCATGGCAACCATATTCAACCCTAATCTACATGAAATCTGTCAATCCTTTGACCTCATCATTTTTCCTTTGCACAGCCAATCTACCATTCTCCACGATTTTAGTGCGGAACCACTATTCAGATGGATCAACCCCGAGCAAAATTTTGCGATGTTTGCATGCTTGCGGTGTTTGTGGGCTTGTGCTAAATGAAAGTAACACATAAAAGGAAACCAAATAGATGTCCACGGCGTGGACTCGAACCCGCGATGCGGCGGCGCGAATAGATTTGCTTCGCAGGTCGCTAAACGAGAACAATAGGCTATCGCCGCAGTCGTACACGCCTCGTGTTACACAAGAAAACACTCTCGCGGAGTGCATTGGACATTGTCTTCTTTGACCAGTAATACTGCTATGAAACTAGTAATCCCGCATTGAGCTACGTGCTAGTAGTGACAGACAAATGTCCACTGGATGCGTTGGCGTGGACAACGTCGTGGCTGAAATGTGCCACTGCAGGATAGGCCTCCGGCGCACATGAAGTAAATTGGCACTGAAGAGGAGAAATTTGAAGTCTTTTTAAGAGAATTTTATTTTCATGAAAATATCTACAGTGCTAAGGACTCGTTACACAAGTGCTCTGATTTCCAAGGACATCACAGTGAGCCGTCATTGTACATGTATCACATATATACAGATCACATTTCAGTGAACAATTCGTGGTTTCTACACGAGCTGGCTTAAAGCAGCTTCATTATGCGCTTAAGTGCACTACAAGGAAGGGGAAAAATGAGCAGCACTCCCCAAACTTCCTAATACGGAAGGATGTGCGTGGAGACACCTCTGTCGCTAACAACAATGAACCTTGTTGACCAGCGGAGGAGGAAGGCCTCCTCACCCAACACGACGAGGTCTTCATTCAAGTGTTCCAGCATCGAAGTTCTAAGGCGGTACAGTAAAGTTAACATTGCTTTCTGCGGGCGTCGCCGCAAGGCAGCAAGTCCCCTCCTTTTCCGGAGTACATAACCACCCAAACACATTATTATTTAACAAACAAATCGCGACTGCAACTCTGCCACCACATGTGAACGTGGAACATGCGCGCTACCAAGCGCCAGAAAAGTGCGCGCGACTGGGCATTCAAAAACGGCATGGTTCAGAGTTTCAGTTCGACCGCATTGCGGACTCAGGCGAAGGGCGCCACGCCACACGCCCCAAGGCGGTCAGCCGTAGGTAACGCTTCCTATTCGCGAAGCCATTCGCAAGAAAGTTGAATACTCGCATAACTGGCTCTCTGAGTCAGTTGGAAACCCCTACAGTTCTTTCAGGTACATGGCAGTGGTGTCCATCTGAAAAACCTGTGCTTTCGCGCAATATTTCGTGCTCCGAATGCTGCACTGTCGAGAAATCTTTCTTAAATTGCGGCTATCTTTCCCATGCTATTTCGCGCTTACAAACGCTATCTTTATTGTTACTACTCTAAAGGTGAGTTTGGGAGAGAAAAATTGTAGTCGTTGTATATCTTATCTCAAAGTTCCTTGAGCAGCTCCGCTGTAGCCACTCGCAGACGAGTACCTCGTGTTACAAGAAAGTTCTGATTTTGTGCTATATTCAAGACATATTTAAACTGAATACCAGACGCATTTGCAGCAGCAAGTTTCATTCGGCAACGCCTTCTACAGTTTGAGTTTTGCGTTATAACGCGCGTTCACTCATTTTTTTTTTCAGGTCGTGCAGCAAAGACTAAACGCGCGAGGCCCCGCAGCCCCGCTGCTTCTGCAGTGACTCACAAGTTCGCCGCGTGCCAGCCAGGACTCCGTAGGCACACGGTGAAAAACAGTCTGTGCATGTGAATATTGTACAAACTTCCCGCGCTCTTGCGATTTCTTTCGACGAACTCACGTGCATAGATTCACGGCGAAAGTGTACACCCGCCGTCAGTACTATCTCTTGGAAATGGACTACAGCAGCGAGCGTGGTGCTATTTTTATGTACACTTTTATACACCCCTCCTACCCCTATTCTTTATTACTCTCGCTCCCCCCTTTCATTCCGCCTTTCTCTCCTCTCTCTATCCCTTTAGTTCCACTAGCTGTAGCTCAGGTGCTTCAGGAACCGATAACAGACACAGCGGCTAGCAACATCTCTTTAATTCTTTTTTATTTATCAATAAAACCACGCACTACTTCTATTGCTAGTACCATCCGGCACCCTTGCCTTCACTCATGAAACTACGCTGGAAATTTAATATGGGTGCGTTCTCCATCTCTACCTTTCTTCGTTTCTTTTGCGTGACGCTCATGTACCGTGATCGACGGATTAGATAGGAAGTTCCCTGCAGTGCGCAATAAAGGCTTGGCTGTTTCTGCCAAGGTTTGCACGCACGCTGCCTTGTGTGTAATTGTTAATTTGTGCTACCCGTTGTGTACAAAATATTTGTTTCTCTCTGCAGTGTAGTCTCCTCTGTAACACGCATTAAGGACTGAGGTGGGGCTGATATGGAAAAAATTCAATTTTGTTCTCTACCAATCCGCAATGCCGAAGCCTCCTTCAACATTATTCAGTGAGTCAAGTGCTTTCCCATCCCTTACTCGGCGAGCATGCCTGATTCCTTCGGCGCATGCACTGGTTTGCATTTATGCAATCAGGAAATGATGTCGAAAACACAACTAGTAATTTTTGTGAGCTGAGTTGATTCATTATTACATGTAAGAACAGGTAAGGTGATATGTATGTTCTCTTGAACGCTGGTATGCTTTGCTCTGCATTTTTCTTACTTCGTGTGAGGCAGACTGGCTTTCTGGCGGGCTAGTTAGTGCATTACGTTCATCTTCGAAACTGCGCAAAGATACAGGATAAAGCAAACAGGAAAAAGCACACAAGCGGTTGTGTGTGTGACCCTTGCTCTGTCCTGTTTTTTTGCGCAGTTTCGAAAATGATCGTTAAGGCGCGCGATTTCTTCACTCCTTTTGTGGTTCTGATGACAATTTTCTTTTCCTTTTCACTGTGGGCCTGAAAAACAGGCGATAAGGTGTTTAAGCCACGCATCGCAAAACATTTTTGCTACCAACATTGGCGCCTAATACGTGCTTTGTTCGAAAGGCAATGCAAGGGCGAACTGACGAATGAGCCTTCAGCGAAAAACACTTGTCCAAATCAGTTTGCGCCATAAAAAAGTTTTTCCCGCACTTGCACAGCCACAGCTGCTTCAGACTGCAGCGCGAGACTCCAGTGAATTGTTCTATTCTCTAGTCTCGGAGTGCACACTAAGAAATGCCTTCGTTTGAATGCGCATCCGCAAATTACCATCACCGACACAATGTGCACGCTCCGTGATAAGAGAAGGCTCTCGTGATACTACCAGGGACATTCAAAGCATTTCAGATATTTTAAAGGTAACTATCGTGATAGGATGGCGTGAATCGAACCGCGTACAAAAGTATCTTACTAAAAAAGGTGGACAATAGACCACTAACTAGGTCGTTGCGCCAACTTGCAAGCAAACAAACGTAATGTTGACAATGGCCGGCCATATAAGGTTAGCAGTTACTATACAAAAGTACAAGCACATGTTGCTAGTGCCTGAGAGTGAAACAATCAGGAGTTTTATCATTGTCAATAAATATCCCAGAATGTTGTTTTGTGTTTTTACACATCATTACACGTAAAACAAAACGATAGAAGGCCGTTCTTATTCCAGTGACATATATACGCAGCAGCTTTTTCTAAGAAAGTTTTATTCTCTGCTAGCGATAGAATATGTATGGTGTTCAGAAACTGAAATTCTGCATATTTACCAGAAATCAGTTATACAGCTCAATGTTTCGCTGTTCTGTCCTATTTTGAGAAGACAGAATGGCGAAAGAAATAAAAGCCCTATGAGGGTAGGTACGGTAGTTGCTGAGAAAATGGCTCTCAAATGCGACGCAGAACACATGCAGAGTATGGGGCATACCCTATGCCATTGAAGTTAAGGTGTTTGTTTACTTGAACAAAGTTGAAATTTCGGCCTGTTGGTTTATACTTCGAAACAGTAGCGCGACAAGGCAAAGGACCGGTGAACCAGTAGACACACCCAGCACTGACTTCCAAAAACTTTCTTGAAAAAATACGCAATTTATACATGCAGCATTGTCGTGTCATATCAAGATATGAGGAAATCAGAGCGAAAGTAGGTAAGCAATTTCATTCTTAGAAAGTAAGACGGAAGGGATGCTTAAAAAAACACTTACTAAAATGGCTATCTTCTCTGCTTCGATGATTTCATGATAGCACTTGTGCTTGCTTTTAGCAAGTAAGCCACACTTATCGAGGAACTGATTGCAATTATTACACGCGTTGCAATGCTGCACTGATTCTCCGCCTCCTTCGTTCTTATTTATTACATTTCTATTATGCTCTCGCAGGCGGTCATTAAGTCAGCGATCTGTTTGTCCTACACACTCTCTTCCCCATGAGAGCCGAATTTGGTACACTGCACATTCTTTACAATCAACAAACGGCATTTGATGTTTTTTTGTCCACTAGACACGTGACGAGCACATCATTTTTACCATCCATAGGCTTTCCAACTTCTCAGGGGTGGAAAAAAAACAACTGAAACATCACTCCGTTTTGCAATGCGCTTCACATTGCGAGAATGGTATGCAAATGAGGAATTACTGACATTTTTTTCTGTTTTCCAAAGGGCGCACGGGCACAAGCTTGCTTTTCAGTATTCAACTTTTTCAACAAACTTTCTGCTACTGATATCTGAAGATGACCAGCACAGCCAGCATGCGATAGCCTATTGCACTGTTGTTGAAGGCTTTGATACATCAGATGAGGACTTGGTTTTTTGACAGCATTTTGGAACAAAGGTTTGCAATAGCTCTTTTTACCAGTTTAGCATCACTCCTTTTACCAGCAGGTATGACCATTGTGATAGATGATGCTAATGTTCAGAAAACTGGGCCTGTTATTGGAAGGTAGTTGGAAGGTTAGAACATGCCATTTAAAACTTTTCCTGAGTATAGTTAGTATATTAAAAGCCTTGGATTGAAAGGAATCGTGGTCACTCTCAATAAAATTCAGAAAAATATCATCGCATCTAAACCTTTAGATGCCTCTATACCCAAAGCGACTCAGGCTATGAGGGACGCCGTAGTGAAGGGTTCCGGAAATTTCGACCACCTGTGGTTCTTTAACGTGCACTTACACGGAAAATACACGGGCCTCTAGAATTTTGCCCTCAATCAGAATTCGACCGCCGTGGCCTCGATCGAACTCGCATCTTTCGGGATAGCAGTAGAATGAAAATTCTACCTAAACTGCAATGTAGCTCATAACGGCAACAAAGAGTTTTAATATTATAGGGAACAAACATATGTATTTTTGTAATATAGGTAATTTTTAACTCTGTGTATATATATTTTTATATGCAATGTAACTAAGTGAAAATAAATATATACAAATGGGATAGAATGATTTGTAAAACTTAATTTCAAATAATGTAGCACGAACACTGAAACTACCATACAACCTATCTGTCTAGCCGGGAGCAGTATGCTATCTAATAATAATAATAATTGGTTTTGGGGGAAAGGAAATGGCGCAATATCTGTCTCATATATCGTTGGTCACCTGAACCGCGCCGTAGGGGAAGGGATAAGGGAGGGAGTGAAAGAAGAAAGGAAGAAAGGTGTCGTAGTGGAAGGCTCCAGAGGAATTTCGGCCAGCTGGGGATCTTTAACGTGCTCTCACATCGCACAGCACACGGGCGCCTTAGCGTTTTTCCTCCATAAAAACGCAGCCGCCACGGTCGGGTTCGAACCCGGGAACTCCGGATCAGTAGTCGAGCGCCCTAAGCACTGAGCCACCGCGGCGGGGTATGCTATCTCCAGAATCTGAAATTTTCGAACTGCATCGCCCCTTTAGATGCACGATTTTTATGCGTTTCAATTAGTAATGTGCTATGCCGATAACTGAAAAAATCTAATCAAGATTCTCTGGCATAAGCTATTCTTCGTCATCTTTTCGTCAAAACCATACCGAGTCAATTACTGCTAGCATAAAATCAGTTGCTGGGCGAGTTGGTACTTCATGCTAACATTCGCAGCGCAAGACGAACACGGACACGAGGGGAGACACCAGCAGCTGGCCATAAACAACTGAAGCGCACAAACACGGCCTGTTCGCCTCGGTCGTAAAGGACACGGAAAACGCCGCACATCCTCGCTGCCAGTTAGCAGGTTTTGAATTCTTCATGTTCTCGTTCTGGTCGTACTTTTTTCTCTTTTGCTTCAGAGAAAAAGCAAGGTGCAGTGCATTTCATCGGTCTTGTTTCCTGGAATCGTGCGATGATCTCATGATTGCTGGCCTAGATGTATTGAAAAGTTTTAATTATTTGTTTTCAATTTTACTGAATACGATTGCCACGTGATGGCAAGCAAAGGAAGACCGAACATGCAAGATGGCGATGGTATGATTTAATGGCTGCAGGCCTGGCGCGAGTGCTCCTGCCCGCTTCGTCATCTTCTAGTCCGTGACAGTATCTTCTTTTCTATATCCCGAATATCCAGCATCGCGCCCTTGCGCGCACTCTGGAGACTAGAAAAATGCGCCCAACAGTAAGTCACAACAGAATAAAAATAGCTTCTGTGTTTGTGAAAATAGTTTTCTTGGCAGGCAGTTACCCTTCCGCTTTTTCTTTCCCTAAATAGGCGTCATGAGTTTCCTCAGTCTTTATTCGCGTGTTTCTTCCTGAATTGTTCAGTGCTTGATGGCTGGCAGCTACATTGCCGCCCAAACGAGATCACTCTTTTACTTGCAACAAAGAAAAAAAGTCTTTACCATGACGAACAAAAGGACATCCATACACAGGGAGGGATGTACAGGGTATCATTTTTATTGCTCACAGTGGCGTTGGAGCATAAAAGAAGACTGTCGTAACCACAGCGATCAACGTCATTGTCAGCGCCTCAAGGCTGTGCCCTGAAAGTCGATATATCTTCACGGTGGCAAAGCCCTGCTTTCATCGCTGTCAGGGAAGACAGATGGGGCTACCACGGTTGGCTGATCACTGTTAAGCTCTTGAATGTGTGCGAAGCTCCGCACACTAAAGTGGTCTGCCAACCGTTGCACCACTGACTCATGTTGCAACACAGGCCTTCATGGGTATTCTTTTGGACGTTGTCTGACTGGAAACCTTTGCTTAATCTGCCCTTTTCAGTGTTCTGTATGAAGTGCGTGGATTCTATGAAAAGGCAGCTGACAGTTACCATCCTGCTCTTGATGACAACGGCCTCCGTTGCTAGGGGAGCAAATGTAAATAAGATCGCTTGAGTATCATAGTTCAAACTGAGTGGTTGATGGTCAGTATCAGTCTTTCATCCCCGTAACTGAAGTGGTTCTCCTCTTTGACAGCCTAACAAATCACAATTTCCATTTAAGGGCAAGGAGGAGGCTGAGGAAAACCAATCGTTTGCTATCCTGCACTTGAGGAAAAGAGATGAAGAGATACGAAAGTGAAGTAGAAAAGGGAGTGTGATGAAAAATGATACCAGTGTGCGAAGAAATTAGGCACGCGGAAATGTAACAGCCTATCCTGCAGGCTAAGATAAGAGCTCACAAGAAGCGAAGTGCTTGGGAGACCTTCGTGGCCGACGATCACCACGACCTTTGTCCAAGAATCCTCATCTCCATCACCTGGGAAGGACGTAAGAAATTAAGCGGGCTGAGCAATCTTAAATATCGAATTTACTCGCTCACTGAACGCATTTTTTCATCGCTAATTCTCTGAAAATTTAGGCTCGGCGTTCATTACCTGGAGTATAATATTAATACAGAAATTCATGTCGCAAAAACAGGGCAAAGCCGGACGGGTTGAAATAAATACTGTATTCAATAAAACTTCTGTTCCAAATAAAACAAAGAGTACCAATCGGAATGGTTTCCCCTCTTCAGAGCTACATGGTCAGCAACTTTCGGCTTATACCAGCACGCATAACTCGGGTAGCGGACCATACTGCTCTGCAAGGAAAACACAACTACAGTTCCCTCAAGCAAAGGTCCCAGCATTTCGTTTCAAACCGTACCGGACGAATTAGGTACAGCACGCCCGGAATAGAGAGCAAACGCGCATTTGCTGTGTTTTCATGCTCTGCAGCGAAGTATTCTTTTAAATCCGGGCTATGAATATCCATTTCGGTAGACAGTTTATCCAGATACATGAATCCGGCTAGTTTTACACTGCACCTGAAAGTACACAGGCAAGATATTTTCGTGTTGTTCACAGGAGCTCTTCGAGTTTTATTCCAACTTTATTCGATAAGCATTACTACGGCAGATGGAACATAGAAAGCCTCTGTTGCACAGCTTACTACCTAGTCTGCCGACCTGCAGCTTCGAACCGCAAGCTCAATGTGCCCGAGCATGAACGGGCGTACCCAACGAGGATTGACACAGGACTGACCTTCAAAGCAAAAGAGAGAAAGGATAATGGGACTGCATCATGTTATCATGTACGCTTGAGTACTTACTGGTTCTAAGGCCGCGCTTTATCAACGCGCACATTTTTTTTATTATTTCATTAGCTTGCGGTCACTGCGGGCATCCGGACTACGCTCCCCCCATACCCGCCTGCCTGCCCCCCCTCTCCCCCCCCCCCCCCCCCCCCCCCCAAGCAGTGGCAAAGGCGCAGGAGGCACTGGCTGCTTGACCGCTGTGACGGCCGAAGACGCCTGGCTTTGTTAAGCGCACCAGGGAAGCATGCGAGGCGCACACGAGCACGTGGTGCCGCTTAGTCTTAGGCAGCATTCCCACTACGGCAGAATGCGGACCACCTCGCATTCCGTGATGGCCCCCCCCCTTTTTTTTCTTTTTTTTGGCCGTCTTGTCTAGTTGAGCTAGAGGCTCAGTGCAGTGGCACGTAATTGTACAGACCTAGACTCTAACCTCGGGTCGATGAGTAAGGTCTTGTCGAGTTTCTCTGTGTGAGATCTTTTCTTTTAAGTTACAGTTTGACTGTCTGTGTGACTCAACTTGTACTGCAGTTTGCCCTTGTACATCCTGTAAATATATTCTCTCTTTGACCTTCATCTCCACATCTCCCTTCATCACCGCCGAACAACAACGTTTGGAAGGGCCTGCACCCTTCAGAAGAACCCAACAGACCATCAAAAAAATTACTCTGGTTTTCAAGGCTATGTTTCAATTTTAATATTGTCAAGGATATTCCCTTGTAGTTGACACTTAACTGCTTTATTTTGAATTCATGGCCGGACTTGGAACTTTACCTTTCGCTACCATCGTCTGGATGTTCCTGCCTTTCGAAAAAAAACCGTGTTCCCGTGCAGCCTCAAAAGTTCTCCAACTTTCGCTTGAAACTCATTAGACTGAAGGCACATCGCTATGCATTATTTATTCTTGTTTAAGCAACGGCGTTTCGAAAGTAGCGCGACGACATTTGCACACACCGCAAATTCTGATTTTGTGTAAACGCTGCCATATAACCTGTGTTCTGTTGTAGTTTATGCATCATTGCTTGGTTTGTGCGCCTGCAGCAGCTCGTTGAGCGACCATGTTCGCTATATATGTTATGGTTGAAGAACACAAATATAAATTTTCGACACATAAGGCAATTTTTTTCTTCGCTGGAACTTCAAGCTGAGCGCGAACTATTAAAATGCGAATCAAACACTTTTCGCTAATAACTTCGAAGCCTCCATAATGTTCTCTATAGGACTGTACGCTCTTATACCGTCATATGATAAGTTCCCGAGTCTGCTAAGAGGATTGAAAACTTATCGCCGAAAAAACGGAAGAACTTGCCAGCAGGAAATCGTCTCCACCTTATGATCGTTGTGAAGGCTGCCGAGTGCTTTTAGCTCCCTGAAACACGTCGTTCGTTTATTTTACATAATTGAAAAGCGAAGCGAAAAATACATTTTCTTTGACCTAAATCTCACATAGTAGTCCCTGCAATATGGAGGAGCAACTATGTGCAAAAACAACGAATATTTTTGGTTATTTCTGAACAGAAGTTCAAAATGACTTTTGGATATTATACACGAATAGAACAACCTCGCAAATAACGGCCTACAACGACTGGCAGGTGCAAAATGGAGAGAAGGAAATCTCTCTCTCGACTCGTAGGGGAAAAGAAAGAGGCCTGAACGGCTGCCATAGGAAAGACCTCGCCGTAGAAAAAAATGATAAAAAAATGGCTTTGTAAAATGAATAGTGAGAATCGCTTAGGAAAATTATATTTACGAAAAATTGGCATGGAAAAATCAAAATGAATACAAAATGACTTAAAATTGGTAAAAAAACTAAGTAAATTAGTAAAAAGCAAATGATCCAGAAGGTTCAAGAAGAAAACGTTTCTCAAGTGGATAAATCAAAATACACTGAGAATAATGGCTGCTACACTGCTTAGTATAGAGAGGCTTCGAATGCTAAGGCATTGTAAAGACATGATGTAGGTAAGGGCCCCTTAAATTTTTAACCTGGCGTCTCGTGTGTGTCAGCCCTATGGCCGTGTAGTTTTCAGCTGATTTACATTCCATTTAAGCGTTCCTGATCCAGTGGCTAGGAGTTTACGCTTCCTACGAACAGACAGACGCACGAACATGCGAGGAGACGATCTACTTACATATCTTTTCTGCGTTCATGTGGACAAAGTGGCTGAAAGATGAATACTGTTTCCGTAACGTGCGTTACTTTAATTGAAAGCTGGACACAAAGCAGTCTCTAGAAGGAAATATTTATCACAATCAAAATAGTCCACTGTCACTCCGCGATTCTTCATTGTGGAAAAAAGCCAGCGAACGCGCGTCCACTGGGCGATTCAAAATATTTTGCAGCATCTTGTGCCTGCTGGCCAAACTGCACCTGTACTCTGTTCCCCAGTTCCCAGTGCGCTAGACAAGAGACGTAGCGAGTGAGTGCAGCCATCGTTTGGCTGCTGGCTCAGTGTAGGTTTAAAACTTATCGAGCATCGTACACGACGTTTTTTCAACTCAAGACGCTAGACAAGGACCACAACTCTTGAAGGCTCTGTTTGGGAAATTTTCGGCTGCGTACAGCAGCCAATAAGTTTCGAGGGGAAGGGAGCCTGAGGGCTGGAGGCTCAAATTGCAGATGTGAGCCCTTAGCAAAGCGACGTCCGCGGTAGCGAGACCGCATTTTGGACATGGCTACATTGTGGAGCACAATCTTTTCCTACACAAATGACAGATTACCCAAGTAACCGGTAGGCCAGATTATCGAGGCTCTTCTTGGCTTATAAAGATGCTCGTCAGGCTGACAGGTGTGCTAACATAAATGAGGCTATTATTGCTTGAGAAATGGTGGGACGAAATAAGTGAGAGGCCGTTCAGGAGTGCGATGTTCCTTTCACAGTTAGTGTTTTGATTTAAAGCCGCAGGTTATAGTGTCTACTTAACTGTCACCAAATTGTTGTGGAAGCTTGGGAAATGTTACCTGAGGCAGAGGCACCACGTGTTCATATGCTTTGCTGTTTGCACCTTCGAGTGCGCAAATTAAATTATTTACTGTGTTAGAGGCTTAGTGATATAAATCTTCGGAATAATCCTACTTGCCCGGTTCAAGCCAGCGCAAATCAGGTTATTTTTGCGCATCTTGTTTCTTTTAGCGTGTTTGTTCAATCCGCTAACGCTATCACAACTAGTTATAAACACGCAGCCGTCTGGCCCGATGCAGTAGGGTCTCAGTGTAGGCTGTGTGTTCACTTAGTTGCTTAAGCGTTTTGCAAGAAGCACGTATTTCCTCCTCTCAACAACGTATTATTCATCGCGCACGCATGCGCTGTTTCAGCCAAACATTAAACATGAAGGACGCCAACATACTTTTCGGTACCCGTCGGCAGAAGTAACCGCTAACGACCGAAGTATGTTGCAATACCCCACATAATCTAGCATCATTAACGAGTTTCTAGAAAGGCGGCGCTGAGCGGGGACCTGCGCACTGCTACATCTGTGCCGTACACGACCGAAAAGCTTTCACCACCGCCGTTGTAGTAGCGTAGAATCCAAGCGCACACCACCAGAGGAGACACATTCTTTTTGGCGCGACGACTTATCCTTACATACTGCGCACGTTTAGTAGCTATACCACACAGCACACGCCGCTTCCTGCGAGACAAACTTTTTGGCTCAGCTTGTTGCTGTGTAGGCTGAAAGCATGTTGCAAACGCCTGCGCAGAGACCCAGGTCATTTGTCTCTGTAAAGAATGGTGGAGCAATCAAGCGGTCGGCATCTGCAGATAGAGGGAGAACTGATTTCTTTGCTCTTCTTCTGTATGATCGAGATAAATACAGCTGAGACTCATGAGAGAGGCCATTAGCTGACATTATTAGACAAGTTTGTGCTTTTTATAGAGGATATAAAAAGCTGAAATTAACGTAATTCAAACGAAATGTCTAACGTCGTAATTGCACTTGGCAATACGATTAAGGAAACAGAATTTTCTACGTAGAACTAGTTAGGAATGACTATTTCAGGCTCATCGGCTGCTTATTTTGCCACTTTTTGAGAAATGATAACCTCCTTTAAGCTGTATTAGCCAAAAGTGCTCGAGAATACCATGCATTTTGTAAGCGGCGTCCGAGTGCTATGAAGATACCAAGTATGATATATAATGTGAGGTCTATGTCCCTGACACCAAGACTGTAATTTGTTTCGTGAACTTACTTCAAAGGCTCAGCGTGCGTTAATTACGCTTTGAAAACGTTATTCAAATACATTTTCCTGAGTAGTAATGTTTTACTCCGTACATGATATTACTAAGAACAGTGTAGATCATAGCGTTTCTGAGGCGCAGAGGAAAATTACAGTATCTTCCTCTCTCTAATGCACGTTTGCCACTTACTTCTGTTTGGTGCAGTGCTACGGGTTATATTAGGCGCTTAAACTTGCTTTGATACATACAACAATGGATGTGAATCAGCTTGCCATTTGTGGACGCACCCAGGAGAAGGTCTTCGTACTGGATGCCACCTCTTTGATACGTAGTGAAAACAAGAAAAACGAAATGATTTGGACATTGCTCACTAGACAGGAGCTTATGTTTTAAAATTTCAGCAGTCAAGAAATATTTAATACACTCAACCACCTGCAATCACTGTGGTGCCCGCAGCTAGTTGATGAATACATAATGGGGCCTTTCATTTTAAGGTAAAGCTTCTTATTCAACGATTCTTACAACCACATCTGATTACCTAAAAAATAGAGTTAAACTTGATTTGTACCCCCAAAAAAGTTTTAAAGTTGGCGTAATTTTCAGCTGTACAAACCTATAGACATCAAACAGTAATTACAGAATATCTTGTGCTTACTACTGATGGATGCATTTTAAGTTAACTGCTTGTACTAAACATGTTTAAATGGTTGCTTTACATGACGTGATTTGGTGTGAGTTTGATTTCGGAAATTATGTTTTTACAGTGAGACCCCAAGGCTCAATTACCGACCAGACGTCTTATCGGCATCATTGCAACCAGCCCGACACACGCTAATGACCTCAAACACTAAAGCACTCGTGCGTTTGAAATGCTCATTTTGATGTTAAATCATTATTTGCACAATGGACAAAGAAAGGCAAGAAGTCTCCCGAGGAACCGGAAGGGCTACGCAGTAATGGTAATGTCCGCGACAAAACAATTCATATAGAGCGGAAGAAATATGCATTTGGCGAACAATGTTCAGTGAGCTTCCATATTAATAGTGCTCACGAAAATAGCCGGTGTTTTTGAGGGAACACTCAAAAATTTCCAGAAATAGGCATTTTGGATTAAAGTATGGCTTTCGCGGCATAATATTACCAGCGTTGGAGGACACAAGAAAACCGGTGAATCGTCTCAAGTAGTAAGCTGGTTTAGAACATTTTTAAAAATTAACGTTAAACTAGTAGAGTTGAGCGCTTAGGTGCAATTAGTGATTTGTAGCCATTCGTTAGTAATAACCATTTCAGTTTTAGAACTTCGAAACCACGATTAATCTCGGGGGTGTGGGTCGACAAAATCAGCATTTTTTAACCGGGTGCGTGCAGTGGAATGGTATCTTGGCCTGCATGCTTTTCGAAAGTGCATCTATTTTGGCACGATGCAGCCATATTTTATTGAGCCCCGCGCCCCACGCCCAAATTCTATAAACTGATATGGCTATTACTACCGACCGGCTGCAAATCTTCAATTGCATCTAGGTGCCTAACTCTACTAGTTAAAAGTTAATTATTGAATATTAGTTAACCAGCTTACTTAAGACGATTCACCGGTTTTCGGGTGTCCGACAACGCTGGTAATACTACGCCGCAAAAGCCAAAATTTTACCTCAAAAATCCTATTTTTTTTAATTCTTAAAAATATCCCCTGAAACACCTGGTATAGAACAAAAAAAAAACAGCATTTCGGGTTTCACAAAAAATTGAGCTTAAATTGCAATTTGTTTCTTCCACAAAACAGTCAACCGCGAAACCACAACTATGAAACTTTGCACTCAATGACCCGATATGGATCATCATCAGACTTCAAAAAAATGTTGCTGGATTTCTTTCCGAGGATTGAAAAAAATAACCTTTCCCGAACTGCGTTAATTTTTGTTGAGAATAGTTCTTAATTTTATGCGTGTATATCTTTCACCCTTTATTTTAGAATACAAACATGAGAAGCTTAGAATTTTAGGTAGTAGCCCACGCACACTTACCCGCAGTAGGGATCACAGCCTTACTCGTCTATCGAACACTAATGCATAAACAATTAACTCGGTTACCAAATCAAACTCCTCGCCTTTGAAATATCAGGTAACAAGGTACTTTAGCAAAAAATTCACCACTATAAAAAAAGGTTATGACCGCACTTTCCTGGCGTGCCGTAAAATTCGCGACTTCCATCGGTATGGCACGCTCTGAAAAACGAAATTATTTTTGTATTCATGGATGTAAGCAACAATATCAAACGGGGTCAACATGACCTACTTTGTAATATGAGCGCTGAGCAGTAGATACCCAGGAAAATATTTCGATTTTCAATTCTCCGACACATCTGATATTTCGTATGGTGATATAAGGTGCCATTGCGAAGCGAATGTTAAAAAAGCGCCAGTTCAGGGACTAATTGGGTATGCATTGACATTTTACCGAGAAGCTACAGCGTTCCCTCATATCTTTACAGTTTCTTACCGGATTGACGGAAAAGGCGAATGGGAGACTTGATGGCACTGCTACCGCGGCGATGTAGAATAATTGTACGATACGCTGGCACAAAATAGAACGAATGCGAGCAAGACTAAAATGTAGCACTAAAGAAATTTGACATCCGCTTTGTTTTCTTCTGCAGTGAAGCTTGAAACCAACATTTACTGTTGTTTAGGAAGACAGGAAGTTACGCTGAATACTATTTTTGCAAACAAAAAGTGATATCCAAACGACAAAACTACAATCTCCTTTCCCAAGAGGACAGTGGTGACGTTTTTGTACAGTGTGCAGAACAGCAGTGACTTTTTGTACAGAGTACTTTTTATAATGCATTTCTAGACTCAGTTAATCTCTGTAGATTTAAAGCGTTTAAAGCATTTAAAGCGGAAACACCCGGATGTCCTCGCGTACATAGGTGGATTACCTCTGTCTGTAAAAGTATTAGACGCATTGATAACCAAACGAAATCAGAAGGAAAAATATCATGGCTATTAAGCCATTATGATGTTTCCCTTACTCCTTTTCTCCCAGAAAAACGATAGGCTTTGCCATTTACTTGTCCGCTATACTGAGCCGCGTCGAAGCAAAAGGATTGTTCGTCGTCTTACAAAAAAAAAAATGGCCGCCACCGTCTGGAAGACGTTGAAGTAACGAGCGTTAGCTGTTCGGCTTACTAGATGAAGAAAGCGAAGAAGAACGCGTCGCTCGTCTCGAAAAACGGAAAGTAATACCCTTTGAAATTGTGGCGGATTGGCACCATGCGTGACTACGCGTACAGGCACGCCGCCTAGCGGAACGATAGCCGCCTAGCGCCATCGATCACAGAAATTACGAGGCACGTCTACCCATTGTCGAGTTGCACCCCCTCAATATACGTCCCAAACGAAATTAGCTTCGTTCGGGGGACAAGGTGGGCCTTGAATTCGGCTTGCGGTGCGATATGGTAACGCTTCAAATAGTAATTGCATGCATATACAATGTTTGCCTAATATGTAATTGGGCTTTTATGTCTATTCCATAACCCATAGCGTTTTATTTGCCTACCAAATTTGGTATACAACGCTCCTCAGATGGGTGCCCGTTGTTGTCGGAGTATATATAGCGGAACGAATGTACTACACATGCAAGTGGTCCCGTAGCGGGACAGTTTTCCGGCCCGTTTAGGGTATTTTTTGGTCAGAGGGGAGGAAAGGGATGAGAGGGCACAACCAATTTTAATGGCCGCCATTTTAGATTTGAGACACTGCAACTATTCCGCCCCTTCGTCCCCTGATGTCATACTCACATATTTCCACCTCTATCCGCCATATTGGACCGTGACGTCGTCATTGGCACGCGGAAGGTGGTTTTTTCTACAATGCTATTGTAGATAGCGCTATAAGTCTCAATGCGAGGTGCGCTGTGTTCTCGTTACAGCCACAGATAGCGCTTTGATCTCAGGGTGGTAGGAGACCTAACGAAATATCGAGACGTGATGAGTAGTTTCTTGCACAGATGGCGCTTTGATCAAGGGTTGTAGCAGACCCACGAAATCCCGAAACGCTGCCAGTTTTACATGGTCGCCGTAGTCACTGCAACGTGCCAGCAGTGGACGTTTGGTTTGCACTCCGCTTTCTCCACGCCACTTGTGGTCATTTTCAGTTTTGTGTGGAAAAATGCGTAAGATTTTCTTCTTGTTGATGGCCTCTGGGGGAGTGGTCTATGCACAAAGTGAGACGTTGGCGGGAGAGCGCTGAGAATTCAAACAGGGGATACACATGGACGTTATTAAGTCAGCTAGTCATTAGTAAATTTTTCTGAGGTAATCTACAGAAATGTCTCTGTAGAAATGTCTGACAACGGAAATAAGCCTTTGCAGCAATTAGCAAGCTGCTACAACTGTGGCAATAAGAAGCATGTTATTTCAACCAGATCATGGCGTCCTGTAGTGTACAGTGAAATGATGGTATGTGAATAATTAGCATACTGATTATCACAGAACTTATCACGCGTAAACTCAGTCTTCTTTCTGAATACAGAACGGCGGAGGGTCACATATAATTTCAGTTTCGATATAAGATGCAGAGTACTGGAAGGAATCAATGTCATGTCAGTTTTGATACAGCGAGAAAAAAAGGTCCTGAAAACGACTGCTCAAAATGCATTTAAAATCTAAAGTTCTCGCTGGGTGCGTTTTAATTTTAACGCACTTCTGTACTGCCTTAATTCGAACCTCTATTATATGCAACTAAGAGCCGCCGCGGTGCCTAAGTGGTTTTGGCGCTCGGCTGCTGGCCCGGAGAATGGGGGTTCGACCCCGGCCGTGGCGGTCGATTTTCGATGAAGACGAAATTCTAGAGGCCCGTGTGCTGTGCGATGTCAGTGCACGTTAAAGAACCCCAGGTGGTCGAAATTTCCGGAGTCCTTGACTACGGCGTCTCTCATAGCCCAAGTCGCTTTGAGACGTTAAATCCCCACAAACTAAACCAAACCATATGCAGCTAAGTCTATAGGTCAGGTGAAGCTGCTCAGGCTAAGAAGGTAAATGAGATATTCATGCCACTCTCACTTGCGACTACACTTCATGACAGCGCGGGCCGCCACTGCTAGTGAACAAATCGGTAACATGTCGGGAAGTTCCCAAAGCAGCTGCGTGAGAAAGATAAACCGGTATTAAACGTACAGGATGCTTAAGATTCTAAATAAAAACAAAAGAAAAAATCAAGCAGGACACACCAAGAGAAGCTAATGAAAAGCGCATTAGCCGTAAGACTATAGACACCAGCGGGAGAAAAAAAAATCAGGAGGTGTCGCTGTGCTACATAGCCAAAACAAAGCACTATGGTAGGCTTACACTATTGGACACACATATCGGTCCCAATGGAGACGTCTACGCGGTAGACATCTAAGCGTTAGAAGAAAAGTTGAGATCGTGAAGCCAGACGAACTGGCTGTCAGTGCTACTTACAATTCGTGGCGACAAGGTTGTGGTAGGGGGAGAGGAAACAAATAGGAAAAAAAAGTAGTTACGTAATGAGGGAACAGTTTTCGGGGATGGCTTTACATTAGCTGCAAAAGTAAACATTATTGGCCGAAGCGCGATTTTGCTACGCAAACGTCCAGAGCACGTCAGGCACCTCCGTTGCGCCCCACGCTTTGCTTTCGCTCCCCTTAACTAGCAGACGGGCCTATACGCACGGCTTGAACTTCTCTCTATGCGTAAAAAAAACTGCATTAATGTACCACCTGTCGCCCCCGGCGAGATACAGAATGCTCAACGCTCTATGGATCCCGGAAAACATTATGTAATTGCATTCTCCGAGCCCCTGTGTGGGAGACGAATGCGCTAGTGTCTATCCCGGATTTCGTTTGTCCGCCGGAAAAAGAGTTTTAATATATCATCTTCGACTCGAGTGACAGCTTAATGAATATCTCTAAATGCTGAGTGATCATCACAAGCGGTTTCTGGCATAAGTGGCGGTTGCGCGGAATACTTGTGTCAGCGGGAGAATCAAGTAGCATTTTAAAGCGTCTCTCGATGAAGTCACGAAGCCCCTGGCCAAAATGACAGCTTTTCATGCATATTAGTTTACAAAAAGTTATATATGAGTTGAAATTTACGTTAATTCAATCTACTCTACAGAACCGACAGAAGCCAACAGTCACCGAAACCAAGGCGCATAGGTGATGTCTTTTTTATAAATAATGTGGAAGTTTTTATCAAAGGGTGATCAGTAAAAGCAGGCGAAAAAGAACGACAATCCGCCGGCGGGATACGAACCCACGACCTCCGAATTATACATACGGTGCTCTACGAACAGAGCTACGGCGGCGGCTGTCCAATTTTCAGCTTTCTTGAGTATTTATGTGTAGTGTAAGCGAACGTTGATAGAGTTCACCAGCGCCGCCCTCATGCAGAGGGGCGGATGTAGTACGTCCTGTATTACCGCGAGTGCCACGTAGGAACGTGGTCAAACGGTGACTCTTGCTCCGGCTCGCTTGCATTGCACATGCATACTCCCGCAAGCAGAAGATTGAACAACCACCGCCGTGGCTCAGTTGGTAGAGTGACGAACGGGAAATTTGGAGGTCGTGGGTTCGGATCCCACCGGCGACATGTAATTGTATTTTCTTCTGCTTTTATTTCTTTCCAATTGATCAAAACTAAAAATTAATAATAAAGAAAAGACATCCCCTGTACTTCTTGGTTTCAGTGACCGTTGACATCCGCCATTCATGTCATAACGAGAACCTCTTTCTGTAGCATTGTTTACTGTAAAGAACGACTTGATGATAAATTGACTCTGGACTGCGGTTTTTTACTGAGTAACATTGGCAAGCTGGCCAGCACGTTCAAATCTGAAAACAATACAGTGAGAAATGAGATTCTTCTGAGCTCGCAAGCGGAACTAAAATGTATATCTGGTCCCTTCCCTCACTCTGGTCAGTGGAAGCAGCCTGCATCCTGGCACGAAAACCGTACCAGAAAGTTATGAAATAATTCTTGGCTTAAAAAGCAATAAAATATTCAGTCCTCCATACATTTTAACCATTCTAAAACATCTGATGCACAATAACGAACTGCTGTTAAGCTTCCACGAAACTAACAACGCATGGGCAACTTTTGCTAAAACATTATTTTGTTACCATGATCACAAGACTTTACAGCAAATGCCCTCTCTGCGAGCATTCTTGAAGCAGCAACTTAACAAGTGCATGAGGATGGTGTTACAACTAGCCATAAACATGACACACCCATGCAGTTCCCTCCCTCACACCTAAGAGCAGATGCTTATATATAAGCAGATTAGAGGGCGTTCCATCCCGTATTTGTGGAGGGATGTTAATATAATGCAGATTTCAAGAAAGAATTTCAGCACCATTGACGTATTCTGTGGGTGGCACAGAGAAAGTGGTTTAAGTGCAAAGTTATGTCAGTTCAAGTGAGTCCCTAGTGCACGACCAGCGAAAAAATTTGTAATCAAGTAGTTGAAATCTATGGTTGACGTAGGCGCCTACATGTCTCGAACATTTTATGTTTTCTCTTTGCACCTATGTATCAATACTTCAAGTGAACGTTTCATAAATATCGCTTAAGCGTTCAGCTTCGGACACTACTAACCAACTTTATTTATAGAGCGTTGCGTGAAAAATTAAGCTCTAGGATATCAATTGCCCGACGAAACTAACTGACAGTCAGTTCAGTCGTAGGCAATTGGCTTCTTGTTGATTCAATCTTAATTTTATTAATTGTCCTGTAAGCACACGAGTAGACAGCATGTTGACGTCTAAACTAACGAGCTCAATAAAGTTTGAGATTTTAATGAGAAGTTATAAACTGGACAAGGACTCAATAAGCGGTTAATTGGAACTCAATGCGCATTTTGTAGGAACTGTTCGAGTAAGGTTGGTGCTCCCTCTTGGCAATGGCATCATGGAGCACTCGAAGCGACTTGCTTCGCAGTGGAATGAACGAGCAGCCAGTGTGAAAGGACAATCCGTTTGGTTCGACACCCTTCAACGTAGATGTGTTTCTTTGACTTTATTACGAAACAACTTCATATTTCATTAGTCGAGAGCATATGGAAATCGGCTCGAAAATTGTTTTCAAAAGTTTACAGAAACAGGTGCATTTTTTCGACATTTTCGAGTGCTTACTTTTAGATCTCTTTTTTGTTATTGTCTTGTAGGTCCGTGGAAGTGTAAGAAAAACAGTGCGCAATTTTGTGGTTCCTTATTTCTTCCAAAACGAGAATGTCTGAGAGGTCAGGATGGGTTGTTAGAATAAGGTCCAGAATAGGTCTACCACGAGTGGACACGTGAAAAAATTTGGTGTCTAATGTTTAATGTTCTCCCCGGGGCGGTTACTGTCAGAGTCAACAGTTAGCGTCGTCCTGTTAACGGCAGCAAGTTAGTCGCCTGCAAAAAATATAAGGAAATTTGGATGTTTTAAAAGGATCTGCTCGATGGCGTCGCTTAAAAGTTCAATAAATTCAGGTTGTCGATTTGGTGGTCTATAACGGGCTCCATAATGCAAAGCATGTGATCAAGCTGACCACAAACCCAGACTGTTTTTGAGAGAGAGTCAATAGAAATGACATATAGGAATAAGCAGCTCCAGCTCGTGGCCCATTACAATTTATTCAGAGCAAGCAGTGCTTCCTGTGTATCACGCAGAGATTAGCTAGGCTCCCTTTGCATTAATAGGAATAAGGCGATCTAGAGCGTGGCCCATTACTATTTGTTCAGAGCAAACAGCCTTTCCTCTGAATCAAGCAGACAATAGGTCCCATCAAGAAAATTTCACAGCTGCTGCACAAGTGCTGAGAAGGACTTCTAAGAGGAATCTCGCACCCGTGATCTAACACCGCGAAACGTCTCATCGCGCTCTGTGCATCTTCCTTTCCAAGCTCTCCGTTGCCGTCTTGGAGATCGATCTTTGCCTTTCGTCCTGTCTGCCTGCTAATCCAAACTCTGCAATAAAACCTTTTCATGAATAGACTGCATCCCCGGGCATGCGTTCTTGCTGTTCCGGGTATTTGTCGCCGTTCGTTCTTTAGTGCCTCCTGAGAAGACACGCAGTGGCGTACTTCAAAGTAAAGGCAGCCTATCGTCTGCTTGATTCAGAGGAAACGCTGTTTGCGCTGAACAAATAGCGATGGGCGACGAGATGGAACGCCTCCACGAATAAACAATTACAGTGCTGTATATACCCCCATTTTCTTGTTTTAGAGGTGCCAAGAGAACCAACCATTTTCTTGCAACCGTCTCGGGAGCTAGAACTATGTCACCTAGCCCGCGATTACGACAGCGACTAAAGGCTACATTCGTTTGCACGTTGTATGTCACACGAACAAGATATATGGCTGTTTTAATTTTTTGTAAACACGCCTCCCAATAAGTCATAAAACTAGTGCTTCAATATTTCAGAAAAAGATGCTATTAGGTCTACTGGCGTGCAGCGATAAAAATAGCAGCGGCAGTTATATGCCTATCACCGCTGCCCGATGCATGCAGGTTTAAATGAGTATCTGCCAAATTCGTTTATTATTCCTTAAAAAGAACGACATTGCTAGAATGGCCAGTTTTGCGTTAAATGGGCTGCGCTGGTCAGCGCTGGTCTCCACTTCGTAAGCCGCCGGCGAGGAGACTGCCAAGACAAGCGCATCGAATGCAGACTTGAAGGAAAAAAAGGCGCCTGGGAAGTGGGCCGTTAAGTTTGCGGTGGTGGCTGCGCAGGTACTGCTCACAAAGGTAATGAATTACACCGCCATAACATGCAATCACTGAAGCGCTTTTTTTTCTGAATAATAAAGGGCAATACCTCGTTTTTGATGTCTTCCTTTTCAAAACACAAATAATTCGGCCTAATTAGGGCCGCATGTAAGGGAAACGAATGTCAACTTATAAAAAAGCGCTATATTTTTATATGACAAAACTCTGCACGAATGTAGTTGCTCTTTAAGATAACACAGAAAAATTTTCTCCCAGAACAAATGGAAGATAAGTTTGCGGAGAGAGAGCAACGCCGTATATTTGAAATGAAAAACAAACAACACACTTCCCTTACGAAGGTGAGTGTGACACGGCAGCTTATCTAAGCGTGTGAGTAGTGCATGCAGAGCGTCAGAGGTGCGCGAAGCTAGAATCAGAGAAGTCAAATAGCCGTCGCTTTTACGTATACCTCCCCGTCTTGCTGTTGTGTAGTTAAGTGCATAAATAAGTTTCTCGTGCTAATTTTAAAGTGGTCAATTTCTGTTCATTGTGAGCGATATCTTTGTATGCTGACACACGTGCTAACATACTTCTCAATTCACACAGCTTCAGATATTTCGCTTACGGGTTCAGTCTTACATATTCGCAAGCGCTAAACTGCATTATGGAATTTTCTAGCCGTCTGAGGCCTTTTTGGGGCGCTCTGGCAGGAACAGTCGAATATCTTTGAGAAAAACTCAGTAGTGTTGATATTCTGAAATAACATCATGACGTTTGCATCAATGAAAATCGAGCATAGCCATCTTAATGTCCTGCAACTGGCAAACACTCTCTTTCTCTTTTTCCTTCTCAGAAAATGAAGTGAGCGCGCGGCTCATTATCACAGAAGTTCCGAACATGCCGCTTCTATAACATAGACAAACAAGCAAGCACATAATTTCGCGTCAAACTTTTGCCTCCTCTTCTCTTCACTTAGAGATTACAGGGTACGTTAAAAGAGCTTCATGAGGAAGTTTATTTTAGAGAAAATTTGAGTGCTTCGTTTTGAACGTTTACTGTTCGCTAGTACTTCTGTGGTAGTTTCCCAAAGCCCTCTAAAGACTAGTTTTGTCCATCTATACGCATGAAACAACTGTTCTTTGCCTGACGTTTATGCATTACCAGCTGTTTCATAATATCCAGCGACCCTAACTTAATAAACCACGTACTTTAAACGCGCCACTTCAAGAATGTGCAGCTATAGTATGGATAGTTTCGCATTCGCCTAGTACCTGACAGAACGTGACTGGGTCGTACCAAGTCCGCCTAGACAGGGTGTGCTTTATCAGCCGCCCGTTGAAGCGGAAGGTAACGAGCTCTCTCGTAAGATTGATATTTTGTTTTCCGTAATCGCGCTGAGCCATTCCTTTTTCTAAGAATAATTTTGAAAAACGAAAGTCCCATTCCGCCGCTGTGGCTCAGTGGTTATCGGTTCGACTGCTGATGAGAGAGATGCGGGTAAGATCCCGACCGCTGCGGTCGCAATTAGATGGAAGCGAAATGTCAAAGACCCGTGTACTATGCAATGTCAATGCATGTTAAAGAACCCCACGTGGTCTAAATAATCCGTAGCCCCCCACAATGGCGCGCCTCACGGCGTGAGTCTCTCTTTCACGTTAAACACCATAAACCAAAACCAACAAACCTAAGCTAGTTGTTATCAGCACTGTGCGTCAACGGCACATGCCAAAAGCGTCCCATGAATTGACCGGTTGGCTACATTTATCGCGCAAGACCACCTATCGGACGTCCACGCCTGCTAGATGTAATTCGAATTTTGAGTAGTAAAGGAAACGCAATCCGTATCTGGGAATTCTAAGCAATCCGCTGTCCTAATGTCCACTTGCAGATTTGAGAACAGCTATACAAGCAGCCATAAAGCTGAGGAATTCTTGCCGATTTATTGATAAGTGTCGACTAGGAAAACTCTCCGCCAGATCTTCGGGCGCGCCCTTAAGGCGCCACGACAGCCGCCGTTCCTCATCCGCCTCCCCCCCCCCCCACTGTTTTCATCAGGCGTCTGATCTCCGCCACTCAGCGCCTGTCATTAGAGCCGCACAATCGAACGACATTTCCCTCAGGAGATGGCCCGAGTCCGGCGTTCGTTCAGAAATGAGGCTGCGTCGCTACTGCGAGCACTTTCCTCCATGACTCTCCGCGCTCTTCTAGACTGCGCATTCAACTTCAGTCATTACACGCTGACATGGTATCGGTGGCGTAGAGGTAG
Organism: Amblyomma americanum; assembly: GCF_052857255.1. Classification (NCBI taxonomy): domain Eukaryota; kingdom Metazoa; phylum Arthropoda; class Arachnida; order Ixodida; family Ixodidae; genus Amblyomma; species Amblyomma americanum. Next base: position 100,295,542 of record NC_135503.1, on the reverse strand, counting down.
AGCATCCAATTCAGGTGCAATAGGATCTGGGTTCGAATCCCAGTTCCGCGCAATTCTCTACCGGGTTTGAAAAAAAAATACGGAAAAGAAAACCTTCCCATGTCAGTGGAACTATACTTACGACTACCAGGCCTCTTGTGCGGCCTGATCTTGGTAACCAGAACCGACAACGCACTCACTCACCAGAGCAGGATTTAGCCGCCCTGGTGTTGTACTTGTCCAGAACCTTCAATAAGCAACGCGATTAACCCTCAGTTCTCAGACCCAGCGGCTGCGAAGCAGCTGAGCCGGGCGTCGGCCAGACCTGTGACGCCGCGGAGGGGCAATCATCTCCGGCTCCGGACAGGCCGCCATTGGAAACAGAACCTCGCAACGTTCAACGCTAGAACTTTATCCAATGAGGCTAGCCTAGCAGGTCTGTTCAAGGAACTAGCGGGCATTAAATGAGATGTCATAGGGCTTAATGAGGTTAGGAGGACAGATGAGACATATACAGTACTAAGGCGCTGGCACGTACTGTACTATAGTGGATTGGTGGAAGGACGAGAACTAGGTGTGGGATTCCTCATCAATCAAAATATAGCTGGCAACATAAAGGAGCGCTACAGTACTAACGAGAAGGTGGCAGCTATCCTAATTAGGCCTAATAAGAGGTACAAGCTGGAGGAGGTTCAGGGGTATGCGCACACATCCAGCCATGATGACCAGAGTGTTGAAAGCTGCTATGAAGACGTGGAATCGGCAATGAGCAAAGTTAAGTCAAACTACACAGCACTGATGAACGACATCAGTGCGAATCTATGCAAGAAGCAGGCCGGAGACGAGGCGGTAGGTGACTGTGGCATAGGCTCCAGGAATAGCAGCGGAGAGTCATTAGTAGTGTTCGCAGGAAGAAATAATTTACGGATCATGAATACCTCTTTCCGCAAACGAGAAAACAGGAAGTGGACCCAGAAGAGCACCAATGGTGATACTGAAAATGAAATAGACTTCATACTATGCGCTCAACTTGGCATCGTGCAGGATGTGGTGGTCCTCGGAAAAGTGCGTTGCAGTGACCACAGAATGGTAAGGTTTCGAATTATCCTATATTTCAAGAGGGAACTGAAGAAACTACTTAATCGGAAGCCCATTAACAAGTTAGCAGTAAGCTTAGGGAAACAAGAAGAATTCAGGATATCAGTGCAGAATAGATATTCGGCTTTAACCAAAGACGACCATCCTAATGTTCAAGCAATGAACTACCCATACAAAAATGTCCTTTGACCGGCTATAGAATTCTGGCCCAAATATCTATAAACCTTTCCTATTTCTATCTATAGCTGTATATACAGGCTGACATATTTTTATATAGAGAGCTTAAGGCAGTTGTATGGTTCCAGAGCTATAGATTTAGTGGCATAGATTTTTAAATAGCTGGCAATAAGCACCTCTGTGGGGGCTTATAGACGTTAATAAAATGCCATGGACGGACATAGCTTTTTCTACAGACACCCATAGGACGTTTTTGTATGGGGATAACATCACAGATATCATTAAGGAGTGCGCAGCAGATGTGGTTGCTAGGATCGTCCGACAGGATTCAGGCAAGCTCTTTCAGGACACGAAGGTTCTGATTAAGAAACGCCAAAGCATGAAATCGGCTAACCCTACAGACAGAATAGAAGTGGCAGAGCTATCGATGTTAATAAATAAGCGCAAGGTAGTCGACGTATGTACGTTTGGTATTCAGAGCATCCAGTATTCTCTAAAAAAGGAACATAGACTAAAAGCGCTGAAGAGGAAACTGGGCATAGTTAAAAACCAGATGTATGCGTTCAGAAACAAGGAGGATAATGTCATTAGCAATATCCGTAACATAGCTAAAGTAGGCGAAGAGTTCTACACAGGTCTTTACAGTAGCCTTAGTTTTATCATGAAAGTGTCACCAAACTAAAACGCAATGTTCATCTCACAAGTTTAACGTGCCCACGTCACATCGCAAGATTATGTCTATATCACAAGTTCTATTAAGTTTTGCACGAGTAAGTTATCTCAGCCTAGCGCACCTCAAGCCCCAAGAACAATTAAAAGGCCACCTATCCTCCGCCTGCCTGCACATCTACTCATCTGTCCTCACTTTTTGTACGCACCGTCGTGCTTCGTGCTGATCCATTACTATTCAGGTCATCAATTCAAGCAATTTTATCCCCTGTTACCCACTCCCTCCTGTAGTACCCCTTCAATAGGGTCCTGGAGGTAGCAATAAATAAATAAATATAATAAAAAGGAACCTTAATGAGAGACGCAGTAGCGCACAATAAAGGATCATCCCGCCGGCAAGGAAAGAGGAAGTAAATAAAGCCTTACAAGCAGTGCAAAGCGGGAAGGCAGCTGGTGAGGATCTGGCAACAGCAGACCTGTTGAAGGAACCCAGATCTTTCGGAGGTACCACCTCGATGGAAAGAAACGCGAAGTTTCCGGCGCCAACACGCTGCGCTGTTTCAATTAATTTTCACCGCGCTTTTACTTCGGTAATAGCAAAAAAAAAACCGTAGACTCGTCCATGATAGATTCTAGGACGACTCTAAGCTCTTTTTCGTACCACCCAGTTAAAAGTGCGGTGAAAATAAATTCCAACAGCGGGGCGTGTTGGCGCCCGGTTGTTCGCGTTTCTTTCCATCGAGGAAGTACACACGCGGTGCGGACCAGGTACACACGGCTGATGACCACGGCATGCATAGGACGCCGAAGCTGCGGGTTCAGGACGCCGATTAATACCCAGCACCTGACAGCAAATATTACGTGCGGCCAGCCGATAAATGAGGCGAGATGACTGATGGCAATGAGATGATTTTAATGGGCGGAGGCCTAGTGTGAGCGCTTCGTGCCGCGCTACTTCCAGTAACGTATTCATCGTCACAATCTGTAATCGGGCGGACTCACAAGTTTCAGGAACCTAAAATTAAGTTGTGTACTTTTTCCTTGCACCATAAAAGAGGTCTACCTTGAGCTCCGCCTCGACAAACGCCTTTACCCTCCTCCTCATCCATCACTCACGGTGCCGGAGTCTCGCCTTCTTCGGCACATTCAGATGAATGCAGTTATCACCCCGTCCCGCCTCTTCCTCTATCGCTATCGATCGGACCCTTCCTGTCCCAACTGCCCATGCATCTATGCGGACCTGGCCCATTGCCTCTTCTATTGCCCGGCTGCTCAGCAGTCGGGTTCCTTCCCCCCACCCTTTCTATCCATCACCACCTGGCTCGACTGGCTTGGCGCTGAAGGGGAAGAAGAACAGCGGCTTCTGGGCGCCCAGGCGGTCGACATGCTCGGCCTATAAATTATGGTCGAATAAAAGTCTTTAATACTACTACTACTTCCTTGCAATATCTGTCCAAGGAGAGTACATATTGACACTGTGATTCCTACTTTTGGCTATTTCGCACATCAGTGTAGCCCCCATCACCGCATCAGCCTACCAGTTTTTTTTTTTTTCATTGGACACTTCTTGCCAGTGTGATGGCTTGTTATAGTGACCACAAGACACGTAGCATTAGCGACGGTTACGACACTGAAGATGGAGTAGGTATGCATTCATGGAAAGAATAAGCTAAGGCTTACGGCGACGAATTTTCAGCGTCCAGCGAAAGACGAACGAGCGAGGGTAGCGGACGTGGCGGTCTTGCAAGTGGCGCCACCATTGAACTGAACTTTTCTTTATGATGATCAACCCCAAATTACGGCAAAAAAGGATTAAAGTAGCGCTACGTCAGATGTTCAGGACAACGCTTAATGTGCGAAGTAGAGGGTGAGCTAAATCGAGTTATAATGAGCGTTAAAAATTAGACTTTACTGATTTTTTAAAATGTCAAACGGTGTACGCTAATGCCGCTTTTGCACAATGGTAATGCGGCCAGTCGGAAACAAAGTAGAATAAAAGTTGTCCCCTTAAATTCAGTAATTAACTAAAATTCATTAATTACCTTTTCTATTGGCAGAAGTTAGCGCGCATATTAACATTGAGAACTTGGAGGCAGTTGCTTTTGAGGACTATTCAAATTTGAACAATTTTGTAACGCGTCTGTGTCCTGAGATGCGCGCATCCAAAATTTCGTTCCACTTCGTCTAATTACGCATGCGATGCAGCGGCTCTCAACGTGAAGCACCTCCCTCGCGTGACGCAGGTGTTGGGTATACGGCTCTCCGTCTCGAAAGAGTGCGCACCGAGCTGCGACGCCGCTGGCTTTTCGTTCTGAGGCCGTGTTTTCCTTCTTGGCGATGCAGTAGGGTGCTGTATGAGTGCAAGTTAGAAACCCTGTAACGTCGTTGCCTAAAAGCAGGTGGCGGTATAATATTTTCCGGTTTGAAAATATTGGCGCCAACGGATGCAGTAGAAAGTTTATTAAAATCAAGAAGGGGGCTCTACAATGCGCTAAGCACAAGTGCTGTGCCGGGCTGGAACGAGAAATTATTTATTACTTTAAACTGAGGGAAACTGCGCCGTTGGCCTGGTGGCTTGCGCATTGACAATGATCAGGTCTCTGGGGAAATCTGCAGATTATTACAACTTCGTGCTTCATGATTTCATGCAGGATTATGCTATTTCTATTAAGTCGAAACATGACTAGTCCCACCTAGATTGCGTAACCATGAAGTGATGGCAAATGAAATATGTTATAAAAAGGTCAGCTAGGAATCCTTGGCGGCCGTGTATTTCTATAGTCCAAAAAATATTCATATAGAAATTATGCCTCAGCGGCAGATACAATGTTTCATTTACTTCCCCTGCATTAAGGATATATTAAAATTTGCATGCAGGAGATCGCGGCAAGGGCGAACCTCACATAATGAGGACCATAATTAAATACAGAAAATGTACAGGCATTGGCTGAGCTGTAAAGAGGAAAACGAGTCTAAAGAGTGTAGGTTAATTGGTGAAAACTGAATGAATATTCCGGAGCCAATCCAAGCACCAACGCCTTACTCTCGGCGATGGAGTGCTTGGAAAGGCGCGTTAGAGCATCGATTTCTCACAAATATAATTACCGCAGGGACTTAATATCAGAAAGAGATAACAGAATTGCATTGAAAATGGCAGAGGGAACTATTAAAATTAGTACCAACATAATTGAAATATATTTTTTCCAAAATGTTCGGATGCGAAATAAATGTAGTACAGCTGGACCGTACACTGTAACGACCCAAATCTTTTCCTTTCCATTTGGTCCTCTAGCATTGGTCTCTGCTCCCTTTCGCGTAAAGTAAACAGGCGTCACGCTGCTCATGACAGGAACATGCCCATCACGCCACCTGGGGAAGTATTCAATAAACTGTCCAATTTTCGTTCTCTCTTTACCGTCCATTCGGTCCTCTGTCAGTGGTCACTTAGGCACACCCGCGGCTTTCAAGCGACCGTGCAATTGACCCCGCCAATGGGTGGTTGATGATGGTTCAGCGCGCTTAACTTTTGTAGCGGGCGCTACACTGGGCTATCGAGCATTTCGCGGTACATGGGAGAGGAAAGTTGCGCGCATGCGCCGTTACCATGGCAACCGAAGAGGAGCAAACAGCAGCGTGCGCTTCGCCGTTGCCGCGCGCCCGCTCCACCGTCAAAGCCGAGCGTGAAGTCACGCGGATGAGCAGTTGTGCCCATGCGCCGATGCCATGTTAACCAGAAAGACCCCACAGCTGCGCCACCTTCTTCGCCGCCGCCTCGCCGCGCTCCGATCTTTCATCCGAACCCCGGGTTGTATGCGCAGGATTTCTTATAAAAGGAGATATAGTGGGCGTCTGTATCACAACGTTTCCGAAGCATGCAGAGAAGGAGAGTCCAGCAAATGCTAAACGGCGGTATCGAGAAGAGAATAGTAGCTCTTCCGATCCTGAGGTGGTGGCCTGGCAGTTGGCTTGAACCAAATGACGCTGGAGTCTGTGCGTACGTGAAAGAAGGTATCACTGCTGTCAGACACAGCCCTTAGATCGCGGTGAATAATGGAGAGGCCTGCTGGTTCTGCTTCTGGAAAGCGGCATTATCCTCCAATGAGTCTAGGTGGCACCGGGAACATCTGTCAAGAAGACGATTGATGTGACTGGAACGTGTACACCAGCCTACGGCACGATTTCACAGTTGTGCGTGACTGGGTGATTTCAAAATGAAACAGGACTCTCTTAGTGTGTGTATGAAAGAAAAGTTTTACTTTAATTTAGGTTCAGACCCTCACGTCCAGACTACACAATGGTGCACTACTATAGAGCTTGTATACTAAAGAGGCTCTACCAAATCGAAATACTGTATCGACAAAATTGACACCGCTCCATGCTACTTCACATATCATCGGGCAGTCTTCGTTTCTGTCAAGCAAAATGAACAAAAGATGTTTGGTTTTATGGCGGTTTAACGTCCCAAAGCGACTCAAGCTATGAGGGACGCCGCAGGAAAGGGCTCCGGAAATTTCGACCACCTGGGGTTCTTTTGCGTGCACTGACATTGCACAGCACACGGGCCTCTAGAATTTCGCCTCCATCGAAATTCGACCGCCGCAGCCGGGATCGAACCCGCGTCTTTCAGGCCGGCAGCCGAGCGCCATAACCACTCTGCCACCGCGGCGGCATCGAATGCTGTGCCAATGCTTGTCCTGTTACTTTTAGGTAAGCGATGCGTTTTTTTGTTCCACGCTTCACTGGACTGCACCTTCTTTGTGGCCTTCTTTGTAGTCAGCAATGGCTCCTCAGCAATGTTTCTCTTGTTTAAAGGGTTTTGGAAAAAAAACTAGGTTTTTGACATGCAGTAACTGTGGAAAGTCTTTCCAAATATAATGCTCAGGTACAACTACATCAGCTCTTAAGAACATAGGTTCAAGCGAATTATCCGTCTGGAAGTGTGTTGACTGCAGGGAAACAAAGTACTGATGATGATACATCAAGTAGCGAAAATGATGAGACAAAGCAGAGTAGTAGGCCCACGTCTGCCAAGACAACCGCTATGAACACTTTGATTGAAGGCTTCACCCAGAAGCTTACAAAAATTTCGCGCCGTCTGGAAACACTTGAAAACAAGGTTGACAAACAGAGCGCTACCACACAGGCAGGAGAAAAAGCAATGGAAATGCTTGCTTTCAAGTACGACGAACTCTTGTCAAAGATTACCAGTCATGAAAACGAGATAGCTAAACTAAAAGCGACCACTGAAGAACTGACTGAAAAATTGGCTGAAAATGACTCTGAGCTTGCCAGGCTGGAAGATTGTGTTGAAAGCGCTGAGCAGTACACAAGGCGCAGAAACGCAGAAATACACGGATTAGTTGAAGCTCCTAATCAGAACCTTTACCAAGTTCTGACTGCCCTCAGTGCGAAGTTGAAGATGCAGACAACGGAGCAACAGAGGATAGAAGGGCTGTATCGACTCAAGGCACGAAAAGATAAGATTCCGGCTACTATTGATCGCTTTGTAGACCAAGCCACGCGGGACATGTGGCTGGCGGAAAAGCGCCCGCTGCAAATAGAAAAAATATACATAATGAGGACCTGACAAGAGCTCACGAAATGCTGCTTTCAGATTGCAAGAAGCTTGCGAAAGATCGAGGGTTGAAATTTGTCTGGGTGAGCAACGGGACAATTCTTGTCCGAAAATTGAAGGTGCATCGGTCATTAGTATCAACTCTGATAGGGATCTCGAGAAACTAACGTAATGCCTCATTTTGCCAGTGGAACGTTCATATTGAAACTGCAAAAAGCGATGCAGATTTGAACCATGAACTCGGTTTGCTGCATGTCAATATCAGTAGTTTGAATAAATACTGGGAATAATTAGGATTGATTTTAAAGACTGCGGCAGTTCCATTTGATGTTATTACTCTCACTGAGGTTAATCTATATTAACCTCTATATATCTATATTAATATAGATGTGTCGAGAAAATGTGCATTTGTATTTGCTGGGTACACTGAGTACGCATTGTGCCGTGAAAATTGTAAAGAAGGCAGTGTTATGCTGTTCATAAAAAATGAATGGATGACGAATAGAATTGACGTCAGCTTTATTCACGCAGAGGCGGTCACTCTCTCTATTTCCGCACGAAATACAGATTACACTTTATGTGCAGTATACAGGCCACCAAATCTGAATGCCAGTGCATTTATAAATGAGCTGTATACTTTTTTCACAAATACATGAATGAGGAACAGTTCATCATTGCAGGGAATCTAACCATAGACATTATGAAAGACACAAAAGGTATCACAGCAGATTACCTCAATTAGTTTGCAGAATTTGGACTTGTGAATGTAATTAGTGAATGTACGAGAGAGGAATACTTAGGTGCTAATATTACAAGTCCTGCACTTACCACATAAGTATTCGTTTGCAAAACCAGCAATATGCTTCGAGAGTTATAAAGCCAAAACTAGCTCATCATTACTTTGTAACGGTTACAATTATGTCTGACGATCATACAATTGATGGAGCTACTATCACAGGTTCTGTTCTTGATAAAAAAAAAGTAGACAAATTAATTCGTAATGTTAACTGGAGTTCCATTTTAGATTTAGATCACATCAGCTTATATAGCAAAACTATTGAAATCTTTCGCAACGTCTGTGCAGAGTCAACTAAATCTGTTAATATCGAAATAAGGGGACCAGATAAGAAATATATAACTCATGAAATAGCGGAGTTGTGCTGCGCGAAAGTCTAAGCATAGCAAAAATGTAGGAAGCAACCTGAAGATAAAGCTTTAAGAGATGAGTATCGCGCATTGCGGAATCAGGTAACGGCGGAAATGCGTCTGGCGAAAAGCACCTTTTACGCACGATAGTTTTCACTGAACAAACATGACGGAAAGAAAACGTGGCAAATTGCAAATGAACTGATGGGTAGAAAGAAATAGACTTCCGTTGATGAATCAGTAAAAAAGAATTTTCCAAATGAGAACGTGAAAGTGCTCTGCGATAAATTTAATTATCTATTTATAAACACAACAAAAATTTTCGGAATATAGCAGTTCTTTACCACATTGACCGAAACGGGCATGTGTGCATGCCGCATATCTGCCACTGATAACAGTTGACGAGCTATGGAGCATTATATGAAGAAAGAAGCAGTTCAAGAAACCGGGATATGATGACATTCGTCTAAGAGATCTTTAAAGAAATTTTGACGTTTTGAAAGAAGAGCTTATTAACATACTGAATGGTGTATTCGAAACTGGTGATATACCTCAAGAACTTAAAATATCTGTTATCGGGCCGATCTACAAACACGGGAAGAAAGGTGATTGTACAATTTATAGGCCAATCGCTATACCTTAATCAATAGCACATAATATAGAAAAGCATATTGCATATGTTATGGAATCATTCCGTGAAAAATACTTTTTGAACAATGCTGCGCAATTTGGCTTCACAAGGAATAGAAGTACGACTACACTTCTTGAATTTTATGACGATGTTTACAATGCACTAGAAAATAATCGCATTGTATTAGACTTATTTCTGGATTTAACTAAGGCATTTGACACGATAGACCATACGCTACTACTCGAAAAATTAAGGTCACATAGTTTTCGCTGTCATTTTAACAAGTTTTTTGACAGTTATTTTACAGATAGGTTGCAGTGTTTGATGCTTGATAATGCGCACGATGATTTAAAATAATGTTAAATTCGTTGTACCTCAAAGAAATACACTTGGCCCACTGCTGTTTAACGTATATGTATCTGATTTAGGTTTATTAGAACATTAGTCAAACATTTTTCAATACGCTCACGATACAGCGCTTGCACTTGAAGCTACTGATTATCGTACAGGCGTGGAATCATTTCAAACGGATATAAGTGGAGTGTTTGCCTGGTTCTCGCTAAATTTCATTTTTTTACACGTTAACAAAACAAAACTGACATGCTTTAAAAACACCTCAAATTGTGATTTTAAACCAACCACTGTATCTTCACGCATCCCATTGTTACCAGTGTAATTATAAAGCTATACAAATGGTTTGGTTTTTTAGTTCATGGGGGTTTAACGTCCAAAAGCGACTCAGGCTATGAGAGATGCCGTAGTGAGGGGCTCCGGATATTTCGACCACCTGGGGTTATTTAACGTGCACTTACATCGCACAGCACACGGGCCTCTAGAATTTCGACTCCATCGAAATTCTACCGCCGCGGTCGGGATAGAACCCGCGTCTTTCGGGCCAGTAGCCGACCGCCGTAACCACTCAGCCACCGCGGCCGCCCAAAGCTATACAAATGGAGAGAGCAGTTCTCTATCTGGGCAACCACTTTGACCAACACCTAACATGGAGCGACCACATCGTCTACATCTCTAGAAAGATAAGGGCCATTGCGGCTATGATGTATCCCCTTCGTGGCAAATCTCCGCTTCATCTTAGACGATTATCTATACAGCATTAGTAGAACCTGGTTTCAGGTACGGCATTACTGTATATGGTAACTGCTCCGAATGCAAGAAAGAAGCATTAAATGCTATCCTAAAAAGAATAGTTAACACTATATGTTACGCCACCAGACTACACTCGGTTGACATGAAAGGGAAATACGATAAGTTAGGCATCCTTCAGATTCGTGAACTCTTCCACTTTGTTTTGTAAACGCGGTATTATTATTCAAATGAATATAAGATTTCCGTAAAAAAAATATCACCTTGAGAAAAACGGAACGTTTTGTTAAGCCACGGGTTTATACAAACTATGGTAAAAAGATGTACCAGCTGTATTTAATAAAATTCCCGAAGATCTATGTATTGCAAATAACAAGCGTAAGATGATGATGGCCATAAGAAATTGATGTGGAAATGTATTGCCTTGTATATAGCTTGAGTTCTTTCATATGTGCTATTTTGTGTTCAGAAATTTTTCTCTGTTAGCATGACTGTTTAGAAAAGAAATGTATTCATACAGAGTTATTTCTCCGCCTGCTGCCTGATCAGCCAACACGCAAAATGTGCTTAGGCAGATCAGAATGTATGAATATGTATGCATGGAGAAGAATATATTTTGATTCGATTTGATTTGATTTGAACTAGTGTTTGACTTTTATATCTTAGCGTACACGAACTGCACAATCATCCGGTAAAGAAAACGTTCAAATGATATTCCAAGACCTTCTTCAAAACGACGATTGGTTTCAATGCAGGAGAAAATACAGCACCTCTGTGCATTTTCTCCGGTGTTAAAACTTTTACGGCCACAAAACACGCATTTATAGTTGCGCAAGTTGGAAAGAAATTTCTGGCCAGCGGATTGAAACAAGTTGAGGTAAGAAGGAAAAGACTCTACGACCATGGTTTCGATGAGGGCGGCGGTGTAGCCTAGTTCCTGTTCAACATTCTTTTCCAAAAACTTTCAAAAATTGAAAAATTACAAGATTCTCTTGTGAAATATTGATAATAATGGTCTATTCTTCTGACATATAGCAAAAATTTTCTTTTAGAGTGTTTCTATCAATTTAACCGAACAGTTAAGACTGCTATATAAATGCAAAAGGAGTTGCTTTTGATGATAGCAAAAACGTTAATAGAAAAAAAAATCATGCCCGCTGTCGGGTTATCTGCGGTTATGTTGATTGTTACAGTGAAATCTTAAATTATATGAACAATTTGAGTTAATAAACGGTTTTCCGCTAAAATGCTTTTGTCCAGAAATGTTGCATATGTCTCATGGGATCCGCGCGCTAACAAAGGCCCTGACGCATAGTTGTATTGACGACACCTGTGTATCATTTTCTGGGAATCTTTTTGCCTACCAAGCTTCATTTTCAGAGATAGCAGCTTTTTGGTCATTACAACGTGAAACTGTTTCGATACAGGTCAACTTCAATATCTCCGCTCTGTCTGTTTTAATGACAACTGACAGCTTCAATTGTGGCGACCTTTAAGGGTCATTGAAATCGCCATTATATTCTGCACCCAACTTAAGGCTTTTGAGATTACATGCATGCTGCGTGAATAATCATTTCCTGATATATTCGTGCAAATGCATTCCAATATATAAATTCAGGGAACACCTGCAAAATAACCAGGCCCGGGTAAAAAGTATAGAGGAAACAAACTACAAGAATCACAACAGGAAAGTGCAAAGACGCAATACTGGACGAAAAAAAATGCAGCATACTTCCCGGAGATGCGCACAAATGAAAGAAATAAAAAGATATTACGTGACATTTACCTGCAGCGTCGTCAAATCAGACATTTCGACACCTTGGCACACAAGGAGTAAGAGTCGAATCCAGCGAGTTTTAAACTCTCTTGAATATAAATATTCTGAAGGATACTGAGATTTAATGTCGACATTCTTTGCTGCAGTGAAGAAATCTCAGGCAAAGAATCAGGAAACACATGCGAAAAGTAACATGAAACACTTTGATTATTTTTGGTCACAAAACATTGTTCACAAGATCAACTTTATTGCTTTCGTTTGTTTAAATTACATCTGTCGACATGAAGCCCCGGATTTCACTTTTATTTCGCTGTCCAGTGCTTGAGAAAGTTCGTGATTTTTACAGTTGCGAAGGACCACTACAAAAGAAGTTCAAGCTCACGAGAAACCGACGCCCCTTCAAAATAATAATAATAATAATTGGCTTTCGGCGAAAGGAAATGGCGCAGTATCTGTCTCATATATCGTTGGACACATGAACCTCGCCGTAAGGGAAGGGTAAACGAGGGAGTGAACGAAGAAAGGAAGAGAGAGGTGCCGTAGTGGAGGGCTCCGGAATAATTTCGACCACCTGAGGATCTTTAACGTGCACACTGACATTGCACAGCACACGGGCGCATTAGCATTTTGCCTCCATAAAAACGCAGCCGCCGCGGTCGGGTTCGAACCCGCGAACTCCGGATCCGCTTCAAAACAGAAATATAAAATTGACGCATGGGCGTTAACATTACAGAAAATATTGATTCGGTTTTCGTCTTTTTAACCCATCTGCAGCACTGACTGCCCTGCACATAACTTCTGCCTCTGCCAGATATTGCCATAGTAATCAGCTCTGCGTGAGAAGAAATGGCAAGGTGGGGAGGGAGGTGAGGGCGCCGATGAGGACTCTGAAAAATGGGGTCCGCTTAGAAAGAAATTACACGGCGGTACGTGCTTGGCGAAAGGTGTTGTGCCTAATAATACTTTCTTAACGCCCAGTTGGGAAAAGCAGCAGAAGGCGACGTCCCATTGCGGAACATGTAAGAGAATCCATGGCGCCGCCAGTGCTGCCTTCTTAAGCTTACTGCTCCGTTCCCACCGCGGTGTGAAATTTGAATGAGCGGAAATGGCACACCTTAAGGGTGACGGCTAGCAACAACACGTTATTTTTCTCGCCCCTATTCTCATCTCTCTGCTTGTAGTGGCCGCGTGAAAGAGGGTCTCCGCCATTACGAGCTGAAAAGAGAAAAAGGTAAACGAATTTTCGCTCTTCACTTGAAATGAGTTAGCAGGTTTAACTGAGTAGGACATCATTATCAACTTGTTCTTCTTGACCCTGTCAACATCCACTGCAAGATAAAGTGACTGTGGTTTAGCTCAAGTAAAACCTGGAGTGACGCGATAGCTATATCTTTCGCTGGGCGTTACTTCTTCATCTTCGGCCACGGAGCTCAAGGGCGGCCACGCAGAACAAGGGGAGCCACGCTGAAGGCCCGAAGTGCTAGCGTAATGTAGCTATTGATACAAAATTGGCTGTGGTTTAGCTATGGTCAAACCAGAAGTGACGCGTTAGCTACAGCTGACCGAGTGGAACTCTCTCAGTCGAGTTGCAAAGTCAATCGTTTGCCGCTCCATTTCGCTGGGCGTTCCTTCATCTTCGTCCCTAGACGTGGATTCACTCTCTCCCCCTCTCCACTACCCCAATCTCAGTTTCGCCGAAGGGCCGCGCCGCCGGCAGCTGCGCCGCGCCACGGGACCGTTCATGTGACCAATCTCGTGACTAGCCACGGTGCCGCCACGGGGTGGCCACGATGAAAGCTCGAAATACTATCGTACGCTACAAAAACACTCCCATATCCTTCCAACTAACTATATCCTTTGTCAGTCACCTTATCCCCGCAAACTTCCTAACGTCCTCCACTCGCCTCACCCTCTAAGCCCCTTTCTACGCTTGCCATCTCCTGGTATCCACTCCGTTGCCTTAAAGAACCATCGACTATCTTGCATTCACACAAAATACCCTCTCTCATGCCCATTTCTTCTAGATTTTCTATAGCTGAAGATAAAGTCGCATTTGATCCCTGACCTATCCTCTTTTTTCTATCTTAACCTTATACATATCATTTTCTTTTCCATAGCTCGCTGCGTTGTCCTCAATCTAAGTCCATCCTTCCCGTTAGCCTCATTTCTACTCCTAGGCAAGATCCTTTAAAATACAACACTCTTCATTCTCCTTTTGGTAGCGACAGCTACATTACGCTAGAAAGCCGCCGCGGTGGCTGAGTGGTTATGGGGCTCGGCTGCTGGGCCCGAAAGATGCGGGTTCAATCCTGGCCGCGGCAGTGGAATTTCGATGGAGGCGAAATTCTAGAGGCCCGTATACTGTGCGATGTCAGTGCACGTTAAAGAATTCCAGGTGGTCGAAACTTCCGGAGCCCTTCACTAAGGCGTCATGAGTCGCTTTGGGACGTTAAACCCATATAAACCAAACCAAACATTACGCTAGCACTTCGAGCCTTCAGCGTAACACCCCTTGAGCGGCGCGGCCACCCTTAAGCTCCGTGGCCGGACTTGAGCTCCGTGGCTGGTCACGTGGTGCGGAGCAGCTGCCGGCTGCCCGGCGCGTCGGTGAAACCGAGTGGGGAAGGGGAGTGGAAGGGGAGAGAGGGAATCCACGTTCAGGGACGAAGATGAAGAAGGAAAGCCCAGCGAAACGGAGCGGCGAAAGACTGACTTTACCATTCGACTGAGCAAATTCCACGCGGCCAGCTGTGGCTATCGCGTAACTCCAGGTTTACCAGAGCCTACCACAGCCATTTTTTTATCCATGATTCTCTCTCCTTCTTTCGCTCTTGGCATTACTTAGTTGTTCGTCTGGCTTACGTTTGCCTTCGATCCTGTTTTCCGCCAAGCCAAGTCCCGCCAAGTCAGAAAAACTTTGCAGCTACAATGGGCTTCACTTACACGACAACTCAGAGTGACCTCGGTAGCTCAGTGGTTATGGTGCTCGGCTGTTCATTCGAAAGACGCGGTTCCATCACTGCCGCGGCGGTCCTGTTTCGATGGAGGCACAACGGTAGAGTCCCGTGCACTATGCGATGTCAGTGCTCACTAAAGAATTCCACGTGGTTGAAGTTATCCGGAACCCTCCACTACAGCGTCCCTTATTGACCTAGTCGCTTTCGGACGTTAAACTGTACAAAACAAAACCAAGCCACAAGCAACTCTCACCGTATGCTGAACCATGATAGAAGATGTAGAATACAGCAAGGCACACTAAAACACATTATCCTCTCAGCGTTTTTCTGACCCTACTCAGTTCGACGAATAAACTTGTGCACTTTAGTTAATCAACAAAGATACAGACGCAGGGTAGCGCGGGGCGCTGTGTTTGTCGCTTTCAAGAGGTGTAGCTGAGCTAAACAAGAAAACTTTGAAGGCAAATGCTCGTGCGGAAACCCGGATGTAGCTTCAAGTTAGAAAGTTCGTGTTTTCGCTTCAATTTCTTAAGGAGACAATGGTGGGACTAACCAAATTTTATAGAGCAGAAAAGGCGACAAAAAACATCCCCAACGGTCCCGTTCCTTTTACATTGATCTACTTTTGCAAGCATCGTTTATTGCCAAGAGGAACCTGATTCTAGCCATTACGAACCATTACGAAAGCACGATTAACAGCAGCGCCAAGTATATAAGCGCTTAACAACATACGAGAACTTCGAGTGGGAAGAAGGTGCTAACTTGAAAGAATAAACCTCCAAAATCCTGAATACCACACGTGCGATACTGAAGAATAATCAATCACCAATAGCAGGCTTGCTTTGTAGACAGTACATTGCAATTAAATTTTGCTGCATTGAGAAAAAAAATTGTTTACGACAGCGATGATCCGAGATCGAATTCCCCCGCGGCTGAACAAGGTCCATATTGTGTAGCTGCTTTGCCTTAAACAGAAACACCTGCGTTGAATAGCTTTGAAAGTAGGCTTGAGAGTGGGAGAGTAGGAGAATGTGTCCTGTCCGCTCACAAGATAAAGTTGGGCGTGTGCCATGCTGGTGTCTTACTAAATGTGCCCTTACACTGTGTAGGGTGGCAAGAAGGGCTGAAATAGTAGCTATGCTTCGTAGAAAGTCAGCAGATTGGCAGATAGTGATTTTTATCTGCAGAAAAATAGTAAAACATTTTGGTAGTCACATTCCGATTCTTAAGTGTATGTATCCGTCCGTGCGTGTGTTCGTCTGTGGCTATGCGGTTCGGGGTTCAGACGAAACACATGGGCTATAGGAGACGCCGGGGGTGAAGGGCTCCGATTATTTTATAACACTTAGACTATGAAATGTGCGCTGACATCGCACACCACATTGAGGCCTTTTACTTTTTGCCAACTTGGAATTGTGGCCGCCGCGGCTGGTATTTAACCCGAAATTTCTGGCTCAGTAGCCACTCACTCATCAAAAAAAAGTTGAATAGCATCTAAATCTACGTGAGAGACGGTTCGAAGAAGTTTCTTTGCTATCGACACCTGGGACCCCACAACTTTAGAACAACACGCAAATATATTACCTAAACATATTTTATGCTGTCTCTAGTTCCTCGAGCTGCTTGACTATACTTCTTCATCAACACTATCGTTATCGTGATCAGCCTGACTGCGCCCACTGCAGGTCTCTCCAGTGATGAAGCCTTAATTCCTCCTCACTTCCAGAAATATTAATTCCTGCAGAAAAAAATACCGCTCTTTGTCCTGACAAATTCATTACGCAATGCTGCCTCTCGGTGGGATGTATTGCTTTTCTGGTTTTAGTAAAATATGGGAGATGGGAAATATGCATCAAATGGGCACGGATCATTATTGTTTCCTTTTTAAACATGCAAACCGCAAACCTTTGCCGTTTATTGTACACCTTTCTATCTCAAAAGCTCTCTTAAACAGTGGGCACAGCTACTCAATTCATACGAAAATCATTCGAAAGCATTGTCGCGCCTACATAAAGCATCGAGGGCTTAGGAAAGGGTGCTCGACATCAATTACCTTGTTCACCTTGAACAAACTGCGGGAGGTGTTTATATACAACTGCAGTGTCTCGTGGTCACTTTCCACCTAGAAAAGGCCTCTGATCCTATACAACATAGCTGACCCAGGGGAAGAGGCAAGATGGGGGCATTGCTGATTTGCTGATTGTTCGCTGGGCAGAGAACCGAGCTGTATTGGCTACCACGGGCCAAAACAAACACCAAGGAATGATAAGGCCGACGAAGCGCGTATTAGCAACTGTTTTCGTTGCTTGGAAAAGAGCAAGATTTTATTCAGAAACATAGTCTGATACCCATATATAAGGTTAACACAGGAACAAAAAACGTCGCAAGCAAAACCACAAAAGTGCACCCCTCTCCAGTGATCGTCACCGCATCCTCATTCAGTAAAGTTGACTATGCAATAGATTAGCGAATTATGTCCCGACCCAATTTTATTTTTTTCATCTTAATCTTGTCCGCTTTTTTGTTAATTTATTTACTTACTTTTGTGTTTAGCTTATGCAAAGACGATATGATGGCGTTTCTCTGGATTTGCCTATAATAAGAGATGAACCATTCCAAGCCTAAAACATATTAATCTGGAAAAAAACAGAAGTTGGTGAGAAAAAGCTGAGTTTGTCGACAGTTAAATACAGACCCGGCGGTCCTGAAAGAGGAAGTAGAAGATTGGAGAGTCCAGAGGAAGGTACGAAGAAAGACAAAACTATGAACGAAACTGGTGAGCAAAGGTTGGCGTCTTGCCTTCCCTGAAATGCCATGAGCATCGTCAAAGAGCACAAAATGAGTTTCGCCGCAATATCCTGAAAACAAGTTTTTTTTTTTGGCCTTTAAAGCTAGCTTTTTCCTCTACTGCGTTGTTGCCAGTAGATGCCTATTTTTCGATATCCTCTTCTAATCACATCCAGGAGGCACGCCCGGGTGATATCCCGGTATCAAGGACCTCTAGTAATATAAGGCTATGAGTTGCCCTGAAGTTTGCGCCAGTAACAGAAGTTCCGCATTTGAAGGAACAAATGAAGGTCAAGTAATAGGTCTTAAATTGAAGGTTGCGCCATAGTGCCACCATGCTGTCCAATACGAAAGCTTCTCACGTGTATATACCAAATGTTTCAGAAAAAGACTAAAAAAAATAGGGTTTTTGGAGTAAAATTATGGATTCGCGGCGCAGTATAACCAGTGTTGATGGACACCAGAAAATCACTGTTATCTTAAATAGTAATCTGGTTAACTAATTTTTAATACTTAACTTTTTACCTACTAGACTTAGGTTCATAGTTGCTAATGGATATGCTAAAAGCCATATTAGTTTTTAGAATTTCAAAATCGCCATGACTCTCGGCGCTATGGCTCGACAAAATTTTGCTTATTTGACTAGTTACATGCACTGGAAAGGTTGATTTGCCTGCATGCTTTTCGGAAGCGCATGCATTTTGGCACGATGTAACTAAACTTTGTTGAGCTACTGCGCCGAGAATAATCGCAGTTTGTAAATTCTAAAAACTGACATGGATATTACTAACCGCCGGCTACAAATCTCTGTAGCTAGGAGCCTAACTCTAACGGTTAAAAAGTTAACTATCAGAAATTGGTCTTCCAGCTTACTATTTAAAACTATTCACCTGTTTTGTGTATCCGCCAACACACATCATCCTGTTTCGATTACAACTACTCGTTTGAAGCTACCTGTTATTAGTTGCCTACAACTGCTGTCGACACATTTTCCGGACACAATCCCCACCGACATAGCCTAGTAAAGCTTTCTCTTTAATAAGGATGCGTGCTTCGCCGAAAACCAGAAAATAAATGGTTCATTGCGTAAGAATGTCATCATGGTCCTGTGAAAAATGATTAAAGTTTTTAGGCCTGCCTGTCACGCCGTGGGAAAGGGTGAAAAACCGACGCTTTTATTTCGACAACCTCATCGCCAAGCGTGGTTTTGCCGCCAATGGTGAGGAATTTCGTGCAATGACCAGAGCCGGAGCGAACGGCATCTGTGAAGATATTGGCAAATATTCTGAGATAAGTGGCCTCTACAAAGCAGTCTAGAGCGTGGCTCGACAATTGCCCAACAAACAGACTCGAGCATCCCTTACTAAGTAAAGAGCTTATTCATTTAGTTATTATTTCTGTAATGTTAAAGTATGCTGGCTACTTTTTTTAGCTTACGTCTCAAAAGTAGTCATGCAGACTGCAACTGGCGTCTACGCATGGTTCTGCAAGTAAAACGCGCGAATGACATGCTCAGAAACATGCACCGGTGCCGAGAAAATAACTGCTGCGCGCATGTCGCAGATAAAAGTTGAAAGTCAGACGATGAATGAGGTCGAAGGCTGCCGCACAGCACAACAAGAAATTACGAAGGCCTGCCTTGTTGCTGGTTCTCTTTCTTTGTCGGACAACGACGCCTCAGACATATTGATGTCTTGGTTGTTTTCTTAAGGAGGGGAGCAAAGCCAAGACGCAGACAGCGAGAGAGATGCTGTCACGATGTCCTGACACCACCGCGCTATACGATCTGTCTGGCTGTCCTGTTTTAATCAAGCGCAACTTCGCATCGCGTCCCTTTCTATTTTCTGCAGTCCTGCTTACGCTTTCGGGGCGCATATCGACAGCAGCTGTTGCTTCAGCCTCCTGACAAAGTTTCATTGGTCGAAAGAAGAAGTTGGGCAATGTCCGCTCTTTATTCTGATGACTGAAAAATGTTTGCTGTTGCGGCACACGTTCCTTTACCACGGACATGTAAAATAAAACGACGATACAGGGATAATAAGATTTGTTCACATTTTCGTTTTCTTGTAGCAGCAGAAGTAAGCTTGATGTTTGGTGATCTCACTACCTAGAAAGCTGGTATAACGTACCTTTCGAAATCAGGGAGGAAATACAAAGTTAGCAGAACATATTCGCGTTTTATTTAGTGCTGCTCGTGAATGCACTTAATGCGTTAATGTAAGAACCCGCCGCGCGTCGGTGAAATATTCATTCCATCATCCCGCCAGGCACTCGGACCATGCAAATAATGTATCGCTTGCGCCAAATTCCCTTGCCGCTTTTAGCTCTATCACTCCAGCGATGGCATACGCTCCAATGCAAAAATGCGAGAATAACCGACTCATAGGTTATGCGTTAATCATGTTTTCTGAGCAGGAGCTGGCAGAAAGTGCGTCGGCAGTGGCTCCACCCAAAGTACTGCGCACCTAGAAAGAAGCGACAGGCAAAGTGCAGAGGCCTGCGGCTGGCTGCGCTAGCCTTCTGTAAACATTTTCACAAGATCAAACTATGCGATTCTACGATCCTGTACATGCCAATTCTACCAGCACAATGAACACACTTATGAGCGAATTAACGAAAAGAACTTGTTTGAAGTAAAATGGAATTAAAATGCCGCCTTTGAAAAGTTAACAATAGATTTGCTTTATTACTTTAACTCTTGCTGTTAAGCACAGGAATTGGGGGCATACACACAGCTCCCAATGACATAACCAGTTTAATAAACAGTTCGTTTGCCTGCACACGCCTAATTGACTTGTTTGTTATTAAAGAAGCGAATCAATATTTCAAGCAACTGCCGAATGCTGTTATTTTGTCTGCCTTCTAATACTTCAGCTTTAAAGTTATGCTATTTTTGTTGGCGGATCTCAATTTCTGATGGTCGAAACTGGGCACGTTCTGCGAAGTTTCCATGCCATGCATAAAATTACGATGCCTCAAGTAGAGGGAAGTTGAAATTGGGTACTTCTGCTTAAATTCTCTGTAGCAGGTATTAACGGAAAGAGCGCGACTAATTTTTAAACATATGCTTTTCGATATATAAGGGCGGTTTCTGCGGCACAATGATGACAGCGTTGGTGAACATAATAATGTTATAAGGTGAATAATGATAACTACTTAACTGCTTAAATAATTTGTGATAATTAACTTTTTGTTCCTTGAGTTTAGACACCTGGTTGCAAATGCAGGTTTGTAGCCGGTCGTTAGTAATCACCGTGTTAGTGTTTAGTATTTCTAAAACGCGATTACTGTTGGCCCTGTGGCTACACAAAATTTTGCTATTCCGATTTGCTGAGTGCAATGTATGCATTCCTTCACCTGCATACATTTCAAAAGCACATGTATTTTAATTGGTTGGGACATAGTGCCAGGGTAATCGCATTTCTGAAATTATAAAAACTGATGTTGGTTTTACTAACAATCGGCTACAAATATATTATGAGAGTAAGCTGCGCAACTTGTGATAGTTGAAAATGAATGATCTGAAATTGCTTAACCGGCTCATTAGTTGACTTTATTCGCCTATTTTCTCATGTCCGCGGACGCAGGTAATATACTTTCGGATACCCAAACTTCCAATTTTTAAAAATGTGTTGCGGCGTTATATGAAACACCTGGTATGTAAGTTGCTATCGTGGACCACGTTCCTTGCAATTTATGCTGCGTCGCACAAGTGAATGAAAAATAAAACGTAATGCCTTGCTTATGTTGAATTCGCTGAAAGATCTTGTTTTGAATAGGATCAAAGATGGAAGCGGCGAACACAATGCAGGAGCGACCCAGCCCCTTCTCGCAAACTAGGAAACAATATATTACAGGGTAGTTCTTCCATGATCTCTGAAAAAGCATGCCCTAATTAACGTAACTGACGAAGGGCATAAACAACTGGACAGGAGCGATAGTTTCACCTTTCATGGCGGCACATGAAACTAGGCGAGCTTTCATAACAAAAGAGAGTTCTATAGATTATTCAAAAATTTTGAAATGGATGCTATTATGAGCCCGACGTTGACGAATCCATTGTTCACGGGCGCTTTCAATGCCCTGAATATTTATTCAAAGCTCCTCAGTAAAAAAATCAGCTGGCTTTCTAAAGCTGTCAAACGCCTGCCTACGTTTATTACAACGGTACACTTTCGCTAAGCACAAGTTTGAGCTGTGAAAATTGTTTCTTTTACAGCACTAGCTGCTAAGGAGGAGGCTGCATGCAAAAGCGTAGTATTGTTTTCTTGTTCCTACTGAAAAAGCGTCTCACATCACTTGACTAATTCGTCGATAAAGTCCGGGGCGCGTGTCGGCGCTAGTTTCGCCATTATCGAGTTGAGAGCTCGGTCGCAACAAGACGGAGCCTGACGCCTTGAAACTCAGCTAAACGTTACATCCTGAAATACGTCACGATGAGGCATCCGGCGCGCGTGCGCACTAATAGTCGCAGCAGTTACGACTGAGCCGCCAACAGTGACATTCCTCAGGTAATTACACCGTATTATGTTGTGACCCTAAATGCCGCGACTGATGAAAAATGCCGTAGTAGCTCTAGCATTATTGCATCTGGAGTGAAGACACTCCATTCAGACACGTCTGTTCTCCTGGAAACGAAGACCTGTACGAGTGGATAGTCACAACCTTTTTTGGGAGCAGTGGTCCAAATTGCGGCGGCGACGTGTGTGAGCTTATGTGAAATGAAAATTCAGCAAGAGCGAATTATGAAGCCAGGTGTCACAAAATGATTACGTAAAGGAAGCATATCTTCAACAATCGTTCTCGAAAGACAAGGTAGTCAAAAATAATGTTTAGAGACGATAAGTGATTTCATACAACTCGCTGCACCATTTTTATTAGCCAACTCGAAAGCAAATGTCATTGATGCGCCGACGGTAGTATTTTGTGTACGACTTGTATGCTCAATATTATAGCCAATGAAGAGTGGAAGGCTCTGAAATTTTTGAAGTTGAAGAAATGTTCCTATTCATCAAATTAACATCCTAACACTGGGTTTGTGCAGCTCGCATTGGAGACCACAGTTTACTCTTCTCTAATCATAGACCCAATTGACCCTCGTAAATAATTATTACATGAAGGTCGGAAAACAGGCTCTGTTTTCAATTTGTGAGAATGCAATAGTTTGGTCATGCAAATACTGCGTGACTGAATATTGGCAAGCTTAGTAAATTGCAATTGGCAATTCGAATGGCGCCGTGAAAATCGACGAACGGAGAACGTTATCACTTGTTTCTTGATTACGCGCTGGATTTATTACGCTTTCAGCAATGATACAATATTTCACTATCAATTGCGAACAGATTGAGGGATAACCGATATCATCTTGCAGACTTGCCTTATCCTTGGTCTAAGAAGGTTGAGGCTTTTCACATGGAGGCTGCAACACATGGAACGCTGCAATGTGAGCGTTTATCATTACTCGCGGTAATGCTCATAAATATCAGGATTGATAAAAAAATGAAATCCAAACCAAAACAACTGCTCCTGGTTTATTTGTTACGTATATATTGAGTGGGTGGGGGTGTTCTTCCGCGGGCATGTGCAATACCGCTCCGGACCTGTGGCCTTGAAGTACACCACTCGTGACAGAGAGGAATAGCCAGCAGGGAAAAACAGCTTATTCGGGTTCTCACAAATGCGGCCGCTTTTCCCGAGGGCGCAGTGAGCCAGCCGGAAGGCAAAAGAGCCTAGATGTCACCTGGCCAACTTTCCGGTGTTTCAGGTTTGTTTGCTCACCTCAGCGACCCTTCATCGCCCTCCGCGTCCTTTTTTACTCTCCCTGAGCGCGCATATATTAGTTTGGGCAGATGAAAAAGAAATAAAAATATTGTTGCCCTGCGTGAACGTGAGGGAAGGCTGGAAACGGGTTCGGTCTACGAAGTTGGCGACGGTGTGCCGCCGTCCACTGCTGGTTAAGGGAGCCCGAAGCGATGTCTAGTCGTGATGAGCCACGAGAGAGAGGTGTCAAAGCGCCTCAGGCGAGCGAGATGAAAGCGAATATTCACTTCATCCTAAACACATGAAGTAAACAGCTCGGCGGTCGACTGTTGGCGAGGCATGGAATGAAAAGTGCTGCCAGTTGTTGACTGCACATTGTGCTATTATTCCTTTTGAATACGCGGCACTTGTCACCTGTACCTACATTCATGCTTAAGAACGGAAATTAAAACTTGCAATAATGATACGAAGATGGACAGCGGGTGGATACTAGGAAGAGTCGGCGTCGCAGTATTTTACAGCCTTAATGCAGCGCTGCAAATCCGGCCACTGCAAGTTCTGCGGCAGAAACAACGTTTTGTCATTGGGTTTCATTGCAAAAACATACTTTCCTCGTTCAGGAGTGTAAATCAAGGAAGTCTAGTATTAAGCTCTCGGAACAGGAACTAATGTCAGGCTAAGGAAATGCCACTAGTTCCTAAATTACTTAGAGCACTACTTTTGCTTTGCATTCGAGCATATTGCTCCATTTTTTCTGCGCCTACTTCTGAGGGAAAGAGTGAGATGAAGAACCGCAAACAGCATTCTGCATCTCCACCAGGAGCCAACCATATGAAGTTTTTCTCTGTTCCTGCACTACATTATTTTCTTTGCACACAACTGTAAAAATAAAAAAACAGCATTTCACATTGTTTTTTATTCTTCCTTCGATGTCACTGCTAGCTTATTCTTCGGGCTTACTTACAACCAACGGACAGAACTAGTTG
Organism: Amblyomma americanum; assembly: GCF_052857255.1. Taxonomy (NCBI): domain Eukaryota; kingdom Metazoa; phylum Arthropoda; class Arachnida; order Ixodida; family Ixodidae; genus Amblyomma; species Amblyomma americanum. The sequence continues at coordinate 100,270,899 of NC_135503.1, read as the reverse complement.
GACACGGGTTAGCCGTTTGGCCCCGCCACAGTTGGCCTGATCTGACTAAACAAAGCCGTGTATACGCCGGCGAGACATGATCTGTCTTCGTCGCCGCCATAGATAACTACCAGTTGGATCGTAATTCTTCCGCCGCAAAGGCATGCAGAGAGAAGTGAGTAATACGAAGAAGTCGCTGGGTGACAGCTTCTGACAGCCCGACCAGCTGCCATCCATCAGGAAGGCCGCGCAGTGTTCAGACACCCGGCTGTCTGGCCAACGAAGATCGTTTACTGCGCTGGCACGTCTCACTCCGAGAGAGTGAACACGATAGCCTCGCCTCAGAATGGATAAAATGCCACTGAAACGCGTAGCTGATCCGTTTATCTCCGCCCTTTCCAGCGTGAAGAGAACGTCGACTGCGGTGTCGCTGTTTTCAACGGCATCATGGGCACCAACACTAGAAAAATGTTATTTTGAATTTACTCGCGCATAATGCTAGAATTTTTTTTTATATTTTTTCTCCGAAACCATGCACTGGAACCGGCTGCATTAACTATAACACTAATCTCATATTTTTGCTGGGCTTTTGTAGTCACCAGTATGGCTTAACTACTGCTTTTTTCTCTCTCTCTCGATTAGTTTTCCACTATTGCCTATTCATTAAAATAGCCGGGACGTGGAAGGTAATATAAAAAAATTGCTTAAAAATTTTTGAAGAACACCAAATAACACAACCTGGTTCACAAGACTTTTCTCTACCTTAATATTTGTCTGGCTGTTCAGATTAAACTTATCAGCATATTATTTCTTCCCTTCAAAGAAAGAGCAGCAAAGTACAATTCTATTTTTATTTTGTTTTCTTTTGAAAGCAGGTTTCATAGCTGGGGTCAAAGTGATGCGCAATATTGAAGACTGCTATGCTATCAAGTTTCTACATAGCGTCGCAGCAATTCGCTCCACCGCTATGACGAAATGAAGGCTGCTTGAATCCATTCATCATATGACGCTGACATGAGCTGGAAAAAACGTTAGTTCTAGTGGACACCCCTCGTTAATAATTGAGCATCAATCTAGGATTCATTTCATTGCGAATGATCTTCACTTAGTAGGAGTGGTGGCCGTTGTCTTAGACTAAAGATAACTGACCATTGAAATTCAGCACATGTGAATAGGGTATTACCTGCGTATAAGTCTGGTAATGATTCCCACGAGCAACTGCATATGCCTAATTTGCCAATACCCTGTTTTCATTAGCCTTTCACACCAGAGCAAATGTAAACTCATCATGAACATTCATAGAAGAGGCTGAGGCTATAGGAGTAGCATTAAGAAAAGTATTCGACATGTCTAATAAATATGGATGAATGCACATGTATGATTCCGCAAAAAAGGAAATGAGAAAAAATCGGGAACTCGCTAGCGGACAATATTCAAACACCTGCATGGACAGCCGTGCTGTAGTGTTATATTTTTGAGCGCAAGCATTACAGGATTTCTGCCGAAAGACCGGACCATGAGGCATGCCGACTCTTGTGCCCTTCTGCAGAAACTGTGCGATGCTATGAAAGAAAAGAGAATGCCTGATGTGATAAACAAAGGAATCAGACTCATAGCCAAGAACGCGCCTGCACCTTTGGTCCCAAGGATGTGTAATGAAAACTACAACGATGACCTCAACGTTTTCACAACTCTCTTTAATCACGCAATCTCGGACTCAGCGCCTTCTTTTCTAGAAATGAAAACCTCATTCGAAATGACCAGCGCGGAAACAGACGGGGACACGAAAAGAAAAAACACTGAGGGTAGGACGGGCGCTGCTGACTAACAGCTCTATTTCCGAGGAAAACCCAGCACAATATATGCCAAAAACCACGTGACAGTCAGGGGGGGGGGGGCAAAGATTACAACCTAATCCACAGTCATCAAAGGGCGGTTAACACAGGTATGGCCCAGAAGGAAAAAAACAAAAAAAAACATGAAAAAGGGGGTGAACCTTTATGAAGTGAACATATCAAAGAGCACTTTAACCAGCAAGAAACCAAGGAAAACACACGTTCCAAACAACATCGTGGCCAAGGGGCGGTGTCAAGAACACTTTAGCAGCAACAACGAGCGAGCCTAAAGGGGCCTAAGGAAGCAAAGCAAAAGCAGTCAGAAATCTAAAATCAGATAAAACGTCATACAACCCTACGGGTGCCACGAAAAACTAAAAACTAACGAATACAACCTAAAAAGTAGCAAAAAACTTGTCAACGCCAAGGAGGTAAAAGGTAAACAACAGTCAACATGTAAAACACAATTTGGACGTTAACGACTTATGAGCCGCACCAATATCCCGAGGAGAAGAATGCGCACCGGCTAACGTAGGAAAACTTCATGAGCAAACGGGAAGTGGTAGCGTCCTCTACGTAGCTCCGTCTTGCCGCACCTCCACCAAGGATGTTACAAGCGTTGGGGGTTAGAATAAAGAGTTCCTAGCAGGGAGCGCCAACACGAACAGGTAGCACATTAAACTCCTCTTCTTCGTTCGTCCTTTCACGCGAGAGGCCACTTCGTCTTCCACCGCCACTTCGTCGTAACAATATATTTGTCTATATACAGAACGAACTGAGCACACGTCTATGTCATTGTGTTTATCTATGAGATAGGAGAGCCTGTGTGCGCTTGCTTGTTTGTTGTTTTTTTGTATTGATTGAAAGCTCCAGACGGCTTGGCATGAAACATCATTTGTATGGAAACGTCACATTGTTTACGGTGCAAAGACAGCTGTGATAGTTCGGACATCCCTCCCAGAGACGGATACGCGCGCAAATTACTTCACACAAAGTGAGCCGTAGAACCACAAGTACAGTCTGCTATAGACGAAGCCGCCGTTTTGAACTCAGCGTCTTCGTAGCCGTGGCTGCACTCTAGTACGCAAGCGCAGAATGACTGGTTGTGCAGGGAAGCATGCGGCCAGGTCACGGAGCGAAGGAGGCATGAAGGTAGCGATGTGTTTACCTCAAGGAAAGAGGATCCAATGGATGACTCACTAACAGCTGATTAGTAATTTAAGGCGTATTTACAAAATAACCGAAGTAAGAGGAGAACCTCTCAAGGCATCCTCATTGAGGCAAAGACCATTTAAAAATTTGGCTTTACGTCGAACCTTATTCATGGTTCGTGGCAGTTCTTCGAAAACTTTTCCAAACCTTCAAATTAAAATTATTGCATATTGGATGATTTTAAAGATAACACAATTATAAGTTGAACAAATCGAATTAGGTGAAATTCGATTCGGTGTTCTAAAGTTTCGAATACTCGCACAACCAAACTTACAATCTTCGTTATAAATATTTCGTGCAAACCATTTCTGTTTCTGTTCAGCTCTTGTGTGGTGTAATTCTTGTCACAATTCGTTATTTTAGATCATATCTTTCGATTTACTTGAGCTGATTTTTTTCATCTTGTTCTCATAAGGTATATCCTCATATTTACTTTCCGTGAAACATCATTTTTGTAATCTAAGGTTGTCTTGGCGTTATTATTCTGGCAGGACAGGCCATTTTCAGGTGTTGGTAACGCTTTTTCCGTCTCATTCCTGCTTGTTGGCTTTGCTTAATAGAAACAGCAATACATTGCACTTCCTACAGATGTGTAGCGGAAAAGCGGAGGAGGATGTAAGAAACATATTTTTTTCCGAAGCCTAAGGCGCACTGTCTGACTTCTCGATGAACACCAAAAACTCGCCTTGAGTGCAGTGAGGGCGGAAATTGTGTTTTTTTTTAGGTCGCAAAATTTCGGAATAGATATCTTTTGTCTGCGGACATCTCAAGACCGCCGTTAAGAAAGGGAGCAAGGTGGGAGCGAAAGACGAAATAGAGAAAGAGGTGCCGTAGTGGAGGCCTCCTCAATATGAAGGCTGAGAACAACAGACGTCGCAGGCCAGGACAGTGGTTGAAATTCGACAACCCTGGGTCATTTACTGTGCTTTGCGCTCAGTAGAGAGACGTGTTTGCCTTCCACCCCCATCGACATGCGGTCGCTATTGAACCAGTGTCTTCGGGCTCAGCCCATTCGAGCGCCTTGCACGCTCGGCCATCGTCGCGGGTGAGGACGGGGCAAGCGGAGAGAAGGAACAATAAAGCGCAGCGGGGAGTGTCTCGGACTGGACAGCAGATGCAACCCTGCAAGTGGCAGTCGTGGCTGGCTTGAGTGGATTCCGCCTGTGTGAATCATGCTTGCCGCCGGTAGGCAATGGCAACATACCGCACCTGTCTACGTGCAATACCCCCGTTAAGCTGTGGTGCTTATTCGTGCTACCGTGAATCGTAATCATGCTGTGATCTTTTTTATAGATTTTTATGACTAACTTTAACAAACGCTATACTCAACTCAATAAACGCCGGAGCCATGGTTCTTGTGAGGCAAGTCGGTTTGTTCTGTGCAACTGAATGAAGATATGTGCAGAAAAGCGCGGCTCACAGAGTGACAGGATGACAGGATGCGCGCATAACTTGGGCGTTGACTAGACCATTGCTGTCTATTTGTTAAGAAAATGTATGCGCTAATACCTAACTGTGTAACTGTCGAAAAACCCTCTCTAAAGCTTTTTAAGATTATTAGGTAGAAAGTAGTACTGAATTGACTCATTAACTGATTTTTCAGGTATGTGCACCAGCAAATAAAGCATGCATAAATTAAGGATTCGAATGTAGGTTCTTAAGTTTCAGCGAATATTTCATTACAGACTGTTAAAACTCGAGTTTTCTTTGAAGACGGGTGGAAGTTCAGATGATAAAAATGAGCTTGGAAAGGCCGAAACAACAAACTGCGCAATGAGTTCAGCAAAGTGTTAAAGAATAGACCCTGGGAAAGTTATCAGGATCGAGAGATGATTTTGTCGTCAGGTGTAAGAACAAATTAAACACATGAGGGTAGCTAATGAAACTAAGTTGCCGCATTTAACAATCTGCTGCGTTTGACATACTTGTTATACTTTTTTGAGAGAAATCAGTCTGAAATTATGCATCACATTGCTTCGCTTTATATTTGGAATATGTAACTGTGTTTCCACCGACTCATATTTCTGTAATGTGGTTCTAGTCATCACCTGAGTACAAAAATGTACTGCCTCAGTTTTTAAGGAAACAAGATCACGTCCTCTTAAACTAAAACTTCTTGGTCTAAAAAAAGTGCAGTGAAAAATTTTTTTCGCGTTTTATTTTTCACTTCATGTTAGTAATCCAACGCGTCAACCAAGATCATTGCTTATGAATTATTTGCGTTTATTTTCCACGAAGACATTACGATAAAATTACCACGAATCTTTATAGTGTTGATTTGTTCATTCTTCAAAGCTACCGCCGCGCCGCTTTATCACTTTGTGGATGCAAGACGTGACCAGATTTTTCTCGATTGATCACATCCAAATGGAGCCGATTCTGCCTTGTTCCAGAAGTAGTCATGTTCACCAAATATGGAATGTCCCAATAAATTTGAACGCAGAAATTTAAAACTTAAAAATACCGCATTCTTCGGCACCAGAAGCAGAAAAAATGCGATAGTTAGTGCGCAGGAAAAAGATGAGACGCCCTTCCAAAATAACCGTATCACCAATCCTTCAAAAAAATGCACACGAAATTAGCTCCACGAGCATCTACACAATCTTTGTGAGCATTTTCAAATGACAGATCTGCACTAAGACCAAACCCAGCAATTCTTGTTCCATGGCCCACTACATGCTTAGGCAGTTCTACCACCGTACTCACAGTGTGGCTTAGTTTACGAGATGTTTTTGAATTTGCTGCCTTGGTCGCGACTTTTTTTCCTGCTTTATTTTCAGAGTTGCTAGTCATTCGCCGAGTCACGGCTTTCCCTCTGCTTTGTACGGGCCGAAGTGGTCAGCCTTCAAAATTATAATAGTTGACATGTACTGGATTATATCAAATTATTATCAAGTTGACATGATAGCTATATTAAACGTTAAGGAGCGCTAAGCAACAAAATGTCGTGTTTTGAAACATGTCGCGTTTTTCTCACTGTCCTCTGAATGCCCATCGAGGCCTGTCAGTCCAAATGTTGATTCATTAACGCATCGCGAATAAAAGAACATCGTGCATTGAAATATTTTGCTTACTAATCGGAATCATTCATATCAATTCGTAAAAACCGGCATATTTACTAGCTCACAAAGCAGCGCTCAGTCGGAAGAAAAACCGCTAGCCGCGGGTGTAAAATTTACTGATTGCCGAGTTCGCGCCGCGCAGTCAGCGAGCCTTCTTAAAGCTCGATGCTCTTGTAAGAGCAGAATAAGACACCTTCTTTTATCTACAAAGAATGGAACAGGCGTTGCGCCTTTTTGGAAAAGAGGAGTATCGACTTGCTGTTGGGACACATTCCTGCCTTCTTCAAACGGCGAAGGGGCCATCATTCATTAGGATTCGAATGGAGCCCATTAGTGAGCCGATAAAAAGCGAAGAAGCAAATCGTGAATGCCTGCGTGCTTTGTCGCCTTTCGCTTTTCCCCCGATGCCATGCGTTTCAAATCTCCAGGGTCGTCCGTTTGATGCCTTCTTTATTTACTCGTTCTTAAGCTGATGTTGAGCTTCTCGAAACCAGATTATCGATGGTGTTAGTTAGAAGGAGAAGCTTAAAATCTGTTCTCCTGCAATGGTTCATTTCCTTCATTTCCTGCTTGCGTTTCCAAGCCGCACGGAAATTCTGTCAGCCCTCAGGGATCGCGTGAAGCTTCATCGATCGTGAAAAGAATCCTGGGGAATCGTCGGGGGTTTTCTGGACGGTTCTTTTCGAATGTACTGCTGATTAACTGGAGCAAAGTAAACAAAAAAAATTCTTAAAACCCACAAATGAATTAACTTAGTGAAAAATTTTCCTCTACTTAAAAAAAAATCGGTGACACTTTCTTGAGAATGACGGGTTTCCCGATATGTCACACTGAAGTCTGTGGAATATACATGAGAAAGGAATAATACGAAGCGAAGCATAGAATTTATCTTTTTTTTAATAGAAGCATTGCCGACTGGCAGCCAGAACTGACGTCGTTAAAATAGGGTTGACTTGGAGAAGATTTTACAAAGCCGTGCGGCCCGTATGATCGCCGATACGCGTGCACAGAAGTTTCCAGTTGCTCCTGGCAATGATGGTTTTAGAGCTGACAAAATATCTTCTACTGCCATTGTATACGTCTAGTATAATATTAATGTACAGTAAGAAGAAAAAGTGGTAATGAAATTCAGGTACATTTTAAAATGAAATTCTTACGTGTATCCTTATGCACATTAAGTGGCCTGACCTGCATGCAACGGGTTGTAAAGATTTTATAATGAAAAAAATTATATATAACCTTATTATAAGCGTTGTTATCTGCCTTTTGCAGCGCTAGTGCTTCCTAAAGAATTAAACACCCACTATGCGTCACTCGGGAGCATTATTTAATCATAAATAATGGTCAAGGAGATCTCCCCGCTATCCTTTGCTCAACTTAAACTTAAATAAATATGGAAGACAAGGTGCGAGACGCTTGTGAAAGCAATACGTGGAATAGAAACATCGTAGCTCCAGTGCGACGCACATGACCTGAACCTTTGAAATGGCTTCGGTTTCTCGCGTTGCGATTGAGACTGCGCCTAGTGATATGTCACGAAACGCCTCAAACACTTGCAGCAAAATTTGCGTCACATGGCATCTTGTGCAGTTACCGAGATTCAAATTAAACAAACTGCTTTCAAATACGGAGTCACCGCGACCTAACGGTTTAATAGGTAGGACGATTACAACAGTACCCGTGAAGTTCCAGCATGCACGCACTCTATGATGGGTGGGGATGCATTAATGTTTTGTATAATCGGGCGATATATTACGATGTGTTGCTCTCAAGTCAGTAGTGGAAAGGCGGCAGGAGGGGAATCAGTTGGAAAGGGCCTTTGCCAACTATAGAGGGGAGCTGTAATTTTTTTGCATATTTATTTTGGGTTATTTATCTGAATATTAAGTTGCTTATTGCCCCGATCTTGTGATATGTGTAGCCTGTTTCGCGACTACCTTAGCAGTCCCCGTTACTGCAAAGATTAATATAATTTTGCTACATACCTGGAGGCGCACGTCGGCGACCTACGTTGCCACGCCTGAAAAGGTACACTAACTGGAGCTGCACCAGCTTCTCGCGCCTTCTTTGCAACCTGCCGCACGAACAATGATAGTGAATAGGTGATGCGACTGGGGTGATTCGACGTGTGTGGCCTGCAGTTTGTTAATGGAGAAACAGCTGGTAGTAAGACAGAAGGAGGGAGGCGATGATTTTTCATTAGGTAAGGTACACGAGCCTCCATCTGTCCCGAAATACATTATGGACCAATTCCTGTTTTTCTTTCCCTATCGTTTCTGCCTTCTTTCTCTATGTGAATCCAATCCTGCATGTCCAGAATAAGTTCCTGCACAGATGGAAAAAGGCTTCTGTGGCGGGGGCTTCATATCAAATATGCAACGCAAGTTGGTTTCTGCCGCCTGCAAATGAGACGGCGCAACAGACGACGTTGTCGTTTACTTGCTAGGCTTCATATCTAAACGTTGAGAAGGGGAAGAAAACGGCATGATTTTTTGGCATAACCTATCTCCTCGAGGCTTCCAGTGGCATCGTTATATTTTCATCAGGAAATTGGTTGTAATGAACTCTAGACGAATTGAAAGCAGCGATCTTGGATATTTTTGATAGTTCGCTGTAGGAAGTGTTAGGAAAATGTGTAAAACCCCTGGGTACATTGTTGTCAACATATGTATGCGTTGGTCTGGCATTAATTTTCGATTCAGTTGGAGAGGGAAATAAAGAACTATGCCAGAAAGGCTCGAAGTTGACAGCTGGAGGAACGTGTGTGTGGCCTCCAATGCGTTACTGGAGAAACGGTTAATAGTAAGACAGAAGGAAGGAGACGATGATTCTGCTTTAGATGAGATACATGATGTTTCTAGCTTATAATACACTTCTCCATGCACACAAGCAGCCAGCACACGTAGTGCACATTGTAGAATGGAGGAATGTATTAGAAAACAGCGCAGAATGTTGTCTTCTTCCCAAAGCTACAAGGAGATAACAACCACGCAGTAGTAGTGGTCTTTGAAGTAATATCGACCACTTCGGGTTGTTTTATGTGGAGTCGCTTCGTGCGACATGCGGCCATTTCTGTTTTTATCACCGTTGATTTATGGCCGCTTCTTTGTGCACGATTGCGAAAAACCTACTCCACTGCGCCATCATGGCGAGTGCTTACGGGATGTGTGTGTGGGTGAAGCGCTGTCCTTGTTCACGTTGACACATTGATGCCATATACTTCATACAGTGCGTTGATTTTTGCTTACATATATTGTTCAGGCGAGGCGGAAGTGATCATAACGCCTGGGTCCTGATTCCTTTTGAGCGGCGTCAAGCGCTTTTCGTTCTCTTGTTGTTCGAGGAAGCGACAGCGATAGTTATGTCTAGACTCCTAACCATAATCGTTGCTTACGATAACATTCACGGCATTGTGCACTTAGTTAAGGCCATCTTGGTTTAGGTGGCTACTCAGCGCAAAGTATCGAAAGCGGTGCCTTCTTCTTTCACTTAGAGAACGTGTTTATCGGAAGCCAATGCCAATTTTTTTTGTTGCATAATGCCCCGTCAGGAATGCCGCCATACACTGCGCAGAATCTTAAGCACACACAACAATATCACAAAGTTTCATCTCTTTTGGTGACGAAGATACTCCGAAAGGAGCGGTGAATATATTGTTGCATTGTGTGCAATAGCATCTGAAAGGCAGGCGATGCAGTCAGTAATGCAGGCAAAATTGGCTCGTATCTGAAGGATACCGCTACAAGGGTTTTACACGCTTTCTTTGGAAGAGGATAAAATACGGAACAGTAAACATTGCGAATCCAAAAGAAGTGCCTTCGCAGCATTATAGCGACTATAATGCTCCCATGCTTTGGTTATGCATCGCTTGAGTAAAAAAACCTTCTTTAGCGAGTTAATCCAAACTTTATATGTGCTCGTGGTTGCAACTTTTATTTGGAAGCAAAATAAAGAAGGTTCTCAAGCTCGGGCTCCCACTTGTACAGAAATCCATGAGAAAATTGCTTAAAAGAGACCTGTGTTCACCAGCCATGTCTGGTCAGTTGGGTCAGTATATGCAGAGCGGCCTCCAGTGAGGAGCAGTATTGGTTTGGTCAGTGAGGAGCAGGGCGAACGGGCCGCGGCCCATAGCTTCAGTCTGTATGGAGTAGCCTTTGTCAGCAAGCAACAACCACATCAACGATCGTTTGTGTCTCCCATGAATGTCCCTTGGTTAAGTAAAATTTTCCAGCAAGTAGATTATTTTTGCTATATTGCCGTATAAAAGACCTGTGCCGCGCTCAGCATACCAGGAGCTTGTATCAGTGGCGTCGTTTGAGGCTTGAAGGGGGAATTCTATCTTCATTTAGGGTAACTATAAAGTAGTCAAAGTGTAGGTTTGGATCAAAAGTCTCGTTAGGGCTAGTTGGTCATAGTCATACTGACTGCGCGGCGCAATGACATCGTCATACTTGGATACGCAAGATGTCCATGTCCATATGACATGGACAGCACGCCTGACTGCCATAGTTCTACTTGCCTCGTGCGTGTGTATGTCACGCGCCACACGATCAATACGGCAGCGCGGGAGCAGGTGCTAGCACATAGAACATTAACGAGCAAAATGAGAATAATTTTGTGTTTATTCCCAATGAAATCCGCACTTGGCGCGACACAGATTATTGTTGCCGTTTTATTGCTACTTTATTTCTCTCCTCTGAGCCAGATGTCCGGCATATTCTTTCGTGTGCGGAAAATCGTGTCATGCGCTCAATAGATTTCTTGCTCTGTAAGAGACCAGTATATGCTTTCATGGAGCATTCTAACCTGGTAACGTGTCACTGCCATGATGGGCATAAGAATGTTCACCGCAGTGTAATGGGCTATCTCACTTCCCCCAAATTATTCCTGTCAAGTGCCTTCTACGGCCACTTCATCTCAGGAACCTTCCTAGTTTAATGCGCCCGCCTATCTCTCTGACATCGTTGCCCTGTCTTGGAATCCACCCTGTTACTCTAAGGACTGTGGATAATCTTTCCTTCATATTACGTGCCCTGTCCACGCCCACTTATTTTGATTTCGACTGAGATAATATTAACTGCCGCTTGTTCCCTGACCAACTCATGGAATACCCCTTCATGTAATACCCCTTCAACGGGGCGTTTGAGGTATTAATAAATAAATAAATAAACTATCTTTCTGTCTGTAAAAGTTAACTCTGTTTCCTTTCCATAGCATGCTGCGCTGTCCTTACAAGAAGCTCATCATTTTTTGTAAAAGCAGTAACGCTATTCTATATAGTTTCCGGCCAGCGCGCCAGCCTGGCGACCAGGGGTGCCAGCTGGTGAGAAACTGCTATGTATTGCCTAAAAACAGCATGCTTGTCTCTCTGCCAGCTTCCGTGGGAGGAGTAGAAAATGCATTGAAAGCCGTTTCCTAGTTCTTGAGAACTTCAACTGCAGTCTATTAGCAATTGTTCGCCTTTCCTTCTTCAGTCAGACACGACCCCCGCTTGCAGATATGCCACACCAGGGACGAGGAAGGATCAAGACTCCACCTCAGTCACGTGTGTGACGAATTTGGAGCTGAGGAGTCGCGTTTATTTGATGATACAAGCGACATTATTGCATACAAAATGCTTAAAAACTTAGCTCATTTCAGTCAGCCGTAAATGTTTTCATGTCCCCGGTAAACGTCATGCGGGTGTCGTGCATGCTTTCTTTCATCCCTCCGTACAATGCTTTGCGATGTGCTCCACCGGGTAACCCCATCCCGTTTCTGTCATGTCGCCATCCATTATGCTCCTTGTCCATGGAACGTACTTGATCTGTTATATGAATTTTTTCAGAAGTGTGTATTTCTGATGATGGCCATTTTATTATGTAGTAAACCTTGCTTAGAGTAGACCTCATTTTTTTTCGTTATTCGAACTCTTCACGAAAACCTTATCACATGTAGATTTTATTTGAATTAGATTTAAGCGGGAATACTTTCTAGTACGCGTCTTGCGTTCAACTAGTAATTTATGTGCATTCGATCTCCCACATGAACATCAGGATTGCTTTATTCGAGGGCATACCAGTGTCATATACAGGGCTAATGGCATGCTAAAATACACTGTGGTACGATGTGGTACATGGAGCTTAACGTCCAGAAGCTTCTGTACAGCATTTCTACCATCCTGTATTCCGAGAGAAAAGTTTAACTGGAGAGGAGGTAGCTCGTAGAGGAACTTTAAAAAACACTAAAGGGGTTAATTCACATCGATGCGAATTAAAAATAAATCATCTTTGTTCTTTGCGATGCAAGGAAATGCATTTTTTGGAAGATTCTAGCAGCTGAACTTCGCTTCCCTGTGATCTTGCTTGTAGCTGGCGAGGCGAAGACATTTTTTCACGTGTGACCAAGTACTTATTGTATTTTTTCCGTCATGTACCGCACGCGAACTTCGTAAAAATTATTAAATAACCTTTTCTTGCACCTTCTTGCTTGCTTTCCTGTGGCATTAAGCTTCTTGCAACTTGACATTAAACTAGTAGTTCCGCAAGGTTTGATATTAGGCCCGTTACTTTTCCTGTTATACGTGAATGGCATTAAGGAACTAAAAATATTAGCCACAATAACAAGGTTACACAAGATTATTCTTTAAAGGTAGAACACTGCATGACATTGAACCATCAGGAAATCTTTTTTTAAACGAACTATCCAAATGGGTAAAACAAAAAAAAGACTTCAATTCAATGCAGTAAAACGAAGTACACGGCATTTAAGCCAATCAATAAGCATAAAAATGATTCATTTACAATACAGAGGATAAAACTTAGAACAAGTAAGTGTGCAAAAGGTTCTTGCGGTATGGTTCAGTGAAGAGTGGTCTTGGACCCCTTATGTCGATCACCTGCTGTTTGAACTCGCGAAGTCTGTCGGATGTTTTTTTGAAAATAGCCTCTCTTCTACTTCTCTGGCTGAAGCAACCACTTTATTACTCGCTGTTCTATTCTAAACATTTGTATGGCATTCTAGTCTAGGGAACGATGACAAAAGAGAGCTATGATAGGCTGCAATTGCTCCAAAACCATGTCCTCCGGATTTTTGCGAGCCACAGCGTCCTTATTAGATTGTTGTCAACTCGATCGCTTTTTCCCACATTTGATGTTTTACCTGCAAATAATGTCTATTTATGAATACTGGCGCAGCAAACATATAAAAAAACACTCCAAAGTATTTACACACCTGTCTTGGCGCTATAAAATATTCGTAACCCCAAACGCAGGAATAAAAAGTCAGAACAAATGATGAAAAGCCAGATCTGGAATAAGAGGTAGTAGCCATGTCAAATAACTATGCTTCTACTTTGGATTTCTGCCTACAGAGAAAAACGTTCAAACGTTAACAGCTGGCAGTTTTGTTTCCTGTTCACACTGTCAAGTAACAGTGAGAAATATGTTTCCTCTTCATTATGGCAATGTTAACTTTTTAGCGCTTTTGTATGACATGAGCGAACGTTCAATTTGATTTTTAAAAAAACACTCGATATTGGTTGAGTATAAGAGTCATGCTCTGTAGAATGTATGTGTATATTTGTAATGCTGCTTCTCGGTTCATATTTATTAAGGTGAACTATTGTGCCAGCTCTCGGATGTACTACTGTAGGCTGCTCCCTTTGTTTTAGGGCAGAGACCTCGTCAGGCAGCCATTCCTTTAGTCTCTGCCACCCGCGGGAAGATGCAATTTTCTAGCAAATAAAAACTCACTCACGGACAGAATAAACTAAGTACATTACTCAATTTTCCCTCTTATCCCCCTTCGCCTTATGATTTCTTTTTTCAGTAAAAGTGCTTCTTCGAGAGCATGTCAGAAATTGCGAATTTCAAAGGCTCATTGGAAAAAGTAAAAAAATTTAGCCCATAATAAGCGTATATTAAGTTTTGTTATGGCAAGCAAGTTTCAATCGAAAAGTTCAGAAGCACCCTTTGTCTAAATGTGTAGCATTCTCATTACAAGATTTAACTAATTGCTGTAGTGCAGTTTACATTTTATATGGATTGAGATAGGCCTAGAAGGCAACTGCTTTCTTGCACTGAATGTGTTAAGCCGACTCACATGAAAGAATCACCCGAAAATCAAGGGCCACATACGGCAAGCGCATACACAAGCTGCTTTTTCTAACTATACCGAACATTTGAAATTACCAAGCGGTTAGATACGCGTTTGCCTCAAATGCAAGCGACTGTTTCAAAAATCTGCTGTTCACTTAAAATATGCCGATCACATAGGTTGATTGCGTCAAATCTGTGTTCGCGGTTGATGTCTCTGGCCTGCATGCGGATAACCTATTCAGTAGTGCAATGCGCAAAGGTAATTTTCTCGGCCGGCGCCCATGTATGACTCACACTATCGTAATGGGCGAAAGACGAAAGGTTGTAGCGAAGCGCTCTGTCATCGCCAGTTCAATCTCGGCCATCATCTGGACGTCTTCGACTGCCGCCTTCACTGTTAACAGAGCACAACAGTCATTTTCTATTTTACTGAGGCGTTTTTTAATATAGTGCATGACTTTTCACTCTACAATAGTTTTTGTGTATTGATTTAACTTCGTTGAGCAAAGATTAGTTAGAATTTAGTTTAGTTTAGTTAGAATGTTTAGTTAGAATTTCTGCCAGCGCAGTTGGAACGTCAGAAGGTGCTTGACCATGATTAGAACAGCTGTTACGTCCTGGGTTTTCTTCCACGTCACCAAATAGCTTTAGCAGGTTGAATAACAAACAGGCACTTCTCGACGTACAGAAACAGAACATGAGAGCTAACTGACTTCAACGCAATGAGTCGTGCATGGAACAAAAGTGGCTCTTAGAGAATGCTCACCTGAGATGCCCCTTGCTGCCCTCTATTGTATTGTGCATCTTCTCAAGTATTGGCATCGGCGGTGTCCTGCTGCCTCCCCCTCCCCAGCACTCGTTTTCATTTCAGTTCGGGAAATATTCGGCGCCGGGCGACATTTTTTCTCGGCCGCTGCACTCTTTTCTGCTTTAGCTTAGTTGCAGTAATAGTCACAGCGCCTTTCTCAGTCTCGTATTGCGCTCGACATTTGTTTCGAGGCAAGAAAGCGCACAGCACTGTGGATGCGCTTGAGGTCTCATGTCAACTGTAGCCTTCTCTCACACACAGCGGCTAATTTCCGTAGTAAATCCTTTGAGAGGCAACTAGAGTGGTTCCATGACTGGCTGTAATTTGGAGGCTACTGATTATTACTATATACGACTGTTTTGCATCGCTGGAATTTAGGGCTAGATTTGCCTTAGGTCTATCTTTTGGTATTAAAGCTTTTGACTAATTGCGCTATTTAAAGCGGCTAAGAATACGATAGTTCACCCAATGATGGCAAGCTGAAATCTACGGTCAGATCTTAGTGTATGTTAAGTAGTAAATTATGCTTGGACAAAGGATCAGAGGAACATAAATATGCATTTAAAACGGGCAAATCACGAAAAAAAGGTTTAAGATTTTAGTTCTCAGTTATTTCACCCAGGAAACGTAAAAAATATATATCACAGGTGAATTTTCGAAATCCGGGCAAAGTGTTCTACAGTCAATCGCTAAGACGTATATCTTATCTTCACAATCCAAAGATGGTATTTTTTCAGTCGAAAAGAATATTCGCATTCTTTTTCAAAGCAACATTTTCTTTGCGCAGCCCGGCTTGCTAAGCTTGCTGGTTAAAGTTCCTACAAAAGAAACAGAAGAAAGTCTTAAAAACAGGAAGAGTTGCAGAACGATACATGCCACCAGGACAAATATCAAATTGCAGATGAGAGGGTGAAACACTGAAGGTAACTCTCGTGAAATGTGGTATGTGCTATAATTCAATGCTTCGAGGTTCTAGGAGAGCTATGGGAGACGTCGCAGAACAGGACACTTGTTCTTAATGTCGACTTCCGAGGCTTCCTTAACGCCCACTGACATCGCTCTGCAGAAGCACGCGGTTTGCATTTAGCCTCCTAAAAAATGGAGGATTCTGCCTTGCGACATAGCGATCAGCAGCTGGGCGGCAAATGCCAGTCATCCATCGCAGCGGAGCTGAGCAAGAAAACATATAACCACATCGAGGCTACAACGCACCCTCCAAGGTTCAAAGGGCTGTAAAAAGCATGTTGCGAATACTTAGAAGTCTGTAAACCTGAAAGAGCATTAGGTTGAACGTTAGAAGAAGCCAACACGGGAAAGGAGTATGGCAGATGCAGGGGTCAGCCGCGCAACAATAAAAAAAATTCGCATTGCAGCGCGAGATGCCGCCTTCTTCGAGAATCTCAGTCCGAACGGAGATGCCACCGCGGTATCCTCTCTTGAGAGAGGTTGAGACCATGAGGGTGGGAAACACGAACATCACCGAAATTCCAGAGGAGCCTCTCGGCAAAAATCTAGAGTCGACCAGCTGTCCCTGCGTTGCGGAAGGATATACAGTTACGAAAAAACAACAGGCGAGAGGACGCAACATTTCTCCTGTTGGCTTATTTTCGCGAGAAAGGCAAGGAATGATGTCAGCCGTTATACGAGGAGAACCTGACCGTGCCCTTTTGTTCTTATGTGGCGGCTGCAGTGGTTTGTGTTTTAGTGGTTTTGCGGAGAGATGGATGGACAAATTAGCTGTCAGGAGGACTCCTGCCGTCGTAATGTTCATTCTCGTGTCCACATTTTGTTACGGCTGTGCGGATCGTTGCTTGTGGGTGTGTGTGCTATTGCACGTTCGTTTATATTTATGAGGTTCCAGGTCTTTTTGCTTCCTGCCTCTTCATTCGTGGCGGACAGCTATTATTGTTGGATGAGTATGTCATGTCACAGCATTCGTTCAGGAAAGTGCAATCTCCAGATGTTGCCGTTGTTTGACGACAGGAGTTAGGCCGCTCTGCGTAATTCACTCCGTCTAGACCATGGAGTCTTCTGTACATCATTACATAAATCCACTGTCACACATTAAGTGTTTGTACTCTAAAAGTTTCTCTGTAATAGAAGTACTGTTGTGTAAAAAATATATATTACGAAACACCAGGGCAAGGTCACCTTGCAGGTAAGAGCGCATTGTCAACAGCGTTGCTCTCTCGAGCTAGCGATTTCTCTTATGCGTTAAACTCACACAGGCTATTAGAGCACAGCACGAGCCTCAATTTGAAGCCAGAGCCCGGCCCGGGCCCGAAACCTGAAGTCCGAGCCTTGCCCAGGCCCGCGGTTTTGAAGCCCGGGCCCGGCCCGGGCCCGTTTCACAGTAACGCATGAGGTAAACTGTTCACTTTGAGCAAGTCGAATGGAAGTGGACGACAAAGATTCTAAAAGCACAGTTTGGCTTGAAGAAACGCGCTTCGTTTTAACGCAGAAGGAAGTGATTAAGTGAACTGCTCGCCAGGTCCGGATTTAGAACAGTGATCCCTGGTAGGTGCGCAGACATAAACTTGGGAGTTAGAAGAGCCAAATCAAAAGGGTTGCATACGCACGTAAAAAAACTGCTCTGCGTTCCCCCCATATTTTAATGAATTATAGCTTGCGGCCCGCGAAGTCCAAATATTATACCGTCCTCGCAACCAGTGGGATGACATTTTTTAGTGAACGCGGTTTCACAGGTTGAACTCATGGTAGAACTGGTCGCCTTTGAGCAGAAATGAAAAGCAAAAAGGCTTGAGTATTCCGTGGTGTGTGTTTGAAGACTTAAAGCGTCCTAAACATATAGGTTCTTCCACAGTGCGTTTTTAGCAGTGCACAGTTATGTTTTAGGGAGACGAACGGTCAACGGCCAAATAAGACTGGCTCAATTTTGCTCTTACTGGTGAAGCAGAATATAACGCACGATCCACGTGATAATTTACAGGGCAAAACACTTATCACGAGAAGCAGGCTGAGGGAGCGAGCAGGGATAGATGTCCTCATAGTCAATGAAAAGTAGGACACCGACCGTTGCTGTAAGAGCCCAGGCGTGACTCGGGCCCGAAAAATTAAAGCCCGAGCCCGGCCCGGGCCCGCAACTTCAGGCCCGGCTATATAGCTCGTGTCCCGGCCCGCGGGCCAGGCTGGGCTCTGGCTTGCGGCCGGCCCGAGCCCATGCAGTGCGCTGCACGCTATTCCTGTAGTGCTAATAATTTAACAATTTATTTTATTGTTTCAAGAAACATATATGTTATTCATTTATGGATTTATTTGTACACAAACACTGTAGCCCCAAATGCGATTC
Source organism: Amblyomma americanum (assembly GCF_052857255.1). NCBI lineage: Eukaryota > Metazoa > Arthropoda > Arachnida > Ixodida > Ixodidae > Amblyomma > Amblyomma americanum. The sequence continues at coordinate 100,252,615 of NC_135503.1, read as the reverse complement.
AAGAAAGAGAGCGGAGATTAAACGATACAGAAATGCAAGGAATACAACACATATAGAGGCATGTCGGCAACCTCTATAGCGCAAGCTCTCTATAGGGAGGCAACAAATAAGCAGTGAGAAAATAGCTAACGCTCAGTTCCCGGTAGGAATGTTAGCAGCACAAAGAAGCGCAGAGCGTGAAGTAAATTTGCTCCAAAAACAAATTCCAGAAAGAGACCCTCCCGACAACAGAGTCAGCGACGTTCAGTCAGGTTACCGGACCTCTTACGTGCGTGGACTCGACAATGCACACTAGGTGCTCGGGTTTCACCACCCACGTTCCTCGTCCCCCGACAAATTCTGGGGCACCGGGAGGCAAACACTATGCACCTTTCTCCTGCCTGAGTCAGTGGCCGCCTCCCTATTCATTTTGCACTCGCAATCTCTAGCCTAAACAAAACTCCCAACCTCTCTCGGAGTATCCAATGGGGACACGAGGTCGGAACAGGAAGCACGGAAGGGACGGTGACCAGCAGCTGTTCTCGGAAGCGCGTCTCTAGGAAAGGAGAACAAGCAGCGCTGCTCCTCGAGAGCACGTCACGTTCGAGGGAGGGGGGGGGGTGGTCTTTAAATAGAAAACTGGCAACAGCGGGCATCAAATCGGGTCGCTTATGAAGCATAGTCTCCGCAATTTACAATTTTAGCTAACAGACTGTGAACGAGCAAAGTTCGCCTGGAAGCAGGTTCCATCAGTCGATGGTACCATGAAAGAATCTGTAATTTTTTAATTCGATAGGGAGTGGAGAAAGTGTCAAGTTCATAACTTATTCGACATGATGTAGACTTAGCAAAACCATGTGTTTATTATCAGTCACTCACAGAATCAAACGAGCCTACTGACGAAAAGCTCTGGGCGTTGTCAAAGTGCCCTCAGTTTTAGTATGAAGAGGGCTATTCATAGAGAAAATTCAGAGTAGCAAACACAAAAACGATAGCTTTAATTAAAAAACCCTCAATCTTCCTAATAACAGAATTCTTACGTGGACTCGGGAACACAGCAGCATATTTAAGGATTGCGCGGAGTATGAACTTAAGCATTAGTAACTTAATCTCCTGACAGACTACACAGAGCGCGACGCATGAAGCCAAGCCTTTAATGTTTAAAGAAAACTTTAAGGCGTAAAGAACAAACTAGAAAACATGGCTGGCGCTTTAGCTTTGCTAAGGATGAAATATTGTGTGAAAGCACAGTTATTTGCTCGCAGACACCACCGCCACGTACCTGCAAGTGCGATTGAGGTGTCCACTGACCCAGGGAGCTAGTTATGAGCGTGTTCAAATTTTCTATCATTAATGCCAATTTACCCATTTTACGCCGGTGACCTATGCTCCGGCAACATCCTCTCAATGCTTAAGGGTTTTCCACCAGTCGCATGACGTCACGCCAAGTGACCGTGGCGGTGCTGCGCTCCGCGATTTCAGCGCGCCGGGCCCGTCTGCAGAGTTCGGGTACTGCCGCAGGCTATAGCTGCTAAGAAGCTCCTAGCTGTCTTATAAGTGGTTCCTTCATTTTTATTTTTGTCCTTGCTGTAGAAAAGAAATGCGCGAGTTTGTGCATGCCTTAGGCTATCAATTTATCTGCTTTATATATATATATATATACATCGCAGCAATGGCGTAGAGGTAGAACATCCGCCTCGCGTGCAAGAGGACCGGGCTTCAAATCCTGGTGCCGCGCAATTCTCCACCGGGTTTAAAAAAAAATCCGCGTGTCGATGGAATTGCATAACCAGGCCTGAAGTGCGGCCTGATCTCGGTAACAAGAACCCACAACGCACTCTATCACTAGAGCAGGATTTGGCCACCCTGGTGTAGTACTTGGCCACAACCTTCTATGATCAAACCAATTAACCCTCGGCCCTCAGTCCCCAGCGGCTGCAGAGCAACTGACAACGGCGGCGGTCAGACCTGTGACGCAGCGGAGGGTGCTAAGAATCTCTGGCTCCGGACAGGCCGCCATTGGAATCTGAACCTGGTAAGGTTTAACGCTAGAACTTTAGCTAGTGAGGCTAGCCTAGCAGTGCTGTTTGAGGAACTAGCGGGACTTAAATGGGATGTGATAGGGCTTAGCGAAGTTAGGAGGACAGGTGAGGCGTATACAGTACTAAAGGACGGACACATACTATGCTATCGTGGGTTAGAGGATAGACGAGAACTAGGTGTGGGATTCCTCATTAATAAGGATATAGCTGGCAACGTAGAGGAGTTCTACAGTATTAACGAGAGGGTAGCAGCTATAGTAATTAGGCTGAATTGGAGGTACAAGCTGAAAGTGGTGCAGGCCTACGCACCCACATCCAGCCATGATGACCAGACCGTTGAAAGTTTCTATGAGGACGTAGAATCGGCAATGAATAAAGTAAAATCGCAGTACACTGTACTGATGGGCGACTTCAATGCGAAGGTGGGCAAGAAGCCGGCTGACGACCACGCGGTAGGTGACTATGGGATAGGCTCTAGAAATAGCAGGGCAGAGTTATTACTCAAATTCGCGGATAGAAATAATTTACGGATCATGAATACCTTCTTCCGCAAACGAGAAAACAGGAAGTAGACCTGAAAGAGCCCCAATGGTGAGATTAAAAATGAAATCGACTTCATACTATGCCCTAAACCTGGCATCATTCAGGATGTGGCCGTCCTCGGAAAGGTGCGTTGCAGCGACCACAGAATGGTAAGGTCTATAATTAGCTTATACTTGAAGAAGGAACGGAAGAAGCTAGTGAAGAAGAAGACCATTAACGAGTTAGCCGTAAGAGGGAAAGCACAGGAGTTTAGGATAGCGCTGCAAAACAGATATTCGGCCTTAACTGAGGAAGATGATCTTGATGTTCATTCAATGCACGATAATCTGACGTCAATAATTACGGAGTGCGCAGTAGAAGTAGGCGGTAGGACAGTTCGAAAGGGTACCGGGAAGCTATCTCAGGTGACGAAAGATCTGATTAAGAAGCGCCAAAACACGAGGGCATCTAACCCTACCGATAGAATAGAACTAACGGAGCTATCAAAGTTAATAAATAAGCGCAAGGTAGCCGACATAAGGAAGTTTAATATGGAGAGAATCGAGCATGCTATAAAGAATGGAGGTAGCCTAAAAACAGTGAAGAGGAAACTAGGCATAGGTAAAAACCAGATGTATGCATTAAGAGACAAGCAGGACAATGCCATTAGCAATATGGATAAGATAGTTAACGTAGCCGAAGAGTTCTACACAGACATGTACAGTAGCCAATGTAATCAGATCATTAATGAGAAAGACAGCAGTGCACAGCAATGCGTCATCCCACCAGTAACCAAAGATGAAGTAATGAAAGCCTTAGAAGCAATGAAAAGGGGAAAAGCAGCTGGGGAGGATCAGGTAACAGCACATCTGTTGAAGGATGGAGGGGACATCGTGCTAGAAAAACTAGCCACCCTGTATACGCAATGCCTTATGACCTCGACTGTACCAGAAGCTTGGAAGAATGCAAACTTTATCTTAATTCATAAGAAGGGAGACGCCAAGGACTTGAAAAATTACAGGCCGATCAGCTTACTATCCGTTGCCTACAAAGTATTTACTAAGGTAATCGCTAATAGAGTCAGGGCAACATTAGACTTTAATCAACCAAATGATCAGGCCGGCTTTCGTAAAGGATATTCCACAATAGATCATATTCACACTATCAATCAGGTGATAGAGAAATGCGCAGAATATAACCAACCTCTATATATAGCTTTCATTGATTACGAGAAAGCATTCGACTCAGTGGAAACCTCAGCAGTCATACAGGCATTGCGTAATCAGGGGGTAGAAGAGCCTTATGTCAAAATACTGGAAGATATATATAGCAACTGCACAGCTACTATAGTCCTCCATAAAGTCAGCAATAAAATTCCAATAAGGAAGGGCGTCAGGCAAGGAGACACGATCTCGCCAATGCTGTTCACCGCATGTTTACAGGAGGTATTTCGAGGCCGGAATTGGGAACAGTTGGGAATAAGAATAAATGGAGAATACCTAAATAATCTGCGATTTGCTGATGACATTGCCTTGCTGAGTCACTCAGGAGGTGAAGTGCAAATCATGATCAATGAGTTAGACAGGCAGAGGAGATCGATGGGTCTAAAAATTAACATGCAGAAAACCAAGGTAATGTTCAACAGCCTAGCAAGGGAACAACAGTTCACAATTGGCAGCGAGAGCCTAGAAATTGTGACCGAATACGTCTATTTAGGGCAGGTAGTGACAGCTGATCCGGATCATGAGAGGGAGATAACTAGAAGGATAAGAATGGGGTGGAGCGCATATGGCAAACTCTCGCAGATCATGAGTGGCAGTTTACCAATTTCCCTCAAGAGGAAAGTGTACAACAGCATAATCTTACCGGTACTCACCTACGGGGCAGAAACGTGGAGGCTAACGAAAAGAGTTCAGCTTAAGTTAAGGACAACGCAGCGAGCCATGGAAAGAAAAATGATAGGTGTAACGTTAAGTGATCGGAAGCGGGCAGAGTGGGTGAGGGAACAAACACGGGTTAATGACATCCTAGTCGAAATCAAGAGAAAGAAATGGGCTTGGGCAGGGCATGTAATGCGAAGGCAAGATAACCGCTGGTCCTTAAGGGTAACGGAGTGGATTCCAAGAGAAAGTAAGCGGAGCAGGGGCTGCAGAAGGTTAGGTGGGCGGATGAGATTAAGAAGTTTGCAGGCAAAGGGTGGATGCAGCAGGCAAAGGATAGGGTTAATTGGAGAGACGTGGGAGAGGCCTTTGCCCTGCAGTGGGTGTAGTAAGGCTGATGATATATATATATATATATATATATATATATATATATATATATATATATATATATATATATATATATATATATATATATATATATATATATATATATATATATATATATTTCAGAACACCTTACTGTCAAGAAAGTTCGTGCTTCGAGCTGCTAATGCAGTTTTTTCATAATAAACAATTTAACATACAGCCGCCAATTTCGTAATATATTATTGGTTATTAAAATAAAAACTAATTAGGTAATTTCAATTAATTATCTAATTATTACGCTCTATCACGTACGTGATATCCGCCTTACGGTAAATCCCAACTGCGCAGACCGCTCATGCGTATATCTAGTTTTTAATCTAGAAGTTCCTGAAAAGTGAAAAAAACACCGTCTTCTGCGCATTGTGGTAGCTTTATTATGTATTGTTTTTCGCTTAAAACTTGCACACACAGGTATAATGACACTAACAATAATGTTGCGCTGCTAAGTTCTACCACGTCTGTTAGCATTTGCCTGCATGATTGAAGTATTTTTACAGCTAGTCTGACCATTACAGTAACAAACGACGAGACAACAGCAATGAAGTGTTCGCAAAGCATTTTTATTGCTTTGGGAGTAAAGCGTACTTCTTTTGAAGCGTTACTGCTTTCCGGGCTGCGGCCTTCTGCTGCGCATTGTCTTGCATGGCGTCATTTCTTAGTTTGCAAAAGTTGTTTAAAACAACGTTGGTTGCAACGCGAACTACCAAGCGCAGAAAAGTTTGTGCAGTGTGGCCATTTTCACATATCTCAACGTAATTTTCTTCCAGGAGGCAAATCATCTGTGAAATCAAGACACCACGTTGATTACTACAGGAGAAAAAACCTTCCGCATTTGCTCCAAAAGACAACTTCTTTGCTACTAGTTTTGTTATCAGTACCATGTGAACTGCGCATGGCTGGGGAAACTTGAGCCCTCTTCTTAACTGGTTGGCTATCATGGCAGTGTTTTCCGCTTCTATCTCTCGGTTTTCAATGACGAATGTGCTGAAGCAAGCAGAACATGAAAGCCTCTTTGAAGCAGCTTGAGCAGCGTATCCTGCAATGTAAACAATAGCATCCATGGCATAGTGGGCTCGTGTAATATCGTCGTCGCTGACAGCCACAGAAAAGTTGCACGCCACAAGATCTTCACTTACGTCTTCACACTCTGTTTCCTCGCACGGAAATGTCAAAAGTTTTTGAAGACAAAGCTTCTTCTCAAATTCGTAGAGCTGACGCACGGAAATGTGGTACTGTGATCCTTCCAGCTGGCGGTAACGGCTAAACCGGTCTTCTAGCGCGTCCGTCTGAAATGTGCCCTGCAGAACGTACTTAAAGTGAAGTACTTCTAAGCAGTAGCGCGAGAGTTCTACCAGGGAATAGCATGTCAATCTCAAAGCATTGAGTGTCTCTCTCGTGAGCGAGCCACTGGTGATGTCCATTCTTACCCAATCGTCCAACCAGTCGACAACGGCACTCAGGAAAACTAAGTGTGTGCCATCAACAGACCTTACAGCCGCCGCGGTGGTTCAGTGGTTAGGCGCTCGGCTGCTGGCCCAAAAGACGCGGGTTGAATACCGGCCGCGGCGGTCGAATTTCGATGGAGGGGAAATCCTAGAGGCCCGTGTACTGTGCGATGTCAGTGCACGTTAAATAACCCCAGGTGGTCGAAATTTCCGGGGGCCTTGACTGCGGTGTTTCTAATAGCCTGAGTCGCTTTGGGACGTTAAACTCCCATAAACGAAACCAAACAGACCTTACAGGGTTTCGAGTGCTGCCCCTTAGCCTCTGGCCTTTGCAAGTGGTCTTAACATTGACTATTTGCCACCATGTGAGGATAATGTCAATGAAAAGAGCGGTCGACTCAGCTTGAGGAATCTTGAACGGGGAACCATGTGTTCTGAGGGCATTTGACACAAATTGATTAATGACGTCGAGAACGAGCTTTACATTTTGCCGCTCCATTGAAGTTGGATTCACGGCTTTTGAGTTCAGTCTGTAAGCAGCTCACAAGCGACGTCTTTTCTGAAGAATAAAGCTGCCGCACAGCTGCGAACGAAGCAGCTTTCATACGAGGAGGCCCGTCAGGCATTGTTCCACTCAAGTCCATTTCAGAGAAATGGAGGCATGTTACAGGGTTTTTCTGAGGACGAAAAGAGGACGAGCGTTATCGGCTATATGGGGATAGACAATGCTCACTTGAGGACTTGTAGCAAATAACGACATCATCTTGCGGTTCAGAGCGTTGTTGTCGCTTATCACAGCGATAATTTTAAGCCCATTTTCTCAACATTAATGATTGTGTTCTTGGCATGATCGTGCAAAATTTCTGCGCTCAGTTTGCTCACAGGTAATATGTGAATGACGTCCTTGCTTGCAGAAAGGAGTGATTGTACCATGAACACATGAGCTGTTGTCGCTGGATCCGTGGAATGTACCGACGATCCTACTATTGTGGCCCCTTTGTAGTCGAAGTATGGATTTATGAGCATCTCATCGATCATCAGCGTCACTGTCTTCTCGTGTTCTTTCATTGATTTCACTCGTTCTCGGATGTAGGAGAGACAGTGCGGTTGATTTTTCTTCTCAAGAGGGTCAGCTTTGTATTTTGAGCAAACACGGCGCAGTGTAGAAGGATGGGGCAGAATGATTCTTGATGCAGATCTGTGAAGTGATATGCGTGAGGAGAAATGGAATTCAAAATACTTGCGAATACCAGCAGCTCTCCGCTGTACACAGGCTGTTTCGCGAGATCTATCTGCTCAACCAGAAATTTCAGCAAAGCAGAATGTTCTTTGGCGTACCGCTGTCTTCAATGAGGTCTGCAAGTAGTGAACTGGCAAACTGCTATACTTCGGTATGCTTCGACACTTTCGTCCCCCCAGGTATATTACACAAGCCTTTCTCGAGTTCCTCTAGCAGCAAGTACAGGCTGGAGGTGTCACACACTTGAACTGGCAGAGTGCTGCCCGAAGGAAGCGACTGAAGCTTCCCTCCATTCAGGAAAGCAGAATTGACAGATCAGGGAGGACTACAAAGGCACATTTCACATTAGGAGAAAGATTATTCTCGATGACAAGGAACCTAACGCACTGCTCTTCGACAGAAACGCTCCAGAATTTTGTGTTGCAAATCCCAGACAGTTTATATTTTAAGTCCTCGTAAGATGAAATTTTGTTTTGTTTCTTCGGTTCAAGTTCACTAGACTCAAGTGACATTCTCATAGCCTCCTGCAAAGCAGCGTTTTCTCTTGCTTTTTTTTTGTCTCTGGCGATTCACTCCGTTCTGGCGCTCAGGACAAGTATTTTGAACAGTTCGCAAACACAGAAGGCATAGCATCAATCGACCGTAGTCTATCACGCTTCACCTCTATTGTTTTCTCTACGGGTTCATCTTGGTGAGACAACGTCGTAATGAAGTCACCCGCGTGGAAGTGCTGTTCACACACCTGCACGAGAAAATGACGCAAGGCCATTCGCCATGACTCTCCATTGCATAAAACGGTAAGTAAAAAAGTTTTAACAGTGCTCAGCTTTTGCACATTTGCCACACAAACAAGAACAAATCGCAGCGCAGAGGCCAAAAAAGGCGTAATTTATACTAGGAGGGACAAACAAAGCATACGAGATAAAACGTGAGAATGACGTTCGTCTGAGCTTCGGCAGCGAAAATATTCATATCCCCGAACAAATATATCGCATGCCTTATACACATCCACGGAAATAAATGCTTCCTTGACGATTCATACATAAGTTATACAAGTGCTATCATTGCCTGCAAAGGCAGCATGCCTTTCCCGGAGTCACACTCCTTAACAATCGCGACAGCTTACAACTAAGATAATTACCAGCGCCTATTAAGCAATATTTCAGTCTTACCCTCTAATGCACTGTAGGTGTGAAATCCTTTCGTGGAATGGCTCGCAACCATGCTTTGTTTCGTACTTAGTCTCTTGGGAAGCAATAAACACGTACTTTTGGGCCATTCTCGTAGTTTCCACGGCACCCGGGAACACAGCACCGGCCCATGTTTCACGAAATTGCACTCGAGACATGGCAGGCATTCAGCAATGAACTTCAGGCGAGCTTCCCATTCGTTCGCTAGCACAGGTACGCATGCCACGCAACAAATGGCCACACGAAACACACAGAGTCGTGCGAGGAATGAAAAGAAATGAACCGAACGCCAGGCTAAAAGACTGGCAGCAGCTAGACGCTAACTGCAAGACTGCGTTCGTGCCTGTGCTTGCCCGGGCAAGCGCGAGCATGCCTCGCACGCCGAGGGAGATAACCGAGCGAGTCGAGCAGCCGGACACTTGGCGTGACGTAGCGCGTGTGAAAAGGAGGGCCTGGAAAAGCCTGAAGAATGTATTGAGATGGTGTTGGCTCCAGTGCCACGTTTCTGTAACAATGTTGTCAACGCCGAACCGTACTGCTCTAGTGCCGGGTTACCGCCACAACGCTGTCCACGTCAACGCATGCAGCTGCGCACATATCTCTATCGCTACCGCCACATAGCTCTCAGCGGATAATTAGCTTGATAGTAGTATTAGTTGAAGAAGATGCACAATGCACAGCGTAAGAGTGTGTTGCAGTTTAATACGAGGGGGGTTCGGCTGCGGCGATTGTCTATAGCTCTCGCTCAGTGGCCAGCGAATCTCATCTGTTGGCTCCTCCGCGGATTGGAATCCCAGTCGCAGATATGTATTTATTTTTATGAATTTCTTTGATTTAGCACAAACTCCCAAAAACTTCGCAAACACACAAACATCGAAAGATCTTCGCAAACCTACAAACATCCCAAGATATTTTGCTCGTGCTTTACCCATCGGAATAGTGGTTTCGCAATAAAAGGTACCCTTCACGCGTTCGTGACCCTCCTAGGTGTTAATAGATTATATAGCCCAAAATCATCAGCGCGAAAGCGCGTTTTAGATGCGATGTTTTTATGCAGATTATTAATATAAGTTAGAAACAGAAATTAGAAACAGGTGCAAAAGACTGAGGTACACCGGATGTCGTGGCAGCAATGAAGGGTTCAGGTGAGTTGAAATTGTTTTTATCTTTAGGAGTTAAAACAATCAATCCAGTCAAATAACTGAGGTTATAGAGAGAGACATGTATTCTGCCCGTAAGAATGGAATGTAGTGTTGAAAGTGCTTCAGCAGAGCCAATAAAGTCGCTTCCAGCTGCTCTCTAGCCCAGAAGTTGTCAGACATATCACGAGGCATCTCGGTTACTTAGGTTACCATCACAAATACCGCCTTCACTCATGCAGTATTATAGATATTAACTTATTGCACTCTGTAATAATTCCTGTGCGTGTGAAGATATGTTCCCACGATCTGTATCAAAAAGATTGAAGAGTTAGGTCTCTAATTTCATAAGTGCTGTCTACGAACCAACTTGTGCAGGTGAATTACTTTGGAAAATTTCCAAGGTCAACGAACTACTCCGGTGGAAAACACTTCTGCTGCTGAAATCGAATTGTAACGTATAAAGACGTTTAAAATCTTGCGGTTAATATGTAGAACCTTGTTCCAAACAGAGTCTGCTTGCAGGAGTTGAGGCAACAAGCAGGTCCTTAAAAAAAAAGCTCTGTGCGCTAATTATTAAGCATTTCTGCGCAGCGCTCAAGCCAGAACCATACTGTGCATGGAATGAATGTTTCCCATGGTCAATAATACCTCGGTGAAGTTAGTGTTGGCACACCAAACCTATGTGCTTAGGTGTTGTCGGGCACGAAAAAGCGGCGCATAATGCATGTCATTGTGTGTGAGTTGTGTGTCGCTGAGAAAAAGTTAGATTCCGCGACATAAGCGTACAAAACAAAGCAATACCGCGGCCTGAAGGTGAACCGTTCGCTGTTCAGCACTTCTCAGCAATGACACCTTGGGGTAAAAAAGGTTTTTCGGTTTTAGAAGCCTGCAGAAATGCATGTAGGAAATGAACTCGGTACGACATGTGGTGTGCATTTCTTCGAGACTTTGTTACTCTGAGTTGGGTTAATCCATGTAGAGCTGTGTAAAATTTAGTCGCCATCATGGGCTAAAACCTCGTGCCTGTAATCCCGCTGATAAATTGTAAAAGATGACAGTGTACAAAATTCGCGTTCATTTCTGCCTAATGACGCATTCCTCACAAAAAGGAACAAAGGCAACCTCTCTTTGTATGTAACAGCTCCAGGAGTGACCATGTTTTGTTTTTTTTTGTTTAGGCTCTAGGACATGAGAAGTCTTGCACGCGAGTCTTAACGCAACATAAATGACCAGCTAATGCAAATGAAAACAATATAAATTTAGACGTCGTCTTTCCTATCACACTGTTCACATTACAGTGGAAGATTTCAGATTTTTATAGTGCTCTTTAGCATACTTATGTCGTATTACCGCATGACCGAAGGTATTTTGTTTTCCGGTAAGCCATTCTTTCAGGAGCAAAACGGTTTGCAAAATAGTGCCAAAAGGACATTCACCGTGTTTGCGATGAATGCTGCATTAAGATCTTGTCAATATTCGATCGTAATTTGAGTGCTGCCTTAACAATAAAAATATCGTAATATCTCAAATAAATTCAAAACAATTTTTAAACCAGTGAAAGGGAAAGGACTACCTCAACAATAACAGGGGTCACTACGGCGACAAAAATAATGGCAACAAATTTCAAATGTTACACGCTAGTGCTGCTTTCTTTTCGAATTGACTAACACATATGGAAGAAGAAGAAAACAACCACGACAAGTCGGTTCCTAATGTTGAGAACAATTTCAGAATATAGCTTTGGCACAACCTACCTATTCACATTGAGCCACCACCATTCTTCATATAACGGCGCTCTTAGATCATTTATTCACTCTTGAACATCGTAAAGCAATGCCGATCTGCCCGAGACGCTTTTACTGAAGTTTGCACTCGGTGCAATTTTTTTTAGAAGTATATCTGTTACTTCGTTAACTCGTCAGCATATTTAGTTTTCCTTCTTTCAATGTTCGGTACAACCCACCTAGGCTGATAACAATTAAAGATAGAACAAAAAATTAGCATAAAATGGCGCCTCCATCCAAAAAGTGCGTCATTGCAAGCAATCGCTGATAACTTTTTGCCGAAGTCCACACCAGCTCCACTAAACTGTTACGAAGAGATCTAGAGAATAACGCCATCCTCGGTTTTCGTAGCCTACAGTTACGAGATCTCTTCGAAGTAAACTAAAAGAAAATATCACGAGGCGATCAGACAGCTCATACGACAATTCTCTGAAAGCAGTTGGATTCATCCTCGTTGAGTACATCGATGCTTTCACCCTAATAAACGCCATTACCCTAAATCTAAGCTTCACAAACGGTAGAAAATGATTCTGAATGCATCAGGTGGTGCTTCTAAACGGTGGAGGTGGCGTGGGGAAGTGGGTAGATGGTGGCGGTTTGTGGGCAGCCTCTTACCTCGGGGTGTGGGGTGGGCATAAGGCTCATGGTTGGCGGCCTTTCAATCAAATTTTTCCGCCGCTTTTTTTTCGTCTCCTTTGGCGGCTTCTAGTATGTGAAGGCTCTGTTGAGGGTGGATGCAGTTGAGTAGGTTTGGGAATAGCTTATAAAGGGCAGAGTTCTCTAGGTGGATGGCGCCGCATGAGCGTGAAGGTGATGGAAGGGAGAGGGAAGATGACCCCAGTCCGGTCGGCCCTTGCATTAGGTTAATTCATAAGAGCAGTGAGGACTGATCTTGCCGGCATTGCGCCGCTAGGTTGACAGACGTCTTTTATCAAAAGCCGGAACCACACCACATATGAATGCGCACGGGAGACCTATCGTAAAAGACAGCCGTTACTTTCCAGCCACTCTTCTATAAAAAGGCAAAACACATTGACTGCACACAGTGTGAGCGTGAGAAACAAAGCCGCGCATACTCGCCTTCCACTTCTGGCCACGCTCAGGAGAAGCTTAAAATTCAACCCATCCTCAGGCCATTGGCTTCCGGTTGCCAAGTGCCCAATGGCGCAAGATAAAGTAAAGAATGCGCACCCTTACTGTGGTCACCTCCTTGTATTTACACGAGCAGTAGCCTAGTTCTGTCTGGAACAGATCATGAATTAAATAGAACGGGGCGCCACATAACAATACCAAAAGAAATGAACGATGAGAGACATTCCAGTAATATCAATGCGTTGCACATAAGAAATATGCTACTACTATTCGTATTTCACATAAAAAAATTTTTAGCTGGAGCTGTTGCTGAACCGTAAAAGGCTATGTGGAACAGACTTTAAAAGTGTACTGTTTTTCCGCGCGCTTTGATTGGAAAACCCGTATGACTTCTTTCCGTGGGAGCCACCTTCCCGCCTGCCCCTTCTCTTCCATACAATTCGAGGTTTCCATTCCTCCACTTGGCCACCTGCCGCCCGTGGCTGGTGGCGTACACTACAATAAAACATCGAATGCTGCTCTTTCATCACTGTGGAGCTTTTTGCTGGTGGCCCTCCCCTCCGCTATCATTGGACAGGATGATTTCTTTCTTTCCACTTTGCTACCTGCCAACCATCCCAGGTAGCGGGAGGCGCTTTCGTGTGCACAACACCGCATCATAACACGTCGTCTTTTCTTAACTGTGCTGCTTTTAATCCTAACGAATTAATAACACACCCATGACTCGGACCCCCCAAAACCAAATGGGGATGCAACTGCGCAGCGGTGAGTGATGCTTGTGTACCCTAGCATAAATTGGCCTTGCGGCTTGTGCTTTGACAGAAAAAAATGGGCTCAATGCTCTTTTAGTTTTGTGAAAAAGTTGTAGTGAAGAAAAATCAGTTAAATGTACATCCCCGTTTGCGCCGCAATCGTTGAAACCTGCGGGAGGAGACGGGCAGGGGGGTTTAAAAGATTTACATTTTGCGTGTCCTCTGCGCTCTGTACTTAAAAGGTTTGTGATTGGGTGCATCGCTGAAATAAAAAAACAGTACAGCTTATGGCATTTGTTACATTACCCTATTTGGCTGTTTTTCACATCTTTTCAGGCTCATGAAAAAGGGGCAGGGAACACTTTTCCGCATATAGCATGCTACTTTCACATTTCTCAAAGAAGACTTTATCGCAGTATATGGAGAAAAGCCATAAGGAATGATGTGATGTTTGAAATGAATAAGCGATCAAATAATACAATCCGGGACCAAATTTATGCGTACATATTGGAATAAGATTTTTGCATTAACGTGGTGCCGTCGAATGGAAACAGCGCCTTGCAGTTTTTATAGTTTGGTTTGCCACCAAAAACTGAAAGCAGGATCGCAATGAAAGTTATGTCCAGACAAAAAGCAAAAAAATATCCACAATTGCGCTTTATCGAAAACACCAACAAAATTTCAGACCGAGACCATAAATGTAGTGCAACCGAAGGCATCGAACAAATCTCGCAAAGACGAGCAAAAGTTTTGCGCTGCGATCCCTAGAACATATGACATGCGTGTCGTAGCGTGCACAAGTCTAGAAAACGATTGGCCTGAGGTAAATAATAGCGGGTACAAATTTACTTTCGGAGGATGTAAATTATACTGAACCACGCTCCACTGCGCCCATGTTTGATATGACGCCCCTGCTGTTGCGTTTCCATCCATTCGCATCTCGATTCCAGTAAAGAAAAAGGAAAACAAAAGAGTCGCTCCTGAAGAAATAGCTGCAGCAAAAAAAAGGACACCAGGATTTTGCTGATTACGTTAAAGGGTGACGCAGAGTTAAGCTTACAGAGAAAGGCAGCAGCAGTCACCTTCGTCTTGTGCTGATTACTGGCTACGACAGCCGCCGAAGGGAGGGCCGCCAGTGCCGGGCATATGAATTTTGTTTGTTTTACATATTTTTCGAACCTTCGTTTGTTTTGTTTTTTCGCATAGAAACTCCTGTCTAGATCATGGAACGGTATGCAATAACTCGGACTCTTAGCTATTGGTTTATTGTGTCGATTCATTGCTACGGCTTGGAGGAATAAAAACTACAGCCATGACCTGAGGCTAGGACCGGGCTGGGTTCGAGTTGGTTCGCGAAATGAGTTCGTAATTTCGAGTCTCTGCTTTTTTCGTACTGAAGGGGCATGGACATTCAGCGCTACTCCGATAGTGCTATTCTCTGTACTGATAAATGGGCTTGAGATGAGCGCACTGCTGAGTTGTTTCTCAAAAAAGTTCTCAGAGCATAGGATTTTTTTGTAGTCAACATCTGTGGTCAAGTAGCCCCTTCGACACTGAAAATAGGTGGGTATATACACAGTGATTTGAAGCCCCGATGTTGTTATGGGAGCCTCAAAGCACGTTTGAGAAGCAAACCCATTGGCGTCAAAAGCTTTCAACGACCCGGTATATGATGGAAGAGATGTGGAATGCGAAGGATTTGATATGAAAAATCAATTAAATATTTGAAGCACTCACTGCAGTGTAAAATATATTTGATAAACGAAACCTACGTATTTTTGGCTAAGAATAGTTTGGATTATCACTGCGACATTTCGAATGATAAAGGTCTTCGACTGATTTTAAAGATTTAGTATGTTCGAAAGTCAGAAGTTTCTGCAACAGAGAATGTAAATTGTGCGATAGCGAACTGTTATTTTCAAACTCGTGTGCCGGATTTTTGCCACCGTCCGCTAGCTTTAACTGAAGAGGGCTTGGCAACTCTTAATATCACTTTTCTCACGAAAGGCCTACAAGGTGCCCTTTAGAAGCAGAACGCTCTTTCGAGAGGTGGTAAAAATCTTATTAGTAGTATCTAATCCACTATATCGGCGTGCATTTTTGTCCATTTGTCACTTTTGACTCTAAACCGTTCACGTTTTGGCCCTCGAGGTTTCGAGCAGCAGATAAGAAAAGGAATATAAATTGTTAATAATTCCATTTCTTTTATTCTGATCTCTGTCAGTTCGAATTGCTCAATACGAAGCGCTTGTACGTAGGGTGTAATGATACGGTAAGAAAGCTACTGTCTTCTAATTGATCGGTTTTATGGTTTATGGGGGTTTAATGTCTCAAAACGGCTCAGGCTATGAGGGAAGCCGTAGTGAGGGTCTCCGGAACTTTCGACCAGCTGGGGTTTTTTAACGTGCACTGACATAATACCACAGTGCACGGGCCTATAGAATTTCGCCTCCATCGAAATTCGACCACCGCGGCCGGGATCGAACCCGCGTCTTTCGGGCCGGCAGGCGATAGCCGTAACCACTCAGCCACCGCGGCGGCTCTTGTCTTCTAATTGAATAATTTCTGGTAAATATTGCTGTTCATTTTATTTGCATATTTCAATTTACAGGAACCTCACTTATCTGTACTGATGAATCTTCACAGGAAATAATGTAGACATCATTTCTTCTTTCATATATACGCCGCCACGAGCGCCTTGATTTGCCTACAATTGTCTGCTCAATAGCTTGGTCTCGTTTGTGGCACCCTTGATTCCCAAAGTAGCAAAGTTGGCTCTCGCAGAGCTGCCGCCCTCAACGTTCGATCCGGCTGCAGGTGGCAATTGCGGTACGGCATGACGTTCCACCTCCTTCGTTTTCAACGTAGGCTATACGCAACACAAGGATACTCGACAAAGGAAGGCCGAACAGCCGCCGCCGTAGGTCAGTTGGTGAATAAAGAAAAACAAAAAAGTAGCTCAGTACATAGGGTGCGATGGTCGTGAAATCTTAGTAGCGGTATGCGTGAGTGCCTTTTATTTCACTTTTGAATAAATTACTTTTCAAATAATAAATTGTCCATCAATTAAAACCTAAAAGGTTAATAAGAACAATCCCCTATGCATCCCTTGGTTTCAATGCGTGTTTGGTTTCTTTGAAATGCATGCCGTAACGAGCTCCTCTTTTCCCAGCCTTTGTTTGGTCAATGGAGGTGATATTTTCATTACATTGCTCTTTAAATAGACATGGCAACTGTGGAGGCGGGCCTCTTCAGGCTAGCCATTAAGTCGAGTGCTCAAACAATTCAAGAATACAACACGTACATACATGTACGGCAGTTTTTTCAACGGACTTGAAAAAAAAAATGGCGATGAGAATTTTACATTCTATGTTCCGAAAGTGGGATAAACTTCAGTGCGGCGCAAATAAATACGTTGAAGCTGCCCTCCTCAAAATTTATCAACGTGTACGTACTTTAGAATGAATTAAGCTAATGCCGCTCGCAGAAAATTTCTTGCGAACTATAAAATACTTTGCCGTATTTGTTATTATTCCAGTCAGAATTATTTGTTACTGCACTGAAGACTAATGCTCTAGCGCCGCTCGTAATTTTACATGAATGAAAGTGCGAGCTAGCTTGTTCTTTATGCGCTAAGAAAAAGGTAAAGGACAATAGAAGAGGCAGCCGCAAGGGGTCAAAAGGCTGTCGCATGGAAACTTCCAGTCGAGATATTGTGATGCAGCAAAGCAGGTCGACAAAGAGGAATGATATTTCAAGACGTAATGGCCGAAAGGAAGATTAAAAGGGTGGTCTACTAAGATTTTCAGCACACTTCAGGCGGCGGGAAAGGCAAATCAGCAGCTTCAGACACTCCGAAGTGTTCTTAGTAAGTACGCGCACAGCCCAGCCTAGACGAATGTTATCCTACTGCGTTCAATGGGTTATAAAAACTGCCACGATATATTTCTCGCATGCAACTGTCATTTCATTTGTGCAAAGAAGACAAAAATAACTGCAAAGATAAAATAATAGACTGGCGCGTTTTTATTTTCGTGTACATGAAGGACACAGGACGAGCCCACACAGTAAGGCTCCACTTCCACAACTGATTTATATCTAGAATGCGGAATTGCTGTTGTTGTTGCCTCTGACTCGATGGAACATACAAACGATGGGAGATTGGCTACGGTTTGGTGCAGACACAAACAGGGGCAAAATTCAACCAGACTTATCTCGAGTGGCTCATGAATAAAAACTGAGCAATCTGGGAGAACGAACAACGAATTTTGAGACATTTTCAGGTGATCAGAATGAAAATGAGTGGGCGCTTGTGCCTTGCTTTCGCGGTTTCCTCGTCGTCGTTGCCGTTCGGTTAAAGCACGAGCGGCCTGAACAAAGCGCAGTCACAAGGACCACCGCCCACAGAGACGATGTTGTTGTTTCAAGTAAATGCCAAGAAATGGTAATCTATATTAACAGGTAGTCTTGGTTGGACGCGGCAGGTGGACGTGGCAGGTTGTGCGGCCGTCCACAAAGTTTCAGCATTGATAGAGAGGCGATAGTGCAGAAAGCGTGGCTGCTGGCAGCGTGTTATGACATAAGGCGCCGTAACAACCACGAGCGTAGTAGGAGCAGATGCAGGTAGCACGAATATGGTGTAGCCGAAGGAAACCTCTAGAGTGGACAAAGGGAAGATGCGGAAAAATGTGTGCGATGCACATGCGAGGATGGACGCATCATAGATTCATTATTGAACGCACCGCGAGTATCTGACGCCTTGCACCACCGTGGGAAGCCACGAACGGTGCTTGGCAGCTGATCCGTGTACTGCTCGATACAATGATGCACTGGTCAGCCGAGGCGAATAAATGCAGCTGGGCAGTATTGGTGAGGACCTCGGTGCTGAGGCACCAGTGATGACAGCGCATTTCCTGCGTCGTGCAATGTGTTCCTTGGAGAGTCCTGGCACGGGAAAGTGTTCCGCGAGCAAACGGGTTTGCTGCGTTCGGCAATGTCGTTGAGCGAATGGCTTTCGCTGACAATGGCTGTGCACATGGATGGCAAGTACATGTGCTGCAATAGAATTGGTGGAAAAATCTGGGATGGCATCTACGGTTGGCAGCGGAAGGCTGCCGAAAGCTGCCGTCGATAAGGTCGTCTTCCCGATGAAAACCTGCTGGCGCAGCAATGAGGGAGGAGCTCGGTTGTAAAACAAACGCAACTCGGTATTTAACACTCGTCTACGGAGGCCCAATGGAGCTTGCCCCCAATTGGCTCGGCCTGACGTTCCAACATCATCAACGTGCGTAATAAATTGAAGCCTGCGAAACATATCGGATCGACAGGCTATAGCACTAGATCAAGTCGTCGCGAGCGTCCGTCGTGTCACTTTCGCGCTTAGATTTGTCATGAAAGTCAACAAAGTTGTCCAAATTCATTTATTGATTATTGTCATGAACGTGTGAACAGACTCTTACCTCTTCCATTAGGCGTCAAACTGGAAGAAATAGGAAGGAACCTGAAAAAAAAACTAGAAAGCGCAGCCGCGAACGTTTGCCGTCCGCACAGCTTCGAATGAACATCGGCAACTGCCCTTCTAATCGCACTTACGAAACAGACCGCTGGGCGGCTATCAGTGCATACTCTTATGGGTGCGGTGGAAGTTAGAAAAAAACGGCTGGAAGATCGGTGGCTCAAAAGCAGAGAGGTGGTAAAACGTTAGAGGTGAAGAACTGAAAAAGTTTTTAAAGACAACTGCGAATTCTCAGGCCAAGTTTCAGGCGAGTTTTAAGACCAAGTTTAGGGGTGGTGGGTACCGCCACCACCGGGTATCGAAGGGGACGCTCCGATCTTCTATTCATTCGTTCATCGATTATATATCAAAGTATGGAGTTGTTTAAAAATAAATTATACTAGCCCAAAAACAGTGCTCAGAGTGCTTCCTCGAAAAACAACAGTGCAGACCGGTAAGCCTGTTGCACTTCAATATCACTGTAGCTGCGGAATACTGTACAATGTACCGCAGCTACGTTTTGTTCAGTTGGGCGACACAGTTAATGCATTTTTATTTCACGATGAGCGGAATATTTTTAATATTGGAACTGTGAAGCGAGAGAACAACGTTCACATTTTGGCACTTCTTTCTTCGCAACAGTGGGGACATGAGCGAGGAAATGTAAATGGGGAAAAGGATTTGCTCTCTCGGTTTTTTTTCCGCGTTTTTCAATCTGTCAATGTTAATGTACAAATAGCGCGTATATTTAAAGGAAATAACAAAATGCACGATATTGTAGGCTATCTCGTCATCGAGAGCACGTGCAAATAATGAGCGCATTGGAGCCGTGAAAGATAGAAGGGCGGTTCCTTACATAAAACTTTGGCTTCCGTTAGGTACGCATTTCACAGCACGGTCAATACTTTGAGAGTCACTGGTGTTGATCCGAGAGTGTTGCCAGTGGTTTCGTGAGGACACAGAGACAGATGAATCTAAGGACACAACTGTTTAGCTGCGGCTTCTGCTGCTGATGTGACCGCAATAAGAAAGTACAGGTGCGGCCAAAATATTACGGAGCATGCTTCGGCGTTTGAAAATTTTCTCACGTGTTCTATAGAGGAGATATGAGTGTGCCTTCTGTTCCTACGCGAACGCGCCATTGACGTGTGCTAAGCTGTGCAATAAGTACCTCCTAATTTGCGTTAGGTGAGGTGTGGGGAGAGTTCGAATCACGGAAGCGTGCTCCGTAATATTATGGTCGGGACTGTACGTGAAAGTTCGCGGACTTGTCGACTGGCACCAACTGGGCCACGTGCATGCGGGAGAAAGTTTAAAGAAAAGATGACAGGAAAAGACGCGCTTCGTAGCAACTGCGTCCACACATGAGATGACAATGGCTGCGTTGCCGATAGCTGCCCGTCAAAGCAAGAGATTTGAGACGTCCAACCACTTTCACCATTCATGAATATAGTTAGTTGCTTTTCGAGCGTTAGAATAAATATTCCAGCAAAATTTTGGAAGTAGGGCTTTCGGACAAGAAATGATGAGAGAGTAAAAAAAAAAAGACTGATTTTGAAGCGAGTTTACAGCCGCAAATGGTTTTGGTATAGAGGTGATGGCCTTCAAGTGGACTTTCTATCAGGCGGATGAAAGTCGCGGAAAAGATGAAAAAGGGTAAACGCCACGACCACAGCAGATAAAAACTACCTGAACCTCACTGCATTATAGACGCTGTCTATGCCGCAATGCGGCGGTGTCGATAACCTCACCGACCTCGACATAGTCAACAGTGCTGGCATAGGCGGTTCACGTCCACATATATTTCGTCCGTGGGAAGGTTGGCAGTGTTCCCGTACATTCTTGACTGGGAACGAAAGCCACGGCCAGTCCATGCAGACAACAATACCTGTCAAGAAGCCCATATTTTGCCCGCAAAAGGTATGCGGCGCTGTACAGGTGAAGCAGGAGGGGAAGCTGCCCTAGCGTATACCTCAGTGCTGGGCTCTACATTTTGGTCTTCGATGAGAGAGCCGGCAAATTGCCCATTATCAAGTTGCACATATCGAATTGCATATTTTGCTATCTTAAGGAGTGAGTAATTTTCAACTGTGACATTTATTCTGCAGCTGAAATTATTGGTTTTTTGAGTGTTTACCAGTCGTGGTGTACGTAGGCGGAATTTTTCTGTGTTGTTTTTTTCTATCCAGTACGAAAATGAAATGTTGTAATGACAGCTTTATTTGGCGAATATTTATATTATTGTTTTTAGAAAGTTATGTTATTAACTGGCTTGTGAACAGTGTTATTCGGTAATCACTGGACGATATCAAATAAACTGCGCGAATAAGAAACCAGCGTAAGTTATTTATGAGTAGTCTGGAAGAGTTCGCCCCATTACTCCACAAAATTGTGAGAGGAATCAAAGGGAAACGGACGAAGCCTCAGCCGCCCTGCAAGCGCCCTGTATTGATCGCAATGTCACTGCGAAGTGGTGTGAACAGGATAGAGGTAGAAACAATATCCTATCCATTGTCTCAAGTACTTATTGGCTAAACGACGCCGCGGGTTAAGCATCGAAAAAAAGTGACCTTTTGTCTCACGACTAATGCCTTCGAAGAGGCCCCAAAGGGAGAAAAAATATCTCACGGCGACGACACTTTCTATGGACCGCGTTTCTCGCGCCGCTCCAACCGCGCTTATTGAAGTTCAGGGAGGTGAACAGAGAAATCAATCCGCCGGCACTGGCCTTGTTGTTCCTGAGGATGAAGCGGATGTATCATTGATTTTTTCTCTTTGAGCCTTGCAATTTCAAAAATCAATACTGCGCCCCCCTTCTAGCACCGCGCAGTATTCGAGCGGTCTTAAATGTCAGAGCCGCTGAAAAATCACCCTCC
The DNA here is from genome assembly GCF_052857255.1 of Amblyomma americanum. Taxonomy (NCBI): domain Eukaryota; kingdom Metazoa; phylum Arthropoda; class Arachnida; order Ixodida; family Ixodidae; genus Amblyomma; species Amblyomma americanum. Next base: position 100,230,748 of record NC_135503.1, on the reverse strand, counting down.
TTCCACAGTGTGACTAAGACTACTTCTGAGAACTCTTTTTGCACTTGTGCAATGTGCAGATTTGAAAAAAGAACGGCCGCGACATATGCTTACAGTTACTATAGCAGGCACTTATCTTTAGAACTTCGGCTCACGCTTCTACACCTGAAGGGTCTCCTGAAGTATGGGACTAACAATGTGGTCTTTGATGTTTTTTTTAAGATCCTACATGAGCAGTAGTGTAACCGACATGAAACGTCCTGGTTTTAAATGATTACATTTTCCAAACATGGCACCATTCTGTAATAAATTATGGACACGATGCGACAATACAGAAGCTAGCAGAAAATGAGAATTGTACAAACGACGATTTCAAAACCATGGCTGAGAAGATCACTTCTTTTATTTGGTTCTGAAGACCGTTTTTTTGCATCAATTGTACTCATAATAAATTTCCAACCTCAGTGCAGAAATAGCCAAATAGTATATTCTTGCGAAAAAAAAACTTGCTCATTCCTTTCACATTACCACTCCCTGTAATTGCATGCAGAAAATTACCGGACAGTGTTCTGCGCAAGGAAACTAAATGGCTTTCTTAGGACATGCAGTGACATATGAGGCGGAAGAAATTATCACCAACAATGGCGTTTGAGCGGTATCCGAAAAATGAAGCCTAGGGATCAACAACACGAAACGATTTAGATTCGAGCACTCGTAGTATAAAAGAAATTTTATTGCTCGGAATCTAGGTACAGCTAGTCATAGAGAAAATTATTTGCGAAATAGTCATTCGTAGTGTAAAAGTACTAAAATTGCGAACTATATGGGTATATTGAAGGGACTAGGATGATTTGTAGCAAGTATGTGAGCAAATATTGCGAAGAAAGCAGAATCGCCATTCGGAACACGTGCAGTACTTTGGGGATATCGTATCCGTACATTTTATCATAGCTCATCTGTCAGCTTTAAAGTCATTCTTTATTATGAACCCCGAATCAGTAATGGTCACGCTTTTGGGCGGCATTATTTGAGGCGAAAAAATCGCATAACGAAAGGTAAATAACTCGAGGATATGGATGGAGCCAACAAATCCGGCATACAAATAGAAATCTCGCTGCGAAAAATTAGGGGCGATCACACTGATGCGAAGAAAATTGACATAGCATGCTTTTCCGGTTCTAAAGGCCTCAAGGATATGGATGGGGCCAAGAAATCCGGCACACAAATAGAAAGCTGGCCGCAAAAAATTAGGGGCGATCACTTTGATGCGAAGAAAATTGACATAGCATGTTTTTTCCATTTCTATTCCGGTCTATTTCAGTTTTGAATTCATTTTCTTTTACTCCGCAATATATTCCTATACTGATTCTCTTCAAATTTCTCCTACGCATTTAGGCAAAGCGTGTCACATTCAAATATCGTGGCGAGTTCTCGTAGTGCCACCAGCGCAGCGGCGGAGTCGTTCAGCGGGACACCACACTACACTGGCAGGTGGCTGTTTCAAGCGGAGATACCGGTAGGGCTTGCGAGACACATGTTGCTCTTTTCGAGCAACGTCAGAAGGAGTAGCTTCTGCGAGCTGAATTTTGCCGCAGATAGTCCTTGGGTAGCCTGTATGTTTTTTCACAACGTCAGAGTCGTTAGACTCATTTTCATTTTTGCTGAGTTTTTCTTCGTGCGGCGTCTTCCCATTTCCCTCAGAAGTGGAGAGGCTGAAGAGGGGAGGGGCAAGAGGTAGGGTGACAGTCGACAGGTGGCCGGTGGAAAGAGGTAAATATCTCTAAATACCATGCACTTGCAGGTGGAGGGTCCACGCAGACGCCGACGCCCCAGGAGAGTTTTCGCCTATATGGCCCTCCTAACGCACTGCCTTAAAATACGTGGCAAAGATGAAATTTGCTGATTGAGATAGTGATGCAAATCTGAGTGAAAAAAAGTTTCGCGAGCTGGCATATATTCATGATTCACAATAGCGCCGCAAACACGGACACAACGGAGACTAGACAAAACAAGCTCTGACTTGGACTGAAATTTATTGCGGGTAGAGGACAATATATACATCTTCGAGTCTTCGAAGCAGTTAAAAACTCACAGCAATGCCCAGGCAATCCCTCGGCGCACATTTATGCACAGCATAAAGAACGTTACGTAATTATGAAAGGAATTTATCGCCAAGACTACATACAAGAAAGATAATACTCGTGCTAACTCACAGTGTCTGATGAGGTGAAGCAGTTGGCATATATACTGTTTCACCCAAGATTTTACACAATCTTTAAAAATAGCCTTTTTGAGATAGAAGAGTCCTTTTTTTCGACATAGCTTTATCAATGTTGTAGTACACCAGAATGCAGCTAAGATGTGCTAACTGGCAGGTTGGTTGGCTAATATTGAATAGTTAACTTTTAACTATTCCTGTAGGGTTCCTTCATTATAAAGGGACATGTAGCCCACCGTAAGTAATATCCATATCAGTTTTTAGAATTTGTAAAACGTCGGTGCACTCATCGCTTGGGCCCAAAAATTCTTGGCTCTTTCGACAAGTTGCGTGCACTGGAGAGGTTTCGTTGCCCTCAAGCCTCTCGAATGCGTGTGTATTTTGACGTGATGTAGCTAAAATTTGTTGGGTCACAGCGTCTAGGGTAACCGCGTTTTCGAAATTCTAAAAACTTATAAGCGATGGCAGGCTTCCCTAAACTCAGCGCCCATGTCATGAGAGAGTATGCGACATTCTGCCCGTTCCTCTGCAAGAGCGCCTTTTTTTAGCCAAGAGCGTTGCAAATCATCTTCAGCTGCAACCTTGCCCTTTGTGGAATGCATATAAAAAAATTTCAAAGTGAAGGAAACCTGAATTTCAGCTTGTTTCACAAGAGCACAACTCATGTGGTTGGGGCTGCTTGCGCAGTCGAAATAAGATATTCACTGTAGCCGTAAGACAACCAGGAACGCTAGTATTCAAGCCGGTTACACAATCCGTAGCGATTCGTATAGTATAGTGGGTCAGTGTTGAGCTAGTTGTCGTATTTTACTATCTGCTGTCATCAAGCATATCCTTAAGTGCACAGAAAATTAAGCGTAGTCGAAAGCAGGCGAACAAACCAGGGTGTACGAAGTTTCGCAACAAAAGAGAAAACTTGGCATCAAAGAAAAAAAAGCACATGCACCTAATTGCGCTGGCAGCTTAGTGTTGCTTTTAAAAGAGAAAGGAAAGCTTACGCTAACGTAAACAGCTTCCACTGCATTTCAAAATCCTTGATGAGGCTAACGACCAGTGTCATCAGCCGATAAGGCAAAGTTTCCAGATGTAGCCGCTCTCGGTAACGCAAATGCGATCCGACAGCACGGCGACAAAGAGCAAATTTCGATTCTGTTACGCACCGACCATGAGGCGCTGATTTCAGAGCTCCAAGTTGTATGCCAAAGCTAATAAGCGGTGTCCTAATTAGCTAGTTAAAGAGTGGGAGGCAACAGTGCAACGGCAACTGTGTTCACAGTAAGAGGTGGCTTCTCTTTTGAGAAAGAATAACTTCATTTTTTTCCTGCAGCACTTCTTTTCCATTTAACACATAGTATATTTTATTTATTTGTAGAGGCATCATGCTGTTACATCGCCGATTTTTCAAATTTTATGCTCAAGAAACTACGCTCCAGCGAGCCATCCTTCGGCTCTTGCCATTAAACAGGAGCTCTGCTGGGTTACTGATAAAATGAACGCTATTTTCACGTGCTATGGAGGCATCGCACAATGGAAGGTTTCACTCTCCTCAACGTCCTACAATCGTTGTCTTCTAATGAAGATTTTTCATGATCAACCTTGTTAAAGCGAGAGCGTCAAAGCTCCCATCCTGCTGAAAATCTTTCGGCGTTGTCGAAGGCGTTGTGAGAGAAAAATACCCAAAGAAGCGGCCTAGATGGGCCACCTACAGTACGTGACCTTATGGTGTCACCACAGCATCAGATTCTGAGCAAACTGGCCACCGTCGGAGGCGGCAGTTAAACTAATGATTGGTCGCAAGTGGTTGCTTGGGTATAGCAACCTTGGTCACACAAGCCTTATCAGTTGCAGCACCTGCCATCGCAGGGCAGTAACCCATCGCTCAACGGCTGCACCACTATGCCAGCAGTAGTATGATGACTCCCAGGAATCTATTAATGTGATGTTGAGAACGACCAACTCCGCGTATATGGCCGCTAGCCCATTAACGCTAGAGCCTCATACCCTTTAGGCGGAGCTTAAGTGTCTCCTCCTGCTTTTAAATTTCACAAATGCAAAACCGCTTGTGTGATAAAAGGACCTCAAAGTGTTAAACAGTGCAGTTGTAAAGAAATGCGCTTTTTAAGCAATGAAACTGCAGTGCTTCGAGGATTCACATAGGAATTTTCGCTAAGCCATCTTATATTCTTGGTGTTAGGGCGTCACAAATGACGACGTGTTTCACACTCTCCGAGTTTTTAGTGCTCAGGCAGCGTTAGCGCAACAAAATTTTCTCATAGCAAGAAATACCACGCTGCTCAACTCGGAGCTGGAGGTTTAGGATAGTGGACGCAGTAATTGGCTGTAAGCAATTATTCGTTGTGTCCAGTTTTTCTGCAAATTCTTTCTCGTGGCCTATTCGTGCTCAACCAGCTTGTTGTAAAGGTTTTTAGAAGAGGGATAAACACACTTCATGATTACTGGAGATGCTTGAGTGGTAGTCCACCTGGCAAACAGGACATTCTCCTGTCCTCTAGGGAGCCTGGGATTATTTTATGAAAAAAATTTAGCTCAAGACGAAGGACACAATAACAAAGGCGAACAACACAAGGGCTAAATTTCACAAGGGCAGCATATTAATAGACGAAATAACCTATACATGTTCCAATAAGTGTGAACAGGATCAGTACTTTGGAGACGCGAGCTGTTTGGCACGTATGAATACGGAAGAAGTTCGAACACATGTGCGTCCTGATCGAGCCCATCTCATTCTGATACTATGTGTAAGCATAGAATGATTTGCAGGAAACGTATGACTCTCTCAGTACGCCTCATAGATGGTGGTAGTCGCGCTCAGGTACCGCGCAAATCCTTAAACTGCTCCGTGAACCGCCGATTCACCCACTTCTACTCATCGAACCGGGCATCCAGTATTGCTTCACTTGGCTGTATCCAGGTTTGAAGAGCCATCGCCATCTGCTCCTACTCTTAAATCTCAATAACGTGACTTTTTCGATAGAACTTCGAAATGCAAATTTATTAGAAGAAAGGTGACGAAGAGAATAAATAAAGAAGCTGGAGAACCAGCCAGTTAGAACACTCGGTGCGAGAGGCTTGCGTGGTGTCCAAGTGGTCTAAAGTATCCCAAAACAATCCTGCTAGTCCCCCCCCCCTCCTCTCCCTCCTCCCTGTGTTAGCCTGAGCCCCGCTCGGTGCACAAGTTTTTTTTGGGGGTCAATATCATTCGGAGAGACAATGTACGAAGTTTTCAGCTGAGTTCAGCTTCAAGCCCGACCTCTGGTACTGCTCATGGTCGGCGTCTTTAGGTTCGTTAATTTTTCCTTGAGTGACAGCTATAAGCATTTAATAGTAGAAACAGGCTCACAGTCTTATAATCTGCTTTGTAGCCTCAAGGCATGTATAGTTATGTAGACGTCTGCGCATGTGCACTGATTACGCGTGTCTGTGTGTGGGCCACTGTTTTTGAAGCCCTCATATTACGCTAATGGGCGTCACGGAAGTAACACGCATTTTGAATGTCGCATCTATGCCTGGTGTTAATATTTCCGTCAAGATGAAAAATGCTCCCCGTATACCTCTGTTCGCTGCAGGCTTCCCTTCAAGGCGGAAAAAAAATAGCTGCATTCTTTTCCTTTCGGTACTGGCACTCGCCATCACGTTAGTCTGTACTAAAGCACAAGAAAGTAATCCTTTTAATAGAGAGGACATGATGGAACTGTTTCTTTTCGGCTGTTGTCGCGAATTTTGTTCGAACTGTGACGGATACCTCAGTTGCAGCGACCCTGTGCTGTTCGTATCTTCATGGTCGTTATGTGTGCGGCTTCTTTCAGATTAAAGCCTAGCTTATACGGGTGTACAAACTCAGACTACAGACTACCACTCGTGGCACGCGTGGGATGCAGGGCTTACAAGTTTCTGAGTAATCCCATTTACCCCGATTACAATGAATTTCTCATCGTTTCTAGTTTGAGCGGCCTTTCATTCGCTTTCAGATTGGTGCAAATAAACATTTTCTCTTCGCCTCGAAAGAGCCAGGCTGTTCCTGAATAAACACCGGCGGAAAATATGTTAGTACAGATGTTCTTTCCATGTTGATACCTTCGAGGTTGAAACTTTTTAAGCACTCGTAATGCTTCCTAGCCTTGAAGCAGCGCAACGGTAAGCTTTGAGGACACTTGAGCATAACGTGCCATCGTATAAACCCCCCTCCCCCTATCAACAACAGTCTAACAGCCAGCCATCGCCGACAACGCGAAGCTCTCAGCGAAAAAGTAGTGATCGCTATGTTCGCTGTCGCGCAGGCGTTTGCACTCAGCCTTGCTAGACGGCTTAGAAGCAAATTCACTTCGAATCAAATTACGTTTCATAAAGGCTGTTCTTATGTACGTGCAACAGCATGTGAACCTGTTATGTGCTTCTCTGTGAGAGCACCGTTTTCAAGCATTCATACCTCTCTTAGTGTTATGACCGTTGCAGCTAGCTTTTTCATTACCACATTTCTCTGTGTGTATTAGTGTATTCTGTAATAAAAAAAACATTTTATCGCTGCAGCCGTCTCCATGTTACAAGCTGCGTGGTCAAGCGAAGGAAATATTAGTAGTACGTTAACTTTTCGCTACTGGTGCTCACCGTGTCACTAGTGTTCCCCAAACAACGGGAAAGCTATTCTTTCTGTAGGGAGGAGCCGCGAAATGATTTGCTCTCCAGGTGTTTTCAGTGCTTTGGTGGGACCATGGAATAATACAACTTTGTTAGAGCAGCATGCTACCGTTCTTATCTGCGCGGTCCTGATGTGTGCGGCTTTTTTTAAGGCTACACCCTTGCTTGATTGAGCGTACGACCTCATAGTTCAGTCTACCGCTCTAGGAAAGAACGATAAGCAGTGCTTACGAGCTGCTGAGTAAACACATTTGCCTCTAACAAGCTCACTTTGTCATCCCTTGAATTTGGATCGGCTCTTTGAACTTAGTTTCAGCGAAGCGAAGTAAGTAAACATTGGTGCTTGGCTTAGAAAGAGCCAGGACCTCTCTGAATAAGGATACCGGAGGAAAAGGAGCTATGACTGACGTTATTTCTGCATAGAAACGCTAACGTTTAAATCTTTTTGACCAACCGCGATGTTGCCCTAGGCTTCAAGCAACACTGACATAAGTGCTGTTTGAACGGGGATTATTGCGAAATTGTGTTAGGGGCCGCAATGTAACCAAAACAACCTCGCAGCCAACTATTGCCGTCAACGAGAAGCTTTGCATTGAATACGGTGATCGCTTTGTGTGGTGCCGCATAGGCTCTTGCACTCAGACCAGTCATAAGGGGCGTGGTAAAGTTGTGGTGTAGTCTAGGTTTGCCTCGTGATCTGCTCAATAAAGCACTCTCCTGCGGCAGGAATTTCAAATCATATACTCAGGTTTTTTATTTTTTACAAAGGTGCTTTGACATTCAAAGGGATGAAAAAGAGACTATGAAGTTTAGAATAAATGCATTTCGCATGACATGGAAATAGGGGCATATTATGTCAATGCAGATGTGAAAGAAGAGTCGCACACGAAATTTCATCAAGTTTTAAAGCTTCTTGAAAGCATTTTGAATGTGTCAGATACCTCTAGGATACAGTTCATGAACTAGGTACAAACATAATGAAAAAATTTATTCGGAGCGTCTGGAACTGCAGAGAATATTTGCATAGAATACGTGGAACAACAGTCTGCTGGATGAAAAGTTTCCACAGCTGTCTGCGGCCAACGCTTTCACAGTTCTTGCGATCCAGGTACATCTGTGGCCGGAGGTTAACGCCATCATATGAACAGCATTTGTTGTGCTTCCCTGCCTTTACCGCGTTAATAAACGTTCACGGCAACTTCTCTGCATGAAAAACTCATTAGAATAGAAAGAATTTAAGTCCTATAGCTGTTAAACATGTGAAAATGACAAGCATTGCACTGTAATTACGTAAGCGTCTCGGTTTTGCCACGCTTGCTTGCAAAATAAGCAAGGGTCACAAGACGTCCCGTCACATGATGGAAACATTTTACCCCATTACCAATCTTGCCAACGTGACCAGCGCCTGGAACGTGACTATGCACCCATTGAAAAATTTCTGGTAACCTAGGTTGCCCCAAAGTCTGCAGATCTTTGATGTTGCAGAACAAGGAAGTTTTCTCTTAGTTTAGCGCGTTACGAAGCAAAGCATGAACACATGGAAATTCATATCAAAGTGAACATAAACTTCAATGGGGTTACTGCACGTTTGTCCAATTAACAAAAAAGCCATAGGGCTCAGCGCTGACTTATTCTAACAGAAAAATTATAATGTTGAATTCTCTTCTCATCTTGTTCAGAGCGAACCGGTTCCATTTGGAAAGTATAGTTTCCAATTCATTTTCTCAATATGTCAAAACACGACCCAAAATATGCACTAAAATTACAGTTCCTTTTATAATAAGCCATCTAATGACCGCATTCAGATCGCGAGGAGAACTGCAGCCGCTCGATTACAGGCGGAAAAGAATGAGCGAAGGCCTCGAGGGAACGATCATTAGGACGGTGCTGCCTACATGCTTTCTTGATTTTCTGTCTATTCGCAGGGATCCCAACGAAGCTGGCGTTCGGGCGGACAAAAATGAGAATAGATGAGTGGTGAAGTTATGACCTTTCGTGCGCTCATAGACCCATTAATAATGAGCCCGGAAGAAGCAAAGGGTTAATCTTGATGATCTCTAAGATCTCCGGGGGTTGCTTGCTGCGGCCGAGATCCCTCGGCACCACGCTGAACACGCTGCTTGAAAATTTTCCACGTTAAGCTGAAAGTGCTCATTTCATCGACGAGTACTTATAGCTGTAGGCACGTATTGATCTGTGTTCTGGGCAAAAACAGAAAGCTTTACTTTTATCTATTTCCTCCAATAGCTGGTATCAGATCAAAAACTAAGTTGAAGAATAAAATTTGCAGCAGAAGCTTTGCATCAGTGATAAAACTGTCATTTCAAAGATTTGTCGCTACTGCATAATTGCCCTCCAGCTATTAGACAACTTCGAACTCCATGTAAACAGTAGGCACAGGGGGTCAAACTGATACTCTGGTATCAGTATCAGGTAGCAGTATCTGGTATCATACTCATAATCTGATAACTGGTCGAACAACTGCATCATATAAGTCATGCTACTTCAGCCATACATGTGATCCCATATTTCTGTTCCCTATACCCACAAAGAGCATATTTAGTCCGTTTGAATGCAGAAACTTTCCATTTTCGCCCATTGTCGGTAACAATAGATTTGACCTAGGGCTGTAAAGGTAGTTCTTCTCAAATGGCTGTAATTTTATCTCAGGATTTTGTCATCAAAGCTGCCCTTTCTTGGTGTCCTGTATTGTTGCCTGACCTTTGTGTTTCTTCTGCTGCTTCATGCATTAATTCCTCTCTTATGCTCAATGAAAGCTGAATATTTGCTTTGAACACTGTTGTCGCCCTGTCACTTGTTTGCACACTGGATATTTTAAGATCACATACACTAGTTGTCTCACTTTACCACTTAAGCTTTAAAGCTTTACGCTCAATTTTTTTCTATAATGGAATGTTACTGGTGAGAGTTTTGATCATCGTTGGTTAAAGAGTCAGCGTAAAATTATAAAAGCGTTTTTTCCGTAAACAGAGATAAACAGTGCACATCAAAAAAGGAAAACAGGTTTGCACCAGTTCGCACAGTGATGGCTTGACGCTACTCGGCCCTATAGGTTTGCCGCTTTAGCGCTACAGAGCGACAGCATTTTTACCGGGCGCATTTTTTGGGGTGCCTTGTAGCACGTGCTGTGTGCTGTACGCCCCCAACGGCGCTTGGAAAGACGAGGGAGCGTCCAGGTGCCCTCCTTAGTAGCGAACGTCAGCGATGAAACCGACGAACGTCGCAAATGAGATTGATCAAGCGCTTTACGTGCCCGCGCTAGAAGAAGGGCGAATTTTGTCGCCACTCGGTGCACCTCGCAGCGAGCCTGCGACAGAGATAGCAGCGCCGCGGTGCGGCCCCGCGGCCGCCCCTGCAGCCGGAGCCGGGGGCCGCGTATATTTGAAAACGATTCTACTTTAGCTTTGCGAGAACGTCTCTAATTCAATCAGAATACTGAACTGAAGCCATTCTGAATATATTGCTGGTATTAAACGCTTCTTCATAAAGCAACCAAAATGAACAAGTGATATCATATGCTCCCAATATGCCACGTGTGTCTACTATTCTCATACTTTAGAATAACACTTATTTTTTTGGTGGCTGATCGCATTTTGCCGTGTCCTTTGGATATGCAGTTTCTACCTCCTTTTTCATTTCCGTAGGCAGTTTTCACTTTTTCCTTGCTACTCTAGCTGCCAATCCTACCCTTTCCGTGCTCGCTCGCTACAGCAGCACTCGTAACTTGTGTGGCCCAGATTAGCCCAGACTATCTAGGATTCTTTGCTGTTATTCTGTAGTTCGCAAACTAGCGCAGTCACTCCTATCTCGTAAAGACCGCGCATAATTCTTGCTGTTGTGCATACCAGCAGAACTCGGCTGACGACAAAGCTTCTCGAACTGCGCGATTTCTTTTCGTGCTACAGTTACAGCGTGCCACTATAATTCCACCTACCCGCCCGCATGACCCTTGCAGCGTCTGAAGCCTGTGCTGCTTCCTTTCCCTCTGCCGCTTGGAAGCCTGCTATAGCATGGTCCGGAGGCTGTTCGCCAAGAGATTGTTACGCTTACGTATGTCTCGTCTGCGACCAAAGGGTGAAGGCCTACCTGCCGCACTCAATAAACAAAAGGACGAAACGAAAACTGCGTCTCCATTCCAACACGTAATCTGCAGGTGCAGCAGTAACGTACTTCTCATGGAAGATGATATCCTCTATTTGCTTATATGCACTTTCCTATCTCTACGATGTCGCAGCCAAAGAACGAGAGACTACGCCTGAAGAACATACTGCCTGCCATATCTTCCGCGTTCGAAGCTAGGCACAAGAAAGGCGGGAAGAAACAGACGCATATCGAACGAGCTGCCTCAACCATAAATGCTGGGACGCTACGCATTCAATGGCAGAGCGGCTCGCTCAACCAGACGGAAATAAATTTTTGTACCCACTACTAAGTGGAGTAAACGGAACGAGGCCAGACGATGCGTGAAATTGAGAAAAACACTCCGCCCTTTGATTTGACGATTCACTGAGCGAACATGTTTTGAAAGAAATTTAAATTATTCAGGGGAAAGTAATTAGGTCTAAAATAAAACCACTCAAAGTAGAGGTCAAAAATTGATGAAATAGAGGTCGAACGTTATCTATAGAAAAATAGAAGGGACATACCAGGAATAGCATCCTCACAGAGCATCGCCGCACTACAAACTATATCCCAGATATTGTATTAGTAGTGGATTCATAAAATGAATTACTTTGCTGGCTTCTTTAATTAGAAGTTTCAAAGGACCAGATAGGGCGCTCTTTGTTCTATATCAGAATAGTTTACCCATAACGAGATCAAATCAATGAACATACCGTTCCACTGTGCTCTGTATTCAATTAGCTTGACAGAGAAGAGAAGCACCTAGTTTTCTTACGTATGTACGACTATAGCGGCGACAAAAAATCTAGAACAAAAAACAATTCCGTGACACGTGCATAAAGAGAGCGCTAAATATTTCGCCGCTAATGTGACGCTAAAATTGTACTTGAGCCGAGATGTACTACACAATGGCAGTGCTAGCGGTCTTCTTACGAAAAAAAAAGCAAAAGAAAATCAATGATCACGCAAAAAGGCGCCCGTGTGCTGTGCGATGTCAGTGCACGTTAAAGACACCCATGCAGGTGGTTAGAATTATTCCGGAGACCTCCACTACGGCACCTCTTTTTTCCTCTCTTCTTTCACTTCCGCTCCTTTATCCCTTCCTGACGGCGTGGTTCGGGTGTCCACCGAGATACGTGAGACAGTTACTGCGCCGTCTCCTTTTCTCAAAACCAATTTTAATTTCCATCATTGCTCACATCACTGCATCATGGAAACCCTTCAGCATCTGGCGCGTGAAATCATTAATTCTCTCTGCATTCATGTTTGACTTGATTTAAATGTACACTATACGTTTGCGCAGAAATAACATCATGCAACTGTCTCACCTATAATTCACGTTTGCTTATGCAAGCAGCCCAACTAAAAAAATAGCGACAGCGTACAATAAACGCTTGCATATTGGAGACAGCCTTGACCACTCAGCGTTCAACAACCAAGACCACCCTCGACCATCGGGACTCTTCTTTTTGACATCTCAGAATGCCACTTGTTACTTTACTATAAATAACTGCACAAATTATATGTTTCTTTGTTTTTTTCGTTGCTTCAAAATATAAACCCAGATCTTACGGCTCTCCTCCGTTGTAGGCACAGTTCAAAACCTCACGAGGCTGCTGAAATAGTGTATAAGTGTATTTGTTTCGGTATAGCACTTCGTCAAGTATATTTGTCTTCTTATTGTTATTTACTGCGTTGTGCAATTTCTTATTATTTTCGCTATGAATGTCGATGCACCTATTCAGAACTCTAAATTAGCGGCAAAATATACAGGCGTGAACGCATGCACCAATCTACACAAGAAAGCGTTCATGCACCACTGCGTAATTCAATTCTGTTATCTTGCGCTTGGGTGTGGAGCGCGAGTTCGCAAGAACCAATCAAGGCCACGGAAGCGGCATTTCAAAGGAACCGAAAAGTAAACAGCGCCCTTGAGCAGTGCATCGTCAGCACACGTCGAAGAACTACAGGTTGACTAATAACATCCTCTTTAGGCACACGGCCATTCACCCCTAGCGTGATGAATGGCCTAATGACAAATAAAATTCTGTCTGAAGCTCTCGACTTGTGAATTCAGTTTCGATACCTTATTTTTACGTTTATTTTAAAATTTTTATACAGTGCAAACATTTTGCAACGGGCTGTTTTCTGTGCTTCATAATGTTCTTCGCAGTGTCCTGTATTTAGTTAATTTTTTTGTGTGTATTTTAATAACGCCTACTATTGCAGCAGTGCAATTGCGTACATTCTCATTAACTTTGCAGCCATCCACCCTGAGCTGCAAAACCTGCTAGTAATTTTTCTATTAGACCTGCTACTAGCCTTTGTAGCTAAGGGTATACAAACAGCGTTTTTACATATTTCTTGTTTTATTACAATGAAGTTTCTAAAAGATACTTCTAGCCACCCACAACGGTAATATTTTATTTTTAAGCGTTATAATAATTGTGATGGTAAGGTTCTTTTCAACCAATATATATAGCGCGCAAACAGCCTACAAAAGAAAAAAACTAGGTTTGGTGGCGATGAAAATATTCTCTGCAGCTTTGAACGCGGGATGTGAAGGTCTGTATCTACTTTCCTTTCTTCTTAAGTGCTTTCCGATTAGTTATGACATTTAAAGGGTATATGTGTGCTTTACCTTCCCGGATCTGATGTTACCACGCTTCTAAACAGTGAGCGTGCTTAGCAATGGTTGGACTAGCCGTGAAGTGTGACTAATAGATTTAGTTAGGTGCCAACGAAAAATAATCCCACTCCGTCCTTTCCTGAAAGTGAAAATTCAGTGAGCGCGTAATTGTTGCTCTCGAGCATAATTCAACATGAAAGGGCGGAATATAAGGAGAATAAAAATCCTTCGCAGAACCCAAGGTGGTTCATAATCAACACAAGCTTCAATATTTTTGTTTGAAAAACAATATCTCCCAGAATGAAATTAATGGAGCCAGAATTCTGAAACTTTCATAGAGCCTGTCTGTCTAGACGCTTTACTCGAGTCTCCCGTCTGAATTTTCTTGTTAGGTGTTCGTTTTTAATGCGCGAGTTTTAGCCTTCAGTGAATACAAAACTGCACCGGATCGCCGGAAAAATTTTGCATAGCAATTCTTTGGCGATCTTTGTTTGTCGTCATCTCTTTTTCAGAATTCTCCTGAGCAGCTCTCTGCAAGTTTCGGACAGTGGCCACTACTGACGCAGACATGAGTGGTGTCTGCACTGCATTTTTTATCGCTGCCGCCCGACAGTCTCACCGCTTCGGCTGGACATGGCAGGAGGCCTGCCACATGTTTTATTTTCTCGAGGGACCTCATTTCGCGTGTTCGCTATACGCCATGTTTTTCAGAGGCTCGGAACGCACGGGTGAGCTACCGTATCCAGGCTGTGTTCAAAATTTTTGTGCTTCATGCCATGGACAAGTTTCAGCGCAGTGGGTAGCTCTTTTCTAGCAACCGCACGACGCGGTCATAACAGCTACTGGGAAGCTGTTAAAATATGAGCGAACTTCATACATTCTTTTTTATTTCATTGCGCGCTTGAGTGAAAAATATTCTTACAAAGACTGGTTTGTTGGATGGCTTCTTCTTTTCTTTAACATCTCGAAATATATGCACTGGTACATCTTTCTTCACGCACTGCAGGGCAAAAAAAAAATCTGACTAAAAGTATGGCAGAAGACAGTAGGAAGAACGGCTATGCGTTTACAAATAGTTTTTTTTATCGGCGCTGTTTACTCTTAGATTTATTTTTTCTCTGTAGGAAGCGTCCCACGTTTGGACTAAGTTTATTACCATGTTTGTTCCTGAATTGTCAGCAATGTTGGGGCGGCTGCCGGCTATAGAAGCGTTCAGATGTGATGCCCCCTTCACATAAACAAAATAAGAACTTTTTCTCTTTGTACGACAAACGAAAGAGCGTCACATTAGTACTTTTTTACACTCATCAGCGCCGTAGAAAAAATAACAGTCGGTTGCAACTACGGCACTCAACGTGATTGTCATGACCTCAAGGCTATGCCCTGTGGGTCGATATACTTTCATGCATCCCAAGTCCGGCGTGATCACCCCAGGGATGACAGACGCGGTTAGTACAGTAGGACGATCGCTGTCGGGCGAACACATAAGTATAGATAGGGCTCTATTCCCATCACCACTCATATCGCCCCATCACTGTCGTGTACATCGGCACAGGCTGATTTTTTTCGTACTGCACTAGCAGTCTATTCTGTCTCGAGGGTCGCTACTGAAAAACCATCTGTGCGTTTCGAGCTTTTGTGTGCTCTGCATTAGGAGAGCGCAGATTGTACAAAGAGGCTGCGAAACAAGTTCATCCGTTTCATGATTGAGAACGGCCGCCTTTGCTAGGGCGACAGTTGAAAATTAAATTACTCACCTTTGAAATCTAAAGCAGGAGATGGAGCGCATTTAACCTATTCAGGAGGAAATGCTTTTGGTACTAATAGCATCTGTGTGTTGAAATACTGCTTTTGAATAAAAGTATTTCTTTATTTAGTTTTTGTTCGGATAACTATTCTGGAACAAAAAAAACCTTGCCGATATGATCCGTATATGAAGGATTAATCCTGAAGTCTAACCCTCTGAAATCTTGACGGTTGTTTTTCAACCGTATCTATGTAAGTTTATACGACCACCGAAACAATGTAATTGCACGTTTAGAGAAAGGAAAAAGAAAACACGATGTTCACCTTGTTTCTGTGGTCGTATAGGTCAAAGTATGCTTCTACACATATTGTTTAGAATGCGCAGTTGGTATGGCAACCATTTTAAAAAGGTAAACAGATGCCTAGCTGGACGCCGAATAAGATGCTTCCGGTGAAATGCGTTATAGCGCTGCTACAGTTTCATTAAAAATTACAGTACAAAGCAGTGCTAAAAAGTAGCCACTTAGAGTTATTCTGCATGCCCCATTTGAAGTGATACGAACAATAAAGATAAAATTTTGCAATTTTAATCAGAGGATATATTAGGTAATTCGTAGTTTCCGCGCTATTTTCGGCACCTCATGGTCATAGCAAGACTATTATGGTTTTCGCATATATGTAAACTAGGCAGGGAGTGTTTGCACTTGAGAAAAGCCAATCGAGACTATTACTGATCTTAATTTCTAGATCACTTTTGCCCGGCACGGCTCTAAATCACTATCGACCAATTTCTATCTGGCCCGGGTTGTACCCAAAGCAGCCCATGGGCTGCGTGTGCAACCACTTGTGGCTAAACAGTCGAAAATAAAATTTTGACTAAAATGGTTTTTATTACAAAACTGTCCACAGCTAAAGAAAGTAAATATTGCAATTTACATACGCGGTGCTAAGGTCTGCATAAGGAGAAAGTAATAACTGCAAAACTACAGCGTGTTGCTGATAAATAGCAACAGCGACAGGTGGAGGAATGGCCGTCTTAGCTGGAAGGCGGTCTTTGTTCACTTCCCTTTGAGGCCATGCCTTTTCTTTTTTTGCTTTCGTTTCCTCTGCGCTGTCACACAATTATTTTTCTTCTAACTTTGTGCTGTTACTGCAGACCATCTGCAAGAGCTGTTTATGCGGTGTGTATACAGCTACCATAGCGATTAACTAATAATTATGGCTTAATAAGTCCGTTAATGAACCCATCCAGGAAGGCGCAACACCATGCGCTTTTTAGGAGTGTGCACTGCATATTTTTAGTGCTTACAGAGTGGTTAGTGCCCAAAAGCTTAATTTTTCAGTACCAAGATGAAATTGGATTCGGAAAAAAGTAATTGGTAGTCTAGTTGCTTGTCCTATCTAGAAAAAGGAATGGGGAAATGGCTACTCTTGTTTTTGAAGCACAATAGAGAACACAATACTTGAGCATTGTTTTGCAATTGATGCACCTGACCTCAGCTATTCAGGATCTTGCAGATCATTTCCGCTGAACTGTGTAGTGGTCAAGTATGCTATACCGTATAAGCTAATAATATAGAAATAAATATTCCATAAACAAATAAATAAGCAAATATTTAAAGAAATGAATAAATAGATAAATAGATAGATACTTATTTATAGTGCCCTGGAAGAGCAACAGCTTTTGTAATGGTACATGATGCGAGAGGGAAAAGATTTAGCGAGAGAAATGCAGTGCAAACAATACATACCGACCTATTACAATACAAAAAAAACGAATGGGGGATATGCAGTGAGGAAGTCGCCTTATTAAGATATGAGCATTAAGTATCTGTGCAGAATAAGAGGCTCAAAAACCGAGACAAAAGTAATTTATGTTGTTTTTATTTTTATTTTCAACATTCGGTACGTATAAAGCTCGCGATTTAATTATAGCATGAGGAAGTCACAAACTGTGAACCGTGAGGGGGACCTTCTCTTTGTAAGTGCATCATTAATACAAAAATTTTGGGCATAAAAGGAACTCGTGTGAACAAAATGACGTTAATCTTAAAATTAAAAAAGTGCAAGATTCTTATGGATATATTTGTAAGGCGAAAATATGGCATCCAGTCTTCGCCATCAACTGCAGCTTTTGCTAGCAAATAGTTCCGCATCAACAGCTCTTTATGCGCGGATCCCCGAGGCAAAGCAACACCGCCATTTACTTCTGAATGGTGATCACAGCTATTTTCGGCTTTACTGTCAGAAATTTGAATCGAGTGGAGAAAGAAATTTTGAGTAGATTTTTCACAGCAATCAATGCGTTGTTTTTATTCCTGAAAAACAACATTACCAGAAAGAGCCATAAATTCGGCGTTTACTTAAAGAACAAAATTGAATGCAGTTGTCTTCAGAATCTCCTAATGCCAAAATGAAGGAAGCAGATGTCCTTTTGTGCATCTGTGCAAAAATATTATACCTCCATAATAAGAAGGGGTTGGTTCTCTCGTCAATTAGCGCGAAAAATCGCGCCTGCCGCAGTATTGTAGTGGTTATGGTGCACGGTTGCTGACCCGAAAGACGCGGGTTCGATTCCGGCCACTGCGGTCGCATTTCGATGGAGGCGAAAATCTAGAAGCCCGTGTACTGTGCGAGGTCAAGGCATGTTAAAGAACCACGGGCGGCCGAAATATCCGGAGCCCTTCAATCTACGGCGTCCCCCATAGCCTGAGCCGCTTTGCAGCGTTAAACCCCAAAAAACCAGACCATAATGCGAAGAACCCAGAGTTAGCCTCACCATCTCAATTTACCCCCCCCCCCTTTTTGTTGGTGCTGTTTAAGGTGCATGCATGTTTTCTAATGTCCATGCCGAGATTTTATTAACCACAGTTGAGGAGTATCTTCCGTACTGGGGACGGTCGTCATTCCTATTCCACTGAGTGTTTAATTTCATTCTCTATGCTATGTACTTTTATGCAAGGTGACGTTGATTCTTTCCCGTGTGAATCTCCCATAGTTTTCTACTTTCGGTGAATGCGTTTTGAAAGTATAGTAATAGAAGTAGTAGTGATTTAAATGTTTAAAATTCGTATCTAATATCTTCAGCACTTCAGATGCGGCCGGCGGAGATAAATGGACAGAGGGACGATAGAAAGTAGAAGTGCATAGAATAGAAATAGCGAGAAAGAAGTAAGGAGGGCTTTTTCTCTATTTAAAATATTCACAAAAATATGAAAAATGGACAAGTTTGCGACGTTTGCGGGCCAGTCACTGTCCGAATTATAACCGCCTGCGAGCAACAAGTGCACATATTTACGACTTATAAACACCGTTTTTACACTGCCACGGCCAGTCGGAGAATATTCGCGCGAGCTGCGCACTGCACACGCGGCGTGAGTGGTGTGTCCGGCCGCAGTTCGTTCGAGCAGCACCCACGGATCGTTCACGTCACACGCGCACTAGCTGGCGATGACAAAATAGGACATCAAGCTCCCGTGCTCATTGTACGCACAGGGACAAAGTAGTGTTAGCTTCTTAAATATTGTGCAAGCCTATACAAAAACATACTCAAGAAAGTACAAGGGCACAAGCTAATGCGGTGTGCTCAGCAGTTTCTACTACAATTAAAAATAATAGAACGAGTGAGAAAAATAGCACGGAAATCAGGAGAGATTGAAGAGAAAAGAAAATGCAGCTCTGTATATTCCTCTCGAGGGACATGAAAAACGCATATACAGTGTTTTTATCTGTACGCGATTGTTAAAAAAAGTACTAAATGTAGCCGCAACAGATAGCTTAAACTTTCGCTGTGTTCAGCACGAAATAACGGTAACTTTAAAAGCCTAGCTTGCCACGCCTCTTTGGCATTGCTAAAGCAGCTATTAGTTGTCATCTACATTTGCATGCATAGCTAGCTAGTGCTGTCTAGGATCATTGAGGCACAAACGCTTTACGAGTTTGCAGAACTGAAACCAGAAATATAGAAGTTAACCGAACTATTCTGGTCCGTCGAACCACTCAGTCATCTTTTACCTTTAGTATATATTGTTTCTTCACATAAAAATCGCCTTTGTATTTTTTTCCAATTATTTCCAACTGATGCACCAAGGTTTGAATCGGAGGCGACTAAAGGCAAGGTATAACTAAGCAGGCGAAACGCGTCTCGTCTATTCTTCACTATAATTGCAGGAGCATGAACGGCGGCTCAGTTACTCGGTAAGTGGGCGTCGGGATAAAACCTTCCAAGATTTGGAGGGCTAGATGCGCTAGTGAGCACCGCTAAATAGCTTAGAAGCGAACCCTTTGGGCTGTATACTTTTGACGGGGGTTGAACATTTCACTGAGAAGATGCAGCGGCGTGTTTAAATTATAGTACTCCGCGCCCAGAAAGTCTACTTATACGCAGCCCTCTTTTGGCTGCTTTATTTCGTAGAATAAAATCCAATTTCCTGTGAAAAATTCGTAGAAATGGCGAGGAGACTACTTTTAAAGAGCTGTCAGGAAAACGTTACGCTTTGCGCTCCCGTTGCCCTTTCGCCGCCGCCTGAGGAAATGTGACAAGGCCGAATATTGCTCAACAGCCGCCTGTTACTGTGCCAGGCTGAATACCCTCTTTACCGCTTGCTTCAAAACAGCACTCTTCTCCTCTTCTTTCTTTGTTTGGCTAGACAAACTTTACGAATGCATTTCTATCCATTTTTTTCTGTATACTTCGGGTATATTTGTGCCTATCTTTATTTTTGATTGCATGTCCTGATTGAGCACGCTGTTGTGTACCGACCTGCCGCACTATTGTGTTCGTTATACATGTAACAAGGGGCCGAGGCCCCGTCAGGCGACACTAAACCTTCAGTCTCAGCCCCCTCTTAGGCAACTCTCTAAGCAAGAAATAAAAGAAAGAAAGAGAGCGAAAGTAAGAAAGAAGGAAGGAAAAAAGAGGCAAAGAAAGGAAGAAAGGAGGAAAGAAAGGAAGGAAAAAGCCGAGAAAGAAATAAAAGAAAAAGAAAGAGAAGGAAAGAGAGCAGGAATGAAAGAAAGGAAAAGCAAAAAAAGTAAGAACGAAAGAAGGAAAGAAAAAAGGAAGAGTAAAGAAGGAAATTGACAAGAAAGAAAGAAAGAAAGAAAGAAAGAAAGAAAGAAAGAAAGAAAGAAAGAAAGAAAGAAAGAAAGAAAGAAAGAAAGAAAGAAAGAAAGAAAGAAAGAAAGAAAGAAAGAAAGAAGAAAGAAAGTCCATTTTGAGTTTACGCGTTACCACCTTAAAGCGTAGAGAGGCTGTCTGGCCGCCGTAAATTTTTGTGCGGCTCACAAAGTGCACAGTACTCTAGGCGGATGTGCGTTTTTTCTTCTTACTTTTATATTTATCTTCTGGTCTTCAAAATGTATAGTATTGAGTTGAACGTCTACGGTTGCTAGTGGCTCCTGAGATACTGCATTTAAAACAAGCAGATACACAAAGCCAAAAGGAGCAGTGAAGACACTACAAAAATCCGCTGTGCTGAATTGTATGAGAGTTATGTTCTTTCAACAGCTACTGGTGTTTGTCACCCGATATTCTCAGTGAAGTTTTGTTGCGCTCTCTGTGTGCGAAGGCAATACAAATACTTTATAGTATATTCGAATGATCCGGGTTGTATTCTTTTCTCTTTTATTTTTGACAGAGGGAGTTGTAGTCACCGCATTTACTAGCCACTAGCAATACAACCGGGAAGCTTTGGGCGCCAAAAGAGTTGAATGAGAACGCTAGAATAATTTGCAAGAACGTTTCTATAGAATCATATCCACCTACTGTTCTTAAGCTCAGCTGTTTCTTTTCGCGAAAATTAGGCCTAGAAGCTGGCAACATACAGTTGTGTTCGTACATTATGCACATGGTACAGTTGTTAGATTAAAAAAGAGAATTTTAATCATTTAATCCTTCGAACTTTGGTGGAACGAGTTTTGTCGAACTTTATTGTTAAGCCCTCTGTTTAATTGTGTTTAAATCGGCATACTGCATCATAGCAATATTTTTGGATGTCTATGCCTCACCCAAAATCTCCATGTCTGCGACAAGAGAAAATGACGAGAGTTGCATTAACATAAACTGATAACCTTTTTTTGGCACGAAAAAAAGTGGCGGAGGTAGCAAACTTTCCACTGCTCCTGTAGAATTCTTTGAAGATAATATTCACTTCCGTCCATCTGATGGATTTACTCTCAATAACCTATGCCTGGAAATGGACAACAGTGGTTATCTTTATGACATTCAAGTTACAACAGTGCCCAACCAGTGACGAATCTGAACAATTCGCGATTCGAAGCTGGCATCATTCTCAAGAGGGCGTTCACGCCGCCAAGTGTCGGCTACAAAAGCACCGGAGCAACAGTGTGAGAATAAGGCTTTGAAGCGGCGAGGTGACGGTGACCCTCACAAGTTGTCTACTGCTCATGCAGCTTGAATTTTTTTTTACCCTTTGAGAGCGCCACGCTACTTTTTGATGATTCGGCCAAAAATGCTTTATCTTACTTTTCAGAGCGTTATCTCTTAGTCATTACATTACGAGATTTCGTGGGGTGTGCTACCATCCTGAGATTACAGCACCATCTCTGGCAGCAACTAGAAAACAGCACATGTCGCATTGAGACTTGTAGCACCGTTTACAATGGCATTGTAGAAACAGCCACCTGCCGCATGCCGATGATGACGACACGGTCCAATATGATGGATAGAGGTGGAACTATGTGAGTATGCCGTGAGGGGAAGAAATGGGAGCATAGTTTCAGTTTCTCGAATCCAATATGGCGGCCCATAAAATTGGTTGTGCCCTCCAATCCCTTGCCCCCTTCACCCCCCCCCCCCCAAAAAAAAAACATTTCTTATAACGGGGAGGAAAACTGCCCCGTCACGGGACCGCTATATATACTCTGACAACAAGGGGCAGCCATCCGGGGTCAGTTGTGTACCGAATTTGGTAGGCAAATAAACCCCTATGGGTTGTGGTATAAAAATAAAACCACAATCAAATAATAGGCAAACATTGTGCACATGCAATTCCTAATTGAAGCGTTACCTTATCACCGCAAATCGAATTCTAGGCCATCCTTGACCACCAAACGAAGCAAATTCCGTTTGGGACGTATCTTGGGGGGTGTAAACCGACAACGGGTAGACGTGCTCCGTTATATCTCTAATAGATGGCACTAGGCGTCCATCGCTCCGCTAATAACACTCGTTACTTCAATGTCTGCCAGACGGTGGCGGCCTTTTTTTCCTGTCGGCGACGCGGTTTTATTTCGTCAATTCCAGTGCATGTGAAGAGGCACTTTTCGCTGTTCCGTAGCCCGTCATTTTATCTACTAATTTTTTTTGCTCTGTGGCGGGGCTATTGAGTCCAAACCCAGTTCCCCCCACTAACGAAGAAATCCAAGAGCTCTTAAAAGGCGGAAGTGCTATACTTTCCAGGTTTTAGCAGTTTACCATACGTGAGCAACGTGAGAGCTCGGCTTCCTTCTTTGTAAACTAAACTAGAAAAGATCGACACTATTAAAATAACCTTAACAAAGATGTTCAAGATAAGCAACGACAAAATGATGAATTTTTGAAAAGCATCATTAAAATATAGACGACTTGAAAAATCGTGAAAGGCGTAACAATTTTTTTATGACAACGAATTCTGATACCATGAGACGGCAGCTGACTCTTAGGAGCTCGTAATTAATCAGTGTTCTACGAAGCTTGAACTATCGTCATTATCTAATGAACGGGCCCGCGGGCTGGGTACATTCTGTGAAGGAAAAAATCTACTCATCATTGTGCGCTTTGATGTTTTTTACTGCCCGCCAGGCGGTGCTTGCAAAGGCATTCAATATTAAAGGAGCGACAGTTGCTATATCCGAAGTTTTTCCTCGCACTGTCGATGACAAGAGGAAAGGACTGCGGCTTTATACGAAACAAACAGGCGAAGAAGGCTTGAAACAAGTTCTAAATTCTGTAAAAAAATGTCACCGTCTTTTTCTGCATACGTGTTCGTCAAGATGACTGAGCTTTGCATCTGTGTTTATTTTCTTTTTCTCCTCTATGCAAAATTGTATGTATTTGTGTATATTTATATGTGCAGGAGTCTGCATGACTAATTTATTCATTGCATGTACAAATGTTATTTCTGAATTTTTCTATAATACTCTCAAAACCATCCGGACGGAAAGTCTTGTTAGGGCCGAAGCCTCTAGCTTTCTCTTTCCTTTTTTCTGTATGCGGAAAAAGGAAAGAAACCAATGAACTGCCAACATCGCGCATCTGTAGAAAAAAAAATATTTTTTTTGCTGCAAAACCGACTTACACTTTCAACAAGCCACTACGAGGCATGGTTAGAAATAATCCTTCTTTTTGGCAGGTAACACTCTCTAGCGGCACTATCATCGCCAGAAGTGCTGCGCCGCCTTGGCTCGTGACATGCGCTCGCGCAGGCTACGTGGGGCCACGTGCGGAGTGGAATAAAGCAGTTGATTCCTGGTTCCCGGCCTGTTCGCTTCGTCTGCGTCGCGCTCCGTTAATTTGTAGAGGACTAAGTCTCTGTCCCTCTACAGTTTGGTCACCCGGACGTGATGGACGCGGATAACGCCGCCATGGTTGCGGCGCCCAGGCCCCAGGTCCCGGCTCATACACCGGCTGCGGAGGACATCGCCAGCGTCCACGTTCCGCTGCCGTCATTTTGGCCTCATAATTCTGCCGTCACTTCACAACACGTAAGTATCTCCACGTCGTGTCGACTCTCTCCCGCGATGTAATGTACGAATTTTACGACGTTTTCAGGACGCCCGACCCTTCTTCCCTGTACGATCACTTCAAGGCTACGGTCCTGGCAAGGAAGATCATCTCGAAGCGCAGCCGCCTGCAGAAGTTGCTCAGCACTGAGAACCTTGGCGACCGTCGAACATCTGAGCTTTTCCATCGCATGCGACAGCTGCCCGGCGACCGCCCACAGCACATCAACAGCCCCCTACTCCGTGAGCTCTTCCTTCAGCGCCTGCCTCAGGACACCGTGGTCGTTCTGGCTGCAGCAGGTGATGCTAGCTTGGATAAGCTCTCGAAGTTGGCTGACCATGTCTCTGACTGCTCTGGCCCGTGTTCTGTGGCTGCAATTCCTTCCACCACGTCGTCCACTATCGTCGAACGGCAGTCAAGCCTCGGGGCTAAAATCGACCACCTCACGAGCACCGTTGCCGCATTGCGAGCGTCGATTCATCGTCGCTACCAGCGTTCCTCACACCAACGGTTGCGCCATCGCTCCAGTTCCAGTCATCGATCGAGCCCAGCCCGTGACGGGTTCTGCTGGTACCACCGCAAGTGCGGCGCCGCTGCCCGACAGTGCTGGCAGCCATGCTTATGGTCGGGAAACGCACCGGCGAGTCTCTGATAGCGGCCGGCGATTCTGGATCTACATCCAACCGCCTACTATACGCCACCGACAGGATCTCGGGACGCCGCTTCCTTGTGGACACCGGTGCACAGGTTAGCTTCATGCCTGCTTCCCGCTTCGATCGGCAACGCACTGTGCAAGGAGCGCCTTTGCAGGCGGTCAACACCTCCCCGATCGCTACCTACGGACAGCGCTCAATCATCCTCGATTTGGGGTTACGCCGCACATTCCGATGGATTTTCGTCATCGCGGACGTGCGGTCTGCTATCATCGGAGCGGGCTTTCTCGCTACTTTTGGCCTGACTGTCGACCTTCCATCTCGCCGGCTGGTGGACCACACGGCTCACTTGTGTGTGAACGGCGTCTTCGCCGCGGTGGCCACCCCCATCCTCCAAGCCGCTCCGCAGCTGCAGTCGTCGTCCGCCTTTGCTGTGGCTC
The DNA here is from genome assembly GCF_052857255.1 of Amblyomma americanum. Classification (NCBI taxonomy): domain Eukaryota; kingdom Metazoa; phylum Arthropoda; class Arachnida; order Ixodida; family Ixodidae; genus Amblyomma; species Amblyomma americanum. Next base: position 100,205,559 of record NC_135503.1, on the reverse strand, counting down.
TGGCAGATTTTCCTGCCATCACGCGGCCCAGCAACCTTGAACTTCCCGGCCGTCGCACCGTCACGCACCACATAATCACTATGGACCCTCCAGTGTTCTGCCGACCGCGCCGCCTTGCTGGCGACCACCTCGTCATTGTCCGCCGCGAATTCGACCATATGCTGAAATTGGGCAACATTCAGCCGTCGTCCAGCAGTTGGTATTTGGCGCTGCATATTTTGCCGAAACGTGACCCCGGCAATTGGAGCCCCTGCGGCGACTATTGTGCCCTCAACGCCCGCACTGTCCCGGATCGATATCCTCTCCCTCATTTTCATGACTTTGCGGCCGACCTGCATGACATGACCATATTTTCCGAGATTGACCTGGTGAAGGCCTGCCATCAGATGACGGTGGAGCCTGCAGACATCCCTAAGACTGCAATTGTAACACTGTTTGCCTTCTTCGAGTACGTCCGTATGCCTTTTGGTCTGCGAAACGCTGCTCACTCGTGGCCTGCGTTTTGTTTTCGCGTATCTCAATGATCTGCTGATTGCCGACTCCTCGTCAGCAGAACATGCTGAACACCTGCGCCTGCTGTTTTCACGCCTCGAAGAGCGCGGTCTCGTCATCAATCTGGTCAAGTGCGTTTTTGGCGTCGACGCCATACTGTTCCTTGGCCATTACGTCAAAGCGCAGGGAATTCGCCCTTTGGAGAGCAAGGTGCGCGCCAACAACACCGGCGTCACCTACATCGCGCACATATCTCTTTCCACCCGCCACCACAAAATCTCAAGCCCCAGTTCTTCCGCTGACTCGGTCCGCGCCGTCAGCAAGCATGCCTCACGAGTGCCGCGCTGTTGACTACCATTCTCCGTCCTCTCGGCGGGCGTGAGTCCTGTAGCGGCACTATAATCGTCAGCAATACTGCGCCGCCTGGGCTGATGACACGCGCGCACGCTGGCTACGTGTGGCCACGTGCGGAGTCGAATAGCGCAGTTGATTACCCTGCCTCTCACTGATCTCTTAAATTCACCGCATGGTCCTCACAATCCTCTCAACTGGACGTCAGCTGCCGAAACCGCCTTCCAAGCCTGCCAAGGACACCCTTTTCGACGCTACTCTACTCATGCACCCGCTGGCCGACGCCGCCTTGCGTCTCATCACCGACGCCTCCGGTCCAGCTTCAGGACGACTGCTGGTGACCGCTGGGTTTCTTCTCCCAGAAGCTCAAGCCCGCAGAAACGGCTACAGTACTTTCGGCCGTTAGTTGCTGGCTGTCATCTCGCCATTCGACACTTTCGTCACATCTTGCAAGGAGCCGTTTTTTCTGTGCTCGCGGACGGCAAGCCCTTAACTTTTGCTTTTCGTGTTAATCAGAGCTCATACACTGAAGGAGAGATCCGACAACTGAGTTTTATTTCTGAATTTAGGGTGGATATAAGACACATCGAAGGACCCGTGAACAGTGCCGCCGATGCGCTCTCCCGTGTCACTGCTCTTGCATCAGGCGCGCTTGATTTCGCAGCGCTGGCTGCCGCACAGGCGTTAGACAGTCAGCTTCAAACCCTCCAGGTAAACGCTGGCTCTCTGACCTCGTCGCCAATGCCCCTGCCGTTCTGCTCGGACACCATCTTGTGCGACGTTTCCAGTGGTTCTCCACGGCCTTTTGTACCCACCGCGTTCCGCCGCCAAGTCTCGAAGAGCTGCACAACGCAAGCAATCCCGGCATTCGTGCAACACAGCGGCTCGTGACGTCTAGGTTCATCTGGCCAAACGTCAACAGAGATGTGCGTCGATGGGCTCATGAGTGCTTGTTGCATTGTCAGCGTGCCAAAACAACGCGCCACACGCGATCGCCTCAGCACCCTTTCCGGCCCCCCGACTTTCGTTTCGACCATGTCCACGTCGACATTGTTGGTCCTCTTCCTCCATCACGAGGTTTCCAATGCATACTTACGTGTGTTGACCGCTACACACGGTGGCCCGAAGCCTTTCCGCTGCCCGATATCACGGCGTCTGCAGTGGTGTCCACTTTTGTTAGCGGATGGATTTCCCGTTTCGGTTGCCCCACTGTAGTGACGACGAATCGTTGTCGCTAGTTTGAGTGCGCCTTGCTTCACGCACTGACATCTCTGCTTGGCGTGCGCCATGTTCACACCACCGCGTATCATCCCTCAGCGAACGGCATGGTTGAACGCTTACACCACAGCTGAATGTTGCCCTTGTTGCACGCAAAGATCGCACCTCTTGGCCCGATTCCCTTCCTTTGTTGGGGCTCCACGGCCTTCGATCAGCCTTTTCTAAGACTGGACACGGGCTTTAGAATCTTCAGAGGCTGGTGCTCAACGAAGAAGACGACGAGATGCGCCGAACACTGCGAGGCTCGAGCGCCGAACACTCTGAAGCAAGGCTTTGACGAATACGTTGTCGCTTACGCTAGCCGGAAACTCACAAACGCTGAAACCTACTATTCTGTCACCGAGAAGGAGTGTTTAGCCATCCTTTGGGCGATCGTCAAATTTCGCCCCCACCTGTACGGGCGCCCTTTTGACGTTGTCACCGATCACCACGCCCTCTGCTGACTTTCCACTTTGAAAGATCCCTCTGGTCGACTGGCGCGATGGGCTTTGCGACTCCAAGAGTACGATATTCGCGTTATCTATCGTTCCGGCTGCAAACATGCCGATGCTGACTCCCTCTCACGTTCCCCTGTACAATCTGAGGCAGCGCCTTGTATATCCGCCCTGTCTTCTTTGAAGTTTGAGTTCGCTGATATGGCTTCCGAGCAACGCAAAGACCAGTGGATCACTAGCCTTTTTGATCTCCTATCTGGCCAATCGTCTTGACCTCCTTCCTGTGCTCTCCGTCGTCAGTCCCACCATTTCGCCATCCGAGACGAGCTCCTTTACCGCCGCAACTATCTCCCGGATGGTCGCAAGTGGCTTCTCGTCATTCCGACACATCTGCGCTCCTTCATTTTCTCTTTCTACCACGATGATCCCCAGTGTGCCCATGCCGGATTCTTGAAGACTTTCACCCGTCTACGATAGCGGTACTACTGGCGTGGAATGGCCCGTTACGTCCGCCAGTTCGTTCAGTCCTGCACCACATGCCAGCGACGAAAACATCCACCTCGCCGACCCGCCGCTCCTATGCAGCCGCTGCCTTGCCCAGTACGGCCCTTCGAACGTGTTGACATCAACCTCTACGGCCCTCTTCCCAGCACATCAACCGGGAACCGCTGGATCATCGTTGCCATCGACCACCTTACACGTTACGCTGAAACATCGCCTTTACCATCCGCTACAGCCCACGACATTGCATCCTTCATTCTCCATCGCATCATTCTTCGCCATGGTGCGCCCAAAGAGCTGCTCGGTGATAGAGGTCCGGCCTTCCTCTCAGAAGTTGTAGAAGCTCTCTTTCAGGAATGCAACGTTGTTCACCGCACCAGCTCCGCCTACAATCCCCAGGCAAATGGCATGGTTGAGCGTTTTAATCGCACCCTCGGCGACATGCTGGCCATGTATGTTGCTGCCGACCATTGTAACAGGGACCACGTTCCCCCTTTTGTCACATACGCTTATAACTCCGCTGCTCAAGCCACCACCGGATTCTCTCCGTACTTTATCCTGTACGGCCGTGAGCCTTCTTGCACAATGGACACCATTCTACCTTACCACCCTGATGCTTCCGAATTTACAACTCTTTCTCAAGCCGCAACTTATGCCGAAGAATGCCGACAGCTTGCCCGGTCCTTCACTTCTCACGCCCAGCAGCAGCATAAAAGCACCCGTGGTCCCCCTGCACTTCCTCCCGCTCACCTTCCTGACTCTGCTCTGGCTCTGGGTACCCTCCTCAGGTCCCGGCCTTTCCTCCAAACTTGTTAGCAAGTACCAGGGACCCTACCGTATTCTCCAGCAGACATCCACCGTCAATTATCTCATCGAACCCCTTAAGCCATCCCCTGATCATCGCCGCCGAGGCCGCGAAATTGTCCACACGACCCCCCTCAAACCTTACTACGACCCCGCCATCGTCACATCGCCCTAGGCCGCCAGGATGGCGCCCTTTCGCACGGGGGGAATTGTAAGACTGGAAACGGGCTTTAGAATCTTCAGAGGCTGGCGGTCAACGAAGAAGACGACGAGAAGCGCAAAACACTGCGAAGCTCGAGCACCGAACACTCCGAAGCTCGAGCGCCGAACGCTCGGTCGCTCGTGCGTGCTCTGGACTGAACGCGGTCTCTGTACTGTGCCTGGAAGGTTCCGCTGGTTGTTCGTGACGCTGTGCTTATTACTGTGCTGTGCTGTGGTGTGTTGTGTGTGCTGTATTAGTAGTGTGCTGTGTTCTTATTACACTTTAAAGAAGATCTTCCGTGCACGGCGGCCGAAATGGTCTACAGGACTACCGTCCGTTTGCCAGGCGAGTTCTTCGTTCTGGCCCGCACCGAGGACATTTCGCTACGTACCTACGTGTAACAACCACGCCTGCTCTTCAGGCGCCTGCAACCCGTCCCCACACGTCCATCGACTCACCTAGACTTCGTGAGCGAAGACTTCGCCACGTCCACCCATGTCTTTGTGCGTCGAGACGTCATCAAGCCTTCGCTAACACCTCCCTACGATGGCCCTTATCCCGTCCTGCTGAGGGGTGAGAAAACTCGGAGGCCGTCCGTCGATGTACAAGAATGAATGAATGAATGAAAAACTTTATTGTATAAGGGTTATTTCTCGCAGCGTAGGTGGAGCCCTCAGTCCAGGGCCCCAGCGGCCTTTGCAGTCTTGCGAGCCCTGTCGATCAACTTGAGCTGCTCTTCAGGCTTCTAGCTGGACAGCGCAGCCTCCCACTGCTCCGGTGTAGGTGTGTTGTTTATCGGCGCTGCCTGCATTTTCTGACAGGCCCATGTAACGTGGTAAAGCGTTGCGTGTTCACCGCATAGCGGGCATTTGTTTTCATAAGTGGATGGATAGATTTTGCTGAGTAAACTCAGATTGGGGTATGTATTAGTCTGTAGTTGTCTCCAGGCAACCGACTGCTGTTTACTAAGGTCTTTGTGGGGAGGCGGGTAGGTCCTCCGGAGGGCTCGTTGGTGTTCTAAGATGGCTCCATACCGTCTAGTGACTGCGTCCAGTTCCCCTTCGGTGCGCGCCTCCCGGTTGGCGTATGCTCGGGCATTGGCGTCCGCACATTGGTTCCCTTTGACAGCCTCATGGCCTGGTGTCCACGTGATGAAGCAGAAAAAATCGTTTCCATTGACCGCGTGAAACCAGCCTACATCGCGCACGTACGTTTGTCTTTCCGCCCGCCACCACGAAATCTCAAGCCCCAGTCCTTCCACCGACTCGGTGTGCACCGTCAGCAGGAATGTCTCATGGGTGCCGCGCTGTTCACTGCCATTCTACTTTCCTCTCGATGGGCAGGAGCCCTGTAGCGGCACTATCGTCGTCAGCAATGCTGCTTCGCCTCGGCTCGTGCCATGCTCTCGCGCTGGCTACGTGTGGCCACGTGCGGAGTGGAATAAAGCAGTTGGTTCCTGGTTCCCGGCCTGTTCGCTTCGTCTGCGTCGCGCTCCGTTAATTTGTAGAGGGCTTAGTGTCTGTCCCTCTACAACTCAATTATTGTTAACAGCTTGTTCTTGTACAAAGAGCAGATTTCTGACAAGACCTTATATCCACAAATCCATGACGAGGACGCATATTCACATTTCGTCCTTTCGTCGGACCATCATTCCTCAATGTTGTATTACCAAGAAAAGAATGGACAGACCTTCGCGCTGCTGCTGTAGGAGCGCGAGGACAAGGACCAAGGAGCAAATACCCCTTCAGGTGCTTCAATGCAAAAATCACCAGTAATCAAACCCGAACCCTCCTTTAAAGCTCCATCACAGGTGGATTTCGAGTTTTGAAAAAAAAAGTTCCCTAGGCCCGCTCTAAATCGATGACCATATTCAAACTAATTTCAGGTTTCTCTCTTTTCTTCTGGGTAAAAGCACCACAGCGAAATCCATGCCGCAACACTCCATATCCAATGCCAGAGGTGCACTTTTGCGCCCTTGAATCACACTACCAACTCTGGCAGAATGCGAAAAACACTCGCTCAGTGGCTCACATGTTTATCATGACAAAGGTCCACCAAACAAGAGAACATCTGATAGCGATAACAGCTCAGTTAAGGGAAAATTTTGTTACGACGGCCTCGGGCGTTGGCGTTGATAAACCCATAAAAAGGGTCCAATCTTAATACCGCTGTAATGCATGACAAGAAGATGTTAGGCGTCATTTCTGCTTTGCGAATGGAAAGGAAGAGAAATACAAACGAACGATAGTCTAATATGTGCACTGAGCTAAGCACCATGAATCTGAAAAACCTTCGCTTTGAAAACGGCGGATATTTCAGCCTGTGGATATCGGGCAGCTTGCTAGTTCATTTTTATCCTGTCTTGTCATTCTTGGTATTACAAAAATAGCATGCCCTGCCAATTATCTGTGCTGAACGAATCTATCTTCTGGCGAACCAAGAAAAGGTAAAGTTTGGTCAGAGAACCTTGCCGTAATCTCGCAACACATGGATAGTGGTGATTACCAAATGTGAAGTGTCCACTATCCCTTCAGTTCAGAGAAGCTTTCAGTGTTCATATCTGCGGCTTTCGCTTTCCTTCTAGTCATGTCCTGAAGTTCTTTGTTGTTCTTATATTTTCTGCCACACTGCACTTAAATTGTTGCTTCTTTTTTTTCCACGACGTAGCGTGCGTGGATTTGTGATAATTTCAAATTAGAAAAAAACACTTTGCTCACGGTCGGCTGGACAAATTTTCGACGTCTGTTTATGCCCCGGTAATTAAATTCCGCGTCTTTTCCTCTTGCTTATGCTGTGTTATTGGAGCGCCAGCGAGCCCCTCGAAATTAACAGGCATTGCATCGACAGCACTCACATGCAGACAGTCGTGGGATGTCGTTTCTGCTGAAGGACGAATCCCAACATAAAAACGTAATAACCGTTTATTCGATTAGCGATCGCCGCGGACGATCGTACCAACGCTACACTCGTCCCGGTAGCGGAAGAAAAAAAGCCGCTCTTTCCAGCCGGGCAGCCTGATTTTGCAGCCACCGTCGGGGATGCATGCCTCGGTTGACGCAGCGGAGGCGCGGTGTTTTGGCGCTGCTTTGAACTGTCGATGGAAACGCTCGATCATCCTGTTGACGCAGCTGTGACCCATACAAATATGTCCTATGGCCGGCTATAGAATTTTGGTTCAAATAGCTATAGACCTTTCCTATTTCTGTCTATAGCTGTCTATACAGGCTGATATATTTTTCTATAGAGAGCTTAAGACAATTTTATGGTTCCAAAGCTATAGCTTTAGTGGCATAGATTTTTCAATAGCTGGCAATAAGCACCTCTATAGGTGCTTATAGACGTTCATAAAATGCCATAGACGGACATAGTTTTTTCCATAGACGCCCACAGGACTTTTTTGTATGGGGGCGCTGCGTTTTATCGGTAACGCAGTCCAGCGTGTGGCCGTGATACGGTGGGCCGGATTATAACAAGGCGCAGAGTGCGCGGAAATATGCGCCGAGTGTGTCGCCACACAGTGAAGCATGAAGCGATGAAAGAGCATGTTTGCGATATGAAATTTGAGAGTTTCAAGAGGTTCTGGTCAGTCAGAAGCACATCTCAGCACATCTCAGAGGTACATTTTGAAAGAATTTCAAAATTTACCGCTTATTCTTGCATGTGCGTACCTATCAGAGCAAGGAGGAGCACTCAAAACGAAAGTTTTTCTTTGTGCATAAAAAATGATACATGTCAGAAGGACAGTATTTTCAGCGACATTGCTAGGAATTCACGTTAATGATTAGGAGAAATAGTAGAGCCTTACACACATGGTGAAGAGGTATTCATTTGACGCGCTAATTAGGTGAGAAGCTGTGTTTAAATTTTTGTTTTTCCTTTGAGTGTTGAATTCAATATTATGGACGAAATATAAAAAAAGCTGCTTAACTTTAGCGCTTCATCTGCTTCAAGCTTCCTTCAGTTCTTCCTTAAATGAAGGAAGAACTGAAGGGAGCCATTCTAATTTTAAACCCATCCTTGGGTGCTCTTCGGGTAAGGGGGTGCTTAGAGTGACGAAGATCCCCTTATACGCGTCCGCTGCCGAGAATATGCGTCTAATAAAAGAGATATACCTGCCAAGTAAAAAAATCGCGAAAATATGACTTTGCTTTTACATGGCGGTACGCGCTTATCGGCGCTAGTTTTGCATTTTGAGCCTATTTTTCAAACTATATTTTGATGGGCCGAAAAACGTAGTTCGTCTCGCACTGCCAAATTATTTTCGGACCCCGGCAGAAGTTAATATTTGTATTTACCTACTGAAGATGGGTACACGTGCATATTGCCAAGCGCAAACTAGACCGCACGGAAGATAAGCAAGGCAAAGTTTATCAAACCGCTGGTGTCAGATACGAAGTGCAGAATAGACGATGCCATCATTTCGAAATGAAACTCATTTTGAAAAAAAATTAAACTAAATTTTGAACTTTGCGGCGCATAAGCTTCCCGAGTCCCATTACTGCGATAGCGCATGGCGAATCGTTTCAAACATGCGTTCAGGTTAAAAGCGAGGTAAAGAAGCATGAAGTTTGCGTTCTGGTCATGTAAAGAAAAGAATGCTTCAAAAGAGGACTCAGGAATGGCTCCTTAAGAAAACGAAGAGAAAAAACAATGTGCACGAGGCTTGAGGGGGGCGTCCGTCCTCTAGGTAGCATTTCGACAAAAAGGTCAGTCTTCGCTTAGGAAAGGTGTTCATCACTGGCAGGTGATAAATGGGGCCGTTGCTCAGAGGAAAAAGCACTGGTGAGAATAAGGAGGGTGTGATGGGTGAAGGCTGGTGAAATCGGGAACGTGATCTTGAAATAACTGTTGTGTAGTCATGAGTGCTGTCACACGTGGCATTGAAAAGAGGTTAGTGCGGTGGACTTGACGCAACTGCGATAAGGAAATACACAAGCTGAGCCGAAGAAAATTCAGGGAATTGTAGACAGCAGTGAGATGGTAAATTTCAACTTGTAAAAGACGTTGTCCAGGAACGGAAGCTTCGATAGGTGGCAGCGGAAGAGGAAGTTGGGTTGACCTTAAGAAACCGCGATAACGAGATTTTAACTAAAAGAAACTTTTGTAGAAATTGGCTACTTTGTGGAGACACACCCACAGCGCGAAAGTCACGAACACATATGAACACAGAACTCTAAACTAAATACGAGGAAGTGAATAATTGAAAGAGAAAGAATGACAGAAAAAGATAGGAGAATCAATGGCATAGTAATGCGCGTTTCACATCAGAAAATGCATGAACCAAACAGAAAAGAGAAAAATACAGAAAACAAGAGACAAGAAAGGGGAGAGGAAGTGCGAGAGCCAAGGTCCACTAAGAACTGATTGCAGAAGGTGCAGAGCACAACTTAAGTAGATAAGTATAGGCAGAAAAAAACAAAAAAGAAATAGGGAAGAAAAAGAAATGGAAGGAAATGAAAACGGAAAGAAAAGAACGTTAACAGAAAAGATACAAAGGCGGTATCCAGTACTGGCAAGACGCGTATGACGTTATTTTCTCTTTGGGCAACAGTTTTGCTCTGACCAGGCGTGAGACATCAGTAAAGATATAAGTTGGCGACAAAATCTGCCCGAGAAATTCTTAGGGCCGATTTTGTGAGCGCTTTTAAGATTATACGGCTTCCTTACCTATCACGAGAAGTCCCCTATGCTTCATTATCTTTAGTAAGAGTTAAAGGAGCTATTGAATTTTTGAATCGTCCTTATCCGCCCCTTGAGCAAGGAAGTGTTTAGAGTGACGAGGAGCCACTTCGCCGCGTCTAACGTCGAGAATGTGCGCCTAATTATAGAAATTTGTGTGTTTAAATTATGAAAAACCAAGAAAACATCAATAATTTCTACTACTTTCGAATTACGTTGTAGCGCCCTCTCTTGGGCGGCGCCGACAACCCGGCTAGCGCGCGCCACCCTGCGAAGAGAATAAACACGGCACCTTTGTCGTGGCTCGTGCAGCCACGGCTGGCAGTTCTGTTCTGGAGTCGGCTCGTAGCAGTGGTCTCGTTTCCTTTGCTCCTGAGGCGTTAAGCCTACATTGTGGTGACCAGTTGAGCCGCGCCTTCTCCATCAGCTGAGTTCCTGGATGGCTTACTGACAGAACCCAGCCTTCGACCCGCCGCTTCCGGCGCTCCGGCCTCAAGGCGTCGGCGGGTGGTTCACTCAATTCGAGGCAGCGCTGTACCTGAACGGCATCACCACCCAGCCGTTCAAACACGCCGTCCTCTGCGATATCCTCCCGCCCGACCTGCTGCGCCTACCTGCCTGACTTGCCTTGGGCAGCCGGCAGTACGACGAGCTGCGCGCTGCCATTGTGGAGGACTTCGGCGTCTCCTATTGCCCGCTGCCGCTCTACGACGCTGCAGATCCCCTGTAGCCACCACCAGCAGCTGGCGCAGGATCAGCCTCGGTCTCACCCACGCCGCCTTCGCCCCAGCCCTGCCCGCATCGGCAGCCCCTGGCCGCTAGCTCCCCGCCACTCCTCCTCTGCGTCTCCGGCGCCGCCGTCCATCGTCACGACTCACGAGCCCTTCCGGCAGGCTCGGAGCTCCCGGCGCCCCTGGCCCCACCTTCGGCCTCGGCTCTCCCGGCGCCGCCAGCCCTGCCGGCGTCTCCTGCCCACCAGGTGTCATCAGCTCTCTCGACAGCCTCGGCATACCCAGCGCCTCCAGCCATCCTGGCGGTCTCGGCCCACCCGGTGGCCTCGGCTCTCCCGGTGCTCACGGATCTCTCGGCGGCCGTGGCACTCCCGGCAGCTGCGCCACTCCAGGCGCCTCCTATTGCCGCTACCTCGCCAGCGTCCTCCTACGTGCACGGCTCGGCGCCAAGGGCGCCACTCGTGCGGACGCCCGTCACGTTCAAGTCAATCGCTCCAAGGCTGTCTGTGAGCATGTCCCAGCACCCCATGCAGTCCACCACAGCTACTTCCTACCTGGAATCTCGATGCGCCTCCCGTAGCCGCCCCTCGGGGTACCAGGCAGCTCAGCCCGGCGTCAGCTGCGCTACACACCTAGCTCCCTCTGCTGCACCACCTCTCATGCGTCGGCCAACAGCTGCTGCACCTGCACCACCGGCACTTGGTGCATTTCGCAGGCCGACCCGGATGACCCATCTTCTTCACATTCCCCTCCGCGTCCCTCGACGCCCTCCGTAAGCTCGGCCTCAACGACACAGCCAGAGTCGCCCTCCTGAGCCTCACCTTCAGACCCCGGCCGGCCTGCACGACTCTTGACTGATACCGACTAATCGTCTAGGCAGGAGGGGGGAGCCCTGTAGCGACCCTCGCCTCCCGGACCAGCCCTGGAACGACTCCCAGCGCCGCTTGACCTAGCGCTCGAGTGCCATCGCCGGCCCTCCGTCCGTTTCGACTTCCAGTCTAGGCGGGGGGCCCTGTAGCGCCCTCACTTGGGCGGCGCCGACAACCCGGCTAGCGCGCGCCACCCTGCGAAGAGAATAAAGACGGCACCTGGTCGTGGCTCGTGCAGCCACGGCTGGCAGTTTTGTTCTGGAGTCGGCTCGTAGCAGTGGTCTCGTTTCCTTTGCTCCTGAGGTGTTAAGCCTGCAACGTTTTCTTATGTGTGCTCGTTTTACATTTTACGCGTATTGTTTCAATGCTCTCGATGGTTTGGCAGAAAAACATAGATGGTCTGGCAACGTCCCATTGTTAAGAGTGCAGCTATAGAGGCTAGAAGTTTTGACTAGTGTCGTGAGCAGGCGCCCTCGCCAGCCGCCGCGCCGAAGCCTGTTTCGATGCTAGCGTAGGTGGCGCTGTTCGCGGCAGGCGAGTTAGGCGATTAAGGGAAGAAACAGCGCAATGAAACACGGACACACGAAGAACGGACACACACGAGCGCTGACTCACACAGAGTTGTGAGTCAGCGCTCGTGTGTCCGTGTTCTTTGTGAGTCAGCGCTCGTGTGTGTCCGTTCTTCGTGTGTCCGTGTTTCATTGCGCTGTTTCTTCCCTTAAATGCATTACCAACTAGCCCGGAACCTTGCTCTTCTGAGTTAGGCGAGCAGAGAAGCCGATGCCGCCGCCGCAGCTCCTCGTGTCGCTCGTCGAGTGAAAGCGCGTCTTTCTGGTGCGCTTCCGCTTCGCTAATCTGTGTCTGCATTGTGACCACGATATTGTTTATTGTGTTAATCGAAGCGCATTTCCATCTTTCCAGCATTAGCCCAGGAAATCAAGTGCAAGGTTCAACATCTCGTGGACAAAACAAGGAACCTTCATTTCATTTCTGATTTTCCTAACATCGTAAAATATATAAGGAATGCATTTACTTCTAAGGGAGTCCAGATCCTAGGCGGTAATGCATACGTCGGCGTTATCAAAGAAGCGTGGAACTTGACAAAGACGCGCTTACATTGAAAGTCATGCCACATTTAACTTTATCCCATTTGCAGCCGAATGCATTTGACAAAATGAGTGTCTACCTTGCCTTCCAGCTGTTAAGTGATGAGGTTATGAAAGGACTTTTTTTTTTTACAAGGATAAGCTAGACAAAATTTTTCGTACAACTGATCCAACAAAACGATTTCTGAAGCTCATGGAACGCTTGATATTTGTCATGACATCAAGGGTGCTCTCCAAAGGGCTTCGCCCAGAGGCAGCAAGTGCGAGAATTCTAGAATTTCTAACCTTCTTGAACGAATGGGAACGGTATGCCGCTCAGCACGGCGGTGGATTTCTCAGTGCAGGGACTGCCTTCGGACTTAGTGACGCTGAAAAGCACACTGTCACTTGTGAATTATGTGACGTCATCACTAAAATACAATTATTTCCTGACAGCCAATTTGAGCCAAGACAAACTGGAGAATTTATTTGGAATTGTAAGACAATCATTCGGCTGCAATGACCACCCCTCTCCAGAGCAGTTTTTGCTTATAGTAATAACCTTGCCTTCTACAATAATTGGCAAAGCCGCCAAAGAACGGAAATTCACCAGCTGAGGTTGTAATTTCTCTTCTGCAGCCCTGTGATGCAAGGAAAGAAAAGGCGGCACACATAGCAAGCCTACTTGATGACCTGTTGGACGAGGGAAACCTGGCACATGCTTCAGCAGTGCTGCAAGAGCAGGACAGCATGTTTGACCATAAAGGCTGCGTAGAAAAGAAAAGCAACAGCCGACTCATTTTATATGCCATGGCTACGTTGTCAGGAAATCACTGAAAAGGTTCCCATGCCCCGCATGTGCATCTGCCTTGGCTATTTAATTTGCCCCTACAGGCTGATAAAAATGAGATCTAGAATGCCTCACTGACGAGGCAGGCTGACCATGGAAGTTTGGTGTACGCTCCAAAGCGCATTGAAGTGCTAGTAACTAAACTAGAAAATGCATTCACTGCCTTTTTCAGCAGAAACGAGCTGCATGCTGGGAGCATGATGTTGTTTTTACATTTTCTACAAGGGCATGAACTCCAAGAAGTCCGCGGCAACGAGCACTCCCGCGCTCTTACAAGGGATGTGATTAAGTGTTATGTTTGACGAGGTTGCATTTTTTTACTAAGGCAATGAGCAAATATAAGGCGTCCAATCGCGAGAAGCAAAACTAAAACTGCTCAAACTGAGGCGATGCCGATGTAACTGCATCAGTGAAATGTTCCTGTAAATAAACATTGCGTTAATATGTTCTGTTCCCTTATTTATGTGATTACATTAATGTATTCGGGGCTGTAACGACCATCCGTGAATGGTGCGTTCCACACGTGAGGCCGTAATTTCGCTCATTCGTTATATACAAGACGCGCTCAATTTCTTGGATGACGAGCCTTTCTTGTTTCTACGCATGTCGTGTTGTGCTCGTTCATTTCCCTTCGTCAGTGACTTGTTGCGCACCTTTTTCTTGTTCCTTTTCCCGCGAAAATGTGTTAACCAAAGCATAAACAAGCAAAATTATAAGCGCTCGCGGCTTCAACAGTCTATGCCCAACAACACTCCTGCTAGCTGCAGCGCCATCTGTGAGCCGTCATTGCAAATTATTTCCTCTCCGCTGGCGCGTTCACGACACTAGTCAAATCTTCTAGCCTCTATAGTGCCGCGGCAGCAAAGAATGTTCGCTGTGGCACTGTCAGCTCAGTGTTGCTGGAGTCGCCGAAGACGGTTTACAGCGCAAACGCTGAGCGAGTTGTGCGTGTGGAGCCTCGGTTCAGGTCAATGAACAATGTAAGAAACCATGAAGTTAGTGATGTGCCTACTTTAAGAAAAAAGGCGCTCTAAGGGAGGCCTCAAGAAGGGCTGCTTAGTAGAGGATATTTAAAAATTGACCGAAACAGTGTGAGCCGCTGTTCAGAGATCCTCACTGAGGCGAACCGTGGTCTAGAATTGGTCCTGCTGGCCGCAAGGTTATAAATTTATAAATTAAGAACGCCTTGGTTGGTAACCTGATATCTTAGCCTGGTTAACGGGTAGCCTGATCTGGGAACGAATATTTTATGCTCCGAAGTTGTCTTTAAACCTTGTTTCATGTGTCAGCACGGTGTCCTTTCACTCTCGCGCGCCGTAAGTTTCCTTTCGCGTCGATGCATTGTGTCGATGCAAGGAAGAGCATTGAAGAATGAGCATATCATTAGACGACATGCAGTTAAAGCTAGTATTTATGTCGACGACGTAGTCTCTCACCGTGCTCCTAACCATAGTGTCGTTTTGCAAATGTTGGCAGGTGTTAAATCTTGCTGAAGACGAATATCTTATTTCATAGGGGGAGGGGAGGGGGGGTTCTTGTCGAATTTACTGTGCGCTGAGATATCTCCGAGTTTTTTGTTTCGTCCGTATGTCACCCTTCGTGCCTCCGAAAGTACATTATTGAGACGGTTGTTGCTATCCAGCTGCGAGTGGTACGACTTTTGTCCGCAAAGTTTCGAGACTGATTTATTTTCTTCTCTAGAAACAATTCCCCAAAAACAAATGTTGGTGCGTATGTGTAGCCCCACCTTTTCGGGCTAACCCTAGCTATTTATATTCATTGCTGTGGCAGCCGCTAGGTGGCACTACATGTAGGAAAATAGTTTTAGTAGGGCAGTAGTTTTAAACCGAGTTAAGGGTAGAAAGGCTAGCGGAAGTGTGTGTGCCGAAGGTTTTTGCGTAGAAATTTTGGAAGGCTTTTACCTTGCGTATTGCTGAAAGTTTTTGGTGTAGGATTTTTGGCGGGCGTTTACGTTGCGTAGTGCCGAAGGTTTTTGTGTAGGAATTTTGGTGGGCTTTTACGTTGTGTAGTGCCGAAGGTTTTTTGTGTAGGAATTTTGGCGGGCTTTTACGTTGCGCAGTGCCGAAGGTTTTTGTGCAGGATTTTTAGCGGGCTCTTACGTTGACTAGTGCCGAAGGTTTCTTCTGTAGGAATTTTGGCGGGCTTTTACGTTGCGTAGTGCCGAAGTTTTGTGCAGGAGTTTTAGCGGGCTCTTACGTTGACTAGTGCCGAAGGTTTCTTCTCTAGGAATTTTGGCGGGCTTTTACGTTGCGTAGTGCCGAAGTTTTGTGTAATATTCTTGGCGGGTTTTTACGCATAGGAATTTTGGCGGGCTTTCACAAGGCGTAGTCGGCCGGACGATGGGTCGGCAAGCTAGGAAAGTTAAGGAGGACAAGGACGGGGAGTTAGTACAGTGCCAGGAGTGCGACCGTTGGTGTTACTTAGATGAGACAGGGTTCGGGAGCTTAGCCGAGGCGGGTGAGGCTAGCTTCGTGTGTAAGATGTGCAAGCGGTTTGGGGACGCCGTTCATGCGTTAAAAGGGGAATGGGAAGCTGGGTTTAATGCACTTAATGCGGACCGGCAGGTCGAACGAGAGGATCGGATTAAGCTGGAAGCTCAGGTCGCCGATTTGATTAAAAAGGAGGAGAATAATGCCGCCCTGTTGAAGCGAATGGTGGGCGAGAATAAAGAAGAGCGGGAAAAGCGGACCCAGCTAGAAAAACAGGTTGAAGCGCTCAGGTCGCGGCCGGCTGGGCACCCCAGTTCGGAGAAGTGTCAGGTGGAGGACGAGGCTCGTCGATCGTACAGTGCTGTAGTGCAGCGAGCATTGAGTGAGAAAAATGCGAACGAAATGAAAAAGGTTAAAGCGGGCATGGAAACTCGCGACAATAGCGTACAGCGGCAGGAGAGTCAGCTAGAGCGATCCGGAGGCCAACAGATGGAATTAGGAAGCGAACGTTTGGGGCACAGGAGAGTTCTGGTGGTCGGGGACTCGAATGTAGCGAGGGTTGAGGGAGGCGTTCTGACGGCAGTGAAGGCAGACAGGCGGGTGCAGGTGGAGGCTCAGTCGGGAAAGTGCATGGTGGATGCAATGGCCAGAGCCCGGGAGGTGGTGGTGGGTAGCATGGATGGCGAACACCTTGTGGTCATCCATGCTGGTCTCAATGATGTACTGCAGGGGAGGAGCCAGAATCTTGAGACGCAGTTGGAGGTGGGGATGCGTAGGCTTAGAGAGGCCTCTGAGAGTGTGCATGTGACCATATGCACAATCCCAGAGGTCCAGAGGCAGGCTCGCGAAACGGAAAGGAGGGTCGTGGAGACTAATCGGGTAATTAGGCTATTGAGTCGACGACTAAGATACGAGGTGATGGAGGTCAACAGGGAAGTGTACGAGGTTAGGCCCCACCCTTTTGCACAGGATGGCATCCACTACGGTGGTGCCACTGGCAAGAAGGTGGGTAGTAGGATAGGTCGCCAGGCAACAGCTTTTTTGGGGGGACCCAGAGCTCTGAAGGAACCAGTGTAGAGAAGGAAGAATTAAGATCAAACGGACAATGGAACCATAGGGGAAGAAAGAGACGCAAGCGCCATTGCCAAGTTAATTCAGATATAGGTTTCATTAACATGCAAGGTGGCAGGAATAGACTGAAATGGGAGGAAATAGAAGAACAGTTAAGACAGGAGGAATTAATGGTATATGGTTTAGCGGAAACACATCTTAGAGACATGGAGCAACCACCCTGTAACCCAGACTACGCATGGGAATATTGCAATAGAACAGAGGGCAGCAGAAAGGGAGGTGGAATTGGCGCATTCATTCATAAAAGTATGAATTTTCAAAGGGTTAGACTGGGATGCAGGGAACATTTATGGCTAAAAGGAACAGTGGCAGGCAAGCAAACACTCCTTGGCTTTGTATACCTGTGGACAGGGGTTAATGCCAAAGAGGAAAAAAGGAAAATGTTAGAATGTATTGCAAGCGACATTGATGACCTAGGAGGACAGGGCGAGATAATTATATTAGGCGACATGAATGCACACATAGAAGACCTGGATGGGTACACGGATTCGACAGGAAGCATGCTGCAGGACATGTGTGACAGGCATGATTTAGTTGTATGCAACAGCACCGAGAAGTGTGAAGGGCTCATAACATGGGAGGCGGGGAGTCTGCACTCGACGATAGATTATGCACTAATGTCACAGAGGATGTATAACAGATTAGGGGTAATGAGCATAGATGAAGATGGTTCCAGAAGTCTAGGTAGTGACCACAAGCGTATCAAGTTGAGCTTCAGAAGAAAAAGCAATGTAGGACTGAATCAAGATAAACAATCAGGGGGAAATTTTTACTCAGAAAAGCAATTGGAAGTAGCAGCCAAACAAATCGAGAAAGTAATTTTTGAGGATAGTGAAACAGAATGGACTTATACCAAATTAACTCGATTACTGGAGCTAGAGCTAGCTAAGGTGCGAGTAAAGCTAAAAGGGAAAAGATGCAAACCCAAGAGTTGGTGGGATGAGGAGGTCAAGAGGGCAATAGAAAAGCGCAAGGAAGCATCCAGGGAACACAGATATTCCAAGAAGAGGGGGGAACCAAAACCCGAAGTAGACAGAAAATGGGATACCTTCATAAAGTGTAGAAGGGACGCATCCTATTTGATTAATGAGAAAATTAGAAGAAAGGGTGCCCAATGGATGTCAAAAGTAAATAAAAAGGATAGAAAAGCAGCCCAAAAATTCTGGAAACATCTAAATGCAATGAGTAATAAAACTAGGCTGGAACAAAGGTTTATTGTTACAGATGAGGGTATTCGACTAGAAGGGGATGAAGCAATAAAACACATAGGAACAAGGATGACGGAAAAATTTTCAGCAAAGCACGTGGTACATAATTTATCGAAGGAGGATAGACCGGTTACAGCAATAGCTTCACTTGAGCAAGGAGAGTGGGAAAGGGTAGAGAAGAAGGTTCCTAGTGGCACATCAACAGGACCAGATGGTATCCCGATTATGTTGATAAAGAAGTTAGGACCAAAATCCAAGCAAACATTAATACAGGTAGTGAACAAAACGATAGTGGATGAGAAAGTCCCCGATGAATGGCGATTAAGTAGAATGAACATGATATATAAGGGAAAGGGGGACAAAGCAGACGTAAGTAACTATCGCCCCATAACAGTGACGTCTGTGGTTTACAGGGTGGTGATGCAAATTATAAAGGATAGACTGCAGGCTTGGGTGGAGAACGAGGGGGTGCTAGGGGAACTACAGAATGGGTTCCGGAAACAAAGGAGGTTGGAGGACAATCTATTTTCATTGACACAGTGTATAGAAATTGCGGAAAAGGAACATAGGCCCTTATTGCTAGCATTTCTGGATATTAGGGGAGCCTATGACAACGTTACTCAGGAGCATTTGTGGGACATATTGGGCACATTGGATGTGGAAAATGGAGTAATTAATCTTTTAAAAGATATATATATAGAGGTAACAGAGTGCTCATAAAATGGGAAAAAATTGTATCAGGGCCTGTAGAGATACAGCGGGGGCTTAGACAAGGATGTCCTCTGTCCCCTTTGTTGTTCATGTTGTACCTGCAAGGTTTGGAGGCCAAGCTAGAGGGGAGCGGACTAGGTTTCAACCTATCTTTTTTCAAGCAAGGGGAATTGATTAAACAGACATTACCGGGACTAATATATGCGGACGATATAGTGATAATGGCTGACAACAAGGAAGACCTGCAGAAGTTGTTAGACATATGCAGTACAGAGGGAGATAGATTAGGCTTCAAGTATAGTAAGGAAAAATCTGCAGTCATGACATTTAATGAAGAGGGCGGCGAGCATAGAATACAGGAGTTCGTGCTAAAGGTAGTGAATGAGTACAAGTATCTTGGGGTGTGGATAAATAACAGTGTTGAGTATCTGACAGAGCATGAAAAATATGTAATGAATAAAGCTAGTAGGAATGCAGCTGTCATGAAAAATAGGGCACTGTGGAATTACAATAGGTATGAGGTGGTAAGAGGGATCTGGAAAGGGGTGATGGTCCCTAGCCTGACCTTCGGGAATGCGGTCCTGTGTATGAGGCCAGATGTTCAAGCAAGGCTGGAAATTAGGCAACGGGGAGTAGGGAGGTTAGCTTTGGGAGCATATGGCAATACACCAAATCAGGGGGTACAGGGTGATATGGGATGGGCGTCTTTCGAGAGCAGAGAGGCTAGCAGTAAGATAGCATTTGAGGAACGATTGAGAAGGATGGAGGAAAAGCGGTGGGCTAGGAAAGTTTTCAGATACTTGTATATAAAGGATGTTGACACGAAATGGAGAAAGCGAACTAGAAAATTGACAAGCAAATATCTGGACAGCAGTAAGGGGGCAAATCAGCAATTATCGGTTAAGAAAAAGGTTAAAGGAACAGAGAGAGCTTTGTGGAAAACAGGGATGCTGACGAAATCGGCACTAGAAACATACCGGACCTTTAAACAGGAAATTGTCAAAGAAAATATCTATGATAATTGTAGGGGAAGTTCTTTGTTGTTTGAGGCCAGGACTGGAGTTTTGCGGACTAAGACGTATAGAGTCAGGTACCAGGAGATAGACACTTTGTGCATTGCGTGCGGAGAGGAGGAGGAAACGGCTGAACACTTGATACTTTTCTGTAAAGGGCTTCACCCTACAGTGGAAGGCAGCGGGGCTGACTTACCCAAGGCATTGGGGTTTAGGGATAGTGAAGGGAAAGTGGATTTTAAGAGGTTAGAAGTAACCAAGCGAAGGTTATCTGATTGGTGGCTAAAAGCAAGACAGGAGTAAAATTTCACAAGACATGGCTAGGTGGCTTGAGCCACCGCCCTATGTAAAGGGTTCAGCCGTATCCATCCATCCATCCATCCATCCATACGTTCTCACTGGTCGTCTGCGCATTCGAGTGTGAGTGAATGTTGAGATGGGGACGTCCATCTTGAACAGCGTGTAAACATAAAACTCCCTGTGAAGCTTGGCAAGACAGCCACACAGACGTATGAGCTCCTTCGTGAAGCATACGGCAATGAGACATTATTGCGGGCGTGAGATTTCGAGTGGCACAAGAGGTTCGTTTCGGGGAAAATGTCGGTGGCAGACGACACAAGGCAGGGGCGCCGGTCAACCCCTCGGAGTGAAAACAACGTGGCTCGGATCAGGGAAATCTTACAGCAAGACTGCACAATTACACTCCGCATGCTAGCAGATGCTCTCGGCATTAGTAAGACAACATGCCGCCAAATTTTGTGTGGGAACTTGGTGAAACGAAAGCTGAATGCCAGAGTTGTGCCGCACTCCCTCACACAGGACCAGAATGACTCGCGGACATCAGTGAGCGCTGATTTACTCTCCGAGGCAAATAAAGATGCTGCATTCGTCGACAGCATCATTGTTGAAGACGAAACATGATGTTTTCAATACGAACCTCACACAAAGAGGCAGAGCGCCGAATGGCGGTCCAGGAGGTCTCCGGCGTCAGGAACGGTGCGTCTACAGAAGACCAAAACACAGACGATGCTGGTAGATGTTTTCAATGCCAGAGGTGTCAGACACCACGAGTTCGTCCCACAAGGACAGGCGGTGAATCAGGAGATTTATATCCGCGTGCTCCAACACATGCGTGAAGCACTACGATGCCGTCGCCCTGACTTATGGGCATCTGGAGAATGGAGCCTTCTCTACGATAACCGAAGGCCGCACAATGCTCTCAGCCTTACAAAATTTCTCATCAAGCACAACATTACTGTATTTCTCCATCCGCCATACTCGCCTGACCTCTCCCCATGCGATTTTTTCCTGTTTCCTCATGTAAAGAGAGCCCTAAAAGGTCGCTGGATGATGAACGTGGAGGCCATTCAAGACGCGACGACAAAGGAGCTGACAGCCCTGCCAAAAAAAAAGCGTTTTTCAACTGTTTCCAAAATCTCAAGAAGCGTTGGAAGCTGTGTATAGGCTATAAGGGAGACTATTTCGAAGGTGTGCTACACAAATTTCAATGTTGAGCGCATTTTTTAATGGACTCAGTCTCGGTACATTACGAACAAAGGCTGTATTTCGACAACAGATTGTATTTGTTAGAAGGGGCATTTGAGCGTCTCGCTACAAATGCAGGGAATAGCTCCATGCCACCTCTTGGTCGTCTTTTAGATACATTTCCTTGTTCTAGACAAGTTAATAACTAGAAAACCTCATTAAATATGTTCTCTCAAGCTTTTTATCAATTAATGTTTTTAAAGTTTTCGTTTGTTTCTAAAACTGGGTAATGTCACTACATAATCTTCCATGACGAATTTCCTATGAAATATGGCTTGCCCACGGTTGCATTGGATGTTGGCGCATCCTAGAGCGACGCAGCTGCTCAATACACGCTGTTTCTGCATCACAGAAGGCACGATGCTGCCACCTGATCCTGCCAGTAGCTGCGGCCGCTGCGGTAGGCGCTGTCAGGCGGAACCTGTTTTGCCTACCGCACGAAAGTAGCTACTGACATCAGCACCACTGCATCTTCGGGACGTCGAGCCGCGAAGAGGTGTATAGCACGCTGTTTCCATCGCTACCCTCATGAACATTTTTAATTACTATACCTCAGCTATACAGCTTAGACGAGCTTAGAAAAGCTATAGCTTAGAGCTATAGAGATAAGACAAATGAAGCTGGCACTATCAGAATAAGGTGTCTTTACTTCGCATCTGAGATCTGGTTACACCTATAGATATTGCATTATTTGTAATACTGCCGGATTTTCTGTCTGTCTCTTGTTCAGTATTTCTTTTTTGTGAGTACATTTTGGTGATGAAGTTAAAGTTAAAAATAAAAGCGACAAATAAATAGGGTCAGTGCTGTGAAGAAATGCTTCTAAATTATCTAACGAACTGACCGCCACTGATTTTGTTGCCATCGTTCACATAAAGTCTAAAAGCGAAGATGTTGCACGAGCTCAAAGCATTGAAGACACTGCCGGCACCTAGTGGTGACAGTCTGAATCTGCCTTTCTTATTTTCAGGGCATAAATATTGGACTGAACGCCCAGAAAACCATCATCCCGCAGGAAAAAAAAAATTATTCCCATACTGCATTGTAAAAAGGAAAAAAAAGCTACATCAGGCAAAAAGCAATTCATGTGTGGATATTACGCGGAGTCACAAGTCACAAGTATTGTTATCTGCTGACGTACTATTTTTTTCGTTTCACCACGTTTTCTGGCAAGTAAAGCGCTTTTGTTGCGATTAAAGTCCTTTTACCTTTGACATCTAAATACCGCCAAAAATATTTTTGTGATGAACATTATTTCGATACAGAAAAAGTTTTCCATCCTCACTCCTTAGTCCTTAGTAGTCACTTGTCAGAACTGCTCCTGCAGAGGCGCAACGAGAAGATAAACAATGAACTCTAATTTTTTCTCTTTAATCTTGCTCTACACTGCCGCTTTTGTTTCACGCTTTGAGTACTCAGCTGTTCCCTTTAATAGCAACCTATGATCGTTCCTTAAACAGTGATAAAATACTGGTACCGGAAGGGCCCTCTTCTGTAGACCTCAGAATAAAATTTATAAAATCAGTTTGACTCGCTATGTCTTGTCTGATAATTATGTTCATGGTGCTTTTAAAAGCTCAAACCAATGTTAGGCTTCGCAAACTCTTGTCAAACTACCATAGAGAGAACCGAATTTCGTGTCCTTTGCAACGCTTCCAGAAAATGAAGATTTGTTTCTTTCACTTTTGTACTGGTGCCTACTTCTACCATAGTTTCATCAATAGTTTAAGGTCACGTGATTTTTGTTTAATTTGTTGTTCAGAGTCTTGCTCGTATTTGCATCTACCAGCTTTCGGCGTTACGTTTCGGCACTGACTTGCAAGCAGCAAGGCGGCCAGTTTTCGCGCCACTGCGAAACCCATGCAGTAGTAGTTGTTTTCGCTTCACCACATTTCTAAAATCCTTCAAAAATTCATAGCAGTTGGCCAGAATACTGGCGCGGATAACAGCAAGTATAATGGGCATGTTCTAGCCTTAACGTATGATGATGTCCTGATAATTTGCTCAGTGCCGTTTGTTGGCGAGTTTATGTTTTAGAAGAAAGTAAAGGGTAAATTTCTGCTCCGCCAATTCCATTTGGTTTCTGCAAAATACCTTGGTGCGCCAAGTAAAAGAATTAAATATAATGTGTCACTGTCCGCGACACTGAAATAGGCATCCCAAAAGAGTGTAAAATAAGACAACTTAGCCGATGCTTATTCCTTGCCTGTATACTGCAACAAAAGAACGGCACCTGACAGATGGCTTTAACGAATAACGGGGAGGAAGGTCCACTCGCCAAATCCTGTTGGCATTGATTTGTTTTCGACAAGGAGCGCAACGGCTGCCTTGAGCAAATAGATGACATTAGTTCTAAATGAATCTTAGAGATGAAAAAAATAATTTTTTTGTTCAGAATTCAAGCAGGAAAGCATCCCAAGAACCAAAATTGCCACTTTCCAGCAAGGGCTAATAGCGAGAAGTGCCCATGTACCCAAACTAGCATATACCGAGGGCATAACCAGCGCATGACCAGTCCGTGCTTAACGTAAACGTGCATTCGTTGATGACCAGTGATTTAGAAGCTCGCATCATCACACAAAAATTTTGTTTTCCTGCCTTACTGCGCACAGAGCTAGAAACAGATATCGACCTCTTTTCAGTTTGTAAACACAGCTGCACATGTTGAAGAGAGGGGCTCCTCAAGGCGCTTCCAGCAGAAAAACTCCTAGAACCATCGGCGTGATGTTTGGACTCGTACCGGTGCAGGCGCACAAGTGTTTGTGGCCCCTCTTTTCCTGCTCATAGATTACATGCTTCTAACGTCGAGTAGATACTTGAAGAAGAGCCAAGCTCACATGTAGCGGCACCGCAAACGGGTCCGAAAACCTGCACTCCGCAATTCATCACAACAGTCAACACGAAGCACAGCATCGCGAGGAGAGGGCTGCCACTTTTGGGAAGAATGCAAAAATCCGGGCCTTTTGCGTAGAAGGTGCGGGTTCAGTACTGAAGAACACTTTTGCTCGTAATGAGGATGTTAAGCGCTCTAAGTAAACCTTTTCTTTTCACTGTACTGAGTTTTAAGTTTTGGTTTCGCCATTGATAAGGCAGCACCTTGGTGCACGCTCAAAATACATCACCAAAAAACATCAGTGCCACATTAGCGTCAGCGCCTTCTGCGGCACCACAATACTTATATGCAGCTTGGTTGGGAATTCCACAGAGAAGGAACGCAACACGCATTTCTCATGCAACCTGTGGAACCTGCCAAAATCAGTCCGTCAAAAAAGAATAGCGTGCTGGATATCTCGATATTTTCTACAGCAAGCACTAAACCAGGAGGGTGCCGATACGCATGCTAGTAGCCAAATCAAATTGAAATTTGCTTTGGAGCCCCCTTGCAGTGCTTTCAGAGCACAAAGAGGTTCGTCAAAAGATCGATACGCACTCAGGACGGGTAGCGTCGCGGTGCCGTCAGCGCTGCAGTGCCAACAATTGCCCTACGCCGTGTCGTAAAACGCAGGGCGCTTACTGTAACCCGGTAATTAGGAGCGGCGGGGTTAGATTATTAGGCTAGACGAGATCAACACGACGTGCAATCGTCCACACACGCCCCAGCTTTTGCACGCTTGAAAGATCAGGTGCGCATGAGCGGGGTCAAATTACAGGGCCTGCGTTTCAAGCCTGCCACTAAAGGGGCTGTGATACAGGACGGTTGGCACAGCGACATTTGTATGATGAGTTTGACGGCTTCCTGCTCTTTGGCATACTGCCCGTGTTGTACTCTTTATTTTGGGTGCTATGTAAAGGATTTGTACGTCAGTCAAATTGATGTGCATTCCAACCAACGGAAATTCATTTTAAGCAACCATTATCACTCGTAACACTGCTCCAAAATCACACATTGGCATATTTCTCGGTATGGAGGCCCTTAATTTGCTCTCAGTGGGAGAAATTATGCAAATTTTTGTTTGTGCTGCATTTCCAAGCTGAGAGCAAAAAGTTAGAAACAAATGGCAGAGATTTGAGTCATGTTCTGGAATGAAAATTATCGTCATTTAGGCATCTGCAAATAGTTTGCGCAAATTGTATTCCCGGTATTAGAAGGCGATATGCATATGGGTGCTATGTGTCAGAGATTGGCAAATAATTTTCTCAAACCGCACGTTTGGCCAGACTGAAAGAAAAACTAGAGATTTTTTCTACTTTCGGAAGGCTGAAAAAAGAGGTGCGCAGACTTTGTCAGAAGTTTACAATCCAGGGGGTTGCATTTAAGCCGTGTTGTGGGGTACATGTAAAATTCGTGAAAGTCTCACCCGTAGCCAAAACTCTTCCTACTGTCGGGAGATCTTGATCAGTAAGGATGCACTACAAGAGTAGGGTGTAGCTCAGAAGAAAACCCTCTGAACTTACAGGTGTACACACTCAAATCAAGCCATCGCTCTCCAAATCTCTCCCCACTTGCTAAAAAATGTGTCAAGAATTTATTGTTCTAGGTCATTATTTGATGTTGGTGTCATTTTCGGACCTTTCCTGGTCACGAAAATACCTTGTATTTTCTACATGTTAGCAAACCCTGCCTTTAAGAATTGCTTCAACTTATAATAGAGGGGTGAAAGATTCTCTTTTTTATTACATGCTCCTTCTAAGTGGAAGAAATCTCCATGCTTAGGACATTTATTTATTTTTCATATTTATTTATTTAGCAGGAGAGGGTTAAATTAAGTTTTGCACTAACTGTTTGGAAATGTCATCAAAAGATACAGCACTCAATGCAGGTGGAGAGTTCTACTGGCGCGTTATGATTGAAAAGCAGAATTTTTTATACAGTTTGGGGGTGACAAATTCTGAGAGTGTTACATTAGAATGGTTGAGACAGCATGATGCACACCCTAACAAAAGTTACACCCGTTTATCTGCTAAACGTGCGCTAATAGGGTGCTCCCGCACATTACATTCATTACCAAAGCTTTGTGACTCACTATTTTTCCTTATTACACTCTATTCCCTTCCAAAAAGGCGGTATTACGCATAACACTTTTCATTTCAACGCGACAGCGTTAAAGGCCCCGTGTCCCAGAAAATCCCGCGTCGGCGTTGTGGGCGAAAAATCACGGTTATGGCTTTGGCAAACTAGGAGACAAGTGGGCCAGCTAAATGACGTGACTTTGTGGAGTCATCACAACCTGCCCGCCGGATAGGTAGCGAACTGCACACAATGGCAAGAAGTAGTGAAATTAATGACTGGTCGCTCTGGAAAACCTCGGCCGCACAAGGCCCACCGCTGGGATCGCCTGCCATCTTACGACAGTGGCGCATTGCTTAAACGTGGCACCACTTCACCAGGATGAGTATGAGGATATCCGGGAATTTATCAACGTAGCGTAGAGAATCACTTTCTTCATATATGGGAATTAACCGATTACGCTATCGCGTCATACCCTTACGGCGCATCTTAAGTGTCCAGTCCAATTCCTTTTATGGAGTGTAGAACGAGTACGAACACGGCAGTTGATATACTCTGACAGCCATCTTAGTGCAGCGGCTCGTGAAAATTGTCTCGCCTCAGCCGCAGTCTCGCTTGTGATGAAACAGCACTCGGGACTTGCGAAAACTATTGTCTCAAAAATGCGAGAAAATGGAGAAACTTTTGGGTCTTAGATGTACTTACCTGGTTATGGCGCGTTAAAGCCCAAGATCGTCTGCGCCGAGAACGACAGACGAAAAGCCGCCAGCGCCGGCCAATGCCGCGTTTCCGCCGACGGGAGGCGGTGGCAGTATCTGTCGTATGCAGAAGCACGATGATTCTGGGCTTGCATTATGCGCAGCCAATTTTATGGTTAACGTTGTGAAACTAACCACGAGACAAAAGTTACCGCAATATGTAAGGACCCTGCGCACTTTTACCGCAAACGGGCCAGGATTTGAGGTGAGAGGATTTTTAACAACAGTAAATAGTGATGCGTGCCTCGAAATAATTGTAAATTGTTTTACAAGACATGTTTATGCTCTACCCTGATGTCAGAGCACCAAAAGCTCAAGGTAGGAGACCTCCACTAAACAGCGGTCTGCTAAAATAAGTATTTTTTACTGTGTTTACATTAAACAAAGTACTGTCCTGACTCCTGGATACCGTCTCTGCTGTGTAACGTGGGTGTGGGTACGGAACGCTACGTTGTACACCATGCTTTCGCGATTGCTCAGTTCTGACAGATTTCGCACGAAGTTTAAAAATACTTCTTCATGTGCCTGACAAAAAGATCGATCGAGAAACTGAAGTACAGTCGTTTTACAAGCTAACACGGCTGTTACTTGTCCACAAGGAGCCCGTATTGATCAGAGTGTTGCATTTCAGGACCTCCAATTTTAACGAATTGAATATATGCGGTAAGAAAAAAGTTAAGACGCCATTCAACGTAGTGGCTTCAGGATTAGTCAGGCAAGCGAGTGTTTTAGCGTTCGTTCGTGCCGCACTTCGTGCGATTTTTTTTTTTTTTTGCTGCAGCAAGTGGAGCGATCACTGTCCACGTAAATTATACGCCACACACTACCCGCCAATGAGCGTCCGTCAGTTTAAGACAGCAGATGATCAGAACAAGGCTTAATCTCACGTCGCTTGGTTAAACATGCATGCGCGGCCACTGGTTATTTTTCGCAACTTTGGCGCGATCGCTGTGCAAGCCTTCCAGCTCACGATAGAAAAACAAGATTGAACTTAATGGTAAGAGAAATGCATTCAGTTTTTAAATGTTTCCGTCGTTAGTACCGGTTGTGTTGGCATGATGGGCTAACCAAGGGCATAAAACAAACTTTTTTCGAATCGCTGGCTTGCATCATGCTTTGAGGAAATACTACTGCAGCAATAAGAAAGCTGCTCTTGATCGCGTGTAAATGAAATGTTAATATCAGCAAATTTTATGTGTATTTTGGCTTTAAGCGATAGGTGTTATCAACGGGCGCTGTTGAAAAGATATCAAATGCAAATTTTACGCGTATTAGAGGAATAATAGCTTCAGGTCTTGTTAACACAACGCATTCATTTCTATCGTTCTTCTGGACTATGTATATTTCGTTGAGTGCAGACTTTTGTTGAGCTACACGTAATCATTGTGTAGTTATCGTTATACAAAGTCACCCGTCCTGGACAAAACGCGAACCATGGAGGGCTAGGCACTTAGTGGCCTGTCTCCCCGTAGGTCGCGTTTTCTTGTTAACGGGCGCATTTCACCAAAGAAAACTAAAGAACGTCTCAGGGAAGCTCAAAGAAATCATGTACACTCTAAAAATTGTGCAAGGTCCACAAATTTATCAGGTATGTTCGTGTTTTGTCAATTACACTTGAAGCTACTTAGCCTATCATACAAGTGGGCTTTGTAATTTGGGTTCGAAATAACTACCCCCTGCTCTCAAAAAACCCACCATATTTACCGAGATCAATATTTCTTTAAAGGGTACAGAAATATCCCCCTTTGTGTGCTGTTGTTTGTACAGAATACATGGCGCCAGTATTGTTTCAGCAACTGCGGTTTTTGTACACTTCTCTCGTGTCTACAAAAATTACAATTGGCAACACTTAGTACTTAAAGGGTAAATACATTTTTCCTTAAAAAGCGTTTAAACTTGTTCTTCCATGTTAGGTTGGAGGGCGACAGCAATCGCGCAAATATCGTGGAAAACCAGGCTCCGCTGAAGCGTGGGACCCAAGGTTTGAGCCTTGCGTGTGATGCATGGAAATGGCTTCATAAAGAGGCAGAGGCTCACAGTTCGACTGAAGGATTAGGCGTTGTTCGCGGAAGTTTATTTAACGACCTTCGTTGCTTGGGAGTCCGGCACACGCTGTTGCATACAACCGCCGCAGGAAGCAAGAACTCTTAGTCGAAGAAAAACAACGTTCCCGTTTTTTTTCCTTCCTTTATGCGGCCTGACCTATATGTTGTCCTGTGCGTACTCGCCTCGCTATACTTCGGTGCACGTCCTGTATAAGGTAATGCGATTTCTCTCGGAGAAGAAATTTGCGTTTCGTAATGGAAATACATAATGAAATGCATAATGAAACGCTTGCTCCCGCTTTTTGTATTGCGACTATGAGAACAAATTACGTCCTGGCGTGTACATGCAAGAAACGCAAAAAAGGAAAGAAAAACTTCAGGGTGCATCGTTGAAGGTAAGGTAACGTTAAGCGCAAAGAGGTGATTGCTGCATGTTGAAACTAGAATGTTCTGCAAATACAATAAAATGAACCTTATCAGAGGCGTATGTTTGAAAGCAGAAGGAACGACATAGTTGAATAGAAATCTAAAGGGAACCTGCTTTTTTTCTCGGACTCGTTCGAAACAGGCGTCGTTATCTCGGCAAATTGATTTCCGTTATATCATTAGCCATCTGTTCACTCTCTCTAAAAATAAAGCACATTCCTGTTTTTCAGCTCGCCGAGTTGCTAACATTGTTCACGTCTATATTAATTTTCAGTGTGGAGCACTATGTTGCAAAGATTTCTGAGATAGTGCCAACTTCATGCGCTTTCAGAGACGAAACGTTCGCCAAAGCGCTCAAAGAAACACTGTCACTGTTCATTGCTGGCCTAAAGTAAGATTTCGTCCCTGTTGTCCAGTCGAGCATTGCAATTTCGTTTGGTTAAAAGCAAGCCCAATATTTTTTTTATTGCGTCCAACCCGTGGAATGAGGCAGCCCACGATAAAGCTCGAGGATCTATCGGCCGAGCTGTGGACGCTAACTCGGACGTCGAAATGACGAGAGACGGCCTTAATACCTACCATGAGATTACTCAGCATTACAGGCTAGAAAGGCTAACCTTTCCAGCTCCGCATAAAAGCCTAAACAAAGAACAGGAGGTACCGTGGAGACAACTTAAAACAAAAACACTCCCTAATCCACCTGTCCTAAGCCATGTGTACCCGGATAGATTTCAGCCGGAGTGCAGCAAATGCGGAGGCAAAGCCACCGTAGACCACATCTTCTGGAATTGTCCGAGAGATCCCCCACCAATATCGCTCAAGAGGCTCACGCTCCCGCGCCCGTAGGAGATCTTGTTGCTCAGCTCCGACCTGGAAACTCAAGTACAGGTGGTGACGAGAGCCGAAGAGGCCATTCTGTACTGACGGCCACCTAACAAGATCAACAAACCCATTTATAACTCAAGCCGATAATAAACGTTTTTCAATCCAATCAAATTGAGATATCACTTCGTCTTAGAAAGCGCAGAACACTTGCGATTATATCTGCCCTTGCGAGCTGAAAGTAAGGCAACATAAAAAGCTTCCATGTTTAAAAATCTCTGTCTTGACGAAGCAAGTACAGTTGAGGTAAAAAATTATCACGAAATTCACAACAGCATGGCGGAAAGAATACACACACGTAACAAAAAGGAAAATAGGACTTTTAGTAGAGCTGCCAATAAAAACGCAATCCAAAAGGACTAACGCATGCTAATTATCTTTCTTCTTTTCTTTGCCCAGCTAGCTGCCACACAATCCATGAATAATGCGTATTCAGGATATGAACGTAAAGGCCTGTCTCGGGACTTAGCTACCTGTAGCGTGCTATTGGCTTCTTTGTAAAAGAGATGGCGCCAAACTTAGACAGTAGAGAGAAATGAACAAATGCGAGACACCCGCAGGAGCAATGGCTGTGTCTCGAGGGTTGCTCTCAATTTGACAGACTTTTGGTCGCTATAAATGCAACTATAATGAGAAAATATAAAATGCAAAAATATAAATGCCACTTTCCCAACCGCAACTGCTCCCCTGTAGTCAAGCAGACATATGTACATCATCATCAACTTCTAGCGAGATGGTGGACGCGCTCGAAAAACAAACTCTTTGCTGCTGGCCTTTGCTAGCGGTGCCTGCGTGGCCCGTCAAATTTATAAGGCTCGCGCATCTATAAAACGTAAAAAAAGAAGAAAAACAATCTTTCGCCGCTTCTGCTGGTATCCATAGTAACGCGCGCGTCAGTTCTGTATGGTTGTCGGCGAGAAAATCTCGGAGGTACCTTCTATGCTTTCTCCACAGATCTTACAAATCCCATTACTGGCTACCGCATCCCACGATTGGTGAAGTCAGTAAGCGCATCTACGCACTTGAAGTTATAAATTTAGACGATATCTCAAACAGGCGTCACTGGACAAAAAGCGTAGAAGAATCCAGCTGAGCTTCTCAAAAGCAATCTACATTTTAAAATAGGGAACCATTTTCAAAAGTTCGGCGTGCCGTACGCCTTAAGCATGCCTAGCGTTCTTCTTGTCGTGCTGTGAGCATCTCGAAGGGATTACTTGTTCCCGCAATCTATATCCACCTACAGCTAACGTCATCTTAGGGCTGTGCATACACGAACTGATAATAATAATTGGTTTTTGGGAAAAGGAAATGGCGCAGTATCTGTCTCATATATCGGCGGACACCTGAAGCGCGCCGTAAGGGAAGGGATAAAAGAGGGAGTGAAAGAAAAAGGAAAAGAGGTGCCGTAGTGTAGGGCGCCGGAATAATTTCGACCACCTGGGGATCTTTTACATGCACTGACATCGCACAGCACACGGGCGCCTTAGTGTTTTGCCTCCATAAAAACGCAGCCGCCGCGTTCGGGTTCGAACACAGGAACTCAGGATCAGTAGCCGAGCGCCCTAACCAGTGAGCTACCGCGGCGGGTTACCCACACCGCGGTGGCTCACTGGTTAAGGCGCTCGGCAACTCCGTATTGGAATTTTGGCAGACTTAAGCTGAAGAATTCATAGCTGTAAGTGAGAGATATTTCGTTCATGAGGTACTTGTGCTTTACTGAAATAAAAGCTAAGCTCATTCTGTGACCGGAAGGAGACTAGGATATTTTGTTTTGGATAGTACATTTGACCAGTTGGCCCTAATTTTCCTCAAAGAAACACAATTCACCGCCGTGAGGTTAACGTCACCAACAAATTTTGAAGTTAAATTGGCGCAGACCGCGAATACAATAATGGTGGCAATAATAGGGATAACTATTGAAACGAACTCAGTTCAGTTGAAAACAAGGAGAGCGATAACTTTATGTGAAAAAAGTTATTAGGCACTCTACTCAAAGAAAAATTTATTGACTCATAAAATTGTCTTGTTTTGTAGCGTGAGCTACACTGGCCGAGGTTGAGCAGTTTCGCGTGGCTCCTGGAGAGCCGTGCTGCGCATGCACGAGGAGTGACGTCACACGGCGCCCAGCTGGCGCGGCGGATCCGCCGCCGCCGCGGGCGCCTCACCGGTCTGCGAATTCCAGAGGAGTGACGCTATAGCCGCGACCGACGCACTGGCGCTGGCGCGTGCCCAGCTGTGCGCCTCCGTTGCGCAGTAGCCAAGGGTGACGCTGCGCCGGAGCCGCTTGATAGCGCCTCTCATTTTGTGCGCATGCGCAGAGGTATCAGTGGCGGTATACATATAGCGGGGCGTTTGCCAGTGTGGTATAGCCGTGGAGAAGGACAATGAAATTGCTACTCACGCTACGTATATCCTGGCACAGCCGAGTTAAGCGACTGCTAAATTTTTTGAAAATGCCTCGGCTGCATAATTCATTAGATAAGCTAATATATTCAAGAAAACCAGTCAGATTCGTGTATATGTGATATAGGCGGCGGAATTCACCAATAGTTCTGTTAAAAATTCCCTGCAGTTACGGTGGAAATATGAGCTACTAAAGTAGGTGCACATTTTCGACGATAGTAAACTATGCACATAAGGTAACTTTTATGTCGAGTGTAATATTTAGCTAACTACGTGCTAAAACGATTAAAAATATGCATAGAAGAGAACGATTCTTTGAAGGCCTCTGACTTTTTTCAAATGTGAGGCACATATTTGAACTGGACCTTAGATTGGCGGTCGGTCCCCCTAATCCGCAGTCCATTGGATCTTGCAGCCGGTCTTGCTCTTTCGGTAGCTCCTACTGACCCTCTCGTTCTGAGCTGTCCAGCTCAGACACGCAAGCTCAATCGTCGGTTTTTTTTTTATCCTGTATTTCCGCTTGTCTTAGCATACCCATACAATGTGGCACAGGTTCGCTTCTATGACATAGTGCGCGATTTGTGACTCGTAGTGTTCTGGGTGGATTGCATGAATTGCATGAGTGTTTTTGCCTTGCATTTGTGCCCCAGTCTGGCGGTATTTCGAGCGCAATTATTCAGGCTGCGCACTGCCGGAAAGCCATGTGTATTCATTCGAAACTGTAACAACTGTAACTGTCTCAGATCGCCATTTTTAAGCATTATGCTCGTGCGTGACGACAAATCTCAGCCTTCTTCAATCTTTTATTTATATTGTATGCCGTGTAATCCTGGAGATACGTACGCATATGCAAACCCTGTTCTTCGCCTGAGACATATCTGTTCCAGCTTCTGTATTCTCTTTTAAAGTTTTTGTCGCATCTTTCTACGCTTTTCTGGCTCTTTTTCTTTTTTTCACAGTGACAATTATCGTTTATGATTTATGAGGTTTAACGCCCCAAAGCGTAGCAGGCTGAGGGACGCCGTATTGAAGGGGCCCGGAAATTTCGACCACCTGGCGTTCTTCAACGCGTACTGACATCGCAGAGTACACGGGCCTGTAGCATTTTTCCTCAAATCGAAATGTGACCGCCGCGGACAGAATCGAACCTTTGCCTTTCGAGTCAGCAGTAGAGCACCATAACCACTGAACCACCGCGGCGGCCCACAGTGACAGCTATCGGTGCCTGCAACGCTCGGCTGCCAACGCCGCTCATGCTGCAAGTGAGCCACGGGCAGTGACAGCTATCAGTGGCTCGCTTGCAGCTTGAGCGGCGTCGGTAGCCGAGCGTTGCGAAACACATGATGTGACATGTCGTGTGACGTCATCATTATATGACCAAGGACGTCACGTCCGAACCGTTCGAACGCGCTCTGCACAGGAGGTGCTGGAGTCTCTTTCTTTAACTGTAAATGGTAAAAGCATAAATCGCGAGGGCACGAATATTCGCACTGCTCAAACACATTAATGAGAAAGCGGGATCTGGTGTGCATTAATTTTATTATACACTCTTCACTCTCGTCTAAAGTAGTAGTCCTAAACTGAAATAAAAAGAAGAACCTCAGATTGATTTCAAGCTCACTGCGGATGTAACGACCACCTGAAATTGAGTGCAGTTGGGTGATGTCTACGATGAATAATCAAACGCTACCTTTGCGAAATTGCCGTGTCCTAGAACAGAATGCTGGTGGCTGTGTTTGAAGGCTCATTTTTAACATTTGTTACTACATCGTTTCCACCTCTATAGAATCCCACAGGTCCGGCACTGAACTCAAAAAGTAGCGCATATAATGAGCTTCCATGCTCGGTAGGACACACGAAAACCTGTGTTCAAGCAATATCTGTCTACACCTATCTTCGAGTAAGCTCCATCGCAGGCTTTGAGATTGATTTCTGCAGTCGGAATTTTTGCCTGCGAGCCAATTTGGGCAACAAAAATAAAACCGAGCACAGTGCATCCGCCGGAGTTCATGCCATTCATGCTACGTCTTCCCGGATGTTTTCCCTCGTTCCTTCTATTTTCCGCATGCGGCGTATTCCGCATCGGACATGACACTTATTTTTTTGGAACATTTATAGAGACCCAGAGCAATACGAGCGCTTTCATCTTTGACGTATGGTGCGGAAAAAAATTCCTGTAAGGCAAAGAATGCTCGCTTCATCCTTTCTTTCTGCGCTGGTGTGGTGGTGTGTAGGCACCTATCCTGCTTTATACGATGGGTCTGTTAGGCGGAACTTCAGAGGTTGAATGAAAAAGAAAATATTTACTGTGGTAGCAACTCAAACCCTGTAATAGTAACTTCGAATGAAGCGCTTGGCTCATTATCTGGTCATTGTTGATTTTTCTGTGGTCGACAGCGATAAACCTTTCCTTTCATCTCTTTCATGGAATGGAGCAATGTGATGACGGATTCACTGATCATAACTAAGCAAAACACGTGTTTGAACACTCTTTCATGCAATGGAGCAATGCGATGACGGATTCGCTGTTCAAAACAACTAAGCAAAACACGCGTTTGACCAATGAATCATAGGACGCTAACTCTAGTGTAGCCCTATGAAGTGCTGGGGGGAGCTCCTTTCACGAAACTCAGATGCACTGTCCCCGTTTTTGGAAAACATCTCCCATTCCTCTTCTGCCACTCGGCTGAAGAAAGGCTCCCAAGCAGCTGGAGTGCCAGTCTCCTTAACCTCACAGGAAATGTACTTTCTCAGGTTCGTTTGTTTTCTGAAGGTACAAAATACGTTATGTTATATTGCCAGTTATTAATTATTGCAATAATGCTGGGGAGGCATCCACTCCGCAGTCGAATAGTATCAGCCACTTCGCATTTGAACATGCGCCGGTGATAGAGCATTCTTAATCTTCTGTTGAACGAGATGAAGATGGCAGGTTCGCAAAAATTGTGAACGGCACGATTCAGATAATCCGAAGAAATAACTAGACAACATACACTTATCTGAAAATGTTGAAAAGAATGCTGCCTTCACGCTAGAGGACTGAGGCTCCCCCCAACCCGTGTTTATTTTGTTTTGATTTTTTCCTACATGTCATTTACACACAAGCATGTCACCTTAAATATAGCCGTGAATATTCAAGAAATTGAATATCAGGTGGAAAAAACGGGAAAACTAATCCTGTGAAGTAGAAAATGCACAGCGATGAACCTGAGGACTCTTGATACGAAAATGAAAAGAACATCGTTAGAAAATAAATATCACCACTAAACTGAGCAGGGTGAGCATACAATGAAGCCTTATATTCAGTCTTAGATTAGTCCAGCCCTAATCTGCGCTAGAGGTAACTATGACGTCTATACTAACAGTGCGGGAACGGTTGGCATCAGGAAAAGCATAATTTAGAAACGCCGAAGAGTGGCGCGAAAGCTTACAAGCAATGTGAATACACGCAGCCCAAGCCTTCGTAGTTGCCCTTGCATAGTTCGTGGCGCCGTTTTGTTTTGGGCTCAAAAATTTCAAACTAATGAGGATTTACACTGTTTTAGCAGTGCGGGGCTAGTTTCGCTTAGTTTTTATACAATTCCGGTGATCTAAACCACTCGAAAAATTGCGAGTCGTAAGGTGTGGTGCTTGGAGTCGTTCCTAAATCTGTCGCCGGGAAAAAGACAAATACCATAAAATAATATAGTCTGATTTTCCTCCCCTTTTTTCATACGAATAAACAAAAACATTGCTTTTTTTTAGTAAAAAGATTTGCTTTTTACTAGCTTGAGACACGCATGGCGAGAAGTTAATTTTATTATTAGATATTTAAAGAGGTATGGTGGCAGAACTTCTGGTCCACTCAGAAAAACGTATTTCAGACAAAAATATACGGTAAAAAATTGTGCGATTGATGCTCCTTTTTCTCTGCATATTTTCACTATGACGCTTTGCGCAGTGGATCCCGAAGCTATCTGGTGGTGTCTGAGTGGAGATGCACTGATCACTAGGAGCTAATGTCGCAGAGCTGCTTAGCCACCAATTTCAAGTCGCTTTCCTCACTAGTGCCGCTGTGTATAAGATTAGATACGACATTGAAATGGTGGTTACGAGATAATATATGCAGGGTAATAGTGATCTTGCATAGTTATACTATGTCATTCATGGCAATATGCACTCGATTGCTAAAAACTGGAGGAAATGCTCAATAGCGGTTACGACTGTGTAGCATGAGATTAAGCGACAACTGTTGAGGAATTACTCTCTCTGCTTTTTTCATGGTTACCGCTCTCCGAGTTCTTAACGTTCCAAGCAACCTGTGCTTGCGCATTTCTTCACTCTCTTCTTGCCCTCCTCCTCCTACGGTAACCTCCCTCTGGATGATTCTTGCAGTAACCGCCTGCTTGTTGCGCACTCCGCTCTAGCCTTACTCCCCTTCCACGGTGATTACCGTCTGTGCGGTTGTCGTGGCAAGCCTTCCCCAGTTCCATGTTTTAACGCTCTCGCCATACCCTCCTCATTCATAGGTTACCACCGGCAGGGTGGTTCCCTTTTCAACCATCCTCTAGTTGCGCATTCCTTCCATCTCACCGTATCTCACCCCTTCCTTCCACGGCGACCACCTTCCGGAAGGTTGCGTAGGTCACCAACTTCGGGATGCTCTTTCCTCCGCTCTCCTCATGCCCTCCTCCTTCCTCGGTAACCACCGTCCCTTTGGTTCCTTTAACAGCCACCCTCACCGGCTGCACCGTCTACTACTACGACTGCTACAACCGCTATTGCTACTCCTGCACCGACACGAAACCGAGGAACGGACGCTCAGCAGTTTTCACCGTAAGATGTACTGCTCGGACATTTATTTCCAGTCAGCCGGTTTTCTACCAAGGCACTGAAGAAAGCACGATGCCGTAAAAAAAGCAACACTTCATGAGAAATAAAGTTATTCACCAGACAACCTTGTGTATTTATCAAATATTTCCAACAGAGAAACTCGAAAGAGACAATCTCGTCTCGTCACCTGCTCCACAAGAGATCCTATCTGAAGACGTTAACGTAGCGCTGGATTAACGCAGCGCGTTAAACTCATGACACAGCTTCAAACTCTTTATTGCGGCAGTTAAAGAGGAATTTGATGTGTTTTATGGTGCAGAAGAAGGTGACGTAATTCGTGTGATGACCCCATGAATGTCTGGCAGGAACTAGCAAGAATATTTAGTATTTTGTTTTCGTCTGACTCTCGACCAATGACGCAGCCTTTTCTGGCCAACCCGCAGCCTGAAAAGCGAAGGAATTTTTAAAAGGGGCCGTTGCGAGCAAGGTCATCTTACACCCGATATATATATTTTTTTACATTATGGTTTCTTACTTGTTTGCAGCCCTCTGAAGAGCAGATGGACGTAAAGAGATAAGGCTTGTAGAGGCCGATATAAGAGCAGCCAACTTAGTGTATCGCACGTCTAGGAACATGAAGGACGCAACATTGCAATAAAAGCGGAAAGTAGTCACCGATAAATGAAAAGAAAAAGTGGAGAAAGAGCTGGGCGGTTGGGAAGCACACAACTAAGGAAGCGGCACCCTACAGCCACGGGCTCCGAGGGACCGACGGAAACGACTCGAGATTTAAGATGTTTTATTCATTGTTTTTGCTGCAAAGTTCCGGATATATTCTTCAGCTGCGTCCTTATTCGGGATGACTTTTGCATCCGGCCATTTTTTTTTCTTGCCTTCCTAGTTTGGTCCAATGGGTCTGTTGTAACGTTCCAATTAGTATTTTATTCAGCCAGCCACAAACTTCAGTATGCCTTTAACAAAAATGTTGTAAAACTTTGGAAAATGACGGTATTCTTTCCAGGCGTCGCAATAAATTAGTTTAGGCTATTTTTCATTAAACAGTGACCAAAAGTTCTTCCAAAAAAAATGGCTGGTGGTTTAGCATTGCCAAGCGCTAAATATTGTGCGAAATCGCAGGTTTTTGCATGTGACCATCTCCACTGCGTACACGAAAGAGAAATTGAGGTGTCCACTGACCCGTGGATCCAGTTGTGCGTGTCTTCAACTTTTTCATCATCAATGCCAATTTACCCAGTGTACGCCGGCGGCATTGTCTGCAGCCGCGTATTTGCAGCGATTTTGTCAATGCCAAGGCCCTAGTGCCGTGGTTCTGCCCCAACGTTGCCCGCGCCAGCGCATGCAGCGCACATCATCTGTCTTTATACCGCCGCATAGTTAAAAAAGCGAATATTATTTTGGTAGTAGAATTAGCTGATGAATAAGACAATGTGCAATGCACAGAGCAAGAGTGTGTCGCTGTAAACCCCGACGCGTGTCCGAGTGTGGCGACCACGTAATGGTCTCGTGCAGTGCCCAGCGAACCTATGTGTTCGCACCACGGCGGTGTCGAATCTCAGTCGCGGATGCGTTTTATTTGCATTGATTTTTTTTTAACTTGGCACAAGCGAAAAACTTCAAGAGATCTTGCGCGAGGTTTACCGATCGGATTATTGCTTTTTCACTAATAAACGCGTTCACTTTGAATTGGTCTTTGAGGGCGAAATAGCATTAAACAAAAGGGCGTAGAACTGCCTATACGTCTGAAGAGAACATTGAAGCAGATGCAGTGATGCCCCCACTTCTTCACAGGTGCATGAAGCACGCTTACCACTTACACCTTTGTTAGTGGACGGCGTCTGCTCGCTAATTCAAAAGTATCCCATGTACGGCAGACCTGACGGTCACTAAGAAGTGGTCAAACGTGTAAATGCACGAAAAAATGCCAAGCTTGCAATTCTGAAGCTGCATTATTTAGTCCACCTTGTTCTAATTGTAATCATTTGACCAAATTGGGTGACACGATCTAACAAACACTCATGCCTATGGGAGTTGGACATTATTCGACTGAATTAATCGTTTGCTTGCCATAGTTCTGCGGCACTCAGAGCCACAGAGCATAGATACCTTCAATATGATCCGCTGGCAGCAGTAAATCGTAACCGTTCGGCAGCGTTTACAGCGCCTGTTTTTGCAGAAGTGAAGTGTCGCGCAATTATAAAATATTATGCGGTTTTACCACCCATACAGTGCAATATTTCTTACCAACGTTGCTGCAAAGTCGCGACAGGGTTCAGCGAGGAAGTGATCCTGAAACTAATGTGCCATCTACAAAAGAATAGTTTTTTCTGTTCGACACAACATGGATTTAGGTCCGGCTTCTCATGTGAAACACAGCTCGTAGAATTCACACATGACATTTCTGTTTCCTTAAACTCCGCCGGTCAGGTAGATTGTATATTTTTAGATTTTCGAAAAGCGTTCGATTTAGTTGCTCACAACCTATTGTTACAGAAGCTTTCAAAATTAAATATTCCTACCTCACTCTTATCCTGGATTGAGGCGTATCTTGCGGAAAGGAGACAGTGCGTGGTTATCGACGGTGTCAGCTCGGAAAGTGTGGGTGTAACTTCAGGTGTTCCGCAGGGGTCGGTTTTGGGCCCTCTTCTATTTCTCATTTTTATAAATGACCTCACTAGTAACATTTCAAGTATAATCAGACTTTATGCTGATGACTGTTGTATCTACCGCAATATTTCTTCTGAAGCAGATGCAATTTCACTACAGCATGACCTCAACTCTGTATTCTCTTGGTGCAACAACTGGAATATGGCGCTAAACATCTCCAAATGTAATCTGGTCCGGTTTACAAAAAAAGAAACAATTCCTCCAAACAGACTATTTCCTTGGTAGCGCTGAATTATCCGCAGTTTCAACTTTTAAGTACTTGGGAGTCTTTTTTTCTACTGACCTATCATGGAATACACACGTAAATTACATATCTGCTAAAGCCAGTCGCACATTAAACTCTCTCAGACGTAAATTTAAGGACGCTCCCCTTACGCTGAAGGAGACATTATACATGTCTACTGTACGTCCGATACTTGAGTATGCTTCCGCGGTTTGGGACCCGCATACAAAACTGAATATTGAGGAGCTGGAGCGCGTCCAGAAACGGGCTGCTAGGTTTGTGTCCGCCGATTACAATTTCCAAAAAAGTTCTTCTGGTTTGCGCGAGAAGTTGGGATGGCCATTATTTGAAAACAGGCGCAAATATTTGAGACTCTCTTTCTTTTATAATGTGCTTAATAATAAAACTGGTATTCCAAAAGAGAAATACATTAGTGAACCAAGCTACATTTCCGCCCGCACTGACCACCCACTTAAGGTGCGCGAGTACAATTGCCGTATAAACGTATTCAAATATAGTTTTTTCCCACGAACAGTGCATGATTGAAACTGTCTCCTTTCGCGGGTCGCTACCGCTCCTCCTACATCGTTTCTGACCGATTTGCAAAGCCACCTGTCAATATAAGTGCAATAATTCTTGTCCGAGTGTATTATGTTTTAAGCAGTGCTGTATTTTAAAATGTATCTTTTTTTGTGTGTGTATGTGTGTGTTTAGGATATGTTTGCCTTTCTACAATGGTTTTTATTTTGTTTGTTTGTTTGTTTGTTTGTTTTTGCTTCCGTGTGCATTGGTTTATTGTATTTTCTGTGTAGACCGCATCATTTGCCTAATTTATTATGTACTAGATGTTTGTTCTTATTTATGATGTTTCCCCCCTACAATAATGCCCCAAAGAGGGCGCTGTAGGTACTGTGTATAAATAAATAAAAACATAAATATAAAAATATCTATCTGTAATGTGTTTATATATAAAAAGTGGCGCCCAGCTGAATTTAAATAAATGTCCCATTGCGTAACGACCGCAGGCAACCGCTGAATTCTGGAACCTGGCTCCCGCGCGTGCCACAATTGTTCTTTATATTTTCTGGGTTTATTTTGCTTTATAAAACTATCCAAGTCAAATGTGTGGATGCCGTTGATGTGAACACGTTCAGCCATGTACCGTTGTGCTAGACGAATTTAGCAAGTTTCTACCCTGTATGCTGAGTTATGGCTGATGTTGATGTATAATACATATATGTTACTATGTCGCTCATAAAGTCAACTGATTGAAAGAACAAAGGCAAGTATATTAAAAGGTCGTTCTATCATTAGGCGAGAAAAAAAGAGAAATAATTGCATTGTACGAGTATTAAGTTACTCTTACAACACGCTATTCCTCTTGGATCCCCAAACAAGGGGTCAAATCGGCTGACCAGGGATGTATGTATGTCATATCATCCAAGTTCATGAAAATGCCGTCTAATAAATTAAGTAATGTTAAAATAAGTGCTAATAAACCATACCGATATTCCGTTTTTATTGTTTCGACTTTTTCTTTTTTTTAACTGCGGCATCTGAAGACATTTCATGTGAGCTTCTAAGGCACCTTTTTGCCTGCCAGTATTTCTTTCAGCAAATTTTAAACCAAAATAATAATAATGCGCGAAAGTTCGAAGAGCAGTACTACCGGCTGACTGGAGTAGAGCACAAAACAACAGCTATGCAAAGAGCCCCAAGATCGAGACTAAGAAAGCCACACAAGAAGACAGAATAGCCAGTGCAGCCATGCGCAGCAAGGAAACCTGAGAATAATGCGAAACGTGCTCCTCCCGGCAATTATCTTTGTCTTTGTGGAAACGCGAGTGCTGTATGTCTGCAATTCAGGGTCAACTAAAAGAGCAGTGATGAAAACAGGAGGCTCTCCAGGAGGCCGGAAGAATGACGGCTCTTTTGTGCGACTCTAAAGGCTTCCAGATGCGGCTGTAGCGACAGGAGAAAATTAACAAATAGGAAACAAATTACTGATTTAACAAGAGAAAGGGATCAGCACTGGAGCGTCAGCGCAGAAAACAACCTGGGAAGATTTTTGCTTTCCGGGTCGCAAGCCTTGCGCTTCCTCTCTGCTGGCGGTTTTCGTTGCAAGCAGCGGGCACGAACTGTCGGAAATGCGGTGGTTTGTCCGGCGGCTTGTGGATCAGCATATTTCTTATCCTTCGTAAACAATTGTATCCAGGAAGATAATTTTTTTTTTCAAAGGCTCTGAAGGTTCTTAGATACGTTTTTTTACGTGACGGTTCAAGCCGCTTCTTTCCTAGTGCATAATTATACAGCCTACATAGCTCCTCTGCGGTTAAGTAGATCCGTGGTGCCATGAAACACCTTTATTTTTTGACCGGTAGCGGCAGGGTAGGGGGGTATGAACGGATCATTGTGGGGATTATGCGCGTTTTAATTCGATTAATAATTTAGAAAACATGCTTGAACCAATTAGCCTTTAGGTACTGCGGGAATGTTGAAACAAGATTAAGGTTGGACAATTTCGCTACAAACAGGTCCTATGGACAATTTGTCTGCTGTCCGAAATCCTGCGACAGAACCATAACTATGACCCAAAATTTGTGTGCCTAGAAGTTGTGTTTTCAAACATTTTGGTTTTTGCTCACCGCTGCGCGATTACTCGCCGGTTACCAATTATAACAGCTAATTGTGTTGGCCGTGGTTCATCATAATTTCACGTTTCTTTCTTCGGTTCTCTTTCCAATTAGCCACGAAGGATAGAAGTAGTTGTTAAATGGAGTAGTGTGCAGGTCGCTAAAATTTGAGGGGACACATAAGCTCCTCCTTAATATTATGACGCGATAGCGTGATGGGTAAATTCCCTTATATGTAGAAGGCCATTTTCTATCCTACGTCTATAGGTAAAATAAAAGGATTCTAGCGCCGAGACGAACAACACCCAAGAAAGTAGACGGAAGACAACATGTGCGCATTCTTGTGTTTTGTACGTTTCGGCGCTAGAATACCTTTATTATGTCCGAGAACAAATTAGGCCATCAATCTAGCTCTTTAAAAAACAACTATAGATCCCTGTGATTACTAATTTTCCTGCTCTCGCAATGGTGCAGGGGTTAAGCGATGCGCCACTGCCCTGCGATGGCAGGTGCTCCCAGCAGTGGGCCTTGCATGGCCCAGGTCGCTCTTCCCGAGCTACCAATCATTAATATAACTGCCACCAGCCTCGGTGGGCAGTTTGCTCACTATCCGGTGCGCAGGTTGTCATGGCGATGCAAGGTCACGTGACCTAGGTGGTCCACTTGTCTCCTAGATCGCTGTATGCTACCACCTGCCTTAGCCATGCCCTTGACGTTCCGCTCGCAACGCCTATGCCAACAACGCCGACAGCGGATTTTCTGGTGAACAGGGGCCTTTAACGCTTTCCCGTTAACAGAGACATTTAAGATAGGGTGCCGCTATGGGTTACAGCTTAGGGTAATATCGGGGCGCCAGTACGTATGCGCTGGACAATAGCAAAAGGGACGTTACTGTCCTGCGCCCATATACTGGCGCCTGGCTATTTCCCTAAGCCCCAAACAAATAGGGTCACGGTATTTTACGTGTTTCTAATACCAATTCAAAAGTAGACAGTTTTATTCGCGCATACGCAGTGAGCTAGT
Source organism: Amblyomma americanum (assembly GCF_052857255.1). Classification (NCBI taxonomy): domain Eukaryota; kingdom Metazoa; phylum Arthropoda; class Arachnida; order Ixodida; family Ixodidae; genus Amblyomma; species Amblyomma americanum. The sequence goes on along the minus strand of NC_135503.1, from coordinate 100,161,387 downwards.
TTATGTTGCAGGCTCCAAATATCGAACCCTCATGCGCAGCATGCAATATATTGGCGTACATGGACGCACTGCACCCACGCTTCTCACCGAAAACAGTGTCTGCGCTGCTTTCTCACTTGTGATAGCTCACATCGAGTGGTACCAGTTGGTTTCAAGCATGGAAGGATTTTAGCGCCTCTTCTTGGCGCGCCGCGGGTACCTTGGCACCAGAACATAGGAGAACACAGGAGCCGAACCTCAACGAATACTGACGACAATTTTCTTCACCCCCGTATGCCTACATCCTGCGCCACCACCGGAGCAGCGCATGCGCCAACATATAGAGCGTCAACTTAATACTGTTGAGGGGGGAACCAGCGTAGGGTGCCAAGGAGCCGAAGTTCTTTCCTTTAGCCCGTGTCTATTCGCATAATCTGTCCCTTTCATAGCTCGAGGTACATGCGGCAAGAAGATTTTGACAGCTTTGTTATTTTTAATTTTTTTAGCCCAAATAATGGCGTTGAACGCTGATGTTTATGGCTTACTATCCTGGCCCTTTATGAACATGCACGTTCTGTACCAGCCTCGAAGAACGAACGTCTACGCTTAGCTGCCTGTACGCACAAAGGGGCACTCGCTGGCGCCGCAGCGCTTTCAGTAGGCGAGCAACTAAGCGGGTGAAAACAGGGCGCTTGCAGAAGGGTAGAACCTGTAGAAGCGATATTTGCAGATTTTCGCACAGCGTTATAATGTGCGCGCTTGTATTTCGCGTCTAAGACTCTTCGCTGCACAGTCAGTACAATGAGCACCCTAATGTGTCGTTTATAAGGCTCCTGTATGACAGCGTTCTAAGGGCTCCCGAAAAAGTCCTCCTCAAGAACCGCAAATCAGAAGAAGAACGAATATGCACATGTCATTTTAATCATTGTTTGTTCGCAACACACATGAGCAAAAGTGTCCGGCCAGGTGCTAGTGCATGACGGGACCCTTTGAGTGCACTGCAAGAATAGTGCAAGCTTCAGGGGGCATTGCTATGTTTTAAATTCGTTACCGTGCCACCGCCCTCATAGCCTTTTGTTCTTGGCACCTATGCACTAATCAGGCCTTGCCCAAAAACTGGCATCAACCCATCTTGGAAGAACTCTGACGTCCTCTTAAAGGGTTCAATCAATCAATCAATCAATCAATCATTCATTCATTCAATCAATCAATCAATCAATCAATCAATCAATCAATCAATCAATCAATCAATCAATCAGTATTGTAATACTTATGGCTTCTTCACAATATAAAGCAAGATGGAGGTTACACAGGATTTAACTTGCAATGACATCACCGCACTGCTTTGGCGCAGCTATAGTGGAAGTAAACATTGCGTTGCACTGCCGTCTAAGGATGGTTAGTATACCTCCCAACTGGTGGCACGCACTTCACTTTATTTAGCGGTCCCTTCATTAACGGATTAAATTCCCATGTTTGAGCAAGAACTGATCCACCTGTTTTTGGGATCACACTTTCGCACTGAGAACACCTGTGCAGCAAATCTTGCCTTTTTCAACACCTCTTTCACATGCATGATTTTTGTTCTTCTTCAGCCAACAACCCGACAACAAAGCACTGAGACAAAGCTGGCGATTGCGCGCTGCATAACTGCGCATTTTGAGTAGCATCAAGCTCAGAAACGAAGAGGGCGAATGTGCCACTGACGGTTAAGCAAAGAACTTTGTTGCAGAGAATAAGGCGTGACAATGTTTACCTAGCCTTGTTTTCTGCCGTGCTCGCTTCGCTCCCGTTATTAATTCGCACGCGTTGCGATAGGGAAGCCTCTTTCGCAAGCCAGACCCGCTAGCGAGAGCACCGGCCTCAGGCGCAAGCACTGCCAGGTTCGCTTTATGGCGGCATTAGTATGACCAGCCACGGCTTCCAGCTCCCAGCGCCTACGCACTGTCACCTGCACGTTTCCTCAGCATCTGATATCCTCGTCACAAGTACTTATTTACGAGCACCGACGACCGCCGGCAAGCGCCATTCCGGGTTTGCAGGGCCGCGTCTATACTGGCATTGCAGGTAACCGGATAGTGCCGCGGGGCCTGCGTAATGCCATAAATTATCGCATAGCATGTTTACGAACGCTGTGCGCTTACCCTTTTGTGACCCTGCAGACTAGCACGCGGGCTCGACTAACTTGGCATGTACAAAGAAAAAAAGATAAATATTCTTGGTCATTGCTTTCTTGACTGCGTTCAGTGACTACATATGGATGCAGATAGCATTCACTTTTTCAGGTTCTGTAGTGTTTTTTTTTGCTTTCTAAGCAAAGAGGTGTCCTGAGTGGCCTCCAGCATCGTCTGCATTTACCATAGATCATGGATATAGCAGAATTTTTGCCTTGTTTACAAGACTGAGAGTACTTTTACATATTATTTTTTATTCGCAATGCGAACACAGTGGGGAAAAGTTATTCGCGGGCATTGCTGATTGGTTTTCATATAGTAGCGAAGTATATACATGATTTCGGTGCCTAATTACCAATGCCAACAGTATCAGAAGGCACCGAAGCGCCTTATTATACTGCAAAGAAAGCGTAATGACAATGAAACAATAGTGAGGACTTATATTGCTTATTGCTTTCTGGCAGAATAAATACGCTCAAGTAATTGGCAACAAGACCACGACATTACAACATTCGTGACCGGCGAGATCTTCGTTTACATCACGAATGCTTGTTCATAAATATTTCAAAAAAAAGAAAATTAGAGAACAGCGCACAACTGTGGTAGGCCGCATTTGTTCCAGTGATGGATAGCTTTATACTATCTAGTTGTACCTGACTACTGATCGCCCATATTTAGGAGTGCATACAGAAGTAGAAGCATTACTATTTTCTGCCCTATTCCCTTTTGCAGTCCTGAAGAGAAAAATTCGGGATGCACATAAGCCCAGCCTTAAGGGTGTGAAGCAATAGCGTTAATTTCTCCCTTAAGCGGTCTGCTGCCTTCTTTTTATATCACTACGCAGACACGGGCACTGCTTGCAGGACACGCAAGGCCTCCGTTTAACCACTTCGAGCCTACGTGCCTCTGTGGGATAGGCGTAGCTTATCCAAGGAACAGAGGTTCGATTCCCATGGAATTCAAATTTATCCTGTCAGTGAAGTTATGTTACTTTAGATTCTTACATGCCCAAATTACACTTTAGTCACGTTGCCACCATATATTCACAATTTACGTGATGCATTAAATAACTTTTCAAATGAGCAGCTCATGTGTGACGTGACTACCTTTTCGACCAATGCGCCTTTTCAAGCGCGGAGGCCGGATGGTCGCAGCCAGGTCGACCGCTGAACAGGAGGCTGAACGCTCTAACGTGAATAATAATAATAATAATAATAATAATAATAATAATAATAATAATAATAATAATAATAATAATAATAATAATAATAATAATAATAATAATAATAATAATAATAATAATAATAATAATAATAATAATAATAATAATAATAATAATAATAATAATAATAATAACAATAATAATAATAATAATCAATCAATCAATCAATCAATCAATCAATCAATATTTATTTTTTCGGTGCCCAGGAACAACCCAAAGGTCTTGGTGCTGGTACACCATTCACACGCACAAAATGTACATTTATTTCACTACAAAGGAAGACACTCAGGGGAGGTAATGCAGCAGTAAAGGCGATAGAAAAAAAAAGACACAAAAACTAGGCGTGACAGCAAGCATGAAGCAAAAAAGCGAGAACAAGGAAACAGCGAGAACAGCGGTAAATGAAAACAGCTAGAACAGGCAACATACATAGAAATATCTAATAAAACAATAAACAAAGAGAATGAACACAAGAACGACCGATAACAGCTAAGTACAGCATATATCAAAATACAAACAAGAATAAAGCCAATACTAATATGAACGAATAAGAGATCTCTGAAATACAAGCTAGAAATACAATCATACACAATAAGAAATGTAATTAGGGAACGCGTTACAGACAATCAGGCGTGAGTACACAGTATTAAAGAAATAATATTAATGAAAACAAGTATACGTGATGTACAATTAAGGAGAGAAAAAGCAATATAATACCGGTGCATACGCACAATAATAATAATAATAATAATAATAATAATAATAATAATAATAATAATAATAATAATAATAATAATAATAATAATATAATAATAATAATAATAATAATAATAATAATAATAATAATAATAATAATAATAATAATAATAATAATAATAATAATAATAATAATAATAATAATAATAATAATAATAATAATAATAATAATAATAATAATAATAATAATAATAATAATAATAATAATAATAATTGGTTTTGGGGGAAAGGGAATGGCGCAGTATCTGTCTCATATATCGTTGGACACCTGAACTGAGCCGTAAGGGAAGGCATAAAGGAGGGAGTGAAAGAAAAAAGAGGTGCCTTGGTGGAGGGCTCCGGAATAATTTAGACCACCTGGGGATCTTTAACGTGCACAAACATCCCACAGCACACGGGCGCCTTTGCATTGCGCCTCCATAAAAACGCAGCCGCTGTGGTCGGGTTCGAGCCCGGGAACTCCGGATCAGTAGCCGAGCGCCTTATCCACTCAGCCACCGCGGCGGGCCTCTAGCGTGAATACGAAAAGTCGAATCTGTATTCTAGCGTGAATACAGATTTGGTTTTTCGAAGGTGACTACTGGAAGACGAATGGAAATCTACGCCAAATTAGCACTGCATTTCTTGCGTGATCTTTTAGCGGAAATACCCCGTCAAACCAATAGCGCTGCGCAGGTTGAATGCTATCTCTGTGGGTGTCAATGGTCGCGCAAATATTGGGAATGCATCGCTGTGTTTGCTGCAGGGTTTTGAACAGGGTCTTCCACGGTTAAGGTGCGCACGCGAGCATGTGGCTGCGCTCCTCGGAGCGCGAATGTGTCTTAGGCGGGCGCGCATCGAAGCACAGTTGCGCAAACGCAGAGTGGTCTGGATATGGGCTTCGCGTTTCCATTTTCAGTCCTGCCGACGGAAAATAGTATCACAGCGTCACATGGGGAGTATTCCTAGTGGACAAGAGATGAACCGCCAGGGCCCCCTTCTGATTGCTCACGAGGATATCACGAGGGAATAAGTTGAGTTGAGTTAAGGTGTTGAATGCTACAGGTGGGATTAGCCTGGCTTATTCTGCCGGCAATTGCTCTACCGTAGTGTCCCTTCTATGTTATAAATGTCCTAAAGCCTGTCGTATTCACTACGCTATGCGCACAGTCTCTTATAATAGCACACATTCCTCTTCCGCTATGCACACAATCAATCCACACAGACCACATCACAGCCCACTCCAGAAGTCACAATCAATGCACATATTCAGTCACAGTAGAATATAGGCCATTGCACTGCCCCATTTCATACCCACATTCACTCACAGTATAACGTAGTCCACTCCAGAAGACACTATCTACGCACACATTCAATCACAGTAGGTCATTGTCCGTTCCTGCTGTCACCATTTAGAAACAAGATCCGTGTCCTGCAGAAATGTTAAAAGAAGGCGTGCAGCGTGCGGGTTCGACATTCCGCTTTAAACTTAACAGCACCGATAAAACACGCCTAATAGATAGTTTTAAATTCAACTTTTGTAAAAATATAAGTATTTTAGGCATGCATTCCACAAGAAACTGGATATTCAGTATCAGTTCTAGCTAGGTCTCGGCGGAATATTAAGAAAGCACTAAAAACCGAGAAGCAAAGCAAAAAGTTATCTTGGGAATTTAGTACTGTGATTGTGAGTTATGAGGTCATGAGGCATTGATCTGCGATCTCAGAAAAGCTGTAGTGGATCGGAGCGCTACACCACCTAGTTAACGCTTAAGGTCATCGCTTCATTTAGTAACATTTCCGCTGCGCGTAAGGACACTTTCAACGTTGGGATTGTTTGAAGCCACCGTCCAAGCAAAGCCATGTAAAAGAAACCCGAATGGGTCAGGGTATGGCATCCGCCATGGTTAAGTAGAAGTTCCATCGCTGCCCACCACGCAGACCATAGTGTGCACATTCCTCTTGCTTAGCGCAGAGTATAATTAAAATGTGCCAGTCAAGTTTTTTACAGTTGAACTATTACTTAACTGTTTGCCTCACGTCCCGTTTATTTAACTGCGGCAGTTTTACTTTTTCTTGCGACTATAAAACTACCTTTTGCAGAGGCGGTACTTCATACCACCATTTCTTTGGTAAATACTGTAATGCTTAAAAACTGGTTAAAGTAAAATCTAAGTCACTTTGGCCATACAGCGGCAACATATATTTCAGTGATAAAAAAGAAAATTCGTGCGTAGAAAATAATATTAATCGCCAAAGAAATAATCGCCGGTTCGGGTGTACGCCGGGATATGTGAGAAAGTTACTGCGCCATTTGCTTTCCTGAAAACCTTTTTTTTTTCGTGTGCTCTGCGATGTCAGTGCATGTTAAAGATCCCTAGGTGATCGAAATTATTCCGGAGAGCTCCACTACAGCACCTCTTTCTTCATTTCATCTTTCACTGCCTCCTTTATCCGTTCCCTTACGGCGCGGTTCGGGTGACCAAAAATAAAAAGATATGAGACAGTTACTGCGTCACTTCCTCTCCTCAAAACTAATTTTCAATCTTTTCTCTAAAAATGTGGCCAGCCGATCTTGTTTCTGTTCGCGAGCACAACTTGGCAGTTTTTTGCGATCAACTCTGCAACGACTTGCTGGTTGACAACTTTCTGTTTCCTGGACCTGCTTTCGGCTCTGTGAGAAAGAGGGTGCTAAATTGCATTCTAGCGTTCAGAATACGTAACACGTTCCTTCCACCGAGGAAATACCCGCGGAGCAAGGAATTCGTTTTCAATATAAAAACAAACCGTTTTGTGTGTTAGGAAAAAGGGACGAACGCTGTTATCCACGTCCAATAGAAGAGAATGGAAAGCTATGTATCTCTTGAAATGCTGAGCAATAACATCGTGAGGACCACTATGGTGGTAGGTGTTTTCTTTTGGCGCCTTTATGCAACTGACTTGTTTACAGGACTCCCGCTGCTCTGATACATGCATATACAACTGTAACTTCGAAGCCTCTGCCTCAGCGCACAGAAATTCCTCTTCCAAAAAAACGCACGGAAATTTTATTTTATGTCTTTAATTTATCGCATCAGTATTTCCCAAATACTGCTGCGATGAAAATGAATGAAAAGATCTAACAGACGAGACGGAACAGAACAGCACAGCCACATGCATCTGCCAGCCACAAAAAAAGAAACACAAGAAAATCATATTAGTGGAATTTTATTGTCTTTTGCTAAAACTGTTTGTCTCAATTTTTGATACTTCAGGTTCTTTGACTTCACTTATAACTGCGCATTTATATATGTTAGACATATCAAAAAACCAACTCATATGCGTAATCTCGACTCTACTGTGTTCCGAATATTTAAACGCCAGTATTTACATTCCCCTTTAGAATTTCTATTAAGTTATATATTACTGTCTTGCTTCCTCCTGTTTCTTTTATTTGTGTTCTGCCACCACAGCAGCACGAAGCATGCCATCCTTGAAGTAATTCCTCAGGGCTCTACGGCACAAATAAGTAGAATAAGTGAAATCTGAGTTCATTATGTACTTGTTGCTTTCATTCTTGTTGGTGCCTAGAGCTAATTCTGGGCGTTCTGAGAAACTAACGCAAGCGCCCGTTACCATTTATCCTTTTATGGATGAGTATGGCTGTACGCCAGCCATACTACATATCTTTCACAATAACATTGATACACAGAAATTACGTTTAATGCCTGCGAATATCTTAGAACAGATTGACATAGAGGAGGAATTGCCGATGTACAAAAGCTGAAATAGCACATCTCTTTTCAAAGGATGACAATTGGCAATAGATAGGTTAGGCAGCCACATAAAAGCTCCAAGTAATTAGCTTAGAAAGCAACTACTATAGCACGTAAAGCTTGCGTTCAGCAAAGATGGTTTCAAATTGCAAAGTATCTAATAAATAAAGGCATCTTATGGCACTTTTTAGTGCAGGAATTCGTACAAAGAAACAGAGAAGAAGTATGACAGAAAGAAACGAATTGTTATCCTGAAAGTATGATTATCCGGACCATTTCGTTCATGAGATATCTTAATTGTCTTCAGCGGGATGCATTTTGAAGCGGCGGAAAAGGTGACGACGACGCCGTGGACGGCTTAACTAAATCGTCAGAGCATTCTCGCTAGCTTTGAAAGGCAGCTAGAACTACAATGCTTCCGATGGCGACCAGCTGCCGATTCGTAGTGTCGGTTGATTGATAGCGATGCGTAAACACGGCTGTAAAGGCAGGCACGCTGGATGCCCAAATACGAACTTTTGCAAGAATGCAGGCTTGAGGTAAACTCTGAAACACGTCCGGGCAGAATATATGATACTTTAAATAATGTTCCCGTACCTTCAGCCGTGTGAAATGTTTGCAGATATTTTGTTTGCTCGCAAACTATTTTGATTACCTCATCCAGTGGGATTAATTGCAGTCACACACAGCCGTGAATACGGAAAATACTACTTCTCGTAACCAGACCTGTGTGCTTACTTATCGCCGAGCATTCTGGGCAACAGCGGGGTTGATTCCCTGATTGTCGGCTGCCAACAATTAGAGCTCCCAGGTGAGAATCATGATTACTGAAAACTGTAATATGTGGGCACGGTTCTCCAGCTAACCTGTCAATTTGAGACACCAGTGAGGATAGCTATCAATTTCACCATGCGGTGGAGTAAAAAAATTGCTATGCTTTAAAGAACTCCAGGAAAAAGATGTGACTTTCAGCCGCGTATAGCAGCGCCCGGGTGTGAAAAGATTTTCAAAGCCGAAAAGCACGTAAGACAGCATTCAAGAGTGCGGCTAAGCCTGTCTCCGCCTGGAGGGAAAAATGTAGGCGAGCCTTCAGCCGCTGTTAGCAACCTATCGAAGTGCGCTGACGTTTGAGCAAGAGGAGGAGAATCTGTGCACGGATTTCTTTTTCTTGCCTTTTTATCACAACTGATGCCATCAACAGCTTTGAAACCGTCCCCAGGGACTCATCGCTTCATTGGATATCTCGCCACAACAACACTGGCTTGAAACATGTTTCTCCAACCGTCCGAAAAGAAATCGTTACCTACAAATTTCTTTTCTACGGCTTCGCCTATTCCCTTTCCTTTATTTTCTATTTGCTGGCAACGAACAGTTCGGTTGACGCTGCAAGAGCACTATCACTGATCGCCGCGAAGAAATGGGGCGGCTGTAGGAGAGAGGCGAGAAGGTTGGCGTTAGTGCAACGGCAGGTCGGCAGCCTCCGGGGCGCCATTCCACGCGAGAAAATCGACGACCGAAAGGAACGAGGTGCCTTTTTCTACCCACGCAGCAGGACTCGTTGCTTTATTTCTTTTCCTTTAACCTGCATCTCTATTTCAACGACAAGGAAAGCACATCCACTTCGTATGTAGCAGACAAGGGATTTCATGCGGTCGTTTATGCGTGTCCGATAGCATGCGAGGTGCACAAAGGTGCCTGTTGAGCTTTACGCTAAATAGCCCAAACTCTTGTCCAAGAAATGGGTGAAAGAGTGGCTAATTAAGGCTCGAACATAACGCGAAGGTAACACTAGTGCTATTATTGCCTCGGATGAGAAAAAGAAACGGAGTTATAAGTCCTTTTTTCTGCTCTCTCTGTCAGGCATTAAATTTTACCTAACTTGGTCGCCCGTGTTCTTCACTTCAAAACTCATTTTATACCCAAGTGTCAAGGACTGCTCTATTTTTATCATTAAAAGCAGTGCTATGTGCTGCTGAGGTTTCATGTAAACAATTCAAACTATGTTCGTAAGTCCTTCCCATATTTTTATGCTGTGTACGTTTTCCGCATGGTCTGGCGCCTACCGCCTCGGTGTATTTTGTATGTAAGTTTCCTAGCCTAAAGCTCTGCTGTGTTCAACGAGCGAAAACACCATGTAGTCCAGTAGCGCATGAAAGAAATGAATTGCATACCCGTGCAGTAATTTTGTGTCAGTACTGTTGTGAATTTCATCCAAGCGACTTTTAAGGTCTGTAGCGTCACTGGGTTACCAGAGAAGGTTAAGATGTTAATGCAACCTTCTTTAATTCAAATCCAGCAGGCGCTTTGCAGACAAATCATGCTGTCTATACTCGCGTGAGTTCATTCTGAAAATATATATCTAAGAGTTAATTTCTATCCGTGGATGATGTGTACTTTTTGCAATTAAAATGCTGCTGTTTTGTTGTGCCTTTCACAGACCCAGTACTGTCTCTCTCCCGGAGGCACCACACTTGCAAAGGACCGCATCATGCCTAAAAAACCTATCAGATCCCCTTAGTAGTCAGTGAACATTTTAAAGTGTCATTGGCAGCACAAAATTCTGCCCCAGCCAGCCTTTTAAGCCTATAATATTGCACAGTGCACGATTCCGCCATTAAACATTCTTGCAAAATGACTCACTGCTTTAGCTGTAGTCGTGAGTCCGGAAGACACATTCGACATGACATTTCGACAAGTTAAAAGTAAATAAAAAATAAACTTCGTACAACAAGTCGCCAGGGAACACCACTTGTCTTCCGATAAGCTATTTTTTTGTTTTTCAGCCGTCCCAATCAGCCCTTCCAAAAACCTTCGCAGCTGTGGTATTGGCAGTAATCATGTTACAGAAAAGAAATTAGAAGTAATCAACATGAAGATGTAACCTTGCCATTCATTTGGGGAACTGAACTGTTAGAGAATTTCATTAATAAGCCATAGATCCTTACCCCTTTGAACATTCCTACAGCCGATGTAGCAGAGCTGCGTATTGACACTGAGGGCGTATTCAGGTTGGCTTGATTTAAAGAGTACCGCTTTCTAAGGACTCAGATGCTGGTCTGAGTGCAAACGGAACTTGTAAAACCTAGAAAAGTCGAAAAAATGAAGGTGCCTCAAACTTTGGTCAAATTCGCGCGCAATCTTTACTTCGTGGACAGAGTTTATGAGGTACAAATCACAAAAAGAGAGGATACACTGTTTTTCTTTCAAAAAGATGACCAAAGGTATTTTCGGAGCAGGCTGCACAAATTTGAATAGAGGGGAATATTTAAACGCAATTTTCACAACAATAAACGCGTGTCTTGCAATCAAATACTTGTTATGGTTTTCGTGTAAAAACCATTAAATCCCTATGTTATTCTCACGCCAAGGGATGTGAAAAAATTGCTCACAAAATGTATGGTCTAGGCTGCATGAAAAAGTCTCAAGAGATCAATCGGTTCATGGAAACTCTGAGTGTCGAGACAGTTGTGGGCACTGCGATTTAGCTTCTTTTACATTCAAAGCGTATACGGGATGCAGCGCCTGATAATGGCTGCATGGATAAAGTGCATAACTGGACAGCAGTTTTTTGTTAAATATCAAGAAACGCAAGGGCCGAATAATATTTTTCCTAGTAACCGTTGGTTTCTTTGGGCACATTCTGAGTTAACTGCTTTGAGAACGGAAAGCACCTGGTGTGGCACGGGAAAACATTGTAGGCACTTTGGAAAATAGGAAAATAAATAGTGCTTGGAATTACAAGCGGACAAAAGCGATATGACTAAAATAGAAAGCAAGGAAACTGTTCAGTTGCTGCTGTGCAGTGAGCGGCAACCAGTTCACCATACTGTTCATTGTAGGGTAGCAGCGCAACTGTGGAGGGGCTTTGACAAGAAGAGCGCTTACTAACAACTAAATTTACTGAAAGAACTCAGTTCGTAATCAACGCTTGCCTTGTCAATATCCCACCGCTCTGGCGCTGTTTCCCTACAATGAATGCATTCCAACTGGCACAAATTTTAGTTTCGTTCATCATGGTTTTCTGGCGGTGCGTCGCGAGGCAGGCGGTATCGCCGGTAGTGGATGATCGGTACAGTCACTCCCACTGCATACAAGTGGCTAGTCCAGCCACGTCGTACTGCGCTGCGTAGAGAATAACAACGGGACCGTTATTATAAGTCTTCAAACCCAACCATACAGGCAAATCTGAAAAAATGTTTAGTTTTTATGGTTAGGTAGTGCGCATTAGGAAGGTCTTGCTCTACGCTGCAAAGAATAAAGTCAATAAACAGCGAAAGCCAAGGAGGAAATGCTTCATGTATAACAAAAGCAGTGAGGAATGCGTTACGCTAGGAATGTACGGTGCGCACAGCGAGAAGCAATATACGAGAGGAGCGCGACAGTGCGGCTGTCACCATGACCTCAGTAACCTCACAACAATCAATACTGCCGGGACAGGCGCCTCCCATCTCATCTCGTGTCCGCGAAAAGCCTGCCTTCTTTCTCAGACAGGCCTGTATGGTATGGAACTGCAAGGCCATGAAGCTGGCGAACAAAATGAGATGTAGGGCAGCGAACTTATATTTTGTCCCTCGAAGGCGTGCGGCGCTATGCAAGCTCACCACGACAAAGGCTCTCGAGAGCCTACTCAGAAGTGATGTAGTTTGGCAGGCGCATCGACCCGTTCTGCGTATGCCGAAATACATCAGTGCTGTGTGGGTCCTTCTTAGCCGATTTAGATCAGTCAGACATTTGCCAAAACAGACACTGCATTATTTAAATGGATTTAACTTTCATTTCTTTTGCGACAGCATTAGAAATTTAAATAGTGCTTACAGCGTCCACGATTCACAATCTGGGACGCCAGTATGGCAGAGCGCCGTAGACGGACTTCACTTGACTTTTTGAGACTGTCATTATTGCAGCATCGAATACCTAAGCTAGGGCATTGTGCCTCCTCTACCCTCCCAATTCGGTGTCGTCTTCCTGAGCTACATACTCTCGTACCAAAATGTCTTTCCAAATCAGGTGATACGTAACCTCCTAAACTTTTGCCGTAGACTGAAACGCTACGTATCTTGAGTAGCACGATCACCTGGCACAGCTTTCTTTTGTTTAAAAATATATTTGCGCTTCCTGCTAAGAAACAAGAGACCCTGTTGCAAAAAAAAGTTTTATGTGATGCTTTCACACCTCAAATCGATGCAGGAAAAAACGACGCTTGCGAATCTGCATATCTTATGTCTGTCGCTAAAAGTCACCAGTCGCCTGAGTGCTATGTCAGCTCCCCTGGGTAAGCAACCCGCCGAGGAGCCCAATATACGCTAACGTGATAATGCCTGTGGTTTACGGTGGCAAAATCTCTTCTCTAACGTTCTCGTCACCTTTTTTATCTTTATATTGGTCACTGTCCCTAATTATTCGGTTATGAATGGTCGTTGTGACTGATTCCGAAGAAAATAAAGCCCGACAAAACTTTTTTTGAAGCTGAAAGCATGGTTATCACTATTATCCTGGCTACGCCCACTGCGGGTCAAGGATCACTTCATATCTCTCCAATTAAACCTGCTTTGTGGCAGCTGCAGGCCACCTTATCCCCGCCAACCTCTTAACCTCACGCACCCACCTTAATGTTCGCCGCCCCTTGCTACGCTTGACTTTTCTTGGAACCATTCTGTTACAGTTAACGCCCACATACTTCTTGTATTCGCTTTACGTGATCTTCCCAAGCCCAAGTTTTCATCTTAATTTCTACTACAGGATATCGTTGACCAGCTTTCATTCCCTGGTGCATTCTACCTTCCCGTTCGTTAACATAACACCTAACGTAACACCTACTAGCCCGGCAGCATGCTCTCTTGAATTGTCATTTTCCTTTCCGTAGACAGCTGCGTTGTCTTGAATGCAACCTTAACGATTTTGGTTAATCTCCAGGTTTGTGCAGTAGACATGGGTGCCTGTAAGAAACAGCGGTTATATGCTGCCCTCTGAGCAGCTCTGTGGCCCCATTTGGCCGCCGCGGTGGCTCAGTGTTTAAGGCGCTCGGCTGCTGAACCCAAAGACGCGGGTTCGATCCCGGCTGCGGCGGTCGAATTTCAATGGAGGCGAAATTCAATAGTGCCGTGCACTGTGCGATGTCAGTGCATGTTAAAGAACCCGAGGTGGTCGACATTTCTTGAGCCCTTCCCTACAGCGTCCCTTATAGCCTAAGCTAAGCTCAGTTTATTCAATATGAATCGCAAAAGAAGCCGCTACGGTGTGCAATTTCACTGCGCATTAGAAATGGAAATTAATCGTAAGCATTCCGCTGTGGCGTTGCTCGTAGCCTGTTTGCAGCCTCCGGGCTTTGAGCTCCACATTCCATAACTTAATATACTGTGGTATTACCTGCCATGCCACACCATATCAAAAACATACTCTAACATACCATACTGTACAATATAGCCTACCAAACCAAACAATATGTGCCAAACGGTGGCATGCCATCAATACATACCATACAAATATCTGCTTTTCCTTGTAGTTATCCCGTTCTCCCAGTAAAGAAACATGCTCTCTGTATTTCCGAGCAGGAAACCTACTCAGCTACGGGACCCGTTGTGTATTTAAAAAATGGGAGAATATCCAAGAGAGAATATGCCTTGAGTCAGACAGAGCTGTATTAAATCAAAATATAAATAGAGAAAAGGAGAAATATGCCGGGTTATCGATGACGTGGAAAATAACAACGAATAGACTGGTGTGAGTGCTAAGAACGGAACGACCAAGTCAGCTACACGAGCTAGTGAATGGTTTATAGGATTTATCGTTCCAAAGTCAATCAGGCTATGAGGGACTCCGTAGTGGAGGGCTCAGGTTAGTTTTGACCACCTGTGGTTCCTTAACTCGCACTAACATCAGGCTCTCTATCATTTCGGCTCCATCGAAATGCGAACACCACAGGCGGGATTGAACCCGCGTCTTTCTAATCAGCAGCCGAGCACCATAACAACTGAGACACTTCGGCGGCTGAGAGAGAGAAAGAGATAAAAATAGAGCTTTAAGAGAAGAGTAAGAAGAAAATTTTAAGTGGCGAATCTTCGTTTCTTTAGCTTTTATTTCCCCTTTTCTTTCCCTTTTAGCAAACGGGGCTTACAGTGCATTGTTTCGTACATTAATTTTTTCGCCCCATATAACTTGTACTCAGAAAGGCAATATTAATGAAAAATTTTAAAACTTATGCGAGATGGTTTGCTCAACATCGTGGAATTCATGATACGAAATACAGAGGCGAAACCACTCACACAGCTCATTTTTATTTACCTAAAAATGTAGTTCACCTATAAATGACATTTTATTAACAAAACTAGAAAACTACCGAATCAGAGGAGCCGCCCTAGCAAACTACGTCCCTCCTAACGAATCCATATCTTCGCTACTAACACGTAGTTAAGGTCTGCAAGGCTCTGCTTTCTGTCAGTTTATATTCTTGATGCAAATTAGTGATATTCCTTACTTCCAATATTTCTGAGTGGTGTGTTTTTATGAACATGACACTAACATGTTTCTCGCTGCAGATCAAGTCGGATTGCATTCGATTGCCGATAGAGCTTCATGCAATCTCTCGAAGTGATTAGAAATCGCAAACTTTTGTGGGAACATTACTGAAAACAGCTACAAAATAGGAAGACAGCCTCTGTCACAAATTATGCTAACATTTTTCACTGTTACGTTACACTATAATTGTGCCTGCATCGCTAACATCACATTTTTTTTGGATTCCGTAGGTGTTCAGAGGATGCATGATTAAACTAACGCCTTCGGTAAATCATTTCTGCCAGCTATTGATATCACGCAGTGGAACGAACATCCTGACTGTATATTGAACTTTTTTCACAAAATGCAATCAGGCTTTAATAAATATGTTTAGTTAGGAACACCTGATCTGCGTCCTCTAAATGTCTTAGCTGCATTTTTGTTTGATTATTCGAACGCATTCCTTATCTTACATCAATACAAATATGCAAATGTGTTTTACTCTTGTCAGGTATTTACATTTACGTGTTTTATTTCTTGTGGCCAGTGATGTCCCTATGTTGTCTCCTCTCCCTCTTCCTCGTGCCCCGTCAGGGCCTCTTAAGGATAAATCACTTACGATAATGATAATAAATGTATTAGCTTTGAAAATACATGATCGACAAACTAAAATATTGCTTTGCTAGACCACATAATTCTACAGACTGTTAAAGAAGAAAATTTCTCGCATTATACTTTAGTTCTAAACGATCAAGACATCCGCATGTTGACGATGTGACACCGGAAGTATGCAAGAAAATTACCCTTTTTTAATCGCTAGCGGGTAGGGTAATAAGCGAGGGAAGAAATAAGCATACACGATCACACGTAGGAAATATTAAACAGAAATCACTCAAGCACAATTCATAGAGCAAATAAAAAATAAAACCAGTCGAGTCACCAAACACCCAAATAAAAAAATTAAAATCTCAAATACGAGACAGAACACTGGCTAGATGTTTTGTATACTGCCTCCGTGGCATATTTTTCATTCATTTGAGGTTTTGGGAAAGAATGACGTTTTCTGCACATACATTTGGTGTTTGATTTCTTTTCGTTTCACTGACTATCTCTTGCTACTTATATGTATTCACATTGAAAGGAACGTTGCGTTCAACAAATACTGATTTTGAAATGAAATAAAGAATTGCAAACATTTCACCCTCAGAACTTGGCTGCGTCCATGAAATGAGATCTGTGGTCAAAAATCTTCCATGATGACGATATTAAACACCTGTTTTACGCTCTCAAAATAGAGCGCACAGCAAATCTTTGATTTTGTGCTTATCGATATCACTTTTAGACTAAAGGCGCACTTTAAAATGAAAGACGAGTTCTTTGGTTTTTAAACGACAGCACTTAGCACTGCTGCAAGGGAAGCCGATAGCTGCAAGGGAAGCCCATAACTCCATTCGCTCTGCAGTTACGGAACAGACGTACCTGAGCCAAGACAATGCACTTGTTAAGTAAACACTGAGATATTTGCATTGACTGACGGACAATAAACCCACCATAACACTACAAGAAACAAATAGTGAGGGATTTTCGGTTTTCGGTAAGACCCATGCCAAAACATTTCTCATGAACAAAATTTATCTTGGAGTTTGCACACCAACAAGCTTCTTCTTTAAGCTAACTCCGGAAAAAAATCATCGTCAACAGGACTAATAAGTCCGGTATAAAACACAATAATCGACAGACAGTCAGTTAAGGTCATGGGTTGCTGCAGCTATCTTTTAAGGTAACTCCTTAAAAAATTAACCGTCAGCAGGACTAATAAGTCTGGTATAAAACACAGTAATCGACAGACAGTCAGTTAAGGTCACGGGCTATTGCATTTATCTTCTTTAAGGTAACTCTGTAAAAAAAATCACCGTCAGCAGGACTAACAAGTCAGGTATAAAACACAATAATCGACAGTCAGTTAGCGGTTGCGCTGGGAGAACAGGGGGGGGGGGGGGGGGGGGGGAGGGTACATCGGGCAGGGGCAGATAACGCCCAGCGCTCCTCGGTTTTATTTGTAGCTTTTTTTTTTGTCAGGGCTCCGCCCCCCCCCCCCCCCCTCCGCATCGTTTGAATCGGTTTGGTTTTAAAACAAACGTGGTAAAGTACATGCAAGATTTGTCGGTTTCGAAAAGACGAGGCCTTTAAAGGTTACCTCCGAGTCGCAAAATGGAGCCGACGCTCGGGCCCTTGGGGTTTCGTGGGAGGTCATGTGTAAATTTTGTAAACTTATAGCTTTCGAAAGAACAGCGCCTGACGGACCAGATGTCCAGAGACGGGCAGCGAGGCGTGGGAGTGCGACTCGGGCAGTGCGCGTGTGGTTCTGTGTGTTCGCCTTCCCTGTCTTTTTGCTGAGGTTTTGTGTGTTCGCGTCTGCGTGCTGTAAAAACAAACGGAAATGCATAACGTCGTCATGGAATTCACGCGGTGCTCTAAAGGAAGCAAGCCTTTGAGCACTGGCGGGCTGTTGGCACATTCACTTTGGGCAAAATTCTCATGGTGGGCTCTGAAAGCCCATTTCCTATTGGCTACTAAGAAGGTCCCCCGATTGCTGGACAAAAGAATTTAAAGGCGGTTTTCGGGGCACGAAAAGGAGGAATAGAAGGGCAGATTGGGCGGGGCTAGATCGATTCCGTAGACTACTGGCTGGCGGGCTCACGGGACTCCGAGAGACATCGCTTTGGTGAGAGTTGGATGGGCGAGCCAAGAGTATAAAGTGTACCCAGCGTCACGATTAAGTTGTGCAGTCTGTTCCGTGACGTGTGGCTGGATCAACGAATCATCAGCAAACATTTAAATCAACACCGTCGTATAAAGCGGTACTACTTAGGAGGGAGTAACGACAATTCTGCTAATTATTTTTGGACAATGTAGAAGCTTGGGCGAGTTGGTTCATGAATATGGCAGTGTCCGAAAAACGTTGGCTCAAAAAGAAGACACATAGATCATCGCACAACCTCAAGAGTTTGCGTTTACGTGCACATGTGAGTGTTATTTTTCTGCTTCCGGAAAGCATTTAAATTTATGACACGTTGTGAAATTTGGAAAGACTGCAAAGATTTCTGTCTTGTGCTAGTGGTTCTGTGCACAGCATCCCTTTGTCATTTGGAAAGCACTACACAGGAGAGACGGGTAGACGCCTCAGTGACGGTCTAAGGAAACACAATAACAAAGCGAGTACAACTGTGGCGAGTCATCTCGCTATAAACTACATATATTGCAAAGAAAAAACAAATATGTAAAAGAAGAAAGCATGCTATCTGATTTAGAACCAGCGTGAGATATTAGGTAACAGTGGGTTCAAAACGACAAGATAAATCATAGAAACCCCCCAATATCAAGAGCAAAAGACAACAACATAAGCACCGCATCAATAGCACTGTACGAGAAGGAACTTTGTTTTTTAGAAGGTGAATAAGAAAAAAATTCCAGAGTCCTTCATATGTCACCATCGAGATGCCAGTGTTGTCATTTTTTTGTGTGTTTCCACACAGATTTCTGGCCACTGTGCACTAGCTGTCGAAAAGCCTCAATAAAGTTAGCTGCAAGTCAACGCCCTGTCAGTGTCCTCTTTTCGCGTCCGCGTCTTTGCGCTGTTCTAATAAAATTTTTGCTGACTTGTGATGAACACCTTAGTTACGGCGAAATATAGGGAAGATGCGATACTCTAATAAGTTGTGCCTTTAGTGGCAGCATCAACTGCAGCCTCTCGGTGACGAAACAATCTATCATAAACGCAGTGTTGTGCGCAAAAGTTTCACAACTTTTTTATTTACTTCTGAGAACAATGACCGTCTCGCGGGAAGCGCTGCCCTCTACCTAAGAGACACTTTCTCATTGTCCCCTTTCTTATTCGAATCTAGTGCTGTCTCCTTGTGTGAGTGATGTAAACCTTACTCAACTTCACCCGACCACGGCCGGGCTTTAGAGCAGCGCGTGCGGTTGGTAACCTCGAGACGGGCCATAATGTAACTTATTGTAAAGGATTACATTTGTTGCTGAGCGGCACGGCCCCTCATCCAAACTATCTAACCAGAACTGAACAACTGCGGGCTTAAACATGGATCCCTCAGCACAACATCGATGCGCACATAAACGTAGCATAGGCTAAGACAAGCACAGCGGCCAAACAAATAATGACCAACCGATAAGTCTGCATTATTTCCAGAATTCCCAGATAGCCACTAAGGACTAGCGCCGCACGTAAAGCTTCCTATAAACCGTCCAACCTGAGCATATAGCCTGCCTAGGACCAGAACATCGGCAGATCAGATATACTATCTGTGAATGAACTTTATGTCGTGGTACATTCTCTTTAATTGGAGAATAGGATGGCGCTCTGGGGGCACCCACATGAATGGACGCATTTCTTTGCTTCGGTGTAAACATGTTTGTTTGTTTTCTTTTCGGGTGCCTGCACGTTCCACCCTTTGTGTTTGTAAATGTCCGCAATTTCTAATAAAAAATAGTGATATTCAACGCTTGTGTGCGTCCCTTTACCTGCGCTTTCCTTTTTTTTATCGTCGTTCAAAAAAAAAAACATACGTTCCCGAACTTGCGGGGTTTTACATTCTACCAAGCGTTGCCCCATGGCTGCCGGCCCAGATTATTGATTGAACCTACGTATATTCCCCTTTTTTCTCTCGAGGGCGCTGCGGTTGAGGGAATGTTGGTTACGTAAAAGATAGGGGAAAGTGGTCTGTAGTTCATGAAGCCAAAGTCCCGGAAGCCGCAGTGCGGCCAATGTCGCTGTGCCGGTCGCCAAAGGGTCGCCCCTCCGAATCCGAGATTTAAACTAGGAGTGCGCACCACAAACTCTTAGCGTACTCGGAAGAGACATTGAGCAGCCAGTAGAATCAGGTCCGGAGGAGGCGGGCCCGCGCCCCAAACGTCCCCCTTCACGTTCCTGTCAACTGTCGTCAGCCCTCATGCGGCAATTGGTGCGGATGGCCAGAACGTCTGCGGAGACCTATAGCTGCAGACTAGGCCTGGTGCTAATACCAGACGCAGAATGCCTCTCAGTGAGCAGTCATGACGCAACACGCTAGAAACAGGTCTCGAAGTGGCCGCGATGTGCCAGTTCTACACAGTACACCCGTTGACAGTGGCGTGCAAGGTGCACTTTGTGGAAGAGAAAACACCTGTCGCGAAGGGTCGACGCACTTTAAGTAATGCCTGTGGATCGATCGTGCTGCAGGAAAACTGCAGAAAGTGCTGGGTTAGGCGCTAAGTATTTATTTGCGCCTTTGTAGTTGACAACTAAACTGCAAGTGCCTTATATGGTTTGACCATCAAGCGCATTAGTTACCGGAACATTGCAGTACTATGAGATCAGCGACAACGATGCGCAGTCAGGATTGCAAAGCTTTATACAAAAAACTAACCGACCCCGGGTGCTGATGTAGTCGTAATGTAGCAAGACTTGCAGGGTCCTCCATTATAGAAGCGTAAAAAGTTTGAGCATTCAATTAATGATTACTTCATAAGTATGCGTGCAAAAACTTTCTGCTCTTTTCGCAGCAGTTTTCCTCTTGGTGCCTCACGTTAAAAATGTATTTCCAGGTTTTGTAAAGAAAGAACTAAAAAAATTATTCCTTTTTTGCAAACTGACTGTTTTCTTTCATATTGGGGTGGGCCAAACCTAGCGAATTTTGCTAGAAAGCGGAGGTCACCACGAACACGCCTCCTTGGGAAAACATTATCATTAAAACTTGGTATAGTTCTTGCGGATATTTATTATTCGAGTTTTTCGCCAGTCACGTAGAACTTGTCAAACGTTGCGCTGCAGATTATTTTGGCATAATTTAATTGAACTAATAACTGATAAAAATGGCTATGGGAAAAGCAAAATGACAAAGAGAAAAGCAAAATGCGACGGCAACTCTGTCGGTGTGTTGTCTTCTCGAAAGAAATCCGCCTCCTCAAATGGCTTCAGATGGGGGACAGCTATGCATTAAATAGAATGAAGTACACTAAGGTGCTCTACATAACTAAAGTCCTATTGAACTGATTGGGTTTGATAATACATCACTGTGCCACGAGCTTGGAGGAACACAAAGTTATATGCGGTCCTGCGCGCAAGTTTTTAGTGTTGTACACCTTACAAGGCAGCCTACGAAACAATGAATTTATTGTGTCAAAGGTGTATACTTGATGTTATGTCGGCTATGTTGCAATTTTTCTAAGATTTCAAAAGATCATCAGCACGGCATCGACGAAAATGATATCGGAGCGAGCAAAATGGTCATGGGAGTCCTGGTGCGCTCGCTTACGTTCCGACAAACTTCATCACCAGACAAGCTCGGTCGGACTCCTCTCTGGAGCAGGCTCGATGTTCTATGTTATAAGGGACCGTTAATCAGGTAGCCAAAATGCCGGTATCGAATGAACTACTGATATTATCATATCCGCCAAAACAATTTCTTGTGCTTCTCGAGATCCCCATGCGCAATGAGCACATAAATTAAATGTTTTCGCGAAAAGAATGTGCTGTATTAAGAACACGGAAAAGGCGCGATCTAGTGAGGAATTACCATAAAAAATATAGCAAAATTGCGTTTGATCGTGTCACAAGCTTTCAGCGGCGGAGGTCTCGCGTCTAGACTTCGTTTCTATACTCCTTATTGTTGCACATTTTCAGGATTACTGGTGTGTTTTACGACACAAATAGCAGATGGCAGAGAGAAGCAAAATATACAAAAACAGTTTTGTCGTATACCAAAACCGTAATTTTGAGCAATGGTTGCATTTCTGAAACACACGAACCGCTGTTACGTTTAGCCTACGACGCGCGGTATAGCCGGCGCGGATGCAACGGACGCCGCGGCTTCGTTCAAAGTGGCGGTCATTTTGGGCCCGTTCAGTGCTGCCGTAACGCCTCTCGCCAAGCGCGTCCAGGCAGGTTTCAATGCCACGTGTCGTCGTGTGTGCGTGTGTGTGTGCATGTTGGTGCCCACGCTTGTCAAAGCGCGGCAGCCGGGGAGAGGAGCTCCCCAACTGGGAGGCGAGGAGGTCTGACCGGCGCCGGCCCGGCGGACGCGCACGTCACGTCTGAACATGTCTGAGCGTCGCCGTATCGGGCGCCTCATCCCAAGCCGTTCCTTCTTGCCCTCGACTCCGAGGGTATAAAAAGCCGCTGCCCCGGACGCCAGGGGGACTTCGATTTCTTCCTTCGAGTAACGTGGTCGCCCTGACCGGCTGCTCTTTTGCGATGCCAGAATAAACAAGTTGTTCTGTTGCCAGTCGACTCATCTTTTGCCGGGACCTTCGGATGTTTCCATCTGTGCCCCAGGCCGCCAGGCCAACGCTACCCTTGGGGCTTGCAACCCATTTGCAACAACTGGTTGCCAGCGGTGAGATCCCGACAACGGAGGCCAGCAGCGAAGATATGCGGTCAACTGTATGCTGAGCAGCACAACGACCATCCGAGAGCAGTGCAACGAGCCCTGTGTGATGACTGGTTGCCTGCAGCGGAACGACTGCGCTGAATTCTTGGCTGCGAGGTTTGGTGAGTGCGGGACTTTCTTCTTCTGAGTTTTGCCAGGCTTTTGTTAGTGTCAGAAACAGAGCTGGTAATTGTGGTTGTCGTTGCTACCGGGTTAGTTTGCGGCAAGACAATAGTAGGCAGTAGAGAAAGCAGCATTCGGAGCAGCCATGGATTTGAAGTCGTTGCGCAAACCGAAATTGCTGGAGCTTGCAAGAGAGTTGGGTCTGGATGTCTCAGACAAACTCAGAAAACCAGAACTGCTAAGGGCTATTCTTGAGTTGGAGGCTGAGGATGACGAGCTGTCGGAATGCCTTGAGACCATTGAGAAGAGGGAGCAAAAAGAGGAGCGCGAACGTAAAGAGCAAAAAGAGAAAGACGAGCGCGAACGTAAAGAGCAAAAAGAGAAAGAAGAGCGCGAACGTAAAGAGCAAAAAGAGAAAGACGAGCGCGAACGTAATGAGCAAAAAGAGAAAGACGAGCGCGAACGTAAAGAACAAAAAGATAAAGAAGAGCGCGACCGTCAACACGCTTTGGAAATGAAGCGTCTCGAGGTAGAGATGGAACGCGCTCGTAATGGATGTCAGGCACACGGTGCAGGAGAACGAGTATCGTTCAAAATGACTGACCTGATGCGGCCGTTTAAGCTTGGAGAGGACATTGGTTTGTTCCTGGTTAACTTTGAGCGAACGTGCGAGAAGCAGGGGTTCTCTCGGGAAACGTGGCCACAGCGCTTGCTCACTTTGTTACCTGGCGAGGCGGCCGACGTAGTCGCTCGTTTGAAGAGAGAGGAGGCAGAGGATTTCGACCAAGTGAAATCGAGTCTGCTAAAAAAGTACAGGCTGTCAGCGGAGGCGTTCCGTCGGAAGTTTCGGGAAAATGAAAAAGTCAGAAGTGAGTCATATACAGAGTTTGCCTACAGGCTTATGTCAAACATGCAAGAGTGGCTCAAAGAAGAGAAAGCGTTTGGTGACCACGAGAAAATTCTGCAATATTTTGGGCTAGAACAGTTTTATAGTCGGTTACCTGAGAACGTGCGGTACTGGGTCTTGGATAGGCCAGACGTTAGTACAGTGGCTAAAGCCGCCGAGCTAGCCGAGGAGTTTGTGACGCGTCGGGCTCGCGGAGCTAAGGACGGTCAAAAGGGTGAATTTGGCTCCAAGTCTGAGAGGCCGAAGTTCACACCCATGAGAGCAAGGGGGGACACACGTAGTGCGGATGCGAGTGAAAGCAGTCCGACCGAACGTAAGGAGACGGCGGCAGCCGAAGCCGAACGCAGAAAGCGGTTCGAGACGAGGAAAGCGCGCGTGTGTTATACGTGCCAGAAGCCGGGTCACTTTTCGGCGCAGTGTCCAGAAACAAAAAGAGAAGTCGTGTGTTTGTCATTATGTAGCACTGACGAGAACATGAAGCTTCTCGAGCCTTACATGCGAGACTTCCTCGTGAACGGGAAAGAGTGCCGAGTGCTTCGTGATTCTGCAGCTACAATGGATGTAGTTCACCCCTCTTACGTAGAACCCGATATGTTCACGGGCGAGTGCGCATGGATCAAGCAAGCCGTGGAAGCTCATAGCGTGTGTCTGCCCGTAGCAAAAGTGCTTATTGAAGGACCTTTCGGAGCAATTGAGACGGAGGCCGCAGTGTCATTTATGCTGCCCCCCCCCCCCAGTACCCGTACCTATTTTCGAACAGGTCTGATCACCTCCTGCGCGAGAAGGGGCTTTTGTTTGGTGAGGCTAGCGTTCAGGCCTTAACCAGATGGAGAGTTTGGGAGCTCGCTGCAAAGGCGGTAGTTGCGGGGCCGACGTTGTCGAACAATGAGAAAGGGTCGGAGGCGCAGCAAGCGGATATTCAGAGCACGTCCGAACTGAATAAAATTGAGCCTGTAGCGCTGAAGGCACCAAGTACTGAAGAGGAAACGCCCGACACGGGAAAGTTAGAAGAGCTATCTGCAGATTTGCTCATCGCGCCTACGTCCGATGGACTTAATAGGTTGCTAAAAGTCAGCCGGTCGGCTTTGATAGCCGAGCAAAAGAAGGATGGCAGCCTAGAAAACATGCGCTGCAATGTCAAGGAAGGTATCGCCAAGAAAAATGTTCGTTTTGTGGAAAAAGGTGGGGTCTTGTACCGGAAGTATCTAGACCGCAGGGGAGTCGAGTTCGATCAGCTGATCGTGCCTCAGTGCTACCGTCAGGATCTGTTGCGCTTGTCGCATGGCGGCTCGTGGTCCGGACACCTAGGAGTGAAGAAGACTAAGGACCGTCTCTTGCAAGAGTACTATTGGCCAGGGTGTTTTCGTGACGTAGAACACTTTGTGAGGACATGTGACACCTGTCAGCGGGTTGGCAAACCAGGGGACAAATCGAGGGCGCCGTTGAAGTTGGTACCTATCATTACGGAGCCTTTTAGACGGCTCGTTATTGATACAGTGGGACCTCTGCCGGTAACAGCCACGGGGTACAGACACATTTTGACTGTGATCTGCCCAGCGACAAAGTTCCCTGAAGCAGTGCCGCTTAAAGAACTCAGCTCAGTTGAGATAGTCAATGCACTACTGTCCATATTTGCGCGAGTTGGTTTTCTTGCGGAAATCCAGTCAGATCAGGGCACAGTGTTTACTAGCGCTTTGACGACAGCCTTTCTTGAAAGGTGTGGGGTAAAGCTGTTACACAGCTCAGTGTACCACCCACAGTCGAATTCCGTTGAGAAGCTCCACTCTGTCATGAAGCGCGTGTTGAGAGCATTGTGTTTTGAGCAACAAAGTGATTGGGAGCTGTGTCTGCCTGGGGTGATGTTTGCATTAAGGACCGCGCCGCATGCGGCTACGGGGTTTTCGCCAGCTGAGCTGGTGTACGGTCGCTCGCTGCGGTCTCCGCTTCGCATGCTTCGAGACTCGTGGGAAGGCAGGGGCGACGACCCAGTCGTGGTCGAGTACGTGCTTAGTCTCCTCGAACGCTTAAGAAGGGCACAGGAGTTGTCAGGTGAAGCAATGGCAAAGGCCCAGCAGAGGGCCAAGGTTTATTATGATCGGACAGCCAGGGCCCGTCGTTTTGAGGTGGGCGATGAGGTAATGGTATTGCGCACATCGCTAAAAAACAAACTCGACGTGCAGTGGGAGGGCCCAGCACGGATTGTTCAAAAACTGTCGGATGTTAACTACGTGGTGAGTCTGCCAGGAAAACGGAAAGCACAGCAAGTTTACCACTGTAATCTGCTCAAACCCTATAGACAACGGGAAGCAGTGGTGTGTATGATGGTAAACGTTCCCGAAGAGCTTCCGATCGAGCTTCCGGGACTAGGCTCAGTGACGAACAGGGAAGACACTGATCAGGTCATTAGTGACTTAATCATTAAAGCACCGCTGTCGGCTGAGCAGAAAACCGAACTACACCAACTCTTACAAGAGTTTCAAGGTCAGTTCTCTGAGAGGCCTGGTAGGACTTCTGTCCTTACTCATGATATAGAACTTACCTCCCCACAGCCAGTACGATCCAAGGCGTACCGGGTGTCACCCCGCCAGCGCGATATTATGGAGGCTGAGGTAAAGAAAATGCTACAGCTCGGTGTTATTGAGGCGGGTGAGAGTGATTATACCTGCTTTTGATTTTAGTTGAGGTACCGGGCAAGGAACCTCGTCCTTGCGTCGACTACCGCAGGCTTAATTCCATCACTAAGGATCAAATTTATCCGATCCCTAACACCGAGGAGCGCCTTGAGAAAGTTAGTAGCGCTCAGTTTATTTCCACCCTAGATCTTGTCAGGGGTTATCGGCAGGTTCCACTTATAGCAGAGGCTAGTAGGTATGCGGCTTTCATTTCACCAATGGGAACATTCCGTCCTAAAGTTTTGAGTTTTGGTTTGAAGAACGCGCCATACTGCTTTTCAAGCCTCATGGACAAAGTGTTGCGGGGACAGGAAGAATTCGCTTTACCGTATTTAGACGACGTAGCGATATTCTCCGCATCCTGGTCTGAGCATATGGCACACTTGCGGGCAGTGCTAACCCGCCTGCGCGAAGCGGGCTTGACAGTCAAGGCTCCCAAGTGCCAATTAGCACAGGCCGAGGTTGTCTACCTCGGTCACGTGATTGGACAGGGTCGTCGCCGCCCCTCTGAAATAAAGGTGGCCGCTGTGCGAGACTTCCCGCAACCGCGCACGAAGACCGATATTCGGTCGTTCTTAGGTGTCGCCGGCTACTATGAGAGGCACATCCCCAGGTACTCCGATATAGCGGCTCCCCTGACGGATGCTCTAAGAAAAACAGAGCCCCAAACAGTCCTCTGGAGCGAGACAAAGGAAAGAGCTTTTAGCGCCCTAAAGAGCGCCCTAACAAGCTAGCCTGTGCTACGATCGCCAGACTACACAAAAGGGTTCGTTGTTCAGTGCGATGCTAGTGAGCGAGGCATGGGCGTTGTACTGTGCCAACGGGAAAATGGAGAACTGGAACACCCTGTCCTGTGTGCTAGTCGTAAGCTGACCTGTCGTGAGCAGGCGTACAGCGCCACCGAGAAAGAGTGTGCGTGTCTCGTGTGGGCCGTTCAGAAATTGTCATGCTACCTAGCCGGCTCGAGGTTTATCATTGAGACGGATCACTGCCCTCTCCAATGGCTGCAGACCATCTCTCCCAAAAATGGCCGCCTCCTGCGCTGGAGCCTCGCTTTGCAACAATATTCCTTTGAGGTGCGTTACAAAAAGGGGAGTCTCAACGGTAACGCCGATGGCTTAAGTCGAAGCCCCTAACGTAGGAATCCGCCTCAAAGTTGTTTGTTAGTGATGTTTTCTTCCTGAGGCAGGATTTTTAACATATTGCTTTTGTTTAGTGTTTCAAAGTGATTATGTGCTTTCTAGTGCAATTTTCCAATTTGTGGACGCGTTCTGACTGCTGCTTGACTACTGTAAGGAACTAGGCAGTAGTATAAAAGGGGAAAGAGCCTGGCAGAGCTTAGTGAGGGTTGTCTCGTGCTTGCTGACTGAGCGGTTGCGTTTCGGCGTAGTTCTAACGCTTGCTGGGAACGAGCACAAAAATGGCAACTCTCCCGAAGTCACTTTGCAGTGCCCTGTGTGAACCTGAACCTGAGAACGAGGCCTTCTCTGTGCGCTGCGCTCAAGCAACGTCGAGGGACGACCGGTTTCGATTACGAGCATCATCGAGCGACATCCCTCCGGACAGCGGATGCAGTCCCCTGACCATCGGGATCTCCTTCTCCCGGCGGGGCGGTCTGTTACGTTTCGCCTACGACGCGCGGTACAGCCGGCGCGGATGCAACGGACGCCGCGGCTTCGTTCAAAGTGGCGGTCATTTTGGGCCCGTTCAGTGCTGCCGTTAACGCCTCTCGCCAAGCGCGTCCAGGC
This sequence comes from Amblyomma americanum, assembly GCF_052857255.1. NCBI lineage: Eukaryota > Metazoa > Arthropoda > Arachnida > Ixodida > Ixodidae > Amblyomma > Amblyomma americanum. The sequence continues at coordinate 100,133,151 of NC_135503.1, read as the reverse complement.
AGGTTTCAATGCCACGTGTCGTCGTGTGTGCGTGTGTGTGTGCATGTTGGTGCCCACGCTTGTCAAAGCGCGGCAGCCGGGGAGAGGAGCTCCCCAACTGGGAGGCGAGGAGGTCTGACCGGCGCCGGCCCGGCGGACGCGCACGTCACGTCTGAACATGTCTGAGCGTCGCCGTATCGGGCGCCTCATCCCAAGCCGTTCCTTCTTGCCCTCGACTCCGAGGGTATAAAAAGCCGCTGCCCCGGACGCCAGGGGGACTTCGATTTCTTCCTTCGAGTAACGTGGTCGCCCTGACCGGCTGCTCTTTTGCGATGCCAGAATAAACAAGTTGTTCTGTTGCCAGTCGACTCATCTTTTGCCGGGACCTTCGGATGTTTCCATCTGTGCCCCAGGCCGCCAGGCCAACGCTACCCTTGGGGCTTGCAACCCATTTGCAACAACTGGTTGCCAGCGGTGAGATCCCGACAACGGAGGCCAGCAGCGAAGATATGCGGTCAACTGTATGCTGAGAAGCACAACGACCATCCGAGAGCAGTGCAACGAGCCCTGTGTGATGACTGGTTGCCTGCAGCGGAACGACTGCGCTGAATTCTTGGCTGCGAGGTTTGGTGAGTGCGGGACTTTCTTCTTCTGAGTTTTGCCAGGCTTTTGTTAGTGTCAGAAACAGAGCTGGTAATTGTGGTTGTCGTTGCTACCGGGTTAGTTTGCGGCAAGACAATAGTAGGCAGTAGAGAAAGCAGCATTCGGAGCAGCCATGGATTTGAAGTCGTTGCGCAAACCGAAATTGCTGGAGCTTGCAAGAGAGTTGGGTCTGGATGTCTCAGACAAACTCAGAAAACCAGAACTGCTAAGGGCTATTCTTGAGTTGGAGGCTGAGGATGACGAGCTGTCGGAATGCCTTGAGACCATTGAGAAGAGGGAGCAAAAAGAGCAAAAAGAGGAGCGCGAACGTAAAGAGCAAAAAGAGAAAGACGAGCGCGAACGTAAAGAGCAAAAAGAGAAAGAAGAGCGCGAACGTAAAGAGCAAAAAGAGAAAGACGAGCGCGAACGTAATGAGCAAAAAGAGAAAGACGAGCGCGAACGTAAAGAACAAAAAGATAAAGAGGAGCGCGACCGTCAACACGCTTTGGAAATGAAGCGTCTCGAGGTAGAGATGGAACGCGCTCGTAATGGATGTCAGGCATACGGTGCAGGAGAACGAGTATCGTTCAAAATGACTGACCTGATGCGGCCGTTTAAGCTTGGAGAGGACATTGGTTTGTTCCTGGTTAACTTTGAGCGAACGTGCGAGAAGCAGGGGTTTTCTCGGGAAACGTGGCCACAGCGCTTGCTCACTTTGTTACCCGGCGAGGCGGCCGACGTAGTCGCTCGCTTGAAGAGAGAGGAGGCAGAGGATTTCGACCAAGTGAAATCGGGTCTGCTAAAAAAGTACAGGCTGTCAGCGGAGGCGTTCCGTCGGAAGTTTCGGGAAAATGAAAAAGGCAGAAGTGAGTCATATACAGAGTTTGCCTACAGGCTTATGTCAAACATGCAGGAGTGGCTCAAAGAAGAGAAAGCGTTTGGTGACCACGAGAAAATTCTGCAATGTTTTGGGCTAGAACAGTTTTATAGTCGGTTACCTGAGAACGTGCGGTACTGGGTCTTGGATAGGCCAGACGTTAGTACAGTGGCTAAAGCCGCCGAGCTAGCCGAGGAGTTTGTGACGCGTCGGGCTCGCGGAGCTAAGGACGGTCAAAAGGGTGAATTTGGCTCCAAGTCTGAGAGGCCGAAGTTCACACCCATGAGAGCAAGGGGGGACACACGTAGTGCGGATGCGAGTGAAAGCAGTCCGACCGAACGTAAGGAGACGGCGGCAGCCGAAGCCGAACGCAGAAAGCGGTTCGAGACGAGGCAAGCGCGCGTGTGTTATACGTGCCAGAAGCCGGGTCACTTTTCGGCGCAGTGTCCAGAAACAAAAAGAGAAGTCGTGTGTTTGTCATTATGTAGCACTGACGAGAACATGAAGCTTCTCGAGCCTTACATGCGAGACTTCCTCGTGAACGGGAAAGAGTGCCGAGTGCTTCGTGATTCCGCAGCTACAATGGATGTAGTTCACCCCTCTTACGTAGAACCCGATATGTTCACGGGCGAGTGCGCATGGATCAAGCAAGCCGTGGAAGCTCATAGCGTGTGTCTGCCCGTAGCAAAAGTGCTTATTGAAGGACCTTTCGGAGCAATTGAGACGGAGGCCGCAGTGTCATCTATGCTGCCCCCCCCCCCAGTACCCGTACCTATTTTCGAACAGGTCCGATCACCTCCTGCGCGAGAAGGGGCTTTTGTTTGGTGAGGCTAGCGTTCAGGCCTTAACCAGATCGAGAGTTTGGGAGCTCGCTGCAAAGGCGGTAGTTGCGGGGCCGACGTTGTCGAACAATGAGAAAGGGTCGGAGGCGCAGCAAGCGGATATTCAGAGCACGTCCGGACTGAATAAAATTGAGCCTGTAGCGCTGAAGGCACCAAGTACTGAAGAGGAAACGCCCGACACGGGAAAGTTAGAAGAGCTATCTGCAGATTTGCTCATCGCGCCTACGTCCGATGGACTTAATAGGTTGCTAAAAGTCAGCCGGTCGGCTTTGATAGCCGAGCAAAAGAAGGATGGCAGCCTAGAAAACACGCGCTGCAATGTCAAGGAAGGTATCGCCAAGAAAAATGTTCGTTTTGTGGAAAAAGGTGGGGTCTTGTACCGGAAGTATCTAGACCGCAGGGGAGTCGAGTTCGATCAGCTGATCGTGCCTCAGTGCTACCGTCAGGATCTGTTGCGCTTGTCGCATGGCGGCTCGTGGTCCGGACACCTAGGAGTGAAGAAGACTAAGGACCGTCTCTTGCAAGAGTACTATTGGCCAGGGTGTTTTCGTGACGTAGAACACTTTGTGAGGACATGTGACACCTGTCAGCGGGTTGGCAAACCAGGGGACAAATCGAGGGCGCCGTTGAAGTTGGTACCTATCATTACGAAGCCTTTTAGACGGCTCGTTATTGATACAGTGGGACCTCTGCCGGTAACAGCCACGGGGTACAGACACATTTTGACTGTGATCTGCCCAGCGACAAAGTTCCCTGAAGCAGTGCCGCTTAAAGAACTCAGCTCAGTTGAGATAGTCAATGCACTACTGTCCATATTTGCGCGAGTTGGTTTTCCTGCGGAAATCCAGTCAGATCAGGGCACAGTGTTTGCTAGCGCTTTGACGACAGCCTTTCTCGAAAGGTGTGGGGTAAAGCTGTTACACAGCTCAGTGTACCACCCACAGTCGAATTCCGTTGAGAAGCTCCACTCCGTCATGAAGCGCGTGTTGAGAGCATTGTGTTTTGAGCAACAAAGTGATTGGGAGTTGTGTCTGCCTGGGGTGATGTTTGCATTAAGGACCGCGCCGCATGCGGCTAAGGGGTTTTCGCCAGCTGAGCTGGTGTACGGTCGCTCGCTGCGGTCTCCGCTTCGCATGCTTCGAGACTCGTGGGAAGGCAGGGGCGACGACCCAGTCGTGGTCGAGTACGTGCTTAGTCTCCTCGAACGCTTAAGAAGGGCACAGGAGTTGTCAGGTGAAGCAATGGCAAAGGCCCAGCAGAGGGCCAAGGTTTATTATGCGGACAGCCAGGGCCCGTCGTTTTGAGGTGGGCGATGAGGTAATGGTATTGCGCACATCGCTAAAAAACAAACTCGACGTGCAGTGGGAGGGCCCAGCACGGATTGTTCAAAAACTGTCGGATGTTAACTACGTGGTGAGTCTGCCAGGAAAACAGAAAGCACAGCAAGTTTACCACTGTAATCTGCTCAAACCCTATAGACAAAGGGAAGCAGTGGTGTGTATGATGGTAAACGTTCCCGAAGAGCTTCCGATCGAGCTTCCGGGACTAGGCTCAGTGACGAACAGGGAAGACACTGATCAGGTCATTAGTGACTTAATCATTAAAGCACCGCTGTCGGCTGAGCAGAAAACCGAACTACACCAACTCTTACAAGAGTTTCAAGGTCAGTTCTCTGAGAGGCCTGGTAGGACTTCTGTCCTTACTCATGATATAGAACTTACCTCCCCAGAGCCAGTACGATCCAAGGCGTACCGGGTGTCACCCCGCCAGCGCGATATTATGGAGGCTGAGGTAAAGAAAATGCTACAGCTCGGTGTTATTGAGGCGGGTGAGAGTGATTATACCTGCTTTTGATTTTAGTTGAGGTACCCGGCAAGGAACCTCGTCCTTGCGTCGACTACCGCAGGCTTAATTCCATCACTAAGGATCAAATTTATCCGATCCCTAACACCGAGGAGCGCCTTGAGAAAGTTAGTAGCGCTCAGTGTATTTCCACCCTAGATCTTGTCAGGGGTTATTGGCAGGTTCCACTTATAAAAGAGGCTAGTAGGTATGCGGCTTTCATTTCACCAATGGGAACATTCCGTCCTAAAGTTTTGAGTTTTGGTTTGAAGAACGCGCCATACTGCTTTTCAAGCCTCATGGACAAAGTGTTGCGGGGACAGGAAGAATTCGCTTTACCGTATTTAGACGACGTAGCGATATTCTCCGCATCCTGGTCTGAGCATATGGCACACTTGCGGGCAGTGCTAACCCGCCTGCGCGAAGCGGGCTTGACAGTCAAGCTCCCAAGTGCCAATTAGCACAGGCCGAGGTTGTCTACCTCGGTCACGTGATTGGACAGGGTCATCGCCGCCCTTCTGAAATAAAGGTGGCCGCTGTGCGAGACTTCCCGCAACCGCGCACGAAGACCGATATTCGGTCGTTCTTAGGTGTCGCCGGCTACTATGAGAGGCACATCCCCAGGTACTTCGATATCGCGGCTCCCCTGACGGATGCTCTAAGAAAAACAGAGCCCCAAACAGTCCTCTGGAGCGAGACAAAGGAAAGAGCTTTTAGCGCCCTAAAGAGCGCCCTAACAAGCCAGCCTGTGCTACGATCGCCAGACTACACAAAAGGGTTCTTTGTTCAGTGCGATGCTAGTGAGCGAGGCATGGGCGTTGTACTGTGCCAACGGGAAAATGGAGAACTGGAACACCCCGTCCTGTATGCTAGTCGTAAGCTGACCTGTCGTGAGCAGGCGTACAGCGCCACCGAGAAAGAGTGTGCGTGTCTCGTGTGGGCCGTTCAGAAATTGTCATGCTACCTAGCCGGCTCGAGGTTTATCATTGAGACGGATCACTGCCCTCTCCAATGGCTGCAGACCATCTCTCCCAAAAATGGCCGCCTCCTGCGCTGGAGCCTCGCTTTGCAACAATATTCCTTTGAGGTGCGTTACAAAAAGGGGAGTCTCAACGGTAACGCCGATGGCTTAAGTCGAAGCCCCTAACGTAGGAATCCGCCTCAAAGTTGTTTGTTAGTGATGTTTTCTTCCTGAGGCAGGATTTTTAACATATTGCTTTTGTTTAGTGTTTCAAAGTGATTATGTGCTTTCTAGTGCAATTTTCCAATTTGTGGACGCGTTCTGACTGCTGCTTGACTACTGTAAGGAACTAGGCAGTTGTATAAAAGGGGAAAGAGCCTGGCAGAGCTTAGTGAGGGTTGTCTCGTGCTTGCTGACTGAGCGGTTGCGTTTCGGCGTAGTTGTAACGCTTGCTGGGAACGAGCACAAAAATGGCAACTCTCCCGAAGTCACTTTGCAGTGCCCTGTGTGAACCTGAACCTGAGAACGAGGCCTTCTCTGTGCGCTGCGCTCAAGCAACGTCGAGGGACGACCGGTTTCGATTACGAGCATCATCGAGCGACATCCCTCCGGACAGCGGATGCAGTCCCCTGACCATCGGGATCTCCTTCTCCCGGCGGGGCGGTCTGTTACGTTTCGCCTACGACGCGCGGTATAGCCGGCGCGGATGCAACGGACGCCGCGGCTTCGTTCAAAGTGGCGGTCATTTTGGGCCCGTTCAGTGCTGCCGTAACGCCTCTCGCCAAGCGCGTCCAGGCAGGTTTCAATGCCACGTGTCGTCGTGTGTGCGTGTGTGTGTGCATGTTGGTGCCCACGCTTGTCAAAGCGCGGCAGCCAAGGAGAGGAGCTCCCCAACTGTGAGGCGAGGAGGTCTGACCGGCGCCGGCCCGGCGGACGCGCACGTCACGTCTGAACATGTCTGAGCGTCGCCGTATCGGGCGCCTCATCCCAAGCCGTTCCTTCTTGCCCTCGACTCCGAGGGTATAAAAAGCCGCTGCCCCGGACGCCAGGGGGACTTCGATTTCTTCCTTCGAGTAACGAGGTCGCCCTGACCGGCTGCTCTTTTGCGATGCCAGAATAAACAAGTTGTTCTGTTGCCAGTCGACTCATCTTTTGCCGGGACCTTCGGATGTTTCCATCTGTGCCCCAGGCCGCCAGGCCAACGCTACCCTTGGGGCTTGCAACCCATTTGCAACAACTGGTTGCCAGCGGTGAGATCCCGACAACGGAGGCCAGCAGCGAAGATATGCGGTCAACTGTATGCTGAGCAGCACAACGACCATCCGAGAGCAGTGCAACGAGCCCTGTGTGATGACTGGTTGCCTGCAGCGGAACGACTGCGCTGAATTCTTGGCTGCGAGGTTTGGTGAGTGCGGGACTTTCTTCTTCTGAGTTTTGCCAGGCTTTTGTTAGTGTCAGAAACAGAGCTGGTAATTGTGGTTTTCGTTGCTGCCGGGTTAGTTTGCGGCAAGACAATAGTAGGCAGTAGAGAAAGCAGCATTCGGAGCAGCCATGGATTTGAAGTCGTTGCGCAAACCGAAATTGCTGGAGCTTGCAAGAGAGTTGGGTCTGGATGTCTCAGACAAACTCAGAAAACCAGAACTGCTAAGGGCTATTCTTGAGTTGGAGGCTGAGGATGACGAGCTGTCGGAATGCCTTGAGACCATTGAGAAGAGGGAGCAAAAAGAGGAGCGCGAACGTAAAGAGCAAAAAGAGAAAGACGAGCGCGAACGTAAAGAGCAAAAAGAGAAAGAAGAGCGCGAACGTAAAGAGCAAAAAGAGAAAGACGAGCGTGAACGTAATGAGCAAAAAGAGAAAGACGAGCGCGAACGTAAAGAACAAAAAGATAAAGAAGAGCGCGACCGTCAACACGCTTTGGAAATGAAGCGTCTCGAGGTAGAGATGGAACGCGCTCGTAATGGATGTCAGGCACACGGTGCAGGAGAACGAGTATCGTTCAAAATGACTGACCTGATGCGGCCGTTTAAGCTTGGAGAGGACATTGGTTTGTTCCTGGTTAACTTTGAGCGAACGTGCGAGAAGCAGGGGTTCTCTCGGGAAACGTGGCCACAGCGCTTGCTCACTTTGTTACCCGGCGAGGCGGCCGACGTAGTCGCTCGCTTGAAGAGAGAGGAGGCAGAGGATTTCGACCAAGTGAAATCGAGTCTGCTAAAAAAGTACAGGCTGTCAGCGGAGGCGTTCCGTCGGAAGTTTCGGGAAAATGAAAAAGGCAGAAGTGAGTCATATACAGAGTTTGCCTACAGGCTTATGTCAAACATGCAGGAGTGGCTCAAAGAAGAGAAAGCGTTTGGTGACCACGAGAAAATTCTGCAATGTTTTGGGCTAGAACAGTTTTATAGTCGGTTACCTGAGAACGTGCGGTACTGGGTCTTGGATAGGCCAGACGTTAGTACAGTGGCTAAAGCCGCCGAGCTAGCCGAGGAGTTTGTGACGCGTCGGGCTCGCGGAGCTAAGGACGGTCAAAAGGGTGAATTTGGCTCCAAGTCTGAGAGGCCGAAGTTCACACCCATGAGAGCAAGGGGGGACACACGTAGTGCGGATGCGAGTGAAAGCAGTCCGACCGAACGTAAGGAGACGGCGGCAGCCGAAGCCGAACGCAGAAAGCGGTTCGAGACGAGGCAAGCGCGCGTGTGTTATACGTGCCAGAAGCCGGGTCACTTTTCGGCGCAGTGTCCAGAAACAAAAAGAGAAGTCGTGTGTTTGTCATTATGTAGCACTGACGAGAACATGAAGCTTCTCGAGCCTTACATGCGAGACTTCCTCGTGAACGGGAAAGAGTGCCGAGTGCTTCTTGATTCCGCAGCTACAATGGATGTAGTTCACCCCTCTTACGTAGAATCCGATATGTTCACGGGCGAGTGCGCATGGATCAAGCAAGCCGTGGAAGCTCATAGCGTGTGTCTGCCCGTAGCAAAAGTGCTTATTGAAGGACCTTTCGGAGCAATTGAGACGGAGGCCGCAGTGTCATCTATGCTGACCCCCCAGTACCCGTACCTATTTTCGAACAGGTCCGATCACCTCCTGCGCGAGAAGGGGCTTTTGTTTGGTGAGGCTAGCGTTCAGGCCTTAACCAGATCGAGAGTTTGGGAGCTCGCTGCAAAGGCGGTAGTTGCGGGGCCGACGTTGTCGAACAATGAGAAAGGGTCGGAGGCGCAGCAAGCGGATATTCAGAGCACGTCCGAACTGAATAAAATTGAGCCTGTAGCGCTGAAGGCACCAAGTACTGAAGAGGAAACGCCCGACACGGGAAAGTAAGAAGAGCTATCTGCAGATTTGCTCATCGCGCCTACGTCCGATGGACTTAATAGGTTGCTAAAAGTCAGCCGGTCGGCTTTGATAGCCGAGCAAAAGAAGGATGGCAGCCTAGAAAACATGCGCTGCAATGTCAAGGAAGGTATCGCCAAGAAAAATGTTCGTTTTGTGGAAAAAGGTGGGGTCTTGTACCGGAAGTATCTAGACCGCAGGGGAGTCGAGTTAGATCAGCTGATCGTGCCTCAGTGCTACCGTCAGGATCTGTTGCGCTTGTCGCATGGCGGCTCGTGGTCCGGACACCTAGGAGTGAAGAAGACTAAGGACCGTCTCTTGCAAGAGTACTATTGGCCAGGGTGTTTTCGTGACGTAGAACACTTTGTGAGGACATGTGACACCTGTCAGCGGGTTGGCAAACCAGGGGACAAATCGAGGGCGCCGTTGAAGTTGGTACCTCTCATTACGGAGCCTTTTAGACGGCTCGTTATTGATACAGTGGGACCTCTGCCGGTAACAGCCACGGGGTACAGACACATTTTGACTGTAATCTGCCCAGCGACAAAGTTCCCTGAAGCAGTGCCGCTTAAAGAACTCAGCTCAGTTGAGATAGTCAATGCACTGCTGTCCATATTTGCGCGAGTTGGTTTTCCTGCGGAAATCCAGTCAGATCAGGGCACAGTGTTTACTAGCGCTTTGACGACAGCCTTTCTCGAAAGGTGTGGGGTAAAGCTGTTACACAGCTCAGTGTACCACCCACAGTCGAATTCCGTTGAGAAGCTCCACTCCGTCATGAAGCGCGTGTTGAGAGCATTGTGTTTTGAGCAACAAAATGATTGGGAGCTGTGTCTGCCTGGGGTGATGTTGGCATTAAGGACCGCGCCGCATGCGGCTACGGGGTTTTCGCCAGCTGAGCTGGTGTACGGTCGCTCGCTGCGGTCTCCGCTTCGCATGCTTCGAGACTCGTGGGAAGGCAGGGGCGACGACCCAGTCGTGGTCGAGTACGTGCTTAGTCTCCTCGAACGCTTAAGAAGGGCACAGGAGTTGTCAGGTGAAGCAATGGCAAAGGCCCAGCAGAGGGCCAAGGTTTATTATGATCGGACAGCCAGGGCCCGTCGTTTTGAGGTGGGCGATGAGGTAATGGTATTGCGCACATCGCTAAAAAACAAACTCGACGTGCAGTGGGAGGGCCCAGCATGGATTGTTCAAAAACTGTCGGATGTTAACTACGTGGTGAGTCTGCCAGGAAAACGGAAAGCACAGCAAGTTTACCACTGTAATCTGCTCAAACCCTATAGACAACGGGAAGCAGTGGTGTGTATGATGGTAAACGTTCCCGAAGAGCTTCCGATCGAGCTTCCGGGACTAGGCTCAGTGACGAACAGGGAAGACACTGATCAGGTCATTAGTGACTTAATCATTAAAGCACCGCTGTCGGCTGAGCAGAAAACCGAACTACACCAACTCTTACAAGAGTTTCAAGGTCAGTTCTCTGAGAGGCCTGGTAGGACTTCTGTCCTTACTCATGATATAGAACTTACCTCCCCAGAGCCAGTACGATCCAAGGCGTACCGGGTGTCACCCCGCCAGCGCGATATTATGGAGGCTGAGGTAAAGAAAATGCTACAGCTCGGTGTTATTGAGGCGGGTGAGAGTGATTATACCAGCTTTTGATTTTAGTTGAGGTACCGGGCAAGGAACCTCGTCCTTGCGTCGACTACCGCAGGCTTAATTCCATCACTAAGGATCAAATTTATCCGATCCCTAACACCGAGGAGCGCCTTGAGAAAGTTAGTAGCGCTCAGTTTATTTCCACCCTAGGTCTTGTCAGCGGTTATTAGCAGGTTCCACTTATAGAAGAGGCTAGTAGGTATGCGGCTTTCATTTCACCAATGGGAACATTCCGTCCTAAAGTTTTGAGTTTTGGTTTGAAGAACGCGCCATACTGCTTTTCAAGCCTCATGGACAAAGTGTTGCGGGGACAGGAAGAATTCGCTTTACCGTATTTAGACGACGTAGCGATATTCTCCGCATCCTGGTCTGAGCATATGGCACACTTGCGGGCAGTGCTAACCCGCCTGCGCGAAGCGGGCTTGACAGTCAAGGCTCCCAAGTGCCAATTAGCACAGGCCGAGGTTGTCTACCTCGGTCACGTGATTGGACAGGGTCGTCGCCGCCCCTCTGAAATAAAGGTGGCCGCTGTGCGAGACTTCCCGCAACCGCGCACGAAGACCGATATTCGGTCGTTCTTAGGTGTCGCCGGCTACTATGAGAGGCACATCCCCAGGTACTCCGATATCGCGGCTCCCCTGACGGATGCTCTAAGAAAAACAGAGCCCCAAACAGTCCTCTGGAGCGAGACAAAGGAAAGAGCTTTTAGCGCCCTAAAGAGCGCCCTAACAAGCCAGCCTGTGCTACGATCGCCAGACTACACAAAAGGGTTCTTTGTTCAGTGCGATGCTAGTGAGCGAGGCATGGGCGTTGTACTGTGCCAACGGGAAAATGGAGAACTGGAACACCCCGTCCTGTATGCTAGTCGTAAGCTGACCTGTCGTGAGCAGGCGTACAGCGCCACCGAGAAAGAGTGTGCGTGTCTCGTGTGGGCCGTTCAGAAATTGTCATGCTACCTAGCCGGCTCGAGGTTTATCATTGAGACGGATCACTGCCCTCTCCAATGGCTGCAGACCATCTCTCCCAAAAATGGCCGCCTCCTGCGCTGGAGCCTCGCTTTGCAACAATATTCCTTTGAGGTGCGTTACAAAAAGGGGAGTCTCAACGGTAACGCCGATGGCTTAAGTCGAAGCCCCTAACGTAGGAATCCGCCTCAAAGTTGTTTGTTAGTGATGTTTTCTTCCTGAGGCAGGATTTTTAACATATTGCTTTTGTTTAGTGTTTCAAAGTGATTATGTGCTTTCTAGTGCAATTTTCCAATTTGTGGACGCGTTCTGACTGCTGCTTGACTACTGTAAGGAACTAGGCAGTAGTATAAAAGGGGAAAGAGCCTGGCAGAGCTTAGTGAGGGTTGTCTCGTGCTTGCTGACTGAGCGGTTGCGTTTCGGCGTAGTTCTAACGCTTGCTGGGAACGAGCACAAAAATGGCAACTCTCCCGAAGACACTTTGCAGTGCCCTGTGTGAACCTGAACCTGAGAACGAGGCCTTCTCTGAGCGCTGCGCTCAAGCAACGTCGAGGGACGACCGGTTTCGATTACGAGCATCATCGAGCGACATCCCTCCGGACAGCGGATGCAGTCCCCTGACCATCGGGATCTCCTTCTCCCGGCGGGGCGGTCTGTTACGTTTCGCCTACGACGCGCGGTATAGCCGGCGCGGATGCAACGGACGCCGCGGCTTCGTTCAAAGTGGCGGTCATTTTGGGCCCGTTCAGTGCTGCCGTAACGCCTCTCGCCAAGCGCGTCCAGGCAGGTTTCAATGCCACGTGTCGTCGTGTGTGCGTGTGTGTGTGTGCATGTTGGTGCCCACGCTTGTCAAAGCGCGGCAGCCGGGGAGAGGAGCTCCCCAACTGGGAGGCGAGGAGGTCTGACCGGCGCCGGCCCGGCGGACGCGCACGTCACGTCTGAACATGTCTGAGCGTCGCCGTATCGGGCGCCTCATCCCAAGCCGTTCCTTCTTGCCCTCGACTCCGAGGGTACAAAAAGCCGCTGCCCCGGACGCCAGGGGGACTTCGATTTCTTCCTTCGAGTAACGTGGTCGCCCTGACCGGCTGCTCTTTTGCGATGCCAGAATAAATAAGTTGTTCTGTTGCCAGTCGACTCATCTTTTGCCGGGACCTTCGGATGTTTCCATCTGCGCCCCAGGCCGCCAGGCCAACGCTACCCTTGGGGCTTGCAACCCATTTGCAACAACTGGTTGCCAGCGGTGAGATCCCGACAACGGAGGCCAGCAGCGAAGATATGCGGTCAACTGTATGCTGAGCAGCACAACGACCATCCGAGAGCAGTGCAACGAGCCCTGTGTGATGACTGGTTGCCTGCAGCGGAACGACTGCGCTGAATTCTTGGCTGCGAGGTTTGGTGAGTGCGGGACTTTCTTCTTCTGAGTTTTGCCAGGCTTTTGTTAGTGTCAGAAACAGAGCTGGTAATTGTGGTTGTCGTTGCTGCCGGGTTAGTTTGCGGCAAGACAATAGTAGGCAGTAGAGAAAGCAGCATTCCGAGCAGCCATGGATTTGAAGTCGTTGCGCAAACCGAAATTGCTGGAGCTTGCAAGAGAGTTGGGTCTGGATGTCTCAGACAAACTCAGAAAACCAGAACTGCTAAGGGCTATTCTTGAGTTGGAGGCTGAGGATGACGAGCTGTCGGAATGCCTTGAGACCATTGAGAAGAGGGAGCAAAAAGAGGAGCGCGAACGTAAAGAGCAAAAAGAGAAAGACGAGCGCGAACGTAAAGAGCAAAAAGAGAAAGAAGAGCGCGAACGTAAAGAGCAAAAAGAGAAAGACGAGCGCGAACGTAATGAGCAAAAAGAGAAAGACGAGCGCGAACGTAAAGAACAAAAAGATAAAGAAGAGCGTGACCGTCAACACGCTTTGGAAATGAAGCGTCTCGAGGTAGAGATGGAACGCGCTCGTAGTGGATGTCAGGCACACGGGGCAGGAGAACGAGTATCGTTCAAAATGACTGACCTGATGCGGCCGTTTAAGCTTGGAGAGGACATTGGTTTGTTCCTGGTTAACTTTGAGCGAACGTGCGAGAAGCAGGGGTTCTCTCGGGAAACGTGGCCACAGCGCTTACTCACTTTGTTACCCGGCGAGGCGGCCGACGTAGTCGCTCGCTTGAAGAGAGAGGAGGCAGAGGATTTCGACCAAGTGAAATCGAGTCTGCTAAAAAAGTACAGGCTGTCAGCGGAGGCGTTCCGTCGGAAGTTTCGGGAAAATGAAAAAGGCAGAAGTGAGTCACATACAGAGTTTGCCTACAGGCTTATGTCAAACATGCAGGAGTGGCTCAAAGAAGAGAAAGCGTTTGGTGACCACGAGAAAATTCTGCAATGTTTTGGGCTAGAACAGTTTTATAGTCGGTTACCTGAGAACGTGCGGTACTGGGTCTTGGATAGGCCAGACGTTAGTACAGTGGCTAAAGCCGCCGAGCTAGCCGAGGAGTTTGTGACGCGTCGGGCTCGCGGAGCTAAGGACGGTGAAAAGGGTGAATTTGGCTCCAAGTCTGAGAGGCCGAAGTTCACACCCATGAGAGCAAGGGGGGACACACGTAGTGCGGATGCGAGTGAAAGCAGTCTGACCGAACGTAAGGAGACGGCGGCAGCCGAAGCCGAACGCAGAAAGCGGTTCGAGACGAGGCAAGCGCGCGTGTGTTATACGTGCCAGAAGCCGGGTCACTTTTCGGCGCAGTGTCCAGAAACAAAAAGAGAAGTCGTGTGTTTGTCATTATGTAGCACTGACGAGAACATGAAGCTTCTCGAGCCTTACATGCGAGACTTCCTCGTGAACGGGAAAGAGTGCCGAGTGCTTCGTGATTCCGCAGCTACAATGGATGTAGTTCACCCCTCTTACGTAGAACCCGATATGTTCACGGGCGAGTGCGCATGGATCAAGCAAGCCGTGGAAGCTCATAGCGTGTGTCTGCCCGTAGCAAAAGTGCTTATTGAAGGACCTTTCGGAGCAATTGAGACGGAGGCCGCAGTGTCATCTATGCTGCCCCCCCCGGTACCCGTACCTCTTTTCGAACAGGTCCGATCACCTCCTGCGCGAGAAGGGGCTTTTGTTTGGTGAGGCTAGCGTTCAGGCCTTAACCAGATCGAGAGTTTGGGAGCTCGCTGCAAAGGCGGTAGTTGCGGGGCCGACGTTGTCGAACAATGAGAAAGGGTCGGAGGCGCAGCAAGCGGATATTCAGAGCACGTCCGAACTGAATAAAATTGAGCCTGTAGCGCTGAAGGCACCAAGTACTGAAGAGGAAACGCCCGACACGGGAAAGTTAGAAGAGCTATCTGCAGATTTGCTCATCGCGCCTACGTCCGATGAACTTAATAGGTTGCTAAAAATCAGCCGGTCGGCTTTGATAGCCGAGCAAAAGAAGGATGGCAGCCTAGAAAACATGCGCTGCAATGTCAAGGAAGGTATCGCCAAGAAAAATGTTCGTTTTGTGGAAAAAGGTGGGGTCTTGTACCGGAAGTATCTAGACCGCAGGGGAGTCGAGTTCGATCAGCTGATCGTGCCTCAGTGCTACCGTCAGGATCTGTTGCGCTTGTCGCATGGCGGCTCGTGGTCCGGACACCTAGGAGTGAAGAAGACTAAGGACCGTCTCTTGCAAGAGTACTATTGGCCAGGGTGTTTTCGTGACGTAGAACACTTTGTGAGGACATGTGACACCTGTCAGCGGGTTGGCAAACCAGGGGACAAATCGAGGGCGCCGTTTAAGTTGGTACCTATCATTACGGAGCCTTTTAGACGGCTCGTTATTGATACAGTGGGACCTCTGCCGGTAACAGCCACGGGGTACAGACACATTTTGACTGTGATCTGCCCAGCGACAAAGTTCCCTGAAGCAGTGCCGCTTAAAGAACTCAGCTCAGTTGAGATAGTCAATGCACTGCTGTCCATATTTGCGCGAGTTGGTTTTCCTGCGGAAATCCAGTCAGATCAGGGCACAGTGTTTACTAGCGCTTTGACGACAGCCTTTCTCGAAAGGTGTGGGGTAAAGCTGTTACACAGCTCAGTGTACCACCCACAGTCGAATTCCGTTGAGAAGCTCCACTCCGTCATGAAGCGCGTGTTGAGAGCATTGTGTTTTGAGCAACAAAGTGATTGGGAGCTGTGTCTGCCTGGGGTGATGTTTGCATTAAGGACCGCGCCGCATGCGGCTACGGGGTTTTCGCCAGCTGAGCTGGTGTACGGTCGCTCGCTGCGGTCTCCGCTTCGCATGCTTCGAGACTCGTGGGAAGGCAGGGGCGACGACCCAGTCGTGGTCGAGTACGTGCTTAGTCTCCTCGAACGCTTAAGAAGGGCACAGGAGTTGTCAGGTGAAGCAATGGCAAAGGCCCAGCAGAGGGCCAAGGTTTATTATGATCGGACAGCCAGGGCCCGTCGTTTTGAGGTGGGCGATGAGGTAATGGTATTGCGAACATCGCTAAAAAACAAACTCGACGTGCAGTGGGAGGGCCCAGCACGGATTGTTCAAAAACTGTCGGATGTTAACTACGTGGTGAGTCTGCCAGGAAAACGGAAAGCACAGCAAGTTTACCACTGTAATCTGCTCAAACCCTATAGACAACGGGAAGCAGTGGTGCGTATGATGGTAAACGTTCCCGAAGAGCTTCCGATCGAGCTTCCGGGACTAGGCTCAGTGACGAACAGGGAAGACACTGATCAGGTCATTAGTGACTTAATCATTAAAGCACCGCTGTCGGCTGAGCAGAAAACCGAACTACACCAACTCTTACAAGAGTTTCAAGGTCAGTTCTCTGAGAGGCCTGGTAGGACTTCTGTCCTTACTCATGATATAGAACCTACCTCCCCAGAGCCAGTACGATCCAAGGCGTACCGGGTGTCACCCCGCCAGCGCGATATTATGGAGGCTGAGGTAAAGAAAATGCTACAGCTCGGTGTTATTGAGGCGGGTGAGAGTGATTATACCTGCTTTTGATTTTAGTTGAGGTACCGGGCAAGGAACCTCGTCCTTGCGTCGACTACCGCAGGCTTAATTCCATCACTAAGGATCAAATTTATCCGATCCCTAACACCGAGGAGCGCCTTGAGAAAGTTAGTAGCGCTCAGTTTATTTCCACCCTAGATCTTGTCAGGGGTTATTGGCAGGCTCCACTTATAGAAGAGGCTAGTAGGTATGCGGCTTTCATTTCACCAATGGGAACATTCCGTCCTAAAGTTTTGAGTTTTGGTTTGAAGAACGCGCCATACTGCTTTTCAAGCCTCATGGACAAAGTGTTGCGGGGACAGGAAGAATTCGCTTTACCGTATTTAGACGACGTAGCGATATTCTCCGCATCCTGGTCTGAGCATATGGCACACTTGCGGGCAGTGCTAACCCGCCTGCGCGAAGCGGGCTTGACAGTCAAGGCTCCCAAGTGCCAATTAGCACAGGCCGAGGTTGTCTACCTCGGTCACGTGATTGGACAGGGTCGTCGCCGCCCCTCTGAAATAAAGGTGGCCGCTGTGCGAGACTTCCCGCAACCGAGCACGAAGACCGATATTCGGTCGTTCTTAGGTGTCGCCGGCTACTATGAGAGGCACATCCCCAGGTACTCCGATATCGCGGCTCCCCTGACGGATGCTCTAAGAAAAACAGAGCCCCAAACAGTCCTCTGGAGCGAGACAAAGGAAAGAGCTTTTAGCGCCCTAAAGAGCGCCCTAACAAGCCAGCCTGTGCTACGATCGCCAGACTACACAAAAGGGTTCTTTGTTCAGTGCGATGCTAGTGAGCGAGGCATGGGCGTTGTACTGTGCCAACGGGAAAATGGAGAAGTGGAACACCCCGTCCTGTATGCTTGTCGTAAGCTGACCTGTCGTGAGCAGGCGTACAGCGCCACCGAGAAAGAGTGTGCGTGTCTCGTGTGGGCCGTTCAGAAATTGTCATGCTACCTAGCCGGCTCGAGGTTTATCATTGAGACGGATCACTGCCCTCTCCAATGGCTGCAGACCATCTCTCCCAAAAATGGCCGCCTCCTGCGCTGGAGCCTCGCTTTGCAACAATATTCCTTTGAGGTGCGTTACAAAAAGGGGAGTCTCAACGGTAACGCCGATGGCTTAAGTCGAAGCCGCTAACGTAGGAATCCGCCTCAAAGTTGTTTGTTAGTGATGTTTTCTTCCTGAGGCAGGATTTTTAACATATTGCTTTTGTTTAGTGTTTCAAAGTGATTATGTGCTTTCTAGTGCACATTTTCCAATTTGTGGACGCGTTCTGACTGCTGCTTGACTACTGTAAGGAACTAGGCAGTAGTATAAAAAGGGAAAGAGCCTGGCAGAGCTTAGTGAGGGTTGTCTCGTGCTTGCTGACTGAGCGGTTGCGTTTCGGCGTAGTTCTAACGCTTGCTGGGAACGAGCACAAAAATGGCAACTCTCCCGAAGTCACTTTGCAGTGCCCTTTGTGAACCTGAACCTGAGAACGAGGCCTTCTCTGTGCGCTGCGCTCAAGCAACGTCGAGGGACGACCGGTTTCGATTACGAGCATCATCGAGCGACATCCCTCCGGACAGCGGATGCAGTCCCCTGACCATCGGGATCTCCTTCTCCCGGCGGGGCGGTCTGTTACGTTTCGCCTACGACGCACGGTATATCCGGCGCGGATGCAACGGACGCCGCCGCTTCGTTCAAAGTGGCGGTCATTTTGGGCCCGTTCAGTGCTGCCGTAACGCCTCTCGCCAAGCGCGTCCAGGCAGGTTTCAATGCCACGTGTCGTCGTGTGTGCGTGTGAGTGTGCATGTTGGTGCCCACGCTTGTCAAAGCGCGGCAGCCGGGGAGAGGAGCTCCCCAACTGGGAGGCGAGGAGGTCTGACCGGCGCCGGGCCGGCGGACGCGCACGTCACGTCTGAACATGTCTGAGCGTCGCCGTATCGGGCGCCTCATCCCAAGCCGTTCCTTCTTGCCCTCGACTCCGAGGGTATAAAAAGCCGCTGCCCCGGACGCCAGGGGGACTTCGATTTCTTCCTTCGAGTAACGTGGTCGCCCTGACCGGCTGCTCTTTTGCGATGCCAGAATAAACAAGTTGTTCTGTTGCCAGTCGATTCATCTTTTGCCGGGACCTTCGGATGTTTCCATCTGTGCCCCAGGCCGCCAGGCCAACGCTACCCTTGGGGCTTGCAACCCATTTGCAACACCGCGCACAACAGGAAGTGTGGCCAATTAAGATGGGAATTGCCTCTTATGGTGCATCTAACACTAACAAGAAAAGGTAGCACAATCAGACCTACGAATATATATGAAAGAGCTATAACACACACACACACACACACACACACACACACACGCGGGCACACACACGCGGGCTCACACACCCACGCACACGCGGGCTCACACACCCACGCACACGCACACACACACGGGCACGCGCGCGCACACAAACACACACACACGCGGGCTCACACACACACACACACACACACACACGCACGCACACACACACACACACACACACACACACACACACGCAGACACACACACACGCACACGTACACGCGCACACGCGGGCTCACACACCCATACACACGCACACACACACGGGCACGCGCAACGCACACACACACGCGGGCTCACACACCCGCACATGCGCACACGCACACACGCACACACACGCATACACACACACATTGAGAGCAGCATGATAATTTTATTAACGCAAATGTGAGTGCGCAGTATTGTCGTTAACGACATGAGCTGCGCAAGCGGGACAGTTTGGAAGAAAGCAACGAAAAGATTGCCTTTTTTTAACTGTGAAAGAAGCTGGGAGCCAAGATTGGAACTTAGTTATACACGAGGAGCATATTTTCTGAGAAAAGAGTCTGACGCAGTCGGTCTTCATGACAAAGCAAAATTCCTCAGTGGTATACAAAACAAGTTCTTAGTGGCCAGTATAAAAACTGCTCCAGAAGAACCACAAAAGCAGGCATAGAAGAGATTATGAGACTGAGGAATGGTTGGCTGGAGGGTATATCCATATCGTTTCAACATAGCGGTTACACCTGAGCATGTAAAACTCAAAGCTGAATGTTTTGGTCACATTTCTCCTCAGAAAGCCGGCCAGAGGATGAAAGAAGCGCGCAATATGAGACAAAAAGACAGAGAGCAGCGTACAGAGGGAATAGTGCGATTTTTTCGGGGTTATGAGGCGGAAGAAAGGTATTCTCTCTAGACCTACTTGCTTGCCGAGTCCTAAACAACAAGCTACATTGCGAGGATTGGGTACGAACCAAAGACGGGAGGGCAAACAGTGACTGAAAGGAAACCGTGACGAGAGGAATCGATGTTCCTTAAATCCTAGCTTCGTCTGTGTCAAGTTTGTGTGTTTTTTGGAGATTTTCCTCCCTCGAGCATTTTCCTTCATGTTGCAGGTGCAGCCTGCTATAAGTCAGACGCTAACGAGGCACAGGGTGAGTTGGACAGCGCAGCTGGCGAACAACGACAATACTCTCCTGTATTATGTAGCTCTTGTATGATTTTTTTTGCCTCATGCCGGCCGACATTAGATGAGGACGGCGTCTTCTATTAATATGTGCTTCAGACTGCTAAAGAGCTCTGGAGATGGGCACGACGATGTCATGCGCAGTTTGTCCAGGTAGCTTCGCATCAATGGAAAAACCTAGAAAAAACCAGAGCGACAATATTTAAAACCACTTTCCTCAGCACGTGAGAAAAATTCTCACAAGGACCGGCTCTAATAGGAACATGTCTTTTTTACAGGATATCAACGCAAGTTACGATTTATCGAAAGTTCTGGCGCACTACATCGAGGCGTAGTGCAGAAAGGGGAAATCAGCTTATTTTTTTTTAGGCCTACGCCTGCAATGCAGAACAGCTTTAAATCTGCCACTCGCTGATGACATTGCCTTGCTAAGTCACTCAAAAAATGAAATGGAAAGAGTGATCAATAATTTTGAGTGCCAAAGTAGAACAGTGTCTCTAAAAATTATATGCACAACAGTCTTGGTAGGCAACAGCAGTTTGCGATTATAAGCGAAGCGCTTGAAGTGATAAGGAAACGCGTCCACTTAGGACAGGTACTGGCCAGAATAAAGACCACGAGGCTCAATTATTTAGAACAGTAAAAAGGTAGTGGAGCGCATTTGGCAGGTACTTAAAATCATGTAGGGCAGTTTGCAAATATCTCTCAAAGAAAAGTATATAACAGTGGTAATTTACTCTAATCACGTATGGGGTAGAAACGCTATGCTTTAAATGAGGACAACACAGCTAGTTAAGAGAGAGGAAGAGAGAAGAGTGGGGGAGGGAACAAACGCGGGTGTATGACATCCTAGTCGAAATCAAGAGGACGAAATGGGCTTGGGCAGGGCACGTAATGCGAGGACAGGTGAACCGGCAGTCTTTAAGGGTAACCGACTGGATTCCAAGAGAAGTCAAGCGTAGCAGAGGGTGGCATTAAGTTAGGTGGGCCGATAAGATTAAGAATTTTGCGGGGATAAGGAGGCCGGGGTTGATACAGACCACGGTTAATTGTAAAAATACGGAAGAGGCCTTTGTCGTGCAGTGGACGTAGCCAAGCTCATGATGATGATGACTCAGTGCTTTAAAATTCTCGATGTAGATTCAGTCAGTTCAGTGCTCACTAAGGTCAGTAGACATCCAGCTTGCTGCCGGGCGTAAACCATCCCCACTTCTTTTAACGCAGCCATCCTTTTGGCGGCCTTCGTGAACGTTGCAGCCTTCCGTGCACCAAAGTAGAGGGCTTCGGCGATGTCAACTTCCCTCAGGGGATATAAGTGATTAATGCAGCTCTTCTATTAGCACTCGCGCTCTGTGCTTTGCGGCTGGTGCTTATTTCGTAAAAGAAAATTCGGAAGGGAAATGAAACGCCCAAGGTTTCGGGCATCTCACGTGCTTGTCTACGTCTGTAAGGCCTCCCATGAATTAGCGTTTGTATGCGTGCTTAATATGTGTTCTATCCAATCTTTGCAATTCGTAGTCTCAAAAGCAAAGCACTGGATAACGTTCAGTACTTTAAACGTAATCCTTCCCACTAGCGGTGTCAAAGATAACGTCGACGTTGGCCTGGCTGCCTAGCCCCCTCCCCCCCCCCCCGCAAAGAAAAAAAAATGAGAGTGCCATTTCTGTACTGAGGTGCTCTTTTACGTGCCTGTAGACCTGTCGATTGCTAAACGAGATGCTCAATCACTTTCAACTTTCAGGCAGCGTGCCATGTCGACCGTAGGAAATTTTTATTGCCGTGCACCTTAGCAGCATGAAGGTAATGCGCTGCTTCATAAAGCCGTCTTCAGGAGAGCTAAGCAGCTCTTTTTGCAGTGACATTCACATGGTTGCAAATATTTGTACTTTATTACCTTACATTCCGGCCACGGCGAATACAGGAGATATAGACGTGCAGAATGCCCGGATGGGAAAACGCGTACGAGCATTTCATAGGAGTAGAGGCCTTGCAAACGACGACTGAAATAAAAAAGGTTGAAGCTCTGTTTTGGAGCAATTTACTTCGTGCTGTCATGAAGCAGGCACATAACAAGAGCTCACATATGCTGAAGAGGTAGATTTGTTTGCGGTTTTGGGACCACTGCCTTCAATTTAGGCCAGGATTAGACCAGCAAGGTATTTCACGAATGCGACAATCTATAGCATGAGGTTGACCAAAGAGCAGCAGCAGTCTGTACACTTTTTGTTACCTATATTAGACTTCAATATCTTTCCCTCGTGAGTAGCAAAAACATTCAGTTTGCCTTTGTAGTACACTAATTAAATTTACTCTGGGACTCTTCGCTACCACAGAGTATATGAGACAGCTTGTTTAAAAACATATAAGATCAAAGCTATGAATGTTGCAGTCTGCTTTGCATTTCACAGTACCCTCAAAAACGGCTTACCGCACCGGAATCAGGATTGCAGAGCTGACTGGACGAGCGCTAGCATAATAGTCTTTTTTCTGTTTTGCGGGCCGTTATACTAATTTAATATCATGGCACCATGAAATAAGCGACGAACAACCTTGCATATTTTATGTTCTGAAGAGCCACTGGGAAATGAATGCTACTCATATTACCATACCAGACAAGTAGAAGCAAAGTCGCCATATGTTGCTGACTGAGAGGGAAATATTGAAGGAATAATGGTTGCACGTTGTCAAAGAACATAGACCTTTGTCCTTAGTAGGCCAGAAATTCTATTTCTATCTGGTGTATCTCATAAATTGCTATAAACATGGAGGAAAATGTGCGACTACGCCGAGCAAATAGCGCCACGCAGTTGCAAATATAATTGAATTTGTGCAGTTATTTTGCTGTGTCTCTTTGCAACACAATGCGGAAGGCTTCAGATTCTCTTGCGTAGAAATCGATACTTTCCATGTGCGCCATGGGAGCGGTTATTAAGTAAAGGCGTTCTTGTTCTTGCAGCCAGCACAGGCGCAACATGATAGCCATTTCAGTAGTCTCTCCTCTCGTTTTGAATAAACAAGTATTGCATAAAGAATATCCTGCTTCATTTCGGCTTTCGCTAACATCCTTAATCTTGTAAAACGCATAGTAGCATGACTATGTTATAACGGTCGATTACAGGCACAAAGGGTTTGAGCCACCAGCAATGTTAGAGCCGTCTTTATTTCATAGTTCAGGGTTGTTTTCCCTACCGTTATTGTACATAAGTACTGCACACTAGAGCAGTGCCTTTTCCTTATCTGTATCTTCAGGGTCTCGTTTTCTATAGTTCAGTCTTTAAGATATACATTTCAAACAACAAACACTGTGTCGGCACATGTCAACCAGAGCCATGCGTATATGTCTACTGCAGCGTCAAACCTTATCTCTGCACATGGGCGGTATAGCGAAATCATATGAAACGAACTAAATGCGTTCGATTCAATTTCTGCTTTTAGCGACCAGAAGGAGCAGCAGCTGGCGAACTGCGTTGATAGCTGAAGCGGATGGGAAACACAGTGTCATTGCATAAACAATGTTAGCCGAGCTGCGAAATCGCCCAGCGCTTACCCTTTTCAATTCCTGTTTGGCTTGATAAGTTCAGCATCCCGGAGCGCGAGCAACCAGGATAGCACTAATTCCATTCTTTCATCCAATAGCTTATTCAGTTCTTGTTCTTTCCTTTCTTTCTCTCTTCCTCGTTCTTTTTCTTTCTTTCTTTCTTTCTTTCTTGCTTGCTTTTTTCCTTTCTTTCTTACTTTCTTTCCTTCTTTCATTTCGTTCTTTCTTTCTTTCTTACTCTCTCTCTCTCTCTTTCTCTCTTTCTTTCCTTATTTTTCTCTCTTGATTCCTTGTTTTCTTGCTTTCACTCTTCTTTCCATCTTGCTCACTTTACTTTTCCCTTCTTTCTTTTATTTCTTTTTCTGTTCCTTCGTTATTTCCTTTATTTCAGCCTTCCATCTTGCCTTTTGCACATGTACTGGATCTGGAGTCTGCAGATCGCAGGAGTATGCTCACTATTTCTTAGGCCTCGTTTGAATGAATGAACTGTTAATTTAGAAAGGGAGGCTCAAGGCCTTTTGCTGGGGAATTGGGTTGTTAAGGCAGGGAAAAGTAGGGGTCTATTGATACATGAAGGGACGGCATGGGTGGTCTAACCACGCTTTACACGGGTTTGTAGAGCCCACTTACCTTAGCATATTTTCCAATATTTTCCCAGATGACGTTCGCTCCGGCACTGGTCCAAGCACGAAATTCCTCGCCATCGGCGGGAAAACCATGCTTGCTGACAAAGTCGTGGCGTCCCTTGCGGAACTCTGAACAATGTCAAACTAGGTTGCTCAGGTCAGCACGACACATAGAGCCACAGTACGGGCACTCTGTAACGTCAATATTGCCCCATTGATGCCAGCAAGGGCCGGTATGCCATTTAAGGATGATGTTTGGCGTGTAGGCGGCATCGGCGATTATCTTATTAATGAAGATCTGATCATGTCGTGTGAGAGCAGCTGAGGTATCAACGTAGCTCAGTGGTCTAACGGCCGCAAGTCTTGCACGGCTCCTCTGTTTGGCACGCTCTGGTCTGCACGTTAGGACAGCCAAGATGTTGAACATATCAGAGAGGTGGTCGATAACGGCGGGGTATTCCTACGGAGTAAGGAACGAGACAGTCACTCGAGCCCCGTTGTGAGCGGACTGGTTCCCGTCGTCATCGGCCGTGTCCAGGGGTCCACGCGAGGCGGATGCGCACGTTGCGTGTTTTAAGGGTTCTGATTATAGAAGTAATCTGCTGTGCAATTGGGTGGGTCGAGAATGGTTTGTTAGGCCTCGTTTAAAGCATATGATGAAGCCAGCTGTGCATATTTTGGCGCTAACCACTGTAATTCAGTGTCGCAAAGCAAATATGTCTCAGGTTTCTTACAATGCTCTACATTTTTCGTTTCACTTTTTCGTTGCAAGTTGATCGCCAATGGCTGATATGGGGGTCAACGCTGCGTCTATCGCTCTGGTTTCAGAAAGATCGATTCGCCCCCTTATATTTCCCAGGTGACTCGGGTGCCAGTCTCCGGACTGTCGGCTATTTCCAGAATGATACTGGGATAAGCCCAGTCTCCGTGCGTACAGCGCTGGTTCCAGTGCTATGAGGGGCATAACAGAGGCAAATCTAGCGCAACAAAGCAAATTACAGCGTTTACCATCCTAACAGCGCAAACTGTGCATTACAATCCCAGCTCTAGTGAATTTTACTGACCGCCAGTGTACTCAGCCAAAAGTAGTGCGAAAAACGTACTGGTTTCCTGCTGGAAGACACTGGAGGACGCTGGTTTTTACAATAGGAGCATGCTCTAAACAATCAGAACTATGAGTCTCTATCAGAGAAAGAAGGCTCTAAAGAGTTGATATTGCTCACTTCTATTCGTATATGAGGAGCATCTGGCTTATCCGAGAATAGGGATTGTATTTGCGAATAGCTTTCCCAAGCACGATTTCGTAACTTTCGCAATGATGACTTTTTCCAAAAGAAAAATGTTCGGATGTGCCAGTGATTCTATGATAATTTGAGTTAGCTTCGGTTTTGGATTTTTGTCATTTCGAGAAAAATCTTCAATTTACTACGTGCCATATGCAAGATTTACGAAGGCTATAGTGGAGTAAAAGAGCAGTGTGATTCGTACATAAAGTGGCCGATCTCAATCATTGTTTGCTGGCTATCCTGTTCAGATTGCACATATGCGATTCACGGAAAACGCTAGGCACGCCGTCAGCGCTAAGAACCTTGCATGACATCAATACGCCTGAAAGTGCCAAAAAGGCTAATTACGAAATGGACCAATTCTCGCGCGGCCGACATCGCAAAACACGCATTACAAGGCGACTGAAATCTCGTCGTTGAAGGTTTCGGCCGGGTTGTCGGTACACAATGCGAATTGTCACGGAAGCCAACAGTCATCGAATCAAGGAGCATAGAGAATATTGTTTTTAATTGGTGGTGTTAATCAATGGAAGAATAATGGAGCAAATATTTCAAACCTAATTTATTATAAATCAGAAGAAAACACAGCCACATGCCGCTGGTTGGATCGGAAACCACGACCTCCGATTTTCGCATCCGGTGCTCAACCAACTCGTCCGTAGATCGGATGTAGTACGTCCTTTATTACCGCTAGTGCCATGTAAGAACGCGATCGACCGGTGAGGGCGAAGATTTCCGTGTGCCGTTAATCGTGAATAAAAGTATTGCTTCATGCCCTCGCTAGTGCCTGGATGGCTTTGAATCTGTCGCACCCGAATCCAGCTCAAGTGTCGTGTCGTGACTGCAACCTTCGCATGGCTTTCCTTGAAAGTGCCTTTAATAAAACATTATATAGGGCGGGGCCATTTGCTGAGAAGCTGAAGGAAACATGCTTTTATCATTTGAATGCTCAACAGTGAATACATGATCGAATAGGAAGCTGGGCACGCTGAGGCAGATTTCCAACATCACCAATTATGCCGACATTGACCATCTTCATTGAGTACTGAACAATGAAAATGGAACCAATATCAGTAAATAAAAAGGGTAATCCTTGTTTTTGTGGAGGCTATATGAACTTTGTACTTTGTTAGCGCTGCGCTACATATCAGAAGCAACAAGTTTTAATCATCTTATGCTGCTGCAATGCTAGGCGTTTATACTCTGAGGCTAACGCTACGCCCAGCATTCAAAGTTACTGCCGACCGCTTCAAATCAATGGCTGATTTCCAGCACTGTTCATGCATTCATGGAGAGTTTTTTCAACTACTCATGACTGCCCGTCGCTATGGCTGCGGGGTCTCTCATAATAGCTAATAGGCTTTAAGTGCGAAAATCACAACCAGTAACTCACGCAGACTTCTTTTTCGTGCGGCGAGCAGTCAGGAAAGTTAGGATCTTGATGCGCTAAAAGTCATTTTACCTTTCACGGGGCATCCACATTCACTGTTTCGTTCGTGCTAGGCTTTCTCCAAAAAACCATAGTGGTTATTATTATTATTATTATTATTATTATTATTATTATTATTATTATTATTATTATTATTATTATTATTCGACTCGCCCGGCCACTCCGATCCCTTCACAGCATCCACTCAAGACTCTGGATGCCTCCTCTCTCCTTTTGACGGGGAAGAACTGCCTCCGGCCCCGCACACGCGCTCCTATCCCTCCATGTGCGAGGGAGAGGGTAACTCTCCCTTGGTGTCTCATCCGCGTAGAGAGCTTCCGTTTTGGACGATCCGAGCCCAGGTTGCCCTCACTTCCGACGTCACTCGGAACTAGATTCAGTTTCAAGGCTTGTTTGCCCACTCTGTGTGTGTAGTGTGCCAACCACCGGAAGCAGAACCATCCACCATCTACAGTGGGTCTGCGCAGCTTTCAAACTTGTGAAGCTCGGCGGCGCATTTTAGCCATGAAAACTGCGCGCGCTGCTCTCTCGCGCTTTTTTCTGGCAACCTAGATACCAGCGGGTTCAGTGCCACTGCTCACGACCGACCTGTCAGTCGCGAACTTTGGCGCTGGCATATGCGTGTGATTGTGGCGGCGATGCAAGACTTTATAAGGACGGAGAAGACGGATTAGTGCCGGAGCGCCGCTGGTGCAGTGTCTTGCTGTCGGCGGGGTGTCCCAGCCGCCGACTTGATCTATATGCAGGAAGAAACGCCGCCTTTCCCGCCGGTGCGCGGATGGCGAACCGGGAGTTTGCCTTGATGGAAGCGCAATTTTGTACTCAGTCTACAAGGTCTATGCACCGTTTCTTGTAGCGCGTCAGATGTGTTTCTTCCGCGTACTATTTACATGTATCAATAGAGAGAGAGAGATAGAGAGAGAAAGACAGAAAGGCAGGAAAATAACTAGGCAGCGCCCTGTATGCTACCCTACACGTGGGAAGTGGAACGGAGGGAGAGATAGAAAAGACAGAGAACAAAAACATATGATCACTTTTCCACGTGTCCGTTGGCCGTTACTTGTAGAGTACACAGGGCACACACTGATTGTTCACAATCTTGCACTCAGTCCTGGGACCTTCAAGAACATTAAAAGTGCCTTAAAACCGGTCCTCTGCGATGAAGGCTTACTCCAAAGACCCAGAATCTTGGCTTCAGTAAGGGGCCGAGGATCTGAACGGCGGAGTGTTGCAGCCAAGAGTGCACGCTCACGCTGAAACCGAGGGCACTTACAAAGAAGGTGTTCCATAGTCTCGGCGCACCCACACATCCCACACGCAGGAGAGTCTGCCGTTGCGATTAAGTGGGAGTAGGCATTTGTGAACGCCACTCCCAGCCACAGACGGCACAACAGCAATATGTAGCAATATGTTTTTGTTGTTTTAAGGCGATCAGATTCTCGCGCTTCGGTCGCTTTTATTAGCAAGGCGTTGGGTTCTCGAGAGCCTTTGACCGAATGCCGTGCGTGGAAGCTGCATTTTGCGTTCAGCACTTCGAGGCTCCTGTTGTTTCGGAATAAATTGCTTTCGTAATACTGTTGGCAAGAAACACGCAGAAATATTAGAATGCGTCGAAGTTGCATAAGCTGCGTGAGCACTATGTTCATTCTCTGGTCCAAACACCGCGTCTGCTGATGATGTTCTCAGAGCGCGTACGCCGTAATCCCGCTCCAGCGCCGACAGCTTTGGCGTCCACTTTCTACGTTTGCAGTTTGCAAGTCTTTTGGTATCCCTATTTCAGAAGTCTATTGGGCCCAGGTGTTCCGGCGTTCCGGCGAGACTGCTAAAGCAGTCAGTACTGCGCTGGCATTCTCTAACGTCTTTTGCAAGCGCCCCCAGCGGGTTAATTGCAAGGATGACAAAATATATTCTGTGTGGAAGAGGAGACATGAATGTGCATTAGTTTTCTTGAAAGGCACTTCTAAGTCTTGTTTATTCAACACCAGGTTAAAAGAACCTTGTCACAAAATTCTCTACTCGAAGCCAAAGCGCCTGCTGTGGGCACAAAAATGCGACATGCGCAGCATCAAACTCTGTCGCATAAAGAAGGGAGGTAATAATAAAAATTGGCTCTGCTATCGCTTAAATTACACTATCGCGTAATGCGCGCGTAAGTGTGCCCCCCCCCCCCCCCCCCAGTTATGCGATAGTGTAATGGGTCATTCTGAGCGGAAGGTCATTCTCTACTTGACATTCACAGATACCTGGGAGTCCTCATACCCCTCCTGCGCAATGGGCTGTGGTTAAGCGATGAGCCACTGCCCTGCAATGGCAGTTACTTCCCAGCGGTGGGCCTTGTGTAGCCGAAGTTGCTTTTCCAGAGCGATCAATCAATAATTTAGCTGCCACCTGCCAGGGTGGGCCGTTTTCTCACTTAATGGTGGGCACGTTGTGATGACGCCACAAGTCACGTGACCTAGGTCACGTGCCACCTGGGCACCACCTGGCAGAGTCATGCTCGTAATTTTTCTCTCAAAAAGCCGACAACGCCGCCAACATAGAAACTGGGTTTTCTGGTGAACGGGCCTTTAACGATGTCGTATTAAAGATCATACTTTTTACAGCAGGGGTACAAAATAAGTTTATATAATATCTAAAAATTTATGTTCTTAAGTGCCGCGGGTTAATGCAAGTCCAAAAGTTAAATGAATGCTTTAACGTTTAGAATAAAAAAAAAGAAAGAAAAATTACGCCATCAGAAAGCAAGCAAAATTCAAGAAACACAGGGACGAGAAACGGTATGAGTACAAAATGCGACGACAAAAGCGCCTACTTCTGCTGATGTGCCGAAAGGGTTTTCAGTGTTCAGCCTGCAGAAAGCTCTAGCCTGTAATCTGGGCTAACGGTGATTTGATGAAAAATACTGTTTTTTTGCATTTTCGTTGCATCAAGTCGCCGCAAGTCCTTTGCTGTTCTTTTTTTTCACCTCGTAACCTTCTCTTTTTGACAAGGCGAAATTCTTAAACAGTTCTGTTTTTCATTACTTTTTTATTTGTTGCCTTGAAGGTTTACTTCATTATTATTTCTTCATGAGTACATTTAAAACAATGTGCTTCGTAATCTAATGCCCCTAATCTTTGCTAAAAAACCGAAACATGAAGACCTTGAAGGAATACAAAGAAAATGCTGCTTATCTCTGC
Organism: Amblyomma americanum; assembly: GCF_052857255.1. Classification (NCBI taxonomy): domain Eukaryota; kingdom Metazoa; phylum Arthropoda; class Arachnida; order Ixodida; family Ixodidae; genus Amblyomma; species Amblyomma americanum. The sequence continues at coordinate 100,103,527 of NC_135503.1, read as the reverse complement.
GTCAAGGGGCTAAAAAAAACTTTTGCTTGGACTCAAATCCAGATAAACGCAGAGAAGAGATGTGCTACTGCCATAAAGGAACAGTGGTGACTAACGAACTAACACTAACACACAGGGGCTAGTGTACGTATTCTTCTCGGATAACGAACTGCGCTGCTTTAATTTTATGCTAACCTGTATCTGGTAGCTATCACTGACTAACTGATTGGGAGACTGCCCATGTTTTCTGCGCCTCATGACGTTGGGTACAGATAGCATACTGCATACAACTCTTGAGTACAGCTCTGTATTCTGTTGCTTATTTAGGGCTCAAAAATAAAGAAAATAAAAAGGCATACAGCGAACTGTGAAACACTCACGTAGTTGTAAAGCCTGAACGGAAAATGAAAACTTCCTTGGTCTCACTTGTGCTGTGAGCTTTATGGGGAGTGTTCTCGAAAGGCTATTAATGTAAACTGAAAAGGCTATTAAAATATCCTAGCAGCCATTGCATCAGTGAAAAACGGAAGCAATGAAGACTGAACGTACTTTTATAATATTTATCATGCTGAAATTTTCTAAAAAGACCAAGCAGGAAACTTCTAAGCTCAGCCTAAGGCCTATATCGGCCTGAGATGAAACACCTTTAATATTTAGAGATGAATGATACAGCCACTCGAAACAAGGCATCAAACTCTGAAATTGGGTTACCATTGTCAATATGACAGACTCAATAGGCGGAGCTCAATCCTCTGAATTTTTGAAAATGTTTCTGTTTTTGATGAACAACGTACAACGCTTCAGTCAACCAAGCAATTTCTGCAATCACATATAAAACATAAATGCCAATTTTGTGCCATCGCTTCATCGCCGTCTCAATGTTTCGGGCCCCAGCAGTGTCGCTTCGTGGAAGGTTCCGCCAGTCGCCGGACTCAAAGGCGAGATGAAGCGCATCTCAGCTCTGCATTATTGATTGCTCCCGGCGTCACAGCGTCCGTACTGCGGCCGGACAAGACAGCCTGCATTCCGTTCTCTGGGATCGTATCAGTCGGCCACCATGACCAAATTTCTTTAGACTTTTTTTTAATGCCTTGGGCTGGAGAGAAGTTCTTACTCACTGCATCGCTCTTACTGAGTTAAGCCTAAAACCAAGAGAAGAGAGATTAAAATGCGAAGAAACGGCATCATTTCTATTTTGCCTCAACCTAATGCCTGATAAAGTAGCAAATTTCAGTGGTCCTTTCTCACTGTTCAGTACCTTCTACACCCCGGAACTAGTTATAACACATCCTGAAACATTTTCACGGAAACATGGCTGAGCAGGCAGAAAAATATATTTGCGAAGGTGCTATAAGCAAGAATTGAAACGCGAAAATGATTGGGCCACTAAGAGCATTAGAAGAAGCTCTTGGGCAGGAGAAGCTCGATTATAACGGGAGGTAATTTTATTTCGAGAGTGCGAAGGCTTTTCTTCAGAAGTGTTAAATAACCACGCTTGTATTTGCTGTCGATGATCTAATATGCTGATGATTTCTGTATCACCTCATTTTTATTCTTCGAGTTTCTTTCGTAGCTCATACTGCACTTGAGCAGCAGATGACTCGGAAAGCTACTCTCCGTCTGTGTTTATTTTTTCGAACCCTGTTCACATTTCTTTTATAGCTACAGTGCTGCAGCCCTCAAAAAAATTACAGTACATTTTTAATGGTTTACAGCCTATCCTGTAGGCTGTGAACTGCACTTTTATGAATATGAAATCACTGCTTTCTATGACGAAAAGCAATTCTTTTTGCTTTCTGAAAGCTTAGTGGTTCAATATGCATCCATTGACACCGGCACTCGTTCACAATTTTTTATCTTCTTTGAGTGGCAAGATATTGAAATGGAAGCACGCTGTAACTGCCACCGGCACGTAGTCGACGTGGCCGCAGCAAGCCAGTGAAAATTACAGTCCTGGCGACTCTCGAAGTTTCACTGTGTACTTCTAAAGCAGTCTGTATTATTGCTTAAACGGGCAATGTTGTGATCTTAATTCTGTAATCCCTTGACTACGTAGCAAGATTATATAGGAGGTGAAACTCCCTCAGCGCGAGCGAGCGCAGGCGACCAGATAAAGTCATAATTGTATGCGCCGACGGGGGCGCATGCAGTGGCGGCGCCTTGCGGCGCCTCGTAGAAGCAGCAGGAAAAAAAAAAATGCAGCGCCCGGGCACGCGGCTCCGGCGCTCAAAGCAGACGACAAGCAGACGACACGGGTGTTTGCTTCAGCGGGCACGCCGTGACGTTGTATTTCAGTAGTTTCTTTCTATGCCGCCAGTCGCCGTCAGCAGGATAATGGCGCCGCGGGCTTGTGACCTTTTCTGGTCACCGCAGACGGGGGAGTTTCCACTCCTTATAGTCTTCCTCCGTGTCTTCGATGAACCCTTAGTGCATTCTGTGTCGTTGATTGGTTATATTGCCTTTTCCGCTGGAGTTTGCCGTTGAGGAGAGCGTACATTCGCGTTTTTTCAACTAAATAATGTTTCAAATAAATACCCATTTAGCATGCAACGTTCACGTAAAAATCCTTTTATTTTTCAATTCACGTAGTAAAAGCAGAAGAAAAAGCCACTGTCGATGCTACGTCAGGCGTCCTTCAGAGATCGATCATAGGACTTCTGGTTTTTTATTGCATAAATATATTCGGAAAGGATCGCGTCGTCTACCAAACATTCGCTGATTACTGTACATTATGCAGAAATGTAATCCAGATTGATCACATTCATGTTATTGAGAAGCATTTAGATTGAATACGCGCATGGTACGAAACATTGGGGATGCATTCAAATCTCGTGAAGACAGCGGTCAAGAGATACACGAGGAAAAAAAACTGTAGACGATTTGAATTATCTTATAAATGTTAAGATCATAGATATACAGTAGTATCTGATTGGAATTGTTTAGGACTTTTACCGACCTCTTTATTACGTTGGCATCGTGATGTAGCTTAGAGTGCAGCGAAATTCTCGAAATAATTTCGATTCTTACAAAAAAAGTGCTAGAAGTTTTCTTTAGAAGGACAAGGAAGTATTATTACAAGGAAGTTCGAATTTATGTTCTATTTAAATATATGCCCGCAAAGTATAGGGTATCCGTCCTCAGTTTTCATAAAAATAAGTTAGACAATGCACAAAAAAGAGCTGCTTATGTTTTAGGAGAATCGGGGAAAAAAAAGATTATTGACTAATATTTAAAAACCAATATTAGGCAGGCAACCAATAAAACAACACAGAGATATGTTTACTTTAATTCGTTTTTTACGCATATTACTTAAAGACTGTAAACTCACGAGAAAAATTGATCTTTTCACTTTACTTTGTGCCCCCAGCGCTGTCTTATGACAAAAACTACGAGAGTATTAAAGTATAACTGGGGAATTAAATTGTTCATATTCCCGAAACAATTCGAAAACAGAGCAACTTGCTTTCGAACTCTGTAGTCTGTACATCTAGTGGTGCGTTTTATATTTTGTTATGGGAGGTTACAGCCCAGTAAAGACATGTATCTCCTTCTCTCACAGCTTTGTGAGCAGCATAGTCTTTTTTGGCGAAAAGTCATAGAGTGTGTTTGTTGCGGGGGCGGGGGAAGAGGGAAATGCATGCATCTCCAGCATATGACCGCCTCCCAACACTGATACACCTACCAACACCCTCCAGAAACTTCACCCTCCACTCACCTACCTCCTCAACGCTGCAGACGCCTGCAACCGCCAGAAGGCCACGCATCATAGAAATGAAAAGCGATGTTAAAATTATACCACCCCACATCACCCACTAACCTTAAATCTCGCGATGCTTACCGAACACCTTAACCCACATCTGCCCTCCAGAAATCTGCACACAACCGAAGGCTACGCACCAGCGCGACAAAAAAGAAGTGCCGAAATCAAACTCAATTACACAGTAGGAGGCAATGAACCTAAATGCGCAAACGAAAGAGCGAATCTAAAAACAATATTATGATCCCTCGTGAAATTTTTTGTCTGCAGTGACCATGTCGGCCTACGCACTAACGTGTTCTCATGGGCTTCGTTTAGGATAAAGCAAAGGTTTTCTCTGCGAGTAGATGTGATATCAGGATTACTTCCTTCTTTCTTCTTTCATTCTTTCTCTCTTACTTTGGCACTATCTCTGGGAAAAGAAACATTCCGTTCATGTGTTTCCCTTTTTTGGCACATGTTCGTCTTTTGATCTGTTATGCTAATAATGCTATCGAAGTGTGACGACAAAAAAGTTAATTTTTAAAGTGATGGTCATGTCATTATATGTTTCCTCAACTGAAATTTAGTTACCCATGTCTTTTAGTTTTCAGTGCAGTTGAGTGTGACGTATTGCGTGATGTGTTCTGATGTGTGTACAGTACGATCTTGTTTACAGCCCCTTGAATGCAATGTCCAATTGAGCAAGCGTATTTTGTAAATAAAGAAAACATGAGCAAAATAAATACACAAACAAAAACAAACCAAAGAAATAAATAAAGTGCCTTTAATACTATGGAGCCTCTTGTTCGAAAAGTTCGTTCGTCGAGCTGCACCGCAGGGTGGAATAACTAAAGGCACCGGAGCTGACGGGTTTCTTCAATTCAAGACGGGATTCATCTCACTTGTCAATATCCTTCGAGCAACTTCTACAGAGATCGCTTAGACCAATAGGAAGTAATTTATTCGGTTTCGTGAATAACAAACATGTTTACGGACAACAGGGACGACGGAGCCTAGTTGCGTTTCTAAGTTTTTCCCTCTATTAGCATAAAGTCCTATTTTAATTTACTTGTCATAGTTAAATTCAATCCTTCCAGTTTTATCTCTGGCAGTCTCTTTGCTTCGAACGTTCGATAGGAATAATAATTCATTGCAGTTTTCAACATTTTCATTTTTCAGGTTATTTTTATGCACCTTGGGTATTTAGCTGGCAAGTGGCATGTTGATTTTATTCTTGAATTCACGGCCACTGCGTCCAGAGTAATGGTTGGCCTGTATTGGAAACACCATTCCGCTTTATACAAGGACCTGTATGAATGAAACAGAACGAAAAGAATCATATATTTTCAAATTTGGATATTAAATACCATTATGCCTGTTATGCGCACAGTAAATCTTCTATATTGTCAGCCGAGTAGACAATTTCAAATGAAAACCCATTTCTCATGTACACTTCATCCACATGGCTGCTTACATTCAAGATTGATATATAACCAGTGTCATGTCACAGGCGTTGAAAAAGCAGCAAGAAGAATATGCCAACAACGTTCTTAAAGCCGTTTAGAGATAAAAGTTGTAGCAAATGTTGTTTTTTTGCGAGTTATTTATAATGTGTAGCCTTCAACGAAAATTTAGCCTGCGTACATCAACTTTGAAGGGTGCATTACATTTCCATTGCTTGTTGTAACAGATATCGCATCAAATTCTGACGACGGCACTTCAATGAACCAGCTTTGAGAGCTGGGCAATCTCGCGATGACTAAGCAATGATCTCAACTGACGTCTTGTGAAATGCGTTAGGGCAACGTCAATTGCGAACTTTGCGGTATACAGTGATCTTCAAAAGAGGTACTCGACAAACCATCGTTTCTTCGTCACGAGCCTTTTAAACTCCGCACTACAAAAGAGTGTTTCAAAGACGACATTGCCCATTGGCAATTCACAGTTGCTTTCTCAAATAATTGTTAAAATAATGTAGCCGCATTGAAAATGAGTATGAATAATTTTTCTATGTTCCACTTACAGAACATCGGAGTTTCCTTCATTAAAGTGCTAATGTCGTCTCAAAGAGCTCTTATGATCTGCGAAGTGCGAGTTTCTGCTTCTTGCTGTCTAAATATAACCTTATAGCTGTCTACAAGGTCTTCGAAAATTATAGAGAGAACTACTTTTTTCAATAATGTTTTATTTAACCTTACTAACTGCATCTCATTCAGTGCTTCAGAAGCTGTGGTAGGCAGGAAAGCATGTCTTGAGAAATGGCTTTTATAGATTAGCTATGATACTCACGTCTCAAGAAGACCCACGCGTGGATTCGTTCCGTGATCACGTGAACACCCTTAGCATTTGTTATGCGCCGCCTTCGTCGCATTCAGGTGGGGTGCACACAATTGTGAAATGGCGGCGGGGTTTCACTACACCCTACATGCACTCCGCCTATACTAGCTTCGCGTGACCTTTGCCATGATCGGGTGGGAGGTGAGGTCGTGAAGACGCCATAAATTTGAATCACACCTCAGAAGCCACAGATAGCTGGTGGGAGGGGAAGGGGGAGGAGGGTTCAGAGCCCGAAGAAAATGGGACGAGTCCAACATACGTAGCTGGCACTTATGACATCACCCACGAAGGCGCTACCAGATTACATCCGCTAATCTTAGCCCACACATTTGGTAGACTGAGAGAGCGCGTACGCCAGCCAGCATAATGAGAGACACTAATAGCATAATAACAACATCACCCTTCTTTGAATTTTATTTGGTGCTGCCAAACGCTAATGTTCAAAAAAATCATTCGCATAAAACTGACTTCCTCTGATAGAAAGAGAGGCTTTCATTCTTTATTTTTCTTGCACGAAATCACTAATTGTCATTAGTTTTCTTCTGCATTGTTGACTTCAACGTTTTTTTTTCTGCGAATGGGCTCCACAACCACTCGGCTCTGACATGGTTGAAAATTAATCCCTTTACCGGAGTTAATTGTTTAAATAGGTCGACATAAGTACTATAGTTGCATATTTTCAACAGTCATCATGCAGCTTGCGAAAAAAACAACTCTTCGAAGGAAGGTGGGCTTTTTATGTCATGCAAGAAGATTGATCACAGGCCAGTTAGAGCTGCAGGTGAGGCAGCTATCGCAAAATTTTAGGTGATTTATAAATTTTGCTTGTAGTGTTGCGCTGTTTAGGAGCGATATTAGTGGTCAAAAATAAACAATGCATCAACTGGCATTTCATCTAAAAAAATTAGGGATGTTACTGCTTCGAGCAGTTATCATTAGTAAATTCTAGGTCGTTGAAGCGCTTAGACCACCATACGTGCAACGCGCTATCCACTTTGCCGGACAAGAGACAAATGACACGGCAGGCAAAACGCTTGCTGGCAACTGTTTATTCGTGATTATTGAAGCCTTAACGAGTATATCTACAGGTTCCAAGAAATGTGTAAGCAATATTTTGCTGTCATGATCAGATAGCGACCTCGAATTGCAGAGGCTGTCGCGGTGATATCTTGAGGTGTGGGACCCATACTGTGGTGTTTGTTTTTCTTCGCCTGAGCATGGTTTCTTTGGGTTGAGTTTCTACAGTCCTTCCTCCATTCGTTTATCTTTTAGCATTCTCAGGTTTTACAGTTCACATTCTGGTTCAAAGAGCGGATGCGGGTCGTTTCTGTATGAAAAAAGAAAATCCTTCAGCATGAATAAACACTGGTAAGTTCGAGCTTTGTGTGTGTTGTTATTTTTTTCCTGTTCGGTAAAGTATATAGCGCATTGCATGTATGATGTACAACCTAGACCCAGTTCTCGCACTTATTGGCTAAACATCAGCATCCTTACTTATATTGCTGATAGATACTCAAAAGGGACTCATCCGAAAGGAATGGCCCGCAATAGTGAAGGTGATTCCGCACGAAAGTCTCCCAGGCTTCGTCTGTCCTTTCTCACGTAAGTGATGCGATGCTTTTGCATTGTGCTTGCTTAATGCCGAGACAGGAAGAGTCTCATGCCACGCTCGACGCTTTAGGACGTGCTGTGGAATAATTAGGGGCGCACAGCTTACGCATTACGCATCGGCCAGAAACTTCCCTGCCATCAGTGGAAGAACCTGCGTCAGTGCAGGCTTTAGTAAAATCTACCGCTGTAATGGGCAGCCCACTGACCGAGGGTCGCAGCGCAGTCAGCGCCGATTACCGGGGGGTTGCGTAAACACGTCGCCCAAGAGTGCTGTCAGGCGCTGGTAATTTTAGAAACTGCTCTACTCAGCGAACACTACAATCTAATCTTGGCTGCATTCGCTTGTCTGAACGCACAAATTTCCTAATACCCACACCCGCACACGCATCATTAGCGGTCGCAACTCTCCTTCTCTACCCAATGTCAGGGCTTTATATTTGCAGAACACGTGATTTGGTTACAGGCTCCGTCAGGTCGTGGTTTTACGCGCCGTATTCGCCAGTGGGAATCTGCGCTAAGCTTTCTTCATTGCCGGGTGACAATGTTCCCTTGCGAGCGCTGACATAGTGACGCATGGCTTCACTCGTGTCATTACCATAACGCAAACATCTGAAAAGTTATTTTCTGCTTCTTTCTCTACAACGATTTACCCTATGTGCCTAACGCGCTACGTTCCATACCACCGGTGCAAGATAGGGAACACAAGTGCTAAGCCGCCAGTTGACAACCCTGTTCCCTCCTGCTGCCTCCTGTTCTGTCTTTGCTGTTGTCCCAAGTACGAAGGTAAGCTTGTGATTCGCTAACCTTTTTCACGGTGACTGCGCGCACTCCATACGCTTTAATATTGTTTCCAATGTAACTAACGCCGCAGAAGCCTTTTCAGGTGACGGAACGCAAATTGTGAGGGGATTAGAAAGGATGAATAAATGTTAGGGTAACATGTTTTAAGAACCGTGTTAGGTGAGCAGAAGTGCTGTATTTATATGCTTTAACACAAGCGTACCTGCCGTTAGTGCCAAGAGATAACTCACACAAGTTGTTTTTCTGCTAATGATTACTACTCTAATTATCGTATTTTAACACTTGTAAATTAGATGGTATGGCAGCATTCATCTCGAAGATCTTGACTGACTACGCTTAGGTGGCTGTTCAGGTGCTGTTCTTTGTGCATTCTTTGCCAAGTCCCGCCGGCATCAGTTTGACTAGACAAGCGCGTGGAGCTTTGGATGATAGAGCAACTAAATCAGTACATCGTACCACTTTCACTTCTGCAACGAGGCAATAGACTGAAATTATCATCATGGAAGCATTCCGGGCTTCCGATCACAGTGATACCGTTGAAGTGCGCTGTAAAGGCTGCAGCCTCTTCTGTCAACCTCGAAGTCCACGGTAGTATTCGACTGAACAGCAGGACTGATTACGTTTGGCTGTGTGTGCAGGTTAGTGATATCGCTTCCTATCGTTTGGATAGGACGAAGTGCTATGGCCGCCGCGGTGGCAGAGTGGTTATGGCGCTCGGCTGCTGGCCCAAAAGACGCGGATTCAATCCCCGCCGCGGTGGTCGAATTTCGATGGAGGCGAAATTCTTGAGGCCTGTGTACTGTGAGATGTCAGTGCACGATAAAGAACCCCAGGTGGCCGAAATTTCCGGAGACCTTCACAACGGCGTCTCTCATAGCCTGAGTCGATTTGGGACGTTAAACCCCCATAAACCAAACCGAAACCAAAGTGCTGTGGAAATGGAATTCCGGCTTACTATCAACTTCGCCGCGGTGGCTCAATGGTTAAGGCGCTCGACTACTGATCCGGAGTTCCCGGGTTCGAACCCGACCGCGGCGGCTGCGTTTTTATGGAGGAAAAACGCTAAGGCGCCCGTGTGCTGTGCGATTAGTTTGCGGGTTAGTTTGCGGCAAGACAATAGTAGGCAGTAGAGAAAGCAGCATTCGGAGCAGCCATGGATTTGAAGTCGTTGCGCAAACCGAAATTGCTGGAGCTTGCAAGAGAGTTGGGTCTGGATGTCTCAGACAAACTCAGAAAACCAGAACTGCTAAGGGCTATTCTTGAGTTGGAGGCTGAGGATGACGAGCTGTCGGAATGCCTTGAGACCATTGAGAAGAGGGAGCAAAAAGAGGAGCGCGAACGTAAAGAGCAAAAAGAGAAAGACGAGCGCGAACGTAAAGAGCAAAAAGAGAAAGAAGAGCGCGAACGTAAAGAGCAAAAAGAGAAAGACGAGCGCGAACGTAATGAGCAAAAAGAGAAAGACGAGCGCGAACGTAAAGAACAAAAAGATAAAGAAGAGCGCGACCGTCAACACGCTTTGGAAATGAAGCGTCTCGAGGTAGAGATGGAACGCGCTCGTAATGGATGTCAGGCACACGGTGCAGGAGAACGAGTATCGTTCAAAATGACTGACCTGATGCGGCCGTTTAAGCTTGGAGAGGACATTGGTTTGTTCCTGGTTAACTTTGAGCGAACGTGCGAGAAGCAGGGGTTCTCTCGGGAAACGTGGCCACAGCGCTTGCTCACTTTGTTACCCGGCGAGGCGGCCGACGTAGTCGCTCGCTTGAAGAGAGAGGAGGCAGAGGATTTCGACCAAGTGAAATCGAGTCTGCTAAAAAAGTACAGGCTGTCAGCGGAGGCGTTCCGTCGGAAGTTTCGGGAAAATGAAAAAGGCAGAAGTGAGTCATATACAGAGTTTGCCTACAGGCTTATGTCAAACATGCAGGAGTGGCTCAAAGAAGAGAAAGCGTTTGGTGACCACGAGAAAATTCTGCAATGTTTTGGGCTAGAACAGTTTTATAGTCGGTTACCTGAGAACGTGCGGTACTGGGTCTTGGATAGGCCAGACGTTAGTACAGTGGCTAAAGCCGCCGAGCTAGCCGAGGAGTTTGTGACGCGTCGGGCTCGCGGAGCTAAGGACGGTCAAAAGGGTGAATTTGGCTCCAAGTCTGAGAGGCCGAAGTTCACACCCATGAGAGCAAGGGGGGACACACGTAGTGCGGATGCGAGTGAAAGCAGTCCGACCGAACGTAAGGAGACGGCGGCAGCCGAAGCCGAACGCAGAAAGCAGTTCGAGACGAGGCAAGCGCGCGTGTGTTATACGTGCCAGAAGCCGGGTCACTTTTCGGCGCAGTGTCCAGAAACAAAAAGAGAAGTCGTGTGTTTGTCATTATGTAGCACTGACGAGAACATGAAGCTTCTCGAGCCTTACATGCGAGACTTCCTCGTGAACGGGAAAGAGTGCCGAGTGCTTCGTGATTCCGCAGCTACAATGGATGTAGTTCACCCCTCTTACGTAGAACCCGATATGTTCACGGGCGAGTGCGCATGGATCAAGCAAGCCGTGGAAGCTCATAGCGTGTGTCTGCCCGTAGCAAAAATGCTTATTGAAGGACCTTTCGGAGCAATTGAGACGGAGGCCGCAGTGTCATCTATGCTGACCCCCCAGTACCCGTACCTATTTTCGAACAGGTCCGATCACCTCCTGCGCGAGAAGGGGCTTTTGTTTGGTGAGGCTAGCGTTCAGGCCTTAACCAGATCGAGAGTTTGGGAGCTCGCTGCAAAGGCGGTAGTTGCGGGGCCGACGTTGTCGAACAATGAGAAAGGGTTGGAGGCGCAGCAAGCGGATATTCAGAGCACGTCCGAACTGAATAAAATTGAGCCTGTAGCGCTGAAGGCACCAAGTACTGAAGAGGAAACGCCCGACACGGGAAAGTAAGAAGAGCTATCTGCAGATTTGCTCATCGCGCCTACGTCCGATGGACTTAATAGGTTGCTAAAAGTCAGCCGGTCGGCTTTGATAGCCGAGCAAAAGAAGGATGGCAGCCTAGAAAACATGCGCTGCAATGTCAAGGAAGGTATCGCCAAGAAAAATGTTCGTTTTGTGGAAAAAGGTGGGGTCTTGTACCGGAAGTATCTAGACCGCAGGGGAGTCGAGTTCGATCAGCTGATCGTGCCTCAGTGCTACCGTCAGGATCTGTTGCGCTTGTCGCATGGCGGCTCGTGGTCCGGACACCTAGGAGTGAAGAAGACTAAGGACCGTCTCTTGCAAGAGTACTATTGGCCAGGGTGTTTTCGTGACGTAGAACACTTTGTGAGGACATGTGACACCTGTCAGCGGGTTGGCAAACCAGGGGACAAATCGAGGGCGCCGTTGAAGTTGGTACCTATCATTACGGAGCCTTTTAGACGGCTCGTTATTGATACAGTGGGACCTCTGCCGGTAACAGCCACGGGGTACAGACACATTTTGACTGTGATCTGCCCAGCGACAAAGTTCCCTGAAGCAGTGCCGCTTAAAGAACTCAGCTCAGTTGAGATAGTCAATGCACTACTGTCCATATTTGCGCGAGTTGGTTTTCCTGCGGAAATCCAGTCAGATCAGGGCACAGTGTTTACTAGCGCTTTGACGACAGCCTTTCTCGAAAGGTGTGGGGTAAAGCTGTTACACAGCTCAGTGTACCACCCACAGTCGAATTCCGTTGAGAAGCTCCACTCCGTCATGAAGCGCGTGTTGAGAGCATTGTGTTTTGAGCAACAAAGTGATTGGGAGCTGTGTCTGCCTGGGGTGATGTTTGCATTAAGGACCGCGCCGCATGCGGCTACGGGGTTTTCGCCAGCTGAGCTGGTGTACGGTCGCTCGCTGCGGTCTCCGCTTCGCATGCTTCGAGACTCGTGGGAAGGCAGGGGCGACGACCCAGTCGTGGTCGAGTACGTGCTTAGTCTCCTCGAACGCTTAAGAAGGGCACAGGAGTTGTCAGGTGAAGCAATGGCAAAGGCCCAGCAGAGGGCCAAGGTTTATTATGATCGGACAGCCAGGGCCCGTCGTTTTGAGGTGGGCGATGAGGTAATGGTATTGCGCACATCGCTAAAAAACAAACTCGACGTGCAGTGGGAGGGCCCAGCATGGATTGTTCAAAAACTGTCGGATGTTAACTACGTGGTGAGTCTGCCAGGAAAACGGAAAGCACAGCAAGTTTACCACTGTAATCTGCTCAAACCCTATAGACAACGGGAAGCAGTGGTGTGTATGATGGTAAACGTTCCCGAAGAGCTTCCGATCGAGCTTCCGGGACTAGGCTCAGTGACGAACAGGGAAGACACTGATCAGGTCATTAGTGACTTAATCATTAAAGCACCGCTGTCGGCTGAGCAGAAAACCGAACTACACCAACTCTTACAAGAGTTTCAAGGTCAGTTCTCTGAGAGGCCTGGTAGGACTTCTGTCCTTACTCATGATATAGAACTTACCTCCCCAGAGCCAGTACGATCCAAGGCGTACCGGGTGTCACCCCGCCAGCGCGATATTATGGAGGCTGAGGTAAAGAAAATGCTACAGCTCGGTGTTATTGAGGCGGGTGAGAGTGATTATACCTGCTTTTGATTTTAGTTGAGGTACCGGGCAAGGAACCTCGTCCTTGCGTCGACTACCGCAGGCTTAATTCCATCACTAAGGATCAAATTTATCCGATCCCTAACACCGAGGAGCGCCTTGAGAAAGTTAGTAGCGCTCAGTTTATTTCCGCCCTAGGTCTTGTCAGCGGTTATTGGCAGGTTCCACTTATAGAAGAGGCTAGTAGGTATGCGGCTTTCATTTCACCAATGGGAACATTCCGTCCTAAAGTTTTGAGTTTTGGTTTGAAGAACGCGCCATACTGCTTTTCAAGCCTCATGGACAAAGTGTTGCGGGGACAGGAAGAATTCGCTTTACCGTATTTAGACGACGTAGCGATATTCTCCGCATCCTGGTCTGAGCATATGGCACACTTGCGGGCAGTGCTAACCCGCCTGCGCGAAGCGGGCTTGACAGTCAAGGCTCCCAAGTGCCAATTAGCACAGGCCGAGGTTGTCTACCTCGGTCACGTGATTGGACAGGGTCGTCGCCGCCCCTCTGAAATAAAGGTGGCCGCTGTGCGAGACTTCCCGCAACCGCGCACGAAGACCGATATTCGGTCGTTCTTAGGTGTCGCCGGCTACTATGAGAGGCACATCCCCAGGTACTCCGATATCGCGGCTCCCCTGACGGATGCTCTAAGAAAAACAGAGCCCCAAACAGTCCTCTGGAGCGAGACAAAGGAAAGAGCTTTTAGCGCCCTAAAGAGCGCCCTAACAAGCCAGCCTGTGCTACGATCGCCAGACTACACAAAAGGGTTCTTTGTTCAGTGCGATGCTAGTGAGCGAGGCATGGGCGTTGTACTGTGCCAACGGGAAAATGGAGAACTGGAACACCCCGTCCTGTATGCTAGTCGTAAGCTGACCTGTCGTGAGCAGGCGTACAGCGCCACCGAGAAAGAGTGTGCGTGTCTCGTGTGGGCCGTTCAGAAATTGTCATGCTACCTAGCCGGCTCGAGGTTTATCATTGAGACGGATCACTGCCCTCTCCAATGGCTGCAGACCATCTCTCCCAAAAATGGCCGCCTCCTGCGCTGGAGCCTCGCTTTGCAACAATATTCCTTTGAGGTGCGTTACAAAAAGGGGAGTCTCAACGGTAACGCCGATGGCTTAAGTCGAAGCCCCTAACGTAGGAATCCGCCTCAAAGTTGTTTGTTAGTGATGTTTTCTTCCTGAGGCAGGATTTTTAACATATTGCTTTTGTTTAGTGTTTCAAAGTGATTATGTGCTTTCTAGTGCAATTTTCCAATTTGTGGACGCGTTCTGACTGCTGCTTGACTACTGTAAGGAACTAGGCAGTAGTATAAAAGGGGAAAGAGCCTGGCAGAGCTTAGTGAGGGTTGTCTCGTGCTTGCTGACTGAGCGGTTGCGTTTCGGCGTAGTTCTAACGCTTGCTGGGAACGAGCACAAAAATGGCAACTCTCCCGAAGACACTTTGCAGTGCCCTGTGTGAACCTGAACCTGAGAACGAGGCCTTCTCTGTGCGCTGCGCTCAAGCAACGTCGAGGGACGACCGGTTTCGATTACGAGCATCATCGAGCGACATCCCTCCGGACAGCGGATGCAGTCCCCTGACCATCGGGATCTCCTTCTCCCGGCGGGGCGGTCTGTTACGTTTCGCCTACGACGCGCGGTATAGCCGGCGCGGATGCAACGGACGCCGCGGCTTCGTTCAAAGTGGCGGTCATTTTGGGCCCGTTCAGTGCTGCCGTAACGCCTCTCGCCAAGCGCGTCCAGGCAGGTTTCAATGCCACGTGTCGTCGTGTGTGCGTGTGTGTGTGTGCATGTTGGTGCCCACGCTTGTCAAAGCGCGGCAGCCGGGGAGAGGAGCTCCCCAACTGGGAGGCGAGGAGGTCTGACCGGCGCCGGCCCGGCGGACGCGCACGTCACGTCTGAACATGTCTGAGCGTCGCCGTATCGGGCGCCTCATCCCAAGCCGTTCCTTCTTGCCCTCGACTCCGAGGGTATAAAAAGCCGCTGCCCCGGACGCCAGGGGGACTTCGATTTCTTCCTTCGAGTAACGTGGTCGCCCTGACCGGCTGCTCTTTTGCGATGCCAGAATAAACAAGTTGTTCTGTTGCCAGTCGACTCATCTTTTGCCGGGACCTTCGGATGTTTCCATCTGTGCCCCAGGCCGCCAGGCCAACGCTACCCTTGGGGCTTGCAACCCATTTGCAACAACTGGTTGCCAGCGGTGAGATCCCGACAACGGAGGCCAGCAGCGAAGATATGCGGTCAACTGTATGCTGATCAGCACAACGACCATCCGAGAGCAGTGCAACGAGCCCTGTGTGATGACTGGTTGCCTGCAGCGGAACGACTGCGCTGAATTCTTGGCTGCGAGGTTTGGTGAGTGTGGGACTTTCTTCTTCTGAGTTTTGCCAGGCTTTTGTTAGTGTCAGAAACAGAGCTGGTAATTGTGGTTGTCGTTGCTGCCGGGTTAGTTTGCGGCAAGACAATAGTAGGCAGTAGAGAAAGCAGCATTCGGAGCAGCCATGGATTTGAAGTCGTTGCGCAAACCGAAATTGCTGGAGCTTGCAAGAGAGTTGGGTCTGGATGTCTCAGACAAACTCAGAAAACCAGAACTGCTAAGGGCTATTCTTGAGTTGGAGGCTGAGGATGACGAGCTGTCGGAATGCCTTGAGACCATTGAGAAGAGGGAGCAAAAAGAGGAGCGCGAACGTAAAGAGCAAAAATAGAAAGACGAGCGCGAACGTAAAGAGCAAAAAGAGAAAGAAGAGCGCGAACGTAAAGAGCAAAAAGAGAAAGACGAGCGCGAACGTAATGAGCAAAAAGAGAAAGACGAGCGCGAACGTAAAGAACAAAAAGATAAAGAAGAGCGCGACCGTCAACACGCTTTGGAAATGAAGCGTCTCGAGGTAGAGATGGAACGCGCTCGTAATGGATGTCAGGCACACGGTGCAGGAGAACGAGTATCGTTCAAAATGACTGACCTGATGCGGCCGTTTAAGCTTGGAGAGGACATTGGTTTGTTCCTGGTTAACTTTGAGCGAACGTGCGAGAAGCAGGGGTTCTCTCGGGAAACGTGGCCACAGCGCTTGCTCACTTTGTTACCCGGCGAGGCGGCCGACGTAGTCGCTCGCTTGAAGAGAGAGGAGGCAGAGGATTTCGATAAAGTGAAATCGAGTCTGCTAAAAAAGTACAGGCTGTCAGCGGAGGCGTTCCGTCGGAAGTTTCGGGAAAATGAAAAAGGCAGAAGTGAGTCATATACAGAGTTTGCCTACAGGCTTATGTCAAACATGCAGGAGTGGCTCAAAGAAGAGAAAGCGTTTGGTGACCACGAGAAAATTCTGCAATGTTTTGGGCTAGAACAGTTTTATAGTCGGTTACCTGAGAACGTGCGGTACTGGGTCTTGGATAGGCCAGACGTTAGTACAGTGGCTAAAGCCGCCGAGCTAGCCGAGGAGTTTGTGACGCGTCGGGCTCGCGGAGCTAAGGACGGTCAAAAGGGTGAATTTGGCTCCAAGTCTGAGAGGCCGAAGTTCACACCCATGAGAGCAAGGGGGGACACACGTAGTGCGGATGCGAGTGAAAGCAGTCCGACCGAACGTAAGGAGACGGCGGCAGCCGAAGCCGAACGCAGAAAGCGGTTCGAGACGAGGCAAGCGCGCGTGTGTTATACGTGCCAGAAGCCGGGTCACTTTTCGGCGCAGTGTCCAGAAACAAAAAGAGAAGTCGTGTGTTTGTCATTATGTAGCACTGACGAGAACATGAAGCTTCTCGAGCCTTACATGCGAGACTTCCTCGTGAACGGGAAAGAGTGCCGAGTGCTTCGTGATTCCGCAGTTACAATGGATGTAGTTCACCCCTCTTACGTAGAACCCGATATGTTCACGGGCGAGTGCGCATGGATCAAGCAAGCCGTGGAAGCTCATAGCGTGTGTCTGCCCGTAGCAAAAGTGCTTATTGAAGGACCTTTCGGAGCAATTGAGACGGAGGCCGCAGTGTCATCTATGCTGCCCCCCCCCCCAGTACCCGTACCTATTTTCGAACAGGTCCGATCACCTCCTGCGCGAGAAGGGGCTTTTGTTTGGTGAGGCTAGCGTTCAGGCCTTAACCAGATCGAGAGTTTGGGAGCTCGCTGCAAAGGCGGTAGTTGCGGGGCCGACGTTGTCGAACAATGAGAAAGGGTCGGAGGCGCAGCAAGCGGATATTCAGAGCACGTCCAAACTGAATAAAATTGAGCCTGTAGCGCTGAAGGCACCAAGTACTGAAGAGGAAACGCCCGACACGGGAAAGTTAGAAGAGCTATCTGCAGATTTGCTCATCGCGCCTACGTCCGATGGACTTAATAGGTTGCTAAAAGTCAGCCGGTCGGCTTTGATAGCCGAGCAAAAGAAGGATGGCAGCCTAGAAAACATGCGCTGCAATGTCAAGGAAGGTATCGCCAAGAAAAATGTTCGTTTTGTGGAAAAAGGTGGGGTCTTGTACCGGAAGTATCTAGACCGCAGGGGAGTCGAGTTCGATCAGCTGATCGTGCCTCAGTGCTACCGTCAGGATCTGTTGCGCTTGTCGCATGGCGGCTCGTGGTCCGGACACCTAGGAGTGAAGAAGACTAAGGACCGTCTCTTGCAAGAGTACTATTGGCCAGGGTGTTTTCGTGACGTAGAACACTTTGTGAGGACATGTGACACCTGTCAGCGGGTTGGCAAACCAGGGGACAAATCGAGGGCGCCGTTGAAGTTGGTACCTATCATTACGGAGCCTTTTAGACGGCTCGTTATTGATACAGTGGGACCTCTGCCGGTAACAGCCACGGGGTACAGACACATTTTGACTGTGATCTGCCCAGCGACAAAGTTCCCTGAAGCAGTGCCGCTTAAAGAACTCAGCTCAGTTGAGATAGTCAATGCACTACTGTCCATTTTTGCGCGAGTTGGTTTTCCTGCGGAAATCCAGTCAGATCAGGGCACAGTGTTTACTAGCGCTTTGACGACAGCCTTTCTCGAAAGGTGTGGGGTAAAGCTGTTACACAGCTCAGTGTACCACCCACAGTCGAATTCCGCTGAGAAGCTCCACTCCGTCATGAAGCGCGTGTTGAGAGCATTGTGTTTTGAGCAACAAAGTGATTGGGAGCTGTGTCTGCCTGGGGTGATGTTTGCATTAAGGACAGCGCCGCATGCGGCTACGGGGTTTTCGCCAGCTGAGCTGGTGTACGGTCGCTCGCTGCGGTCTCCGCTTCGCATGCTTCGAGACTCGTGGGAAGGCAGGGGCGACGACCCAGTCGTGGTCGAGTACGTGCTTAGTCTCCTCGAACGCTTAAGAAGGGCACAGGAGTTGTCAGGTGAAGCAATGGCAAAGGCCCAGCAGAGGGCCAAGGTTTATTATGATCGGACAGCCAGGGCCCGTCGTTTTGAGGTGGGCGATGAGGTAATGGTATTGCGCACATCGCTAAAAAACAAACTCGACGGGCAGTGGGAGGGCCCAGCACGGATTGTTCAAAAACTGTCGGATGTTAACTACGTGGTGAGTCTGCCAGGAAAACGGAAAGCACAGCAAGTTTACCACTGTAATCTGCTCAAACCCTATAGACAACGGGAAGCAGTGGTGTGTATGATGGTAAACGTTCCCGAAGAGCTTCCGATCGAGCTTCCGGGACTAGGCTCAGTGACGAACAGGGAAGACACTGATCAGGTCATTAGTGACTTAATCATTAAAGCACCGCTGTCGGCTGAGCAGAAAACCGAACTACACCAACTCTTACAAGAGTTTCAAGGTCAGTTCTCTGAGAGGCCTGGTAGGACTTCTGTCCTTACTCATGATATAGAACTTACCTCCCCAGAGCCAGTACGATCCAAGGCGTACCGGGTGTCACCCCGCCAGCGCGATATTATGGAGGCTGAGGTAAAGAAAATGCTACAGCTCGGTGTTATTGAGGCGGGTGAGAGTGATTATACCTGCTTTTGATTTTAGTTGAGGTACCGGGCAAGGAACCTCGTCCTTGCGTCGACTACCGCAGGCTTAATTCCATCACTAAGGATCAAATTTATCCGATCCCTAACACCGAGGAGCGCCTTGAGAAAGTTAGTAGCGCTCAGTTTATTTCCACCCTAGATCTTGTCAGGGGTTATTGGCAGGTTCCACTTATAGAAGAGGCTAGTAGGTATGCGGCTTTCATTTCACCAATGGGAACATTCCGTCCTAAAGTTTTGAGTTTTGGTTTGAAGAACGCGCCATACTGCTTTTCAAGCCTCATGGACAAAGTGTTGCGGGGACAGGAAGAATTCGCTTTACCGTATTTAGACGACGTAGCGATATTCTCCGCATCCTGGTCTGAGCATATGGCACACTTGCGGGCAGTGCTAACCCGCCTGCGCGAAGCGGGCTTGACAGTCAAGGCTCCCAAGTGCCAATTAGCACAGGCCGAGGTTGTCTACCTCGGTCACGTGATTGGACAGGGTCATCGCCGCCCCTCTGAAATAAAGGTGGCCGCTGTGCGAGACTTCCCGCAACCGCGCACGAAGACCGATATTCGGTCGTTCTTAGGTGTCGCCGGCTACTATGAGAGGCACATCCCCAGGTACTCCGATATCGCGGCTCCCCTGACGGATGCTCTAAGAAAAACAGAGCCCCAAACAGTCCTCTGGAGCGAGACAAAGGAAAGAGCTTTTAGCGCCCTAAAGAGCGCCCTAACAAGCCAGCCTGTGCTACGATCGCCAGACTACACAAAAGGGTTCTTTGTTCAGTGAGATGCTAGTGAGCGAGGCATGGGCGTTGTACTGTGCCAACGGGAAAATGGAGAAGTGGAACACCCCGTCCTGTATGCTAGTCGTAAGCTGACCTGTCGTGAGCAGGCGTACAGCGCCACCGAGAAAGAGTGTGCGTGTCTCGTGTGGGCCGTTCAGAAATTGTCATGCTACCTAGCCGGCTCGAGGTTTATCATTGAGACGGATCACTGCCCTCTCCAATGGCTGCAGACCATCTCTCCCAAAAATGGCCGCCTCCTGCGCTGGAGCCTCGCTTTGCAACAATATTCCTTTGAGGTGCGTTACAAAAAGGGGAGTCTCAACGGTAACGCCGATGGCTTAAGTCGAAGCCCCTAACGTAGGAATCCGCCTCAAAGTTGTTTGTTAGTGATGTTTTCTTCCTGAGGCAGGATTTTTAACATATTGCTTTTGTTTAGTGTTTCAAAGTGATTATGTGCTTTCTAGTGCAATTTTCCAATTTTTGGACGCGTTCTGACTGCTGCTTGACTACTGTAAGGAACTAGGCAGTAGTATAAAAGGGGAAAGAGCCTGGCAGAGCTTGGTGAGGGTTTTCTCGTGCTTGCTGACTGAGCGGTTGCGTTTCGGCGTAGTTCTAACGCTTGCTGGGAACGAGCACAAAAATGGCAACTCTCCCGAAGTCACTTTGCAGTGCCCTGTGTGAACCTGAACCTGAGAACGAGGCCTTCTCTGTGCGCTGCGCTCAAGCAACGTCGAGGGACGACCGGTTTCGATTACGAGCATCATCGAGCGACATCCCTCCGGACAGCGGATGCAGTCCCCTGACCATCGGGATCTCCTTCTCCAGGCGGGGCGGTCTGTTACGTTTCGCCTACGACGCGCGGTATAGCCGGCGCGGATGCAACGGACGCCGCGGCTTCGTTCAAAGTGGCGGTCATTTTGGGCCCGTTCAGTGCTGCCGTAACGCCTCTCGCCAAGCGCGTCCAGGCAGGTTTCAATGCCACGTGTCGTCGTGTGTGCGTGTGTGTGTGCATGTTGGTGCCCACGCTTGTCAAAGCGCGGCAGCCGGGGAGAGGAGCTCCCCAACTGGGAGGCGAGGAGGTCTGACCGGCGCCGGCCCGGCGGACGCGCACGTCACGTCTGAACATGTCTGAGCGTCGCCGTATCGGGCGCCTCATCCCAAGCCGTTCCTTCTTGCCCTCGACTCCGAGGGTATAAAAAGCCGCTGCCCCGGACGCCAGGGGGACTTCGATTTCTTCTTCGAGTAACGTGGTCGCCCTGACCGGCTGCTCTTTTGCGATGCCAGAATAAACAAGTTGTTCTGTTGCCAGTCGACTCATCTTTTGCCGGGACCTTCGGATGTTTCCATCTGTGCCCCAGGCCGCCAGGCCAACGCTACCCTTGGGGCTTGCAACCCATTTGCAACACCGCGCACAACAGGAAGTGTGGCCAATTAAGATGGGAATTGCCTCTTATGGTGCATCTAACACTAACAAGAAAAGGTAGCACAATCAGACCTACGAATATATATGAAAGAGCTATAACACACACACACACACGCGGGCTCACACACCCACGCACACGCGGGCTCACACACCCACGCACACGCACACACACACGGGCACGCGCGCGCACACAAACACACACACACGCGGGCTCACACACACACACACACACACACACACGCACGCACACACACACACACACGCAGACACACACACACGCACACGTACACGCGCACACGCGGGCTCACACACCCATACACACGCACACACACACGGGCACGCGCAACGCACACACACA
Source organism: Amblyomma americanum (assembly GCF_052857255.1). Lineage (NCBI taxonomy): Eukaryota > Metazoa > Arthropoda > Arachnida > Ixodida > Ixodidae > Amblyomma > Amblyomma americanum. The sequence continues at coordinate 100,081,981 of NC_135503.1, read as the reverse complement.
CGCGGCTCACCACACCCGCACATGCGCACACGCACACACGCACACACACGCATACACACACACATTGAGAGCAGCATGATAATTTTATTAACGCAAATGTGAGTGCGCAGTATTGTCGTTAACGACATGAGCTGCGCAAGCGGGACAGTTTGGAAGAAAGCAACGAAAAGATTGCCTTTTCTTTAACTGTGAAAGAAGCTGGGAGCCAAGATTGGAACTTAGTTATACACGAGGAGCATATTTTCTGAGAAAAGAGTCTGACGCAGTCGGTCTTCATGACAAAGCAAAATTCCTCAGTGGTATACAAAACAAGTTCTTAGTGGCCAGTATAAAAACTGCTCCAGAAGAACCACAAAAGCAGGCATAGAAGAGATTATGAGACTGAGGAATGGTTGGCTGGAGGGTATATCCATATCGTTTCAACATAGCGGTTACACCTGAGCATGTAAAACTCAAAGCTGAATGTTTTGGTCACATTTCTCCTCAGAAAAGCCCGGCCAGAGGATGAAAGAAGCGCGCAATATGAGACAAAAAGACAGAGAGCAGCGTACAGAGGGAATAGTGCGATTTTTTCGGGGTTATGAGGCGGAAGAAAGGTATTCTCTCTAGACCTACTTGCTTGCCGAGTCCTAAACAACAAGCTACATTGCGAGGATTGGGTACGAACCAAAGACGGGAGGGCAAACAGTGACTGAAAGGAAACCGTGACGAGAGGAATCGATGTTCCTTAAATCCTAGCTTCGTCTGTGTCAAGTTTGTGTGTTTTTTGGAGATTTTCCTCCCTCGAGCATTTTCCTTCATGTTGCAGGTGCAGCCTGCTATAAGTCAGACGCTAACGAGGCACAGGGTGAGTTGGACAGCGCAGCTGGCGAACAACGACAATACTCTCCTGTATTATGTAGCTCTTGTATGATTTTTTTTGCCTCATGCCGGCCGACATTAGATGAGGACGGCGTCTTCTATTAATATGTGCTTCAGACTGCTAAAGAGCTCTGGAGATGGGCACGACGATGTCATGCGCAGTTTGTCCAGGTAGCTTCGCATCAATGGAAAAACCTAGAAAAAACCAGAGCGACAATATTTAAAACCACTTTCCTCAGCACGTGAGAAAAATTCTCACAAGGACCGGCTCTAATAGGAACATGTCTTTTTTACAGGATATCAACGCAAGTTACGATTTATCGAAAGTTCTGGCGCACTACATCGAGGCGTAGTGCAGAAAGGGGAAATCAGCTTATTTTTTTTAGGCCTACGCCTGCAATGCAGAACAGCTTTAAATCTGCCACTCGCTGATGACATTGCCTTGCTAAGTCACTCAAAAAATGAAATGGAAAGAGTGATCAATAATTTTGAGTGCCAAAGTAGAACAGTGTCTCTAAAAATTATATGCACAACAGTCTTGGTAGGCAACAGCAGTTTGCGATTATAAGCGAAGCGCTTGAAGTGATAAGGAAACGCGTCCACTTAGGACAGGTACTGGCCAGAATAAAGACCACGAGGCTCAATTATTTAGAACAGTAAAAAGGTAGTGGAGCGCATTTGGCAGGTACTTAAAATCATGTAGGGCAGTTTGCAAATATCTCTCAAAGAAAAGTATATAACAGTGGTAATTTACTCTAATCACGTATGGGGTAGAAACGCTATGCTTTAAATGAGGACAACACAGCTAGTTAAGAGAGAGGAAGAGAGAAGAGTGGGGGAGGGAACAAACGCGGGTGTATGACATCCTAGTCGAAATCAAGAGGACGAAATGGGCTTGGGCAGGGCACGTAATGCGAGGACAGGTGAACCGGCAGTCTTTAAGGGTAACCGACTGGATTCCAAGAGAAGTCAAGCGTAGTAGAGGGTGGCATTAAGTTAGGTGGGCCGATAAGATTAAGAATTTTGCGGGGATAAGGAGGCCGGGGTTGATACAGACCACGGTTAATTGTAAAAATACGGAAGAGGCCTTTGTCGTGCAGTGGACGTAGCCAAGCTCATGATGATGATGACTCAGTGCTTTAAAATTCTCGATGTAGATTCAGTCAGTTCAGTGCTCACTAAGGTCAGTAGACATCCAGCTTGCTGCCGGGCGTAAACCATCCCCACTTCTTTTAACGCAGCCATCCTTTTGGCGGCCTTCGTGAACGTTGCAGCCTTCCGTGCACCAAAGTAGAGGGCTTCGGCGATGTCAACTTCCCTCAGGGGATATAAGTGATTAATGCAGCTCTTCTATTAGCACTCGCGCTCTGTGCTTTGCGGCTGGTGCTTATTTCGTAAAAGAAAATTCGGAAGGGAAATGAAACGCCCAAGGTTTCGGGCATCTCACGTGCTTGTCTACGTCTGTAAGGCCTCCCATGAATTAGCGTTTGTATGCGTGCTTAATATGTGTTCTATCCAATCTTTGCAATTCGTAGTCTCAAAAGCAAAGCACTGGATAACTTTCAGTACTTTAAACGTAATCCTTCCCACTAGCGGTGTCAAAGATAACGTCGACGTTGGCCTGGCTGCCTAGCCCCCTCCCCCCCCCCCCCCCCCCCCCCCCCCGCCAAGAAAAAAAAATGAGAGTGCCATTTCTGTACTGAGGTGCTCTTTTACGTGCCTGTAGACCTGTCGATTGCTAAACGAGATGCTCAATCACTTTCAACTTTCAGGCAGCGTGCCATGTCGACCGTAGGAAATTTTTATTGCCGTGCACCTTAGCAGCATGAAGGTAATGCGCTGCTTCATAAAGCCGTCTTCAGGAGAGCTAAGCAGCTCTTTTTGCAGTGACATTCACATGGTTGCAAATATTTGTACTTTATTACCTTACATTCCGGCCACGGCGAATACAGGAGATATAGACGTGCAGAATGCCCGGATGGGAAAACGCGTACGAGCATTTCATAGGAGTAGAGGCCTTGCAAACGACGACTGAAATAAAAAAGGTTGAAGCTCTGTTTTGGAGCAATTTACTTCGTGCTGTCATGAAGCAGGCACATAACAAGAGCTCACATATGCTGAAGAGGTAGATTTGTTTGCGGTTTTGGGACCACTGCCTTCAATTTAGGCCAGGATTAGACCGGCAAGGTATTTCACGAATGCGACAATCTATAGCATGAGGTTGACCAAAGAGCAGCAGCAGTCTGTACACTTTTTGTTACCTATATTAGACTTCAATATCTTTCCCTCGTGAGTAGCAAAAACATTCAGTTTGCCTTTGTAGTACACTAATTAAATTTACTCTGGGACTCTTCGCTACCACAGAGTATATGAGACAGCTTGTTTAAAAACATATAAGATCAAAGCTATGAATGTTGCAGTCTGCTTTGCATTTCACAGTACCCTCAAAAACGGCTTACCGCACCGGAATCAGGATTGCAGAGCTGACTGGACGAGCGCTAGCATAATAGTCTTTTTTCTGTTTTGCGGGCCGTTATACTAATTTAAAATCATGGCACCATGAAATAAGCGACGAACAACCTTGCATATTTTATGTTCTGAAGAGCCACTGGGAAATGAATGCTACTCATATTACCATACCAGACAAGTAGAAGCAAAGTCGCCATATGTTGCTGACTGAGAGGGAAATATTGAAGGAATAATGGTTGCACGTTGTCAAAGAACATAGACCTTTGTCCTTTGTAGGCCAGAAATTCTATTTCTATCTGGTGTATGTCATAAATTGCTATAAACATGGAGGAAAATGTGCGACTACCCCGAGCAAATAGCGCCACGCAGTTGCAAATATAATTGAATTTGTGCAGTTATTTTGCTGTGTCTCTTTGCAACACAATGCGGAAGGCTTCAGATTCTCTTGCGTAGAAATCGATACTTTCCATGTGCGCCATGGGAGCGGTTATTAAGTAAAGGCGTTCTTGTTCTTGCAGCCAGCACAGGCGCAACATGATAGCCATTTCAGTAGTCTCTCCTCTCGTTTTGAATAAACAAGTATTGCATAAAGAATATCCTGCTTCATTTCGGCTTTCGCTAACATCCTTAATCTTGTAAAACGCATAGTAGCATGACTATGTTATAACGGTCGATTACAGGCACAAAGGGTTTGAGCCACCAGCAATGTTAGAGCCGTCTTTATTTCATAGTTCAGGGTTGTTTTCCCTACCGTTATTGTACATAAGTACTGCACACTAGAGCAGTGCCTGTTCCTTATCTGTATCTTCAGGGTCTCGTTTTCTATAGTTCAGTCTTTAAGATATACATTTCAAACAACAAACACTGTGTCGGCACATGTCAACCAGAGCCATGCGTATATGTCTACTGCAGCGTCAAACCTTATCTCTGCACATGGGCGGTATAGCGAAATCATATGAAACGAACTAAATGCGTTCGATTCAATTTCTGCTTTTAGCGACCAGAAGGAGCAGCAGCTGGCGAACTGCGTTGATAGCTGAAGCGGATGGGAAACACAGTGTCATTGCATAAACAATGTTAGCCGAGCTGCGAAATCGCCCAGCGCTTACCCTTTTCAATTCCTGTTTGGCTTGATAAGTTCAGCATCCCGGAGCGCGAGCAACCAGGATAGCACTAATTCCATTCTTTCATCCAATAGCTTATTCAGTTCTTGTTCTTTCCTTTCTTTCTCTCTTCCTCGTTCTTTTTCTTTCTTTCTTTCTTTCTTTCTTTCTTGCTTTTTTCCTTTCTTTCTTACTTTCTTTCCTTCTTTCATTTCGTTCTTTCTTTCTTTCTTACTCTCTCTCTCTCTCTTTCTCTCTTTCTTTCCTTATTTTTCTCTCTTGATTCCTTGTTTTCTTGCTTTCACTCTTCTTTCCATCTTGCTCACTTTACTTTTCCCTTCTTTCTTTTATTTCTTTTTCTGTTCCTTCGTTATTTCCTTTATTTCAGCCTTCCATCTTGCCTTTTGCACATGTACTGGATCTGGAGTCTGCAGATCGCAGGAGTATGCTCACTATTTCTTAGGCCTCGTTTGAATGAATGAACTGTTAATTTAGAAAGGGAGGCTCAAGGCCTTTTGCTGGGGAATTGGGTTGTTAAGGCAGGGAAAAGTAGGGGTCTATTGATACATGAAGGGACGGCATGGGTGGTCTAACCACGCTTTACACGGGTTTGTAGAGCCCACTTACCTTAGCATATTTTCCAATATTTTCCCAGATGACGTTCGCTCCGGCACTGGTCCAAGCACGAAATTCCTCGCCATCGGCGGGAAAACCATGCTTGCTGACAAAGTCGTGGCGTCCCTTGCGGAACTCTGAACAATGTCAAACTAGGTTGCTCAGGTCAGCACGACACCTAGAGCCACAGTACGGGCACTCTGTAACGTCAATATTGCCCCATTGATGCCAGCAAGGGCCGGTATGCCATTTAAGGATGATGTTTGGCGTGTAGGCGGCATCGGCGATTATCTTATTAATGAAGATCTGATCATGTCGTGTGAGAGCAGCTGAGGTATCAACGTAGCTCAGTGGTCTAACGGCCGCAAGTCTTGCACGGCTCCTCTGTTTGGCACGCTCTGGTCTGCACGTTAGGACAGCCAAGATGTTGAACATATCAGAGAGGTGGTCGGTAACGGCGGGGTATTCCTACGGAGTAAGGAACGAGACAGTCACTCGAGCCCCGTTGTGAGCGGACTGGTTCCCGTCGTCATCGGCCGTGTCCAGGGGTCCACGCGAGGCGGATGCGCACGTTGCGTGTTTTAAGGGTTCTGATTATAGAAGTAATCTGCTGTGCAATTGGGTGGGTCGAGAATGGTTTGTTAGGCCTCGTTTAAAGCCTATGATGAAGCCAGCTGTGCATATTTTGGCGCTAACCACTGTAATTCAGTGTCGCAAAGCAAATATGTCTCAGGTTTCTTACAATGCTCTACATTTTTCGTTTCACTTTTTCGTTGCAAGTTGATCGCCAATGGCTGATATGGGGGTCAACGCTGCGTCTATCGCTCTGGTTTCAGAAAGATCGATTCGCCCCCTTATATTTCCCAGGTGACTCGGGTGCCAGTCTCCGGACTGTCGGCTATTTCCAGAATGATACTGGGATAAGCCCAGTCTCCGTGCGTACAGCGCTGGTTCCAGTGCTATGAGGGGCATAACAGAGGCAAATATAGCGCAACAAAGCAAATTACAGCGTTTACCATCCTAACAGCGCAAACTGTGCATTACAATCCCAGCTCTAGTGAATTTTACTGACCGCCAGTGTACTCAGCCAAAAGTAGTGCGAAAAACGTACTGGTTTCCTGCTGGAAGACACTGGAGGACGCTGGTTTTTACAATAGGAGCATGCTCTAAACAATCAGAACTATGAGTCTCTATCAGAGAAAGAAGGCTCTAAAGAGTTGATATTGCTCACTTCTATTCGTATATGAGGAGCATCTGGCTTATCCGAGAATAGGGATTGTATTTGCGAATAGCTTTCCCAAGCACGATTTCGTAACTTTCGCAATGATGACTTTTTCCAAAAGAAAAATGTTCGGATGTGCCAGTGATTCTATGATAATTTGAGTTAGCTTCGGTTTTGGATTTTTGTCATTTCGAGAAAAATCTTCAATTTACTACGTGCCATATGCAAGATTTACGAAGGCTATAGTGGAGTAAAAGAGCAGTGTGATTCGTACATAAAGTGGCCGATCTCAATCATTGTTTGCTGGCTATCCTGTTCAGATTGCACATATGCGATTCACGGAAAACGCTAGGCACGCCGTCAGCGCTAAGAACCTTGCATGACATCAATACGCCTGAAAGTGCCAAAAAGGCTAATTACGAAATGGACCAATTCTCGCGCGGCCGACATCGCAAAACACGCATTACAAGGCGACTGAAATCTCGTCGTTGAAGGTTTCGGCCGGGTTGTCGGTACACAATGCGAATTGTCACGGAAGCCAACAGTCATCGAATCAAGGAGCATAGAGAATATTGTTTTTAATTGGTGGTGTTATTCAATGGAAGAATAATGGAGCAAATATTTCAAACATAATTTATTATAAATCAGAAGAAAACACAGCCACATGCCGCTGGTTGGATCGGAAACCACGACCTCCGATTTTCGCATCCGGTGCTCAACCAACTCGTCCGTAGATCGGATGTAGTACGTCCTTTATTACCGCTAGTGCCATGTAAGAACGCGATCGACCGGTGAGGGCGAAGATTTCCGTGTGCCGTTAATCGTGAATAAAAGTATTGCTTCATGCCCTCGCTAGTGCCTGGATGGCTTTGAATCTGTCGCACCCGAATCCAGCTCAAGTGTCGTGTCGTGACTGCAACCTTCGCATGGCTTTCCTTGAAAGTGCCTTTAATAAAACATTATATAGGGCGGGGCCATTTGCTGAGAAGCTGAAGGAAACATGCTTTTATCATTTGAATGCTCAACAGTGAATACATGATCGAATAGGAAGCTGGGCACGCTGAGGCAGATTTCCAACATCACCAATTATGCCGACATTGACCATCTTCATTGAGTACTGAACAATGAAAATGGAACCAATATCAGTAAATAAAAAGGGTAATCCTTGTTTTTGTGGAGGCTATATGAACTTTGTACTTTGTTAGCGCTGCGCTACATATCAGAAGCAACAAGTTTTAATCATCTTATGCTGCTGCAATGCTAGGCGTTTATACTCTGAGGCTAACGCTACGCCCAGCATTCAAAGTTACTGCCGACCGCTTCAAATCAATGGCTGATTTCCAGCACTGTTCATGCATTCATGGAGAGTTTTTTCAACTACTCATGACTGCCCGTCGCTATGGCTGCGGGGTCTCTCATAATAGCTAATAGGCTTTAAGTGCGAAAATCACAACCAGTAACTCACGCAGACTTCTTTTTCGTGCGGCGAGCAGTCAGGAAAGTTAGGATCTTGATGCGCTAAAAGTCATTTTACCTTTCACGGGGCATCCACATTCACTGTTTCGTTCGTGCTAGGCTTTCTCCAAAAAACCATAGTGGTTATTATTATTATTATTATTATTATTATTATTATTATTATTATTATTATTATTATTATTATTATTAATATTATTTGACTCGCCCGGCCACTCCGATCCCTTCACAGCATCCACTCAAGACTCTGGATGCCTCCTCTCTCCTTTTGACGGGGAAGAACTGCCTCCGGCCCCGCACACGCGCTCCTATCCCTCCATGTGCGAGGGAGAGGGTAACTCTCCATTGGTGTCTCATCCGCGTAGAGAGCTTCCGTTTTGGACGATCCGAGCCCAGGTTGCCCTCACTTCCGACGTCACTCGGAACTAGATTCAGTTTCGAGGCTTGTTTGCCCACTCTGTGTGTGTAGTGTGCCAACCACCGGAAGCAGAACCATCCACCATCTACAGTGGGTCTGCGCAGCTTTCAAACTTGTGAAGCTCGGCGGCGCATTTTAGCCATGAAAACTGCGCGCGCTGCTCTCTCGCGCTTTTTTCTGGCAACCTAGATACCAGCGGGTTCAGTGCCACTGCTCACGACCGACCTGTCAGTCGCGAACTTTGGCGCTGGCATATGCGTGTGATTGTGGCGGCGATGCAAGACTTTATAAGGACGGAGAAGACGGATTAGTGCCGGAGCGCCGCTGGTGCAGTGTCTTGCTGCCGGCGGGGTGTCCCAGCCGCCGACTTGATCTATATGCAGGAAGAAACGCCGCCTTTCCCGCCGGTGCGCGGATGGCGAACCGGGAGTTTGCCTTGATGGAAGCGCAATTTTGTACTCAGTCTACAAGGTCTATGCACCGTTTCTTGTAGCGCGTCAGATGTGTTTCTTCCGCGTACTATTTACATGTATCAATAGAGAGAGAGAGAGAGAGAGAGAGAAAGACAGAAAGGCAGGAAAATAACTAGGCAGCGCCCTGTATGCTACCCTACACGTGGGAAGTGGAACGGAGGGAGAGATAGAAAAGACAGAGAACAAAAACATATGATCACTTTTCCACGTGTCCGTTGGCCGTTACTTGTAGAGTACACAGGGCACACACTGATTGTTCACAATCTTGCACTCAGTCCTGGGACCTTCAAGAACATTAAAAGTGCCTTAAAACCGGTCCTCTGCGATGAAGGCTTACTCCAAAGACCCAGAATCTTGGCTTCAGTAAGGGGCCGAGGATCTGAACGGCGGAGTGTTGCAGCCAAGAGTGCACGCTCACGCTGAAACCGAGGGCACTTACAAAGAAGGTGTTCCATAGTCTCGGCGCACCCACACATCCCACACGCAGGAGAGTCTGCCGTTGCGATTAAGTGGGAGTAGGCATTTGTGAACGCCACTCCCAGCCACAGACGGCACAACAGCAATATGTAGCAATATGTTTTTGTTGTTTTAAGGCGATCAGATTCTCGCGCTTCGGTCGCTTTTATTAGCAAGGCGTTGGGTTCTCGAGAGCCTTTGACCGAATGCCGTGCGTGGAAGCTGCATTTTGCGTTCAGCACTTCGAGGCTCCTGTTGTTTCGGAATAAATTGCTTTCGTAATACTGTTGGCAAGAAACACGCAGAAATATTAGAATGCGTCGAAGTTGCATAAGCTGCGTGAGCACTATGTTCATTCTCTGGTCCAAACACCGCGTCTGCTGATGATGTTCTCAGAGCGCGTACGCCGTAATCCCGCTCCAGCGCCGACAGCTTTGGCGTCCACTTTCTACGTTTGCAGTTTGCAAGTCTTTTGGTATCCCTATTTCAGAAGTCTATTGGGCCCAGGTGTTCCGGCGTTCCGGCGAGACTGCTAAAGCAGTCAGTACTGCGCTGGCATTCTCTAACGTCTTTTGCAAGCGCCCCCAGCGGGTTAATTGCAAGGATGACAAAATATATTCTGTGTGGAAGAGGAGACATGAATGTGCATTAGTTTACTTGAAAGGCACTTCTAAGTCTTGTTTATTCAACACCAGGTTAAAAGAACCTTGTCACAAAATTCTCTACTCGAAGCCGAAGCGCCTGCTGTGGGCACAAAAATGCGACATGCGCAGCATCAAACTCTGTCGCATAAAGAAGGGAGGTAATAATAAAAATTGGCTCTGCTATCGCTTAAATTACACTATCGCGTAATGGGCGCGTAAGTGTGCTCTCCAGTTATGCGATAGTGTAATGGGTCATTCTGAGCGGAAGGTCATTCTCTACTTGACATTCACAGATACCTGGGAGTCCTCATACCCCTCCTGCGCAATGGGCTGTGGTTAAGCGATGCGCCACTGCCCTGCAATGGCAGTTACTTCCCAGCGGTGGGCCTTGTGTAGCCGAAGTTGCTTTTCCAGAGCGATCAATCAATAATTTAGCTGCCACCTGCCAGGGTGGGCCGTTTTCTCACTATACGGTGGGCACGTTGGATGACGCCACAAGTCACGTGACCTAGGTCACGTGCCACCTGGGCACCACCTGGCAGAGTCATGCTCGTAATGTTTCTCTCAAAAAGCCGACAACGCCGCCAACATGGAAACTGGGTTTTCTGGTGAACGGGCCTTTAACGATGTCGTACTAAAAATCATACTTTTTACAACAGGTGTACAAAACAGGTTTATATAATATCTAAAAATTTATGTTCTTAAGTGCCGCGGGTTAATGAAAGTCCACAAGTTAAATGAATGCTTTAACGTTTAGGATAAAAAAAAGAAAGAAAAATTACGCCATCAGAAAGCAAGCAAAATTCAAGAAACACAGGGACGAGAAACGGTATGAGTACAAAATGCGACGACAAGAGTGCCTACTTCTGTTGATGTGCCGAATAGGTTTTCAGTGTTCATCATGCAGAAAGCTCTATAGCCTCTAATCATTGCTAACGGTGACTTGATGAAAAATACTATCTTTTTGTATTTTCTTTGCATCAAGTCGCACCAAGTCCTTTGCTGTTCTTTTTTTCACCTCAGAACCTTCTCCTTTTGACAAGGCGAAATTATTAAACAGGTCTGTTTTTAATTTCTTTTTTCTTTGTTGCCTTGAAGGTTTACTTCATTATTATTTAATGATGAGTACATTTAAAACAATGGGCTTTGCAGTCGAGTGCCCCTAATCTTTGCTAAAAAAGACAGAAGTATGAAGACCTTGAAGGAAAACAAAGAAAATGGTGCTTATCTCTGCGTCAAGGGGCTAAAAAAAAACTTTTGCTTGGACTCAAATCCAGATAAACGCAGAGAAGAGATGTGCTACTGCCATAAAGGAACAGTGGTGACTAACGAACTAACACTAACACACAGGGGCTAGTGTACGTATTCTTCTCGGATAACGAACTGCGCTGCTTTAATTTTATGCTAACCTGTATCTGGTAGCTATCACTGACTAACTGATTGGGAGACTGCCCAATTTTTCTGCGCCTCATGACGTTGGGTACAGATAGCATAGTGCATACAACTCTTGAGTACAGCTCTGTAGTCTGTTGCTTATTTAGGGCTCAAAAATAAAGAAAATAAAAAGGCATACAGCGAACTGTGAAACACTCACGTAGTTGTAAAGCCTGAACGGAAAATGAAAACTTCCTTGGTCTCACTTGTGCTGTGAGCTTTATGGGGAGTGTTCTCGAAAGGCTATTAATGTAAACTGAAAAGGCTATTAAAATATTCGTACCAAATATCCTAGCAGCCATTGCATCAGTGAAAAACGGAACCAATGATGACTGAACGTACTTTTATAATATTTATCATGCTGAAATTTTCTAAAAAGACCAAGCAGGAAACTTCTAAGCTCAGCCTAAGGCCTATATCGGCCTGAGATGAAACACCTTTAATATTTAGAGATGAATGATACAGCCACTCGAAACAAGGCATCAAACTCTGAAATTGGGTTACCATTGTCAATATGACAGACTCAATAGGCGGAGCTCAATCCTCTGAATTTTTGAAAATGTTTCTGTTTTTGATGAACAACGTACAACGCTTCAGTCAACCAAGCAATTTCTGCAATCACATATAAAACATTAAATGCCAATTTTGTGCCATCGCTTCTTCGCCGTCTCAATGTTTCGGGACCCAGCAGTGTCGCTTCGTGGAAGGTTCCGCCAGTCGCCGGACTCAAAGGCGAGATGAAGCGCATCTCAGCTCTGCATTATTGATTGCTCCCGGCGTCACAGCGTCCGTACTACGGCCGGACAAGACAGCCTGCATTCCGTTCTCTGGGATCGTATCAGTCGGCCACCATGACTAAATTTCTTTAGACTTTTTTTTAATGCCTTGGGCTGGAGAGAAGTTCTTACTCACTGCATCGCTCTTACTGAGTTAAGCCTAAAGCCAACAGAAGAGAGATTAAAATGCGAAGAAACGGCATCATTTCTATTTTGCCGCAACCTAATGCCTGATAAAGTAGCAAATTTCAGTGGTCCTTTCTCACTGTTCAGTACCTTCTACACCCCGGAACTAGTTATAACACATCCTGAAACATTTTCACGGGAACATGGCTGAGCAGGCAGAAAAATATATTTGCGAAGGTGCTATAAGCAAGAATCGAAACGCGAACATAATTGGGCCACTAAGAGCATTAGAAGAAGCTCTTGGCCAGGAGAAGCTCGATTATAACGGGAGGTAATTTTATTTCGAGAGTGCGAAGGCTTTTCTTCAGAAGTGTTAAATAACCATACTTGTATTTGCTGTCGATGATCTAATATGCTGATGATTTCTGTATCACCTCATTTTTATTCTTCGAGTTTCTTTCGTAGCTCATACTGCACTTGAGCAGCAGATGACTCGGAAAGCTACTCCCCGTCTGTGTTTATTTTTTCGAACCCTGTTCAAATTTCTTTTATAGCTACAGTGCTGCAGCCCTCAAAAAAGTTACAGTACATTTTTAATGGTTTACAGCCTATCGTGCAGGCTGTGAACTGCACTTTTATGAATATGAAATCACTGCTTTCTATGACGAAAAGCAATTCTTTTTGCTTTCTGAAAGCTTAGTGATTCAATATGCATCCATTGACACCGGCACTCGTTCACAATTTTTTATCTTCTTTGAGTGGCAAGATATTAAAATGGAAGCACGCTGTAACTGCCACCGGAACGTAGTCGACGTGGCCGCAGCAAGCCAGTGAAAATTACAGTCCTGGCGACTCTCGAAGTGTCACTATGTACTTCTAAAGCAGTCTGTATTATTGCTTAAACGGGCAATGTTGTGATCTTAATTCTGTAATCCCTTGACTACGTAGCAAGACTATATAGGAGGTGAAACTCCCTCAGCGCGAGCGAGCGCAGGCGACCAGATAAAGTCAGAATTGTATGCGCCGACGGGGGCGCATGCAGTGGCGGCGCCTTGCGGCGCCTCGTAGAAGCCGCAGGAAAAAAAAATGCAGCGCCCGGGCACGCGGTTCCGGCGCTCAAAGCAGACGACAAGCAGACGACACGGGTGTTTGCTTCAGCGGGCACGCCGTGACGTTGTATTTCAGTAGTTTCTTTCTATGCCGTCAGTCGCCGTCAGCAGGATAATGGCGCCGCGGGCTTGTGACCTTTTCTGGTCACCGCAGACGGGGGAGTTTCCACTCCTTATAGTCTTCCTCCGTGTCTTCGATGAACCATGAGTTCATTCTGTGTCGTTGATTGGTTATATTGCCTTTTCCGCTGGAGTTTGCCGTTGAGGAGAGCGTAAATTCGCGTTTTTTCAACTAAATAATGTTTCAAATAAATACCCATTGAGCATGCAACGTTCATGTAAAAATCCTTTTATTTTTCAATTCACGTAGTAAAAGCAGAAGAAAAAGCCACTGTCGATGCTACGTCAGGCGTCCTTCAGAGATCGATCATAGGACTTCTGGTTTTTTATTGCATAAATAATATTCGGAAAGGATCGCGTCGTCTACGAAACATTCGCTGATTACTGTACATTATGCAGAAATGTAATCCAGATTGATCACATTCATGTTATTGAGAAGCATTTAGATTGAATACGCGCATGGTACGAAACATTGGGGATGCATTCAAATCTCGTGATGACAGCGGTCAAGAGATACACGAGGAAAAAAAACTGTAGACGATTTGAATTATCTTATAAATGTTAAGATCATAGATATACAGTAGTATCTGATTGGAATTGTTTAGGACTTTTACCGACCTCTTTATTACGTTGGCATCGTGATGTAGCTTAGAGTGCAGCGAAATCCTCGAAATAATTTCGATTCTTACAAAAAAAGGTGCTACAAGTTTTCCTTAGAAGGACAAGGAAGTATTATTACAAAGAAGTTCGAATTTATGTTCTATTTAAATATATGCCCGCAAAGTATAGGGTATCCGTCCTCAGTTTTCATAAAAATAAGTTAGACAATGCACAAAAAACAGCTGCTTATGTTTTAGCAGAATCGGGAAAAAAAAGATTATTGAATAATATTTAAAAAGCAATATTAGGCAGGCAACCAATAAAACAACACAGAGATATGTTTACCTTAATTCGTTTTTTACGCATATTACTTAATGACTGTAAACTCACGAGAAAAATTGATCTTTTCACTTTACTGTGTGTTCTCAGGTCTGTCTTATGACAAAAACTACGCGAGTATTATAGTATAACTGGGGAATTAAATTGTTCATATTCCCGAAACAATTCGAAAACAGAGCCACTTGCTTTCGAACTCTGTAGTCTGTACATCTAGTGGTGCGTTTTATATTTTGTTATGGGAGGTTACAGCCCAGTAAAGACATGTATCTCCTTCTCTCATAGCTTTGTGAGCAGCATAGTCTTTTTTGGCGAAAAGTCATAGAGTGTGTTTGTTGCGGGGGCGGGGGAAGAGGGAAATGCATGCATCTCCAGCATATGACCGCCTCCCAACACTGATACACCTACCAAAACCCTCTAGAAACTTCACCCTCCACTCACCTACCTCCTCAACGCTGCAGACGCCTGCAACCGCCACAAGGCCACGCATCATAGAAATGAAAAGCGATGTTAAAATTATACCACCCCGCACCACCCACTAACCTTAAATCTCGCGATGCTTACCGAACACCTTAACCCACATCTGCCCTCCAGAAATCTGCACACAACCGAAGGCTACGCACCAGCGCGACAAAAAAGAAGTGCTGAAATCAAACTCAATTACACAGTAGGAGGCAATGAACCTAAATGCGCAAACGAAAGAGCGAATCTAAAAACAATATTATGATCCCTCGTGAAATTTTTTGTCTGCAGTGACCATGTCGGCCTACGCACTAACGTGTTCTCATGGGCTTCGTTTAGGATAAAGCAAAGGTTTTCTCTGCGAGTAGATGTGATATCAGGATTACTACCTTCTTTCTTCTTTCATTCTTTCTCTCTTACTTTGGCACTATCTCTGGGAAAAGAAACATTCCGTTCATGTGTTTCCCTTTTTTGGCACATGTTCGTCTTTTGATCTGTTATGCTAATAATGCTATCGAAGTGTGACGACAAAAAAGTGAAGTTTCACGTGATGGTCATGTCATCATAAGTTTCCTCAACTGAAATTTATTTACCCCAATCTTTTAGTTTTCAGTGCAGTTGAGTGCGACGTACTGCGTGATGCCTTCTGATATGTGTACAGTACGATCTTGTTTACAGCCCCCTTAATGCAATGCCCAACGGAGCGAGGGTATTTTGTAAATAAATAAAATATAAGCAAAATAAACAAACAAAAACAAGCCAAAGAAATAAATAAAGTGCCATTAATACTATGGAGCCTCTTGTTCTAAAAGTTCGTTCGTCGAGCAGCACCGCAGGGTGGAATAACTAAAGGCACCGGAGCTGACGGGTTTCTTCAATTCAAGACGGGATTCATCTCACTTGACAATATCCTTCGAGCAACTTCTACAGAAATCGCTTAGACCAATAGGTAGTAATTTATTCGGTTTCGTGAATAACAAACATGTTTACGGACAACAGGGACGACGGAGCCTAGTTGCGTTTCTAAGTTTTTCCCTCTATTAGCATAAAGTCCTGTTTTAATTTACTTGTCATAGTTAAATTCAATCCTTCCAGTTTTATCTCTGGCAGTCTCTTTGCTTCGAACGTTCGATAGGAATAATAATTCATTGCAGTTTTCAACATTTTCATTTTTCAGGTTATTTTTATGCACCTTGGGTATTTAGCTGGCAAGTGGCTTTTTATTCTTGAATTCACGGCCACTGCGTCCAGAGTAATGGTTGGCCTGTATTGGAAGCACCATTCCGCTTTATACAAGGACCTGTATGAATGAAACAGAACGAAAAGAATCATATATTTTCAAATTTGGATATTAAATACCATTATGCCTGTTATGCGCACAGTAAATCTTCTATATTGTCAGCCGAGTAGACAATTTCAAATGAAAACCCATTTCTCATGTACACTTCATCCACATGGCTGCTTACATTCAAGATTGATATATAACCAGTGTCATGTCACAGGCGTTGAAAAAGCAGCAAGAATATGCCAACAACGTTCTTAAAGCCGTTTAGAGATAAAAGTTGTAGCAAATTTTGTTTTTTTGCGAGTTATTTATAATGTGTAGCCTTCAACGAAAATTTAGCCTGCGTACATCAACTTTGAAGGGTGCATGACATGCCCATTGCTTGTTGTAACAGATATCGCATCAAATTCTGACGACGGCACTTCAATGAACCAGCTTTGAGAGCTGGGTATTCTCGCGATGACTAAGCAATGATCCCAACTGACGTCTTGTGCAATGCGTTAGGGCAACGTCAATTGCGAACTTTGCGGTATACAGTGATCTTCAAAAGAGGTACTCGACAAACCATCGTTTCTTCGTCACGAGCCTTTTAAACTCCACACTACAAAAGAGTGTTTCAAAGACGACATTGCCCATTGGCAATTCACAGTTGCTTTCTCAAATAATTGTTAAAATAATGTAGCCGCATTGAAAATGAGTATGAATAATTTTTCTATGTTCCACTTACAGAACATCGGAGTTTCCTTCATTAAAGAGCTAATGTCGTCTCAAAGAGCTCTTATGATCTGCGAAGTGCGAGTTTCTGCTTCTTGCTGTCTAAATATAACCTTATAGCTGTCTACAAGGTCTTCGAAAATTTTAGAGAGAACTACTTTTTTCAATAATGTTTTATTTAACCTTACTAACTGCATCTCATTCAGTGCTTCAGAAGCTGTGGTAGGCAGGAAAGCATTTCTTGAGAAATGGCTTTTACAGATTAGCTATGATACTCACGTCTCAAGAAGACCCACGCGTGGATTCGTTCCGTGATCACGTGACCACCCTTAGCATTTGTTATGCGCCGCCTTCGTCGCATTCAGGTGGGGTGCACACAATTGTGAAATGGCGGCGGGGTTTCACTACACCCTACATGCACTCCGCCTATACTAGCTTCGCGTGACCTTTGCCATGATCAGGTGAGAGCTGAGGTCGTGAAGACGCCATAAATTTGAATCACACCTCAGAAGCCACAGATAGCTGGTGGGAGGGGAAGGGGGAGGGGGGGTTCAGATCCCGAAGAAAATGAGTCGAGTCCAACATACGTACCTGGCACTTGTGATATCACCCACGAAGGCGCTACCAGATAACATCCGCTAATCTTAGCCCACACGTTTGGTAGACTGAGAGAGCGCGTACGCCAGCCAGCAAAATGAGAGACACTAATAGCATAATAACAACATCACCCTTCTTTGAATTTTATTTGGTGCTGCCCAACGCTAATGTTCAAAAAAACATTCGCATAAAACTGACTTCGTCTGATAGAAAGAGAGGCTTTCATTCTTTATTTTTCTTGCACGAAATCACTAATTGTCATTAGTTTTCTTCTGCATTGTTGACTTCAACGTTTTTTTTTCTGCGAATGGGCTCCACAACCACTCGGCTCTGACAAGGTTGAAAATTAATCCCTTTACCGGAGTTAATTGTTTAAATAGGTCGACATAAGTACTATAGTTGCTATATTTTCAACAGTCGTCATGCAGCTTGCGAAAAAAACAACTCTTCGAAGGAAGGTGGGCTTTTTAGGGAAACAAAAATTTAGTTTCACACGTTTCACTTATGGAGCAATGTCATGCAAGAAGATTGATCACAGGCCAGTTAGAGCTGCAGGTGAGGCAGCTATCGCAAAATTTTAGGTGATTTATAAATTTTGCTTGTAGTGTTGCGCTGTTTAGGAGCGATATTAGTGGTCAAAAATATACAATGCATCAACTGGCATTTCATCTAAAAAAAATTAGGGATGTTACTGCTTCGAGCAGTTATCATTAGTAAATTCTAGGTCGTTGAAGCGCCTAGACCACCATACGTGCAACGCGCTATCCACTTTGCCGGACAAGAGACAAATGACACGGCAGGCAAAACGCTTGCTGGCAACTGTTTATTCGTGATTATTGAAGCCTTAACGAGTATATCTACAGGTTCCAAGAAATGTGTAAGCAATATTTTGCTGTCATGATCAGATAGCGACCTCGAATTGCAGAGGCTGTCGCGGTGATATCTTGAGGTGTGGGACCCATACTGTGGTGTTTGTTTTCCTTCGTCTGAGCATGGTTTGTTTGGGTTGAGTTTCTGCAGTCCTTCCTCCATTAGTTTATCTTTTAGCATTCTCAGGTTTTACAGTTCACATTTTATTTATTTATTTACACAGTACTGCTAGCCTCTAGGTGAGGCTGTAAGCAGGAGCGGGAGAAGAAACAAAAAAACATAAGTGACATGCGCAAACGAATCAAGGCACAACACGCTGCCTTCAACAAATGAGATGCACTCACAAGCAAAAATAGATGAAGGAAAGTTGCGTGCAGAAACCCAAAAAAAAATGTCAAGAACACTCCGTAATCATCAATTACTATCTGACCGCATTCTGACAGCATTCATAAATGCTTCAGTAGTAGGGCATTCTACAATGCTGGCCGGAAGCCGGTTCCACTCACAGACAGTTTTCGGAAAAAAAGAGTTAGCGAAGGTTTGAGTGTGGCAGGAATAATCTAATTTTTTTGCTATGATGCGATCGGGTGGTTCAATGAGCGGAGTGCGGGTCGTTTCTGTATAAAAAAGAAAATCCTTCAGCATGAATAAACACTGGTAAGTTCGACCTTTGTGTGTGTTGTTATTTTTTTCCTGTTCGGTAAAGTATATAGCGCGTTGCATGTATGATGTGCTACCTAGACCCAGTTCTCGCACTTATTGGCTAAACATGAGCATCCTTACTTATATTGCTGATAGATACTCAAAAGGGACTCATCCGAAAGGAATGGCCCGCAATAGTGAAGGTGATTCCGCACGAAAGTCTCCCAGGCTTCGTCTGTCCTTTCTCACGTAAGTGTTGCGACGCTTTTGCATTGTGCTTGCTTAATGCCGAGACAGGAAGAGTCTCATGCCACGCTCGACGCTTTAGGACGTGCTGTGGAATAATTAGGGGCGCACAGCTTACGCATTACGCATCGGCCAGAAACTTCCCTGCCATCATTGGAAGAACCTGCGTCAGTGCAGGTTTAGTAAAATCTACCGCAGTAATGGGCAGCCCACTGACCGAGGTTCGCAGCGCAGTCAGCGCCGATTACCGGGGGGTTGCGTAAACACGTCGCCTAAGAGTGCTGTCAGGCGCTGATAATTTTAGAAACTGCTCTACTCAGCGAACACTGCAATCTAATCTTGGCTGCATTCGCTTGTCTGAACGCACAAATTTCCTAATACCCACACCCGCACACGCATCATTAGCGGTCGCAACTCTCCTTCTCTACCCAATGTCAGGGCTTTATATTTGCAGAACAGGTGATTTGGTTATAGGCTCCGTCAGGTCGTTCTTTTACGCAGCATATTCGCCAGTGGGAATCTACGCTAAGCTTTCTTCATTGCCGGGTGACAGTGTTCCCTTGCGAGTGCTGACATAGTGCCGCATGGCTTCACTAGTGTCATTACCATAACACAAACATCTGAAAAGTTATTTTCTGCTTCTTTCTCTACAACGATTTACCCTATGTGCCTAACGCGCTACATTCCATACCACCGGTGCAAGATTGGAAACACAAGTGCTAAGCCGCCAGTTGAAAACCCTGTTCCCTCCTGCTGCCTCCTGTTCTGTCTTTGCTGTTGTCCCAAGTACGAAGGTAAGCTTGTCATTCGCTAACCTTTTTCACGGTGAATGCGCGCACTCCATACGCTTTAATATTTTTTCCAATGTAACTAACGCCGCAGAAGCCTTTTCAGGTGACGGAACGCAAATTGTGAGGGGATTAGAAAGGATGAATGAATGTTAGGGTAACATGTTTTAAGAACCGTGTTAGGTGAACAGAAGTGCTGTATTTATATGCTTTAACACAAGCGTACCTGCCGTTAGTGCCAAGAGATAACTCACAAAAGTTGTTTTTCTGCTAATGATTACTACTCTAATTATCGTATTTTAACACTTGTAAATTAGATGGTATGGCAGCATTCATCTCGAAGATCTTGACTGACTACGCTTAGGTGGCTGTTCAGGTGCTGTTCTTTGTGCATTCTTTGCCAAGTCCCGCCGGCATCAGTTTGACTAGACAAGCGCGTGGAGCTTTGGATGATAGAGCAACTAAATCAGTACATCGTACCACTTTCACTTCTGCAACGAGGCAATAGACTGAAATTATCATCATGGAAGCATTCCGGACTTCCGATCACAGTGATACCGTTGAAGTGCGCTGTAAAGGCTGCAGCCTCTTCTGTCAACCTCGAAGTCCACGGTAGTATTCGACTGAACAGCAGGACTGATTACGTTTGGCTGTCTGTGCAGGTTAGTGATATCGCTTCCTATCGTTTGGATAGAACGAAGTGCTATGGCCGCCGCGGTGGCAGAGTGGTTAAGGCGCTCGGCTGCTGGCCCAAAAGACGCGGATTCAATCCCCGCCGCGGCGGTCGAGTTTCGATGGAGGCGAAATTCTTGAGGCCTGTGTACTGTGCGATGTCAGTGCACGTTAAAGAACCCCAGGTGGTCGAAATTTCCGGAGCCCTTCACTACGGCGTCTCTCATAGCCTGAGTCGATTTGGGACGTTAAACCCCCATAAACCAAACCGAAACCGAAGTGCTGTGGAAATGGAATTCCGGCTTACTATCAACCCCGCCGCGGTGGCTCAGTGGTTAAGGCGCTCGACTACTGATCCGGAGTTCCCGGGTTCGAACCCGACCGCGGCGGCTGCGTTTTTATGGAGGAAAAACGCTAAGGCGCCCGTGTGCTGTGCGATGTCAGTGCACGTTAAAGATCCCCAGGTGGTCGAAATTATTCCGGAGCCCTCCACTACGGCACCTCTCTCTTCCTGTCTCCTTTCACTCCCTCCTTTACCCTTCCCTTACGGCGCGGTTCAGGTGTCCAACGATATATGAGACAGATACTGCGCCATTTCCTTTCCCCCCAAAACCAATTATATTATATACTTACTATCAAAGGTGTTTTCACATTGCTGCTGACTGCAAGTGTGTCATTGAAGTCCTTATATAAGGGAAGTTAAACGAACCCTTTCTCTAAACGCAATGAGACGGCGGAAATGCTGAAATAAATCTGGGCACAGATGACGGAATCATAATCCTCTTAAAAGATGAGAAAAGAGACACTTTGTGATATAACGCAAAATCTTTATAAATTAAACAAGGTAATGAAACTGCAGAAAAGAAACGAAGGAATCATTAGAAAGCATGAAAATGCGGCGATGTGCTTAAACAAAACCGCGGCTGAGCAGGAAACGGCACTTATACACTACAAGAAATGCACTCTCAGGAATATCATTGGATGTTTGGTGTACCGGAACCACCAAAGTGTACAAGAACACATCTGGAAAAACAACTCATCATGAAAACATACAGAAGAAAACATTCCGTTTCAGTAAGCGCTGTCGAACGTATTCTTGTAATGCTTGTGAAACGTACCCAGCCCCCCAGTACTTTTCACTCTCACATTTACAATGAAAAGGCTGCAATCATTCGCAATTACTATAAGCTCATTGATTCTGTGATATTTCCTCACGATTATTCACACGGCAATCAGCATGGAAGGAAAGGCCTTTGGTAGACATTACATACGGATAGCGTGCGGGAGCGAAGGCAAAGCAAGTACGAAAAAAGACGAGCGGGAAAGCTGCCCAATTCTCCTGTGCGGCCTGAACCATTCGGAACATGATTTTCAGCATGATAACGAAGACAGTCGCGGGCACAGTCTACTGTCTTTTATTTGCCTCAATGCACAGTCTATGTAACAAGCAGGAGTGCTTCGATGGATTCTTACTACCTTGTGACTCCTATATGGTCGTGGTTAGTGCGACGTGATTTCACTGAGGTATTAATAATTAATAGTTGCAATTTTACACCTTCGCGCTACGTGCTACTTTAATGATCGTGGATAGGGAGTTGGTGGTGGTTTTCCTACTAATTAAAAACGGCAGTTTTTCATGTTTGTTACCGCCTATTGTTAATAAACATGAAAATTTCATATGTTTAGTTGATTTGTTTGGAAATCGTGCAATCGACGCCTCTACAGACCACCTGGAGGCCAGCGTGAATTGGTGTCTCCGTCTCTATGCTCGGTAAGGTGTCGTCAAAAAAATGTAATTTCATAATAGGCTGGCATTTGAACCTCACACTTGTCGACTGAAAGTGCAATTACTATTGGCATTCACGGCTGCCTAAAGCACAGAAGCTGTGCCACTTACGCTCCTGCTATTTGATCTTACCTGACAGTGATTTGAAGCTGCGCTTGCTGCTGCTACTCTACACCCCAGTACAATGCTGAAAATGGATACAAAACTATAGTACTGAGGTATATAGTTTATGGTAACACCACGAGTTATTCTTCATTCATTGCCTTGAGGGAATTATGTCGCCGTAACAAAATTTTGCTTTGGCTGGTCATTTAATAATTCATTACATGACATGTTCATTTTACGGATTGACGCAGAAAAACGTTGAAAAGTTTTATGACAATGTTTTTAGTGTTTTACATTTCTGCATGTATAACTTTATTCCTGGTAGAAAAAAGAAGATAGATGAAACCAATCCTTGGATTACCGCTAGGATTATCTACATCAAGCGTAAACAAAAGCGTTGCCGCAAACACAGCACTTGCGATATATCGAGTGCTCAGGAACTTAAGTCCTCTCTTACCACAAATCTCTGGTACAGCTGAAAATAGTACTTAAGCAAAACACTTGGCCGTTTCATCATCGATAATACTCTAAAGTTCTTCCAATTTCTGTCTCGCAAGAGTAACTAAAAGCTAGCAGAAATTGTTCCAGACGAGTCGTATATTCCAGATTTTAAGAGAGTAGCGAATTACATCACAAACTGCTTTGAAATCTTATACCCTCTTTCAGTAGTCAGGTTAGCAATAGTCCACAACTCGGTTCAAGCCAACCAATTACCAAAATAGGCATATGAGGTGTTATTATGTTTTACTCATTGATGTTAGAAAAAATACTGGTCCAAAACACATTGCGACTTTTCTTGAACTGTACGCTGCAGCTTTGGCACCCTTCTTAGTGTCAATATTTCACAAATAATTGGAGCCTCGTGCCGCACTCGAACACAATACAGTTTCAAGCATTTGACCAGTGAAGAAAATTGTCGCAGAATGCATGTCAATAATTTTCGCGCTATTTTATCAACTTCTACTGTATGCAAACAATTACAACACATATTTGCTAAATTTGGAAACATTTTTTTAACAAAGTAATATAATTACTAGCGCTCAACGTAGTTTTCGGCGAGAATCTTTTAAAACTTTGCCAAATCGTGGAATTGCAGGAAAAGTATGTGCAGGTTTCTCAGATTACTCTAACCATTTTCACCGAGCACTTCCTGATAGTCTTTTCTCAGAAACGGAAACGATTGGTGCCATCTCAAATTATGAATTGGGTTATTTATTGTTTCACCAAACGTAAACGGTACGTAAAGAGTGATGGAGTCAACACTTGTTTATTAGTTTTCGTCTTGCGTTCCACATGGGTCTGTTATAGACCCTGTTCCGGATTGTCAAGCAATACAGTCCGCGCTCTGCCACCACGGGGAACTAGTCGACGGTGAATCGGCGTGTGAAATCACTTTCTTTCTTCGGTGCGAAAGTACTTCCCTGGCACATTTAGGTGTTGAATTCGCCATAGTATTGCTGTGAATTATATACTAGGTACAGTGTTACATGAAGGTTTCCAGGAAAACCTAATACAGAAGCCGCTAAGTGACACTGTTTGAGATTTTTAAAGCCAGGAATACACAGAAAACACGAGAGCAATATCGCAGTTGTTAACAGGCATCGAACCTTTATTTACAAACAGTTTATTTGCCTGATGTAGAAAGCCTTATGGAATTACGAGGCGCTGCTTGTTAACGAATATTCCTGAGCTCAGACGACTAACCGAGTTTTGCGCCTGACTTTTTCTATAATGGCAGGCTATATTACGGCGTTAGTGTGTGGTGAAATGCAATTGATATCGACAGTGATCGGGGTGTTATACTTTGGTTTGCGTCGAGTTCCAGTTCATTCTGGTGGCTTTCCCACTTCGTTTTGTCATACGTTATTCTCACTGTAATAAGCCAGACAGACAGGCAGATTGTGAGAATCCAAAAGAATCTCACAAAACTATTTTTGTCATAACGACCCTATATTCATTACGTGCAGGATATCTACTGCTTCCGCAAAGAAGGTAGGTTTTTAAAGTATTAAACCGATTAGACAATCGAAAGCATCTGTTCGGCCTTATTGATTATGGTCTTGCTTTGCTGGGTTGTCGGCATGCCTGGCGACAGTATTAGGTTCGGGTTCAGTTCTGATGAAATTAAACCTGATTTAACATGTTCGCGCCGCAGATGGAAGCTGGCGAAGGCGACGTTCTGCAATGCACAGTGCGAGCGTTTGTTGCCATTTAACTCGAGGCGTGATCGACGGCGGCGATAGCATGTGAGCGATATCACGTCTAGGCTTCATCTATGACTCGGCTTTTACAGCTTTGTTCATGAAGTAGGGCTCTCGCTTTAAAAAGTTGACTGGACGATCGGTAAACCTGTTCGGCAGCTCTTGGACCTACCTTCGATATATTACAGTCGTACCTTTACTCTAATAAATGATTCTGCTCTAATCCAGAGCTTCCCAGAGTCGAGAGTATTTCTGTCGGCAGGGAAGGTTGGTGGCGAGTCGGGAGGGTGAAGGTGAGTAGATTGCGGGGCTGGCTGTATGTACGGCCCCATAGCTAGGGGGGATGGCAGGTAAGTGCTCCCAGCGGACGGCCTTGTTAGGCTCAGGTTGCGACCACGCCGCGAGGTAACGTGTCCTAGGTAGCCCACCTGCCTGCTAGGCTTCTCGCTTGGGACCACATGCTAGAGCCATGCCAGTAAGTGTTTGCTCGCAACGCCGAAGGCGGGTTTTCTGCGTAAGGGTGCCTTTGACGCTATCGCGATAAAATTGGAATAGACTGGGCAGTGAAGGGCCTAGCTCAGAACAGCAAAAGAGTGGCGAGTGGAAGAGAAATGCTATCGTATTTGCTCCGCATTAATTGAATTGATCACCCCTAAATATTTCATGGAACGAACCTGCGTTTGTTAGGTGAACACACTCGGTGAATTTCAAAGGAGCTGCGTGCTGTAGTGTCATTTCAATCAAATGAAAGCGACTCCCAGCAGCGTTGTAGTAAGATAACAGGTATATATAAGCCGCTACGATTGTCGAAAACAGTCTAGACTTCTGCAGCGAAACGCGTGCGTGGTCGCCGTCCTTCGCCAAGAATAAAGCGCGTCAGAACACCAGGAGAAAATAGAGTGTGGGGCTATACTTTTCAATGCGACATGGGCTTTGGGGGACGCCATGGTTTCGACCGCCTCGGGTCCTTTGACGTGCACTCACATTCCCCAGCACACGGGTGCCTTGCGGTTTGCCTAATCGAAGCATGGCCATTGTGACCAGGATTGCACCCGTGTTTCCGGCCTTTGCACTCGAGTGTCCTGAGCACTGAACCTCAGGGGCGTGGTAAGGAGGTACACAAGAATCCTCGTGTAGCGAATCTAGACGCAAAACATCGGGAGCTTACGTCAGTGAATCGAAATAAATCGGCAGAAAATGGTGGTAACGCAAGAAAGGCGCCCAAAAAATAGTAGTACAAATATGGTCCACATAAAACAGACAATAGTAGGAGCACAAATAATGCGACGCTATAAGAATCGTACTCTTAGACGACGAGATTTTTTCACAGTTACTTGTTGAAAGTTGTCTATGAAGTGATCCGGTTGATACGTGCAGCAAAGACCATTGCCTTAAAAATAAACAAGGGACTAGATTGATAGCAAGAAACCGGAGCAAAGAAAACACGTCGGCAATTAACAGTCATCTTAAACCTTGTCCAGCCGTTTAACCAGGTGACTCATAGATTCTTAGGATTGCATTTATATTACATATCAAAACTAATTCCACAAACATTGCGTCGCCAGTTGGACCTTTCGTCCAAAATTCTCGTAAAGTTTGCACGATGTCCCATCTTACTGAGTGCATTAGGTCGCAGGACAACTTTCTTAAAGTAAACAGGTGGTGGGCTGAATCCGAAGTGAAATAAACAGAAAAAGGGCTAAAATAAAGCGTCTCAATGCCCATACTAATGTTCTGGCTTATGCATCCTCGGTCAGCAAAGTTGCCATAGACACTACAGAATCTTTCAAATTCTGTAAAGGAATGAATATTCGCAAATACATATTTCAAGCTCTTCTCTGGCGATGAGTGCATGACTCACAAAAATAGATGCGGCGAATCATTTTGTAAAAATATCTCAGAGACAAGCATATTTTTCTCTCTAACTAGATGCACAAAGGAGTCAACCGCATTCCCATGCTGAAAGAGAAGCGTTTAAATGGATGCCTTCTAACTTGTCCACCTTTCGCCTAGTACCTGGATTCTTGTTCCTTTGCTGGCCGAGACCGTGGAATTCGGCAGGTGCGCAAAATTGCACCTCCGATTGCAATGTCAGAAAACTTGCTAATAACTCGGAAAAGCCAGAACACAGAATCCTCCCACATTTTCTTCACGAAATCTAGTTGTCGAGAATAATTTATACAGCTGCCAGTTCAGCTTAATTCGTGGAATATAGCGCTAGAAAAAATAAAGCGATGGGAACAAGAATGAGAGTACCTTACCCCTCATTTCTCTCGGAGAGCGCATATCAACTTGTTTCTGCCTAACACGCTTAAAGATATGTGTTTATTCGCGGTCGACCAAGCAACGCTAACAAGCCAGGACGAATCATTAGTTTTAACAAAATGGGTAGAAAAAATGTGGCGCATGCGTCGATAATTTTGCCTATGAATCAAGTGGACCTTGTTAACAGATCAGAGACATTGCAGAACAAAGGCACCCGTTCACTGTATCACAGTACTCAAGCATGACTAATGTAACAGAGAACCTGGGGATTATAACGTTGGAACGAGGACACAAGCTCTCAGACCTTGCCTTGTTTAAATAAATTGTACTATAAGCCCATATGCTTTAGATCCAATGACTGTGCCAACGAAGGATACATTTCCCCTGTCTTGTCTATAACACGAACGTTGAACCCCTATTTATACGCATTGAGAATTTAGGGATTTTCCTTTTTTGACAAGTGGGAATACAGTGCAATGTCGGCTAAGAGAGTAAACAGTTTTCTTTTGTTTTTGTTTTTTTTTTTTGGGGGGGGGGGTGTTCTGTGCGTTCTTGATCTTTGCATGAAATCTTTAAAACTCTGTGGTTTACGTGCATTCTGCATTTTTTGTCTGTCGTACGACACTATTGGGTATTATTCCTTCTTACCCTCACCTTTTCTGTCTATTAAACATTCAGGTTAAGAAAAAAAAAGTTCCTTAACGGGTACAGTGCGTTAACGCATGTAAACACTCCTTAATGCCTGTTATTCTAAAGGTTCCCTCCCGAGCACACTGAGAAAGCTAAAGCGCAGGCAGGCGGACTATTTTAATCTTTCCTCCTAAAAGAATAAGCTATTTCCAGAAAATGGTGCCGTTTTTAGGGCTCAGAAGGCAGCACCGGTCACGAGAGGGCGGCTGATCTCCCATTTCACGCCGCCCCTCTCAGATTTCCCAAGCTCGCTGTTTCATTACACCAGAAAGAAGGCACATTATCAGCGCTACCCAAAGCCATACAAGAGATCCGTGTTACGAGAAATGATAAAATCAACGCTCTTTCGCAAAGCGTTCTTGCCGTGTTTGAGAGACTAAAGGGCCTTCGTTATTCGCATGAAAATCGTAGGTGTTTCCAGAAAGAGAGGAAAGAAGCTGAATATTTGTCTGCGCGATTTGCCGTCGTTTAGTTTTTACTGCCGGCTGTCCGTTATAGAAGCACGGAAAGCTGGGCAAGTTGGTTACTACTATCCATGGCAAAATAGCACGGAGAAACACGAGAGCGGAACAAATACGACGACACGAGCGCTGACTTTCGGCTCCTCAAATCGAGAATGTTTATGAACTCCGATTAAACCACTAGTTCTCAATGTGTCGCCAAGAAATGGCGCGCCTTCGTTCTTTTTCCTAAGCCCATCTTTCATCAGAATCGAGCCTCTGTCTGGCCCTCGATTAAGCTCTAGGGGTTATATTCTATTTTCAAAAAGAAGCTTGAGGGCATTCAAGCTTCGTTGCTGTTCTGTTCTTGATGATGTGGGTGGTCTCTACTTCGTCAAAGCCTGAACGGCATGGAAAGGAACTGAGCTATGAAAATGAGATTGGATATTGGGGACTGCCCTGCTCCTTACACACGAAGTGCACAAATTTCGACGATTTCATCACGCTGAGGACTTGGGAAAGCTGTAGAGATAGCTGAGAAGAGAAATTGCTTCAGAAAGATAGTGTTCAAAGAGGAGGAGAAGAAAATTATGATATGGAACCACCGCTCAGTCAAAACTCACCTTCTGACTGCTTATTGCATTGCCAGGAGTAGATATAGAAAGCTCTTGTATCTGCAAAGCAATGAAAAGCAAAGAAAACATAAAATAAATGCACGTAATGATGGTGACATTGTCTTCTGGGCCAGAAATTTTTACAATTTTTTGACAACGTTATAGCCTACCCACTGACGCACTCTGCTACCTCTACGAACTCTACGACATTTTCACGATTCTTCTGCTTAGCCCGTCGCTCTCATTATAAAAAAAACTTTCATTTTACTGTGTGCCGTCAGATGTCCATCTCAACTATTCTGCACTTTTGTTCTTGTGCTCTTTTAGCCTCATATTGATACACCTGCCAGCTTGCCCAGCGTAGAACTTTCAACTTGAGACCAGAATTTAGCACACATACGCACACTGCCGACAAGAAACGCACACATTCTTGCGTGTTATAGTGCAGCCACCTGTTCTGTTCCATCGTGCTCTGTTCATTTTGCATAAACTCAGGAGTTTTTAGGTGGCATGAACATTACATTCACGCATGGCGTGACCATTGCCCTATCTTGTTGAAATTTTGTGTCGCTTAGTGCAAATAAAAAACCACAGCGATATTTTCCTTCTCTCTTGTTTGGTTCCTCCTATTTTCTGCACTCCGCTCGTATCTCCTAAGCGTGACACCGCCTTCCTTCTGCGGTGGTCTTGAGCGACTGGAACTAAAGGATCTTTCGGATATCCCGAGGTCTCCAAACGTGCAACCTGCATTTGATTGCTTTTTTTAATTCGGCATTGGCGTGACTTGTAAAGTGATGCCTGACATATTTGGACAGAATGCGCTCGTAGGCAGTCATGCGAGCGACCTTCTCTCTGTCTGACATGATCTTGTCGGCATAGTTTCTTGGCTACATTGGCAAGACCCGCCGCGGTGGCTCATTGATTAGGGCGCTCGGCTACTGATCTGGAGTTCCCGGGTTTGAACCCGACCGCGGCGGTTGAGTATTTATGGAGGAAAAACGCTAAGGCGCCCGTGAGCTGCACGATGTCAGTGCACGTTAAAGATCCCCAGGTGGTCGAAATTATTGCGGAGCCCTCCACTACGACCTCTCTTTCTTCCTTTCTTCTTTGACTCTCTCCTTTATCCCTTTTCTCACAGCGCCGTTCAGGTGTCCAACGATATATGAGGCAGATACTGCACCATTTCCTTTCCTCAAAAACCAATTAATTGTATTACATTGGCAATATGGATAAGAAAGTTATTTGTTTCAGGCCCAGTTATTCCAAATGGAACCACTAAATTTAGAGGCCACGAGTCTTGAACTGAGCAAGAAAATGTCACAGTTTCTGCAGTACTGATATTTACCACTTTGTAAGTGTATGTTACCGTCCTTAGTCTGACTAATGTGGGTTGATAAGAAAATAGCATTAGAAGTTAGTAGCAGAAAGGAGAAATAGAAATTACGTGCGTTCTGCTGTAGCCATCATTATGAAGAAAAAAAAACATTTTCCTTTCATTGTTCATGGCTGTAATCACGTAGAAGAATACACGTATACCTTACACTACTCCTTCTAAATAGGTTCTTTCGGCAAAACATAACTACAAGGGTTCAAATATTTTTCAAATGTGAATGATTTCAAATGGAATCATCGCAACCTGGAGGCCCTATTGTAGAATAAGTAGCGCGGTCGTCTTTGAGTTACCTGTGACTGTTTTTGTCGTGTATATATCATTTTGCGTACTCTGTGCGTAATGCTAAACGTTCTCTCCTCTGAGAAATATATCTGCGTTGAGCACAAGCACTTTTCATGTTGAAAGAAAAAAGTTTGCAATTCGACTGAGCGAGCTCTACTCGGCCAGATGTAGCTCTCGCTTCACTCCATGTTTAACCAGAGCTAAACCACAGCCAATTTTTTTTC
Organism: Amblyomma americanum; assembly: GCF_052857255.1. NCBI lineage: Eukaryota > Metazoa > Arthropoda > Arachnida > Ixodida > Ixodidae > Amblyomma > Amblyomma americanum. Next base: position 100,051,470 of record NC_135503.1, on the reverse strand, counting down.
CTTAGTGTGCATCTTCGTTATTTTTTCATGTTTAGCCTAATTCGCTACTTGGTTCATGAATAGTGTCAGTTGCACATATTTAAGGTTATCGTTTATTTGAATTTTATCAATTACCTGAGCATATTCATTTCATTCTTAATTTTTCAAACAACCTTTTAATGCTCGCCCTTGACCTTCGTGTCAACGCACACGCTATCCTTCGTAGATTTCGTGAAAATTCAATGGCAGGAGTTAAGGTGCGCATGATTTTTTCAGCTCCTTACTATTCGTGTACTCTCTCATCAAGAGTACAGGAACACAATCACATTTGAGGACAAGACCAAACACAGCCCTTAGTTTAAAACCACAGGTCTCGATCTCACAATTTTTTAATACTGGTGGCCTCAATAACCAAGCATTCTCCGCCCCGCCTGTTTGCATCAGCTGAAGTTGCGAAAAAAGCTTCGTTTACACAACGTTCCCGGCTAAGCACTGGACTGCTTTTATGTAGCAGAGTCAAGTCCATCTGCTGAGCACATCGTTCTCCCCAATTCATTTTAACTGTGGTTCCTCCTGCAAAGTTGCTTCGCTTATGCCTCGTATTTTTGTGTAATTGCAAACATTTCTTACCCTCTGATTTTGAAGCCCTGCGTTTCATTTATGTTATTCCATTGTGTGTTGAAGGGCCTGCTTTCTTTCTGTTGATCAGGCCAGACCTTTAACCACCGTGATCAGGAACAAATGAAGAGAAGTGAAAAAGCCTACTTTTAAGCGACCTACAAGAATACTGAAATCGTTCATCGACTCGAACCGCAATAAATTGAAAGTCTCCCTTGTAGTTGAGATTGAGAATAAATTTAAGGCCTCAAAAGATTTCATAGCAACAAACTGGGCCTGTTTGTGCCCTTCCTACCTGTATTTAGACGCCAAGCGTTTCATCTTTTGCAACGTCAAGATCCCAAGCCTTGTTTTGTGAAGTGTAACCATACAAATAACGTATTAAGGCTGATACAAGACTGAATGTGTATTCTTTTAAGGCGCCGCTGTGGCTGTGTGGCTATGTTGCTCGGCTCTTAACCTTAAATAAATAAATAAATAAATAAATAAATAAATAAATAAATAAATAAATAAATAAAAAAATAAATAAATAAATAAATAAATAAATAAATAAATAAATATGTTGGTTAGATCCCGGCCGCGGTGGCCGCGGTGATCGAATTTCGATGGGGCGAAATTCTAGAGGCCTGTGTTCTGTGCGATTTCAGTCCATCATAAAGATGCACCGGTGGTCGAAGTTATCCGGAGCCTTCCACTACCGCTTCCTTAGTAGAGTGAGTCGCTTTGCAACGTTAAACCACAAAAACCAAAAAAACTTTACTTCTTGTAATTTCTGCTATCCCTCCTGCAAATAAGCTCAAGATTTGCACACCAAGTGTAGTAGGTTTCTAGTCGTTACCAGCAACGTTCAAATAAAAATATTTAGGCACATTCATGGGATTAAGAAGATTAATAAGTTCGCAGGCATAGGGTGGGCGCAGCTGGCAAAGGACAGGGTTTATTGGAGAGACATGGGAGAGGCTTTTGCCCTGCAGTGGGTGTAGTCACGCTGATGATGATGTTGATGGGATTGAAAAATAAATTCACGATCTTCTGATTTCCACTAGGAAACGTTTTTAAGTAATTAGGCTATTAATTAGGGAATAAAGTAAACTATCCGTTTGCATCTTTGTTGTCGTGTCCTGCGAAGACAAGGATGTTAAACAATATAAGTTTTCCAACAAACCGGTTTCGCTCGTTGAATACGAAAACCAAAGTATGATGCCACAAATACGGAGGGCACAAAAGCTTGCGCGTATAATCTTTCGTCGACCAGAACTATTGTGTGCTATTGAACCTATTATCTAGTAAATGTATTTTGCTATACAAAAAACTTCCATCTGTGATCACTGGATCCGAACATCGGAGCGGATGTGTGACCTAAGTTCTATCGCGCCTTATTCGCACTTGGCCTAACTACGCTACCCTATCGTCATTTTTTTTTCATAATTATCACAATGTCAAGTCTGTGCTGCAGAACAGCGTCACCGCAGCAAAAAAAAAAAAAGCTTTCATGTAGAATTGAGCGCCAACAAATAGTTTGCGTCGCCGGTCGCAGATTATTTCTCACAAGGCCTTACTAGCGCAAACAGGAAAAAATCGCAAGAAATCACGAAAAACTTGCTCAGCTAGCCTGCGGCTTAGTTAAACATTCGGCGACAGCCGCTGTATTCCCCAACCTTGCCCCGTTCCAGCTTCTCTTGTTCCTGATCTTGTTTCTCCTCCATTCACGACGGCGTCCCTATTTCCACTTCTCCTGCGGTTGTTCTTTCTTCATAGTCTTTATCTTCGCTCTTCGCCTCTCTTTGTTATGTATTCCCTTGTCGCTTAGCTGGCCTTGCCAATCCTACAATATAACTGGTCTTTGTTACGCGTCGAGTCTGTTTGGTCAAGCATAAATTCTCTTACCGTAAAAAGCTGGCCAGCCTAACAGAACCGGCAGAATCGTTTGCATAGCGCCAGCGCTTATGTTGTCAGAGCCGCTTTACTCACGAAAGAGATTAAAGCCCTCCCGGGAAGCCCTGAAGTGACTAAGGGCAGCACCAGCAGCGGATGTTTGATGAGCGTAATCCGTTTAGTTGCTGTGCCTTTACCGTGTGCATCGCTTATCATAAGGGTTATGCCTTTCGCTCCAGTTGGGTGATTTGTGCGAACAGCGACGGAGAGATCAATATTCACGCTGCTCAAGTTCCTGATTATATTTGTTTTGTTGAAAAGGAAAAAATGGCCTGGCTTAGCTAAGGTTAAGCCTAGGATGCGAAGCATAATAGATTTGTGAAAGGGTATAGTCTGCGCCTGTGCGTGAGCGGGGCTCTTTTATACAATGCCGCGACGACAATCGCCCCCTAGCGGGAGGAGCGGGAGTTAGCCTTGGTGGTCGCTGTCGCCGAGTTGAGCCCCGTTTCTCCACAGCTGGCGTGACGTCAGACCACGTGCTTGGCTGCAGCGCCCCTAGCGGGAGGAGCGGGAGTTAGCCTTGATGGTCGCGGCCGCGCGGCGACCACGCGAGTTGAGCCCCGTTTCTCCACAGCTGGCGTGACGTCAGACCACGTGCTCGGCTGCAGCGCCCCTAGCGGGAGGAGCGGGAGTGAGCCTTGGTGGTCGCGGCCGCGCCAGACTGGGCTATGGTTGAGCTAAGTAGTGTCCCTATTATGCTTCGCATAAAAAGCATGTAAGGTACAGAGATGGAGGTTGTGCAAGTGAATTACCTCATAAATATTAGTATTATTATTATTGTTTTTTGATACCTAACAGGCCCCGAAGAGTATTGAGTGAGGGGACATCAAGGAAAAGGAATATACCGAAATAATAAACAACTGTACAATGGACGCGGTACAAGGCAAAAAACACGAACACAACGATGATCTAAAATATGAGCAAAACTAACATCTGAGTAAAAAAAATAGAAAATGCAAAAAAAATTGCGAAACGCGAATATGCAGAGAAGTAGTAATCAGGCGCAACCAAAAACAGTGGTGCATCAGAGAACAATAAAAGCAATTGAAACCGTAAAACCAGATTTGAAACAATACTGCAGTGATAAATCCATACATATATGTATTGACTTCAATACGGTCCTAAAGGACCGTATTGAAGTCAATAGGATTAGAACAGGAGGTTATGTTGTTAGGAAGGTTATTACAGAGCCTAATTGCTTTAGGTAATGCAGATAAATTAAATGACTGAGTTTTGCCATATATGCGATTGAAGCTGAGCTGATTATGCAAGCGCGCTGAAGAGCGGCAAGGTGATTCTAGAGGCAAAACCGAGGGGCGGGTGTAAGCATATTGTAACGAAGACAGGTCCGGCACAGATCACAGTCTCAGCGAAGTCCAGCGCACAGCAGGGACTCACAAGATGGCTGTCCGAACCACACACACACTTCGTCTTTGTCCACCGGCACACGCACACTTCGTCTTCATCATCGGCGCGCTCCCATGAGCACGCGCCATTACCCCCCTCCATCAAGGCGGCGGGCCGACGCCGTAAACGAACACGGACAGCAAAGGTAATGTTCGGTATAGACGGCGGACGGCAGAGAATACAGAGAGCTAAAGGTGAGAGGTAAAGCGGCGGGTGTCAGCCTGTCATGGTAGGGTTTCATGCGCACCACGTGGACAGTCTCGGTCGGATGGCGCCGACGTGGTGAGGAGGTCGTGTCCCGCGGAAAAACTTCGTATGTGACATCACTTAAACGACGAACCACCTCGTACGGACCGAAGTAGCGTCGGAGGAGCTTTTCGGAGAGTCCGCGGCGGCGCACAGGTGTCCATACCCATACAGAGTCGCCGGGCTCGTACCGAACGCATCGGTGTCGGAGGTTGTAGCGACCAGCGTCGAGTTGTTGTTGATGTCGAATCCGGCACCTTGCGAGTTGGCGGGCTTCTTCAGCCCGCTGGACGAATGTGTCAACGTCAGCGTAGGGTCCGATGTCTCCGTCGTTGTGAGCAGCGGGTAGCATAGCATCCAGCATGGTAGTGACACAGCGTCCGTAGACCAGCTGGAAAGGTGTAAGACGGGTAGTCTCCTGTTCTGCCGTATTGTAGGCGAAGGTTGCATAAGGAAGAATTTCGTCCCACGTACGATGCTCAACGTCGACATACATAGCAAGCATATCTGCAAGCGTCCGGTTGAGGTGTTCAGTCAAGCCGTTTGTTTGGGGATGATAGGCTGTTGTCTTCCGGTGACTGGTGTGGGTGAGTTCGAAGAGAGATTGCATTAATGCCGCCGTAAAGGCGGTTTCACGGTCCGTGATGACGACTGATGGCGCACCGTGACGCAAGATGATTGATGTCATAAAAAACTGAGCCACTTCTGCACCACTAGCGTGGGGGAGCGCCTGTGTCTCGGCGTACCGCGTTAAGTAGTCCGTCACCACAATCCATTTGTTCCCAGAGGAAGACAATGGGAATGGGCCCAGCAAGTCCATGCCCACTTGTTGGAAAGGTGTTGTAGGCGGTGGGATGGGCTGGAGAAGCCCTGCGGGTTTAACTGGTGGTGTCTTTCGTCGCTGGCAGTCAAGGCAGGTCCTCACATATTGCTGGACTGATGAGAGCAACTTTGACCAGTAATACTTCGCACGAATGTGGGCATACGTCCGCGTAACACCCAAATGGCCAGCCGATGGCTCGTCGTGGAAGGCGTGCAAGATTTCTGGACGGAGTTCGGATGGCACAACCAGAAGAAAGGTTTCCGTGTTATGGGCGAAGTTCCTATTGTAAAGGACGCCATCTCGGAGACTGTAGGAACCCAAACCTCGAACGAAAAGCCGCGGAACAGCGACGTTAAGGCCCTCCAGATGCTCGATGAGCGGACGCAACTCTGAGGGAGCCCGTTGACGCCGGGCCATATCGGACGACGTGACGAGAGCAAAAAACGGGAAGTCGTCCTCCGTTTCGGCCGGAGCAACGTCGGCAGGTGCACGTGACAAGCAATCGGCGTCATTGTGCTTACGGCCGGACTTGTACACTACCGTGATGTCGTATTCCTGGAGGCAAAGGCTCCATCTCGCAAGCCGTCCCGAAGGGTCTTTGAGATTGGCTAGCCAGCATAACGAATGATGGTCACTGAGAGCTCGAAACGGGCGACCATAGAGATATGGTCGGAACTTGCTAATCGCCCACACTACCGCAAGGCATTCCTTCTCTGTGGTAGAGTTGTTTGCCTCTGCTTTCGAGAGGGAGCGGCTGGCGTACGCTATGACTTTCTCGTTGCCATCCTGCCACTGAACGAGAATAGCGCCGAGACCGACATTGCTGGCGTCAGTATGAATTTCAGTGGCAGCTCGTTCATCAAAATGGGCGAGTATTGGGACCGTTTGTAGGCGGCTGCGTAGCGTTGAAGGCAGATTCCTGATCATCATGTCACACAAAAGATACATTGTCTCTAGTAAGCATTGTAAGGGGCTCGGCAATTGTGGAAAAGTTTTCAACGAAACGTCTGTAATAGGCACAGAGGCCCAGAAACCTGCGAACGGACTTTTTGTCGGTTGGGCGCGGGAACTGTGCCACAGCGGCAGTCTTCTCCGGGTCAGGACGGACTCCGTCAGCGCTTATCACGTGACCAAGAAAACTGAGCTCTTCGAAACCAAAGTGACACTTTTGTGGCTTTATCGTCAACTGTGCCGAACGGAGCGCCTGTAACACCATTCGCAGCCGGTTGAGGTGTTCCTCGAAGCTAGGAGCAAAAATGACAACATCATCAAGGTACACTAGGCATGTCTGCCATTTCAGCCCAGAAAGAACGGTGTCCATCATGCGTTGGAAGGTTGCTGGCGCAGAACAGAGTCCAAAGGGTAGCACTTTGAATTCATAAAGGCCGTCAGGTGCCACGAACGCTGTCTTCTCTCTGTCCCTTTCGTCCACTTCGATCTGCCAGTAGCCATTCCTAAGGTCGAGTGAAGACAAATATTTAGCGTCACGCAGTCGATCCAAGGCGTCGTCGATACGTGGAAGGGGGTAAACGTCACGTTTCGTGACACGATTCAACTTCCGATAATTGACGCAGAATCGCAAGGTGTTATCTTTTTTCTTCACCAATACCACAGGCAAAGCCCAGGGGCTTGTGGACGGCTGGACTACGTCGTCTGCAAGCATTTCTTGCACTTGGGATCGTATAGCCTCCCGTTCCACCGGCGACACTCTGTACTGGTGTTGGGATATGGGGCTAGTCTCCTCGTTGACGATGATGCGGTGTTTGGCTACCGGGGTGCGCCCTACCTTTGATGTCGTGGCGAAGCACTCTGCGAAATCGTGAAGGAGCTCTAACAAGCGCTGCTTCTGACCCACCGACAAGCCGGGATTAATGTCCACGGTAGACAGAACGGTTGCTGCATCGCGTCCGTCCGGCGACGGTAGCTCCAGAGCACATATTAATGTGGGCTCAACGAAGTCGGTAACGTATGCGACGGCCGTTCCTTTCGCAATAGGCTGGAACTCTGTTCCGAAGTTGGTGATCAAGAGTGTCGCAGAGCGATCCCGTAAGCAAACAAGCCATCTAGCAGCGCAGATTCCTTTCTCGAGTAGAAGGCTGACGTTTCTCTCTGCCATAACGTCTCGATCACCGGGCGAGTCACTTTGCACGGGAACCATCATGCTGCACCGCGGAGGCACCGTCACGTCATCAGCAGCAATACGCAGGGCGGATATCCTGGAGTCGTCTGGGTCGGCTATTTCAATTGCTTGCGTCGGCGAAAACGTCACGCACGGCTCTTGTAAGTTGATAACGGCGCCGTTAGCTTGTAAAAAGTCCACGCTGAGAATGACATCGCGCGAACAGTGAGGTAGGACAACAAAGTCACAAACGTAAATAAATCCGTCGATTGTAACTCTCCCCGTACACCGGCCAACAGGGGTAATTAGGTGCCCACCAGCTGTGCGAATCTGAGGCCCAGTCCACGCGGTTAAAACTTTCCTCAGTTCTTTTGCTTGCTCGTTGCTCATAACCGAATAGTCCGCTCCCGTATCAACCAATGCCGTAACCGCTAAATCGTCGATATCGACCGGTAAGTTCGAAGCTGCACATCCTTTGTGATCGTCACGTGACCTCGTTTGATAGCCGTCGTCTGGTCGGGAACGCGATGGAGGATGTTCGGCTGTTCGCTCGTCAGCGGCCTTACCTTCGCAGGCCGCTGTGTCTAGTTTCCCCGGCGAGGACTCGGTGAGCGGCTGAAATGGCTTGTCGAAGGACGGGGACTCGGCGAACGATAGCGGGTAGAGGTTGGTGGGCGGTAGTCAGGGCGAGGGAAATCAGTGTGAGTGTGATCACGGCGCGTTGACAGGTGCTCCTCAATTTCGCGGGACCGTTCGCCATTGGACGGACAGGGGACTCGCGGATGAAATCCGCGAATTCCTGCTCGACGATAAGGGAACCACCGCAAGATATGGCCAGCCTCACCGCAGTGGTAGCAAAGGGGCCGCTGGTCAGGTGCCCGCCACACGTCCGTCTTCCGCAGCCTGGCTTCGGGCAGCACAGGGACAGGCGGGGGCCGCGGCTGGAAAGCAGATGCAGATGGGCTGGTGCTCAAAGGGGCGAGGTCGAAGTTCTGTCGGAGTACCGACGCGTACGTCTGGCGTGGGGGCGTCGGTGTAAGGGCAGCAGGGGCAACAGGTTCAGGAACCACCTGCTGCACTTTCTCTCGGATAATTTGTGCTAACGATGGACACTGCGACTGCGACTGGGCAGAGAGGCGAGGCGCATTTTGTGCAGCTCTTCTTTGACGATAGATCGAACCAGCTCCCGAAGGGTGTCAGCGGAGTCGCTGGAGGCTGGCGCAAAGTCGGCAGTTGATACGGTGTTCACGGCGCGATTGTAATAGCGGGCGCGTTGTTGCAGTGTCTTTTCGACGGTAGTGGCCTCCGATAGAAACTCCGAAGTGGTGTTAGGTGGGTTTCGCACAAGCCCAGCAAACAGTTCTTCTTTTATCCCGCGCATCAGGTGGATGTTTGGATCCGCCCTTTTGAACAGTCGTGTCATGTCCTCATAATACATTGCGACGCTCTCATTGGGTCGCTGGTTCCTTGACTGCAGCGCCGACTCAGCTCGTTCCCGACGGTCGGTGTTGACGTAGGTCGCCAGCAACTGGCTACGGAACCGTTCTCAAGAAGGAAACGTTGTCTCGTGGTTCTTGTACCACGTCCGCGCCGAGTCGTCAAGAGCGAAGTAAACATTGTGCAGCTTCTGCTCCGCATCCCAGCCGCTGTACCTGGCAACGCGCTCGAACTGGTCAAGCCAGTCCTCCGCGTCCTCAAACAATTCGCCATGGAAGGTCGGCGGCGTTCGCGGCTGGAGGACCAGGAAATGAGCAGCTGAGTTCCCGTTGTCAGCCATAGCTGCCGCGTCTCCATTGCTAGCCATAGGTGCCGCGTCAGTCCTGCGCGTCGCAGCTGGAGCCCTGGTCCTAGGGGATAACGGACCGTACTCTGGTGACTGACCTTGGATTCGGCGGCTCGTACTGCGATGAATCGGAGTCAAATCCGTGTTCATAGAGAGCCTTCGGGGCACGTAGATGTTGGAAAGCACCCAGCACCTCCACCAAAAATGTAACGAAGACAGGTCCGGCACAGATCACAGTCTCAGCGAAGTCCAGCGCACAGCTGGGACTCACAAGATGGCTGTCCGAACCACACACACACTTCGTCTTTGTTCACCGGCACACGCACACTTCGTCTTCATCGTCGGCGCGCTCCCATGAGCACGCGCCAATATTTATGAAATAAACACAGAATTGAAAGTGAACGACGAATTTCGAGTATCTGAAAATCATTAAGGCCTTTAAGTTGGTAGACACTGGCGAGAGGACTATAATTACTAACAATGTACAGGGCAGTTTGGATTGAACAGTTTCCACTAATTTAACGAGATATTTTAATGGGGCGACCATATGGATGAGACGAATTCCAACTGGAGTCAAATAAAAAGTTAGGTACGCGAGTTTTCGAACGGAACTAGGAGACGTGCGCAGGTTACGGCGTATGATAGCAAATGTCCTCAGATCACTATAATGGTTCTAGGTTACGGACGGCTGGAAGGTCCTACGTCACCGCGATAGGGATTTCTTCCATTTCACTGGAAAATATCACACAATCGATTTTGGCATTCTTATTTGCAGCGTCTACGTTACTGTAAGCTCAGTTACTTTTTGCGTTGAAACCACAAAATTTTCGCCGGTTCCGGTTACTGCGATTCAGACTTTCTATATCACTTTCAACCTTTCCAAGCCTTCACCAGAATCATGAGCCAGTATTTTCTAGAACTAATTCCCAGCGGCGGCAGGGAGACATCTTCAGTGAAAGAGAAAAGCACTATGCGTGCACCCGGGTTTTCTCAGAGCGATTACTACTATAAAGAAATGCAAACTTTAGAGCGTCATATCACTATGCTGAATCTTGAAAATGAAATAACTCTGCCCCTAGCAAATCACGCTGCCTTAAATTAGCACAAAGTGCTCCGGAGCCATGACCAACTATATTTCGTCGTGCTCCTTCGCCCCTACTGACTGTTAGCGATATCTTTAAGAACATTTTAGCCACAAAAAATGGTCTTGAAAGATAAAGGATCGTTGTTTCGGTATAAGAATAGGACTGATTGGATAAGATTTGAAAAGAGCTGCCTTTTGGAGATTGAACTGTTTCGGTAACATGTTGACATTCAAACTTATATATTGTTGTTTATGGTAAGGTGCAAGAAAGTTAAGAACAAACAGCTCGCATAAAAGAGGAAACAATTTTATATTGAGCAGGAGTGGGCACGGAAGGCAGCGCTGTAAAACACAAACGAATTGCATCATATCTCGCTGAGAACTTAGCGTGACACGCATGCCTACATAGCTTCAGATGGACATTGTCTGCTTCTCTGACATAAATTAGTATTCGTTTATTATTACTGGAAAAGCTTTTCACAATTATGATCGACTAAAACTTAATGAACCGCTGTTTCTGAAATCAAATAAGCGCTTTTAATGTTTTCGTCTATATATGTTTACAACATAAGGAGAGCTTATTCACTTGTGCCAGGTGCGCTGTGAGGCTGGAATTAAGGATGTGCGCAAACGCCTTTAATGCATAAAAGCTAGAATTCGTCTCAGGAGTGTTCATTTTATTTTCGTAGTGATGACACAGAGGAAGAGACTACGTCTCGCGTGCGGAGAGCCTTTTATTCAAGTCAGGGTACCGCCAAAGGTCTGCCATTAAAAAGAACGACAAAACCATGTGTTGCCAATGTATCACATGATTTAAATTTTGCACCAATATTCTCTGAGAACGAGATTGTGTCAGTGAAGCTATTGTTTCAATATAGGTTTCTGTGTTCTTGCAAGCGAACAATATCCAGATAAGACACTTACTTTTCTAATGTACTAACACTTATATCTCGCCGATACTGGCATGAAACTAGAATATGTGACTTTTACGCAACCCCACAAATCAGGACTAGCTATGGGTTCATGATGCTCATGTCTATCTTACCTCGGTTTCTAAACACATCCTTGACTCATGAAGTTAATACTATATCACTGCCTTCCATTCGTAACCTCGATATTTAAATGAGCTGTTAGTTGAAGGATTATTCTCTTTTGGTGGAAAAGCTTCGTGTTTGAAACGCTGGCTGTAGGGTTTGAGGATGCAGCCTCTTCTTTATCTCTCTCTCTCTCTCTCTTTGTGGTAGTTACAGGTGTAGCATGATCCATTCGTCTTTACATGTCGTCACGCCGAGCTTTGTAGTCTTATTGCACTCTTTACTCCTGATTGTTTTTACCTGTATCTTTGTTTTACCCTTTTGTGCATATTATTGCTTGCTTTCAATACTCATGGGTGGCGAGGCAAGTCAGGCATTGGTGCAACACTGCTTTTTTTCTTGCCGTCCTCAGTTTTGCGACTACTGGGAAAACTGAAATAAAAAATTTAATTTAGGAAATTGACCCACCAAACTTGAGGAGAAGAAAGTTGAGTACTAATTAGCCTGTGCTACTCGAGGCTCACCTACATTATAAGGTAATAATGTCTGACTGAGAAACTCGGAAAAAAGCGACTCCTCATGAGAACCGCAGTTGGCCGCCCTGGATCTGTGCTTAGGCGTCTCCTACTGCAGAGGGTACAAAAATCTTAGTGCGATTTCACCCGTGCTAACGGGGATATGATGAGTGCAAAATATTGGCGTTTTTGCGTTTTGGCTTGCTTTCCTAATGTGTGATGTGTTGTGACGGTAGCACCACTACAACCCACGGCTTGTTTATGTTTCCGCGCCCTTGCCTCTCGCTCACACTCCGCGCCGTAAAAAAATGACTCCACTTGTCGCTGTGCCGCTTTATCAATGATACTTCTATAAGCGCTATTTATTTACCAGGTCGACACAGTGGGACTGCATGCCACATCAACGCGTGGGTTGTATTTATGCTCGACGGCGCCTCTATGCCCTCCGCTAAGTCGCTTCTGCTGCGACGCCTGACACTTACGCATCTGCGTCGCTGCTCATAACGTCCTACAAAGTCAGGTGACAGATAATTGCAATCAGTTCAGGCCGCGTGACAAGTAAGCTGATTGGAAAAAATTTATTTACATATGTACACATGCCAAGTTTACCGGATACATTGACATTCAAAAATAGACATGACGCTAAGCATGTAAAGCGAGCCAATTGAAAGAGGTACCATAAGCATCTTATAGCAACTAACAGTAATTGCTTGTGAGCGATTAAAGACGGGATAGCATACCTATTCACGGAAGAGTGAAACAGAGATAATCTGTCGGGAAAAAAGAAGACATTAGCGCCAGTTTGGTCTAAAGACCAGAACAAGGCGATCGTTGCTAACAGAAATGAATGGGCACGACCACTTCTGGAGGAACTCTCTCCCTCCAAAGAAAAAGAGCTCCTCTGACAAGAAACTGATCAGCTCTCTTCGAAGACGGCCAAGTAGTGGCCACACAGATCGGCGTCGAAAGCCATCAGCGACCGCGGTGCATCGATTGAGCCATAAACTAAAAAGACCCGCAACAATTACCAGGCGAGCAAAACGGCCGCTGTGGAAGCGGCCGCGGAAGACAAAGCTCGAAATGGCCTGCCCACGGAATCCCGCATGAACCGTTGTGTCAAAAGACGCGCTACCAGGCAGGTGACTAAAGCATGGCGATTAGATTCGGGAAGACAAGTAAGCTACATTCCCCAATCTCCACCACCTTGTCCATGAAGGTGCAGATCAAATCTCAGGGACGGCATCACTGCCTGACCTGAATGTGGTGGCAGCATTCCCGTCTTCATTCGCACCAAAATTTTGAGTAACCGTTTGTCTTACAGCGTTCCGGGTGGGGTCATGGAATTTCTCTTTGCACATAGCTAACATGGTTTAGTAAAATTGGAGGCTAGCTTGCAAGAAGTGTTCAGACCGATGAAATATTCACCTTAAGTTGCATGCTTTAGGGTTCGGTTGAGGTGTCCACCGAGATTTTGAGAGGTGAGATCTACAGCGCCCTTTCCTTTCCTCAGAAGACATGATTCCGCATTCTTTCACGTAAGAAGACTGCAGTGCCTTCAGAATTTCTTTCTCTGTTATGCAGCATAGTATATGATTCAAAAAGTTCCACTGAGAGCGCCTGATACAGATGTGCCCATAACGCCACTGATAGCATGCAAGGCAGGACCACATGCGACTGTTCCGTTTGTCATGTGTTTTAAACGCTGCAGCTATAAATCAGTATTTAAACTTTTGCTTTTTGGATACGATGCTAGTTAATATCGAAAATTAGTTACCGGTCAGCATTTATATTTCGTCCAAGACTATTCTCATAGCAATAGCTAAGCTCTCATTCTCTTTTTTACTATTAGCGGCTAGCATTATTTCGCGGTGCAACTTCGCATTGATGATTAAATTCTACGATTCGATAATTGGGGCAACTTCTTTAGGCAGGGGCACACACAGTTATGATTAAAATTAGGAAGGTACATTAAGATGGTGCAGTAAGATGAGCAATCACTATCGCGTACTGGGAAGAAACCCCAGCACAGATTCTTGAAGACCTCATCACGGGCAGCCCTGGCGTCCCCATCACTGATGCACGCCGCATGGGACAGACCCGTTCGATCCTCATCACCTTCCGGGCAGGTCCGGTGCCCCGAACCATCTCCTACAGAGGCGGACTCCACAACTGCACTTTATATAGAGGACAGCTGGATGTTGCACAAACTGTAGAAAACCAGAGCATCGCGCGGATGTGTGCACCCTTCAGCGTACGCACAACTGTTCAAGATGCGGTATCCCGCACCCCCGAGGGGACACCCCGACATGCACCACAGCCTGCATACTCTGTGGAGGCACCCACATGACGGGTACTAAAGGTTGCAAAGCGAGGGGACGGCGCTCACCGCAACCGCACACTTCCCGCACACCGGAGCGAGACGCGGACCGCGCCAGCGTTCGTCGCTCTAGCAAGTCTCGCTCATCGTCTCGTCTCCGCCAGGACCAACAGCCTCCACAACTTTCCTGGGCAGACAGAGTAACAGGCAACAGGCTCAAAGCTACCAGCAAGCCCTCAACCCCCCCCCCCCCCCCGCCCACACAGGTAGACCCCCGTGACCGGGAGCTACAGGCCCTGCGAGAGGAGGTGGGTCGTCTTACCTCTCTCGTCAAGACCCCCACCTCTACCCCTCTACCGCGTCCGCCAATAGTCCCTCCCACGCAACCCACGCTGCTACCTCAAACACCCACTGAAAACATTGAACAATCGTACTCCCAAACCCCCACCTCACCCCTACCCAATAAAAAACGCACAACAGAGCAACCGCCCGTCACCCAAATTGACTTTCAATTCCTAGAGGCCCCCATGGACGCTAAACTCGCCGAAATGAGCGCGTGTCTAGAGGCAAAATTTAATCACCTCGTCGACCACCTGTCCCAACGCATCGAGCTACAAATTGAAGCGGCATTTACGCGCATGGTGCATACCTTTGAGATGAGCCTCGCACGGTACGACAGCCGCCTCCAAACAATAGAGAAGGTCCTTCCCTCGCTGCACCTACGCAATCCCCCCATCAATCCCGCCCACCTACCCCACAGAACCCCCTACCCAACCCACCTTCCCTCACCTAAGCTACAGTATGGCGGGGAGACCACCTAATTCCTTATAAATTCTGCAATGGAACTGCCGCCGCTTCCGGGGCAAACGCGCACCCCTCCAACTCCTCTTCCCACACTTCCCACGCCCCACATCCTCCTCCTTCAGGACACACATGCCCCTGCAACACTTTCCAGCTACACATCCGCTCACTCGGACGCAACGAATACACCAAGGGCTTCCACACTCATACATCGCTCCATTACACACAAAACGCATTAGATCACCTCCGAGACGCGCTGCGTGATCATATAAATCATATTAGATGCACACTCCACACCATCTATTTTTATTGCAAATATATATCACACCATCTCATCCGATTGCTTCATTGGAAACGCTACTGCGCGATCTCAATCGTATTGCAGGCAAGCATCCATTGATTATCGGAGGGGACTACAGTCAGCATACTGACTGGGGCTACCGCACCACCACGGGACGAGGAAGGCGACTCTGGTCCTTGGTACAACAGCTCCGACTCACAATACACAACTTTAACACTCCCACGAGAATTGACAACAGTGTCAGCGCGGACACCAGCCCGGACTTGACACTGGGCCGCAGCCTTGCGGGTATTACGTGGAACATAACACATCACACATTAGGGAGCGATCATTACATCATCTCCGTTACAGTACCGTACAAACAAAGAACGACCCTTCACCTAACACACAAACTCACCAACTGGGATGCGGTCCGCGCCGCACGGGCGGCCCTTCCTGACGCCCCTAATACAGACACCGACCAGTGGGTGGCATCACTCGTGAACGATGTCTCCGCACACACTCGAACCCTTGACACCACACCCGATACGCCCACCCTCGACACTCGCCTGGCCCACCTATGGGAGGCCCACCATAGCATCCTAGAGCGCTGGAAAGGGCAAAAGCTCAATCGGACCCTTAAATAGCGGCTAGCCGCACTGTAGACACAAATTACTGAACACTCTGAGGAGCTCTGCCGATCCAAGTGGGGACAGATTTGCGACTGTATGGCAGGCAATCTGTCCTCCAAACGCAGTTGGCAACTCCTCCGTCACATAATTGACCCCACGCAATCCAAAACATCAACACAACACCACGTCAAACGCCTTATACACAGGACCGACCTCTCTCCCGACGCACTCATTGACATACTTAGGAACACACATACAACTCCCGGTACCTCAAACGCCCTGCCCCCTATGCCGGCACCCCGAATGCGAATCTCGACGCGGAGATTATGGTAGCAGAAGTCAGAGCGGCCCTCCTGACTCTCCGCTCTAACTCCACTCCAGGAGTTGACCGTATCTCATATAGCATGCTCTGCAATTTGGACGATCAGTCGATTGCCCAGCTCACGGGGTACTTCAACACATGCTGGCAGGAGGGCACCCTTCCGCAATCCTTTCGTCGCGCCAAAATCTTATTCATACCCAAGCCCCACTAACCCCTTACATCTGCAAATCTTCATCCCATCTCACTAACACCATGTCCGGGCAAGCTTTTGGAGCATGTCGCACTCGCCCGACTCACCCAACACATGACGGAGCAAGACCTCTATCTTCACAGCATGGTGGGCTTCCGTCCCCACCTGTCGGCCCAGGACGCCATGCTCCAGCTCACACGGGATATTTTTGACCCCCTCATACCGGTCCACACAAAAGCTGCCCTCGCCTTGGATCTCTCCAAGGTCTTTGATCGCCTAGACCATAAAGCGATCATAGCGGCGCTCCCCCCTTGAACATAGGTGAACGTATGTACACCTATTTTCAAGCATTCTTTACTAACCGCACGGCCGAAATTCACTTCGCTCCCCACACATCCCGCCCATACATCCTTAGTGGGGTTGGCACCCCCCAGGGATCTGTCCTCTCCCCTTTCCTCTTCAATGTCACACTCATCCCCCTAGCCCGCAAACTACTAACTATCCCTCGCCTTCGGCACACACTCTATGCTGATGATGGCACTCTATGGACCACCCATGCAGTGATGGAGACATAGAGAATACTCTGCAGTCGGCGCCTACCCTCACCCAAACACATGCGCGGAGTATCGGACTCTCATGCTCTCCGGAGATGTCGGAGCTCCTCATACTACGCCCCACAACCCGAAACTGCCCCACAGCCCCCATAACCATAAAACTGGCAAACCGGTACATCCTGGAGGTACACACTCTCCGGGTACTGAGCCTCCACATCCAGAACAACAGGAAAAACACTCTCACCATCCAGAACCTCAAGCAGATGGCGGTGTCAGTATCCCACCTAATCCGCCGAGTTTCTGGACACCACCGGGGCATGAAGAAGCATGACCTATGTCGTCTCATTCATGCCTTCGTCCTCAGCCGCTTTCTCTTCACGCTCCCCTACCTGAAACTGCAGGCCACAGAAATCTCCACCCTGGATGCCATGATCCGAACAGCATTTAAGACAGCACTACACCTACTCCTAAATACCTCAACCGAAAAACTCCTCCAGCTAGGCCTACACAACACGATAGTTGAGCTTATCGAGGCCCACCGACAGACACAATACATACGTCTCGCGAGATCCACCACCGGCAGACACATCCTATACACCCTCGGCATCAGGATACCAACCACGGATCCCACACAGCTCCTGGTCCCCCATAACATTCACCGCGAACTAGCTATTAAACATCTCCCTAAAAACATGCACCCCACCTACCACGAACCCCACCGCAGAGCTCGCGCACGGGCGCTCCACAAAAAATTATGTCATGGAACCGGATGCCATTTGGGTGGATGCCGCATGCACAGGCGAGGACGCTGTTGTAGCCATCACGAACCCCTCCCTATAACCGATTGCTACCCTTCACATATCCCCCACTGCCACTTCGGAGGAGGCTGAAGAGGCCGCTATTGCCCTAGCCATCACGCGCACGGAGACCCGGCATGTACTATCGGACTCTAAAACTGCCATACTAAATTTCGCCCGCGGGAGAGTTCACGTCCCGGCATTTCGCGTATTGAACTCCTTCGCCGCACACCCGCCCCGCCACATGGAGCTCATATGGGTGCCTGCCCACTCCGGTAATCCCGGAAACGAGGCTGCCAACGCTTTAGCCCGAGGTTCTCTCAACCGGGCACCGGCGGCCTCCGATCTGGGGTTCTCACGGGAGCGCATGCATTCCTTGAGTGAACTGACGCAGGCCTGCAAAGCCAAGCGTCGGCTGTGCCCCCCACCCCATCCCTCCCTCGACAATTATCATCAGACACTTTGGAAGTGGCTCCAATCACGCACCTTACCCTCCCCTTATATACGCTCGCGCTATCACCAAGTCCACACAAGCCCCATCTGTACCCTCTGCCACCACCCCAAAGCCACTCTCGATCATATCCTCTTCCTCTGCCCGGCGGATCCTCCCCCGCGGGGCCTGGAGCACCTTACCACTTGGGAGGCTTGGGAGACTCTACTGCGCTCCGAGGACCCGGCCAAGCAAGCCATCGACACAGGCCGGTCTGCCAGTGTCATGAGCCTCCGGGACATGAACGTTTGAGTGCAGTGGGGCCGTGCGAGGGCCCAAGGACCTGTACGTCCTAAACTCCCCTGTATGTAATAAAGTTTACACCACCACCACCAGAATTTCTTCTCTGTTTAGCAGCATAGTATATGATTCAAAAAGTTCCACTGATAGCGCCTGATACAGATGTGCCCATAACGCGACTGATAGCATGCAAGGCAACACCACATGTGATGGTTACATCTGCCATGTGTTTTAAACGGTGCAGCTAAGAATCATTTAAACTTTTGCTTTTGGAATACGATGCATGTTAATACCGAAAATCAGTTATCGGTCAGCGTTTATATTACGTCCAAGGCTTTTCTCATAGAAACAGCTAAGATCTCATTGTGATTTTTTACTATTAGCGGCTAGCAATTTTTCGCAGTGGAACTCCGCATTGATGATTAAATTCCTTCATTCAATAATTGGGGCAACTTGTTAAGGCAGGGGACACACAGCTATGAGGAAAATGTGGAAGGTACAAATGTGAATCGCACGCGCCGTTCCAGAAATGCTCAGGCGGGAAGAACTGATAAAACACGGCACTTCAGAACCTAGAACTATCAAGGGCGGAAGAAAGAAAGCTGAGCTGATTTCTAAAACATCCTACTTGCCTACATGCATTAGTGAAGAAAAAGATATATTTTTATTTCTGGCAGTAGAAATTCGAGCTATCAACTATATAAATGCCAGAATTGCCATTTGAAGTGCATTAAGATGTAGTAATGCCATCTTCTTCAACTTGCAGCTGTTAGGGCAAAAATGTTCTCCTTAAGTTTGTTTTTCATACTGGTAATTTCATGGTAAATTCACACTACGATCATTTTGCGTCTGTTCTAAATTATTAACTTGTCGTTTTGAAGTATCATATTCCGTGGTTGCATGCATTACTGCACCATTATATAAAACTATAATGCCGTCCTCTTGAGTGGAGCCCTCAGTCCGGGGCTTCATGTGTCGTTGCGGTCTTATGTGCCCGCCAAAGCAGCTGTCGATGGTCTTGTGGGTTCGTGCAGGTCAGAGCGGTTTCAAATGTCAGTTATCCGCGGCCACAGATCTGGGGTGAGACACGATTAGATTAAACTGGATTTGGGAGTAGCGCAGTCCATGGCTTCACAAGTTTTGGAGATATTGAGGTTAATTGGACGTTATGTTTTTCGATCTTCTCAGGGGCACTGCAGAAAGACCAACGAAGTTTTCGAGATTGACACTTTTCGCACTAGTATGAAAAACTATACCATCTGTTATCGACATTACGAAAGATTTGGCAATGGTATTACACTGTACAATGACTCTGTGGATTGTAAGATGTTATGTGAAATGTGGTGACCTTAAAAGACCAGAGCCGAGCTCAAATGCCTCATATTTCTGAAATGAATTTGATTACAATGATGATGAAGGTAAAATATTCCTTGGGTAGATAGGTGACGGGGGGAAAATTGGGATTTCATTACTAGAACCGAAGTTCTTAACCTGCAGGTATATAAGGATTCGTTGCAGACGTTGCCCCAAACGCAGTTTATGCGGACCTCGTTATTAACATTTAAACGTTAAACGACAGCAGTGGGAACGTAACGGTACGGGGCTGATTCCCAGGTCCTGGAATGGAGTGAATAACTTTATTGCTCTAAAGGTTGATTATCTTTTTAGCGGTTCACTCCGTTTTCTTTGGAGTCTGGATCTCTGGTTGGTGCTCCTATTCCAGGGCCCCACTTGTTTCGACTGCCCTTCGAGTACGGTGTGCGAGACCTCGTTGTTCTTTGTAGCAGGCGATGGGCAGCTTTGTTTGCCTTTGCTTTGTATGTAGGGTTTTTGTTATTGGTACTGCGTCTACTTTCTGGCACTCCATAGTTATGTGATACACTGTGGGTGTTTGTCTACTTCACTTAATTCAAGGTACAATGTGCGAACACGCTTATCATCAAATTATTTAGATGGGAATACTTTAATAGGCGCTCAAGTATCTGGTATTTGGACATGTGTTTCAACACAATTACGAACCGAAACACTCTTCTATGCCTGTGAAAAAACTGAATGAAAAGGAGACGATGGACGTTGGAGCATACAATCTGGATTGTTGAGAATATATCAGTTGAACATCTTTAAGTAAACATAGACCTTTGTCTGTTTGACAAAAAGCCAGCAGCGCTGAGCGGAAAGACGAACAAGTGCGGCAGAAGTTGAGAAACAAGGACTATACATTCACTGATATCTTCCTAGACTCCAGCATTGGCGGTGTAAAGCCGTGATCGAGGGAAAAGCCTTAATCGTTCGAAGCACTGAGGGCTGAAGTTATTGTGAAAAAAAATTGAAATTGTTCTCTTATTAAGTAATAAAAAGAGATATTGGAGCCGGTACCTTCGCCAAGGGCACGAAGCAGTACTTCAGGAAATTTACGGTGGAAATAAATTATGGCTTAATATGATGGTCAACGCTGATGGCTATTGTGTAGAATGTGGGACATTTTGTTCTCACCCCACTCGTGCGTACGGTTTAGCGCTGTACAAAAAAAAGTGAAATTGGAAAAAGAGAAATATTATGTTTTTTGTTAACTACTGTAGCAGTTTTTTAAGCGAAAAGACAAAAATCTGAAGTGAAACCTTGAATGAAGGGGTGAATCAAGATGACTTCTTAGGAAAGTAAATGTTTCCGTAATTAATCATAGTCGAAAGTGGATATATTTATTTTGCGGCCCATTGAGTCCTTGGCTCTTCCACAAGACTGAAGATATGAAGAATTCCATTGTGCCGGACTCGAATTAGTGTTTGCGAGAAGTAAAGCATCTCTATCGAGGCTGCCTTTGTCGTCTGTAGGCCTATGCACTTCTCGAATTGCATCTTCTTTGCTGCATACCACAGATTACCTATCCACCCATACATGGGGCCCGTTATTCAACGCTCGCTATACTTTTCGATTTAAACAGTGTCCGCTAATAAAGACCCGAGTGATCGTAATTACTATCGAGGAGTGCCACGCAATGTGGGAAAATAAATTTTCCGGAAATTTCTGGAGTAGAAGTGAATGAAAATGTGGCGCTGAAACTCCTGAATGAATTTCTGCATGAAAATAAGGAAAACATGTGACCGGTACCTTCATAAAAAAATCCGGAAGAAGGATCATTAAGCGCTGCAAAACCAGTACGCGAACAGAGGAATGCAATTGCAGAGTGCGTAGCCCAATTTGAAATTTTGGTTTTGCTTTTTGGCTGGTTCTTCCTTCAACACTGTACTTTAGTTGGAAAAAATGCTGAATTAAGATAGACGAAATAAAAAGGAAGTTAGCAAGAAAGAAAGAAAGAAAAAGAGAAGGAAAGGAAGAAATAAAGAAGTAAAGAAAGAAAGAACGAAAGAAAGGAAGGAAGAAATAAAGAGAGGAAGATTTAGGGAAATAAAGAAAGCACGAAAGAAAGAAGCAAAGGAAGAAAAATGGAAAAAACAAGGAAATGTAGAAAAAAGATGTAAAGTAAGAAAGAGAGAAGGCAAGAAATTAAGGAAGAAAGACAGAAAGGAAGAATGAAAGGGGAACTTAAGAAGGAAGGAAATAACAGAAGAAAGAACTGAAGGAAGAAAGAAAGAGAGGAAGAAAGACCGAGAGAATGATGGAAATAAAGGAAGATCGAAGGAAAGATAGGAAGAGAGGAAGAAAGAGAGGAAGAAAGAAAGGAAGGCAGAAACGAGTGAAAAAAAAACAGAAAAGAAAGAGAAGGAAGAAATAAGTAAGGAAATGAACTAACAAGGAAAAAAAGGATTTGAGGAAAGACGGAAAGAGAGAAAGAAAGAAACAAAGAAACAAATATGAAAGGCAAGAGAAAAAGAAAGAAAAGAAGAAAGAAAGAAACAAAAGGAAAGAAAGAAGGAACGAAAGGCAGAAGGAAAGAAAGGCAGACAGCAGGAAAGAAAGAGAAAATTAAAAGAAAGAAGGAAAGAAAGATGCAGTCGTAAAGCGGGGCAACTCAACCAAACGGGAGCAAGGCGTCAGGCCTGGCCTTCACGTTGAAATCTCGGTACTGAGTGAGACAGCACAACGGCAGCCAGCCTTTAGAAAGAAGGAGACGTATGTGCCATCTTTTGATAGGCTAACAACAACAACAATAACGAAAGAGACACGTGAATCTCTGGCAGACAAAGAGAATGGCGGCGCTTCACATCCTCCCTGTGAGGCCTTTAGATGTTGGTCGAATGGGAAGGGTAAGATTAATTGGGAACAAATTGCGGGGGTAATGCGGCAACAGTTCACGGCGCCCTTGTTTCGTCGAGGCAAATTAGGAGCGATGTCAGACGTTGGGAGAAGGAGGCCTGACACGCTCTTTACTTCTTCGGTTACAGCTATTGCCCGTAGCCCCGCCGACTGTACCGTGGCTTTCTCTGCAAGAAGGTGCAAGAGATTGAGGTTGATGTGGTAGTTTTTGTGTGTATGTCATTCGGTCATTGTGCTGCTCATTCTCTACGCCCTTTCCATTAAGGGTGTTGGTGTGCGTGTCCCGCTTCCTCTGCATAATTGTTTTCTGGCATTCGCTCTGAGTTCAACGGTGGCTGTGCTTCAAAGTGGGTTAGAGATTTTACCTAACTCTATTTTTATTGATTTGCGTTATCCGCGTAAGATAATACATCGTAAGATGCAAGCACGTGAGATAGCAATAACTTAATGATCAGTACTGCTGAATAAGCATATATCTTTATTAGCTTGGCGGAAGCATATGGTCAGCATATAGACACCACGGTATAGCATATAGCATAAAGACATACAGCAGCATATAGACACCACCAGTCAGCATATAGACACCACAAGTCAGTCAGCATATACACAACACCATTAATTAGCATATAGACACCACGATGGGATGTAACCGTAGTGTCAGAAATAATTTCAGGAATAACCTGAACTGCATTGTGGTGTCTCGTTACTATCGTTTAGAAATGAACCCCGGTGTCTTCTTTAATCGCGAAAATAATCTCACAAAATTGCGCATATTGCATGCACAATTTGCACATGCATACTGCATGGGTTTTTCCATATTTTGTGAGTATCTATTCAATTTGTGCATGTATAATAAAGCAATCAGTTTTTTTTTCAGCTTTCTTGTCAGTAATTGTTGAAGCAGTACAAAAACGATAGCTCAATAGAAGAAAATAATAATATGTATCAATATTTTGCGCTCTGAAGCATACGGTACCTCCTACATTGCCACAGCCAGCGCTCTGTTAATGCCACTTATTGGGGAGATAGTATGTTTATGATTGCCGGCGGCGACTATCAGCGTCCCTAAGAAGTGGCTAAAAGTTGCTCACATCACTTGTTGCAAAATGCAGGTTTATTTTTGTATTCGATGGACCCGCGTAACAACGTGTAAATTTTCAGCAGTAAACGTTAACACTTTTGTGGGTAATTCAAAACACTTTACAATAGGAGCCTAAATGCACTCGTCAAGACAACAGATTCTGTTACTACGATGATTTCTCCTTCAATACCAATACGATGGTTCCTCTCATTAAAAGAAATCGATTAAAATAGACAGCTCAGCTATGTATTCAACGTTCATGAACTGCGCTGGTTACTATGAATGCATTTAGTTCGTTCCCCAATGGGACGCGTTGTATTTCCTAAAATGCGGAAAGGTGTTATACATTTTTTAAAGAGGCATAGGTCGTCTCTGTTTTTTTTTCTATTTTGAAAACAGAATAAACGATGTCATCGACTGTTTCAAAATCAACATCATAAAGAATTGCGAAACAGAGAGCTGAGGGTATAAAACGCGTTTAGATGAGAGTTATTCCAAAGAGAGATACAAGAAGCCAGAAATGTCCAAATGTTGACACAGCATTTCCGTGCCGCTAATTCTCACTCGCTCTTAAGGCGAAGCACCTGTATCTTCAAAAGCAACTTAGGAGTAGGGCGGCAGGTTTGCTCTATGCCGGCGTAAATGAGAGGCACCGCGGCTGCCTGCAGTCGGCTGCTGATCCTTCACTGATGTTATAGAACTCTGTGCTTGGAATATCGAAAAGATTTATTCGCGAACACCACTGATCCGTGGGCGCAGCTCTCTGTCTTCTTAACTGCGTCCATCACTGGTTCCGCAACCACTCCTATCATCAAAAGTTTAGAGCCCAGCGCGACTGCTACTTCAGTATAGTTAGTTCTTGGGCTGGTTGGTATTCTTTATTCAAGCACATAGTTTTCCAGCGCAACGACTCACGGCCAAAGAAAAGGCGAAGGAAAAGAAGAAGGACGAAGAAAGCGCTGACCTTACTTGTCTGTAAAGTTCATACCTTAAGAGCTTACAAGCGCGTTTCACATACATCGGGCTCGCCTTTCCTCTGTGTTTCTGGTCGTCAGGAGGCGAATGTGCTCCAGAACGACATTGCAAGAGCGACGTACCGTGCTAGGTTCCGGGAATTCGGCATAAAGAAGAGAGTGACGCCCGGAGAAGAGAGTGCCTTATTTGGTGCTGTTCCGCCGTCGTGGGGGCATGTGAAACGCGTTTGCAAGCTATTAAGGTCTGAACATTGGAGACAAGTAAGGTCAGCGCTGTGTTCGTCCTTCTTCTTTTCCTTCTCCTTTTCTGTGGCCGTATGCCGTTTCTACTTAGCCACAACGTGTGGTTTAAAATGTATCCTTAGTGATCAAGATCTCGTGAAGGTATGGAGGCTTTGGTACTGCGCCCTCCTATGAATATGACTCCCACGAATGCTGCAGGAGCCCTACTGCACGGCTTAGAAGCAGGGCCCTGAGCTCTAATCTTTTTGCAAGCGGTGTACGCATTACCGTATTGCGGTTATTGTTGCCGTTCTCAGTTTTGCTGGGACTTTTTTCTCCGACCATGCGCCTATGATTGTGGCGGCCAGAAGCGTGGCGCCTTTGTGAATACGATGTCCTGGGAATAAAAAAAAAGTGACGAAAATATGATAAGCGGTCTTTGGCCTGCGCGCCCATTCAAAAAGAGAGCAGGCATGGTGAGATACACGTGTACGACAGAAAGAACGCTAACGGGCGAGGCGGTTGCTGTCTGCCAATTAATATATTTAGCCTGAAACGACATGTAGAAAACCTTAAAGACAAGGCGAGCGCTTAATGCAAAGTAATTTATTTAGCCGAAGCGATATACCTATAAAATATGTAACTTCTGGCTAAAAAGTGAGCTGGCAGTCAGCGCCCGTGTTGTCTGCAAGTGGTCCTTTTTGTCTCTCCCGCCTTTTTTGCACGTTTTAAAACAGTTCGTGACCGTTTATTCCCTATACTTCTATGCCAGAGAAACTCAGGTAATGCGTATTTCGTTCGCAGAAAGAATGCGAGAAATCCTGATGCATTTCTGTTGGCCTCACGCAGTGAAGACGAGTAAAACAGCGGATCGAGTTTTCGCAGACCTTCCACACCAGCGTGGGGCGTGGCTAGCGGTGACTGGGAAGCAAGGAACAAATTCCTCTTACCTGCTTCCGTAAAAATGATACCTTTGTTCGACTTTCTGCTTTACAGAAAGAGGCCTAAGTGAAACAAAAATACGCTTTTGTTATTGTGTATTAAATTAGATATTCTTGAAGCAACTTTCTGCGCAGAAAACTCCACACAAGTTGGTTGAGCAATCACTGAATGCTTCCAGCGTGGATCTTACTTTGATTACAATATGGGACGGGCAGCGGACGGTCCTTATAATGTCCCATCTGTGGTTGAGGGGACAGCAGGCCCGGGGAAGTGAAGAGGCTATGTATTTAGAGACGCCAGGGAGATGCCTGATATTCACCACTTTCACATCAACTGATATAAAACCAGAAGTCTGATCCCTCTCGGAGACGGTAACCTGCAGCTGTGTAATTTGGATAACTTTCTCGCTTTCGGTCTTCTATAGAAAAAGGACTGTGTTCGAGTTCAGGTTGAGAAAAAAACCTGACGCTGCAGTGAGCGTAGACGCACTTCTAATATATAAAATCTGCATCGTAGATTTGTGATGGAGCCTCCGCCAAGCAGTCTTCACAAGTTCCGTGGTACCTGCGCGTTTCGCATGTGTAAAGGGTAAGTTATTTGGAAAAAGGTTACACTGTAAAATAAATGAAAAAAGTTAATATATATGTTCTTAAAACAAATCGTTTTAGAAACTTTGGTCATAGTTCACAGCGGTGACCATAAAATCACTGCAATCAAAGGCATCCAGCCATGAGGCGGAAGAGTGCGGAAAATTTTTTCCCTCTGTTCTCTAGAAAGTTGAGTGTGTTCGCGAGCGTGAACACCAGCACAAGGAACGAACGACCCAAAGAAGGTAAATGGGTGCACAATTTTCGCATCGGAGGCTCTAAATCATGCTGAAGCATCCACCCCTCCACTCGTGTTTCACCCCATGGCTCCACATCTCTGCGTGTTCATCGAGTTGGAACGGGACCGCGGTAAAAAGGAACGGATGATAAAACAAGCTCTCCAGAAGAAATTGCTGTCGCGAAGCATAAAAAAAGCCAATATTGGCGCATACAAGAAAGGCGACGCACCGCTGTGCGGGCTGACAAACAGCAATGGCGACTGCGCGGCACGGTACTGATAAATAGTGACAGAAACAGCTGATAGAACGACCTTCTGGACCCAGGCTGCACTTTTCGTTCACTCCTGACGTTAAAATTTTGCTATGCTTTCATAAACAACCGCTTGCTTCGCGAGTCGGACCCTGGAACGACTCGAGGAAAGACTGCTTTCGGTTATTAGGTCCTTTTTTTGTGCCCAAGAAAAAATAGTAAAAAGGAGAGAATTCAAAGTTATGCCAACCAACCAAAAATATCAAAAACGAAAAGAAACAAGGCGGGAAAATTCTACGTGAACTGTAACATTATCATTTGTTGTTGAATAGAAATGTCTAATAGAATTGGTGTTGAATATATAGGTTTAACGCCAATAAGTGTTCGTCCTGGATTCTGCGGAAACCTTTCTTACATACTTCCGTCTCGCATGCTGTGGCGACGCAAGAGAAGGCATGAATTTCTAGACGGTGCCTTAGTGATAATAATTGTTTTCACTAACAATTATTATTATTAGCGAAAACAGCAGCCCGTACAAGCACTGGCGTAAAAAGACGAGGTACACAAAGAACGCACACCTGTTTCCGGCAATATTGTTTTCTTCCTGTAACATGTAGTTTCCTCAAATTGCGAAGTCCGTCTAAGTGTAAATGCATTCACTAACTTAAGCTTCGTGTGCGCCTAAGGCACATCATCACTTTTAGATTTTCTTTACGAAAAAGTCATACCTCTTGAAATAGAAAATCCCAGCAAGCCCATATTGTCACGTACTGATGACGGTGCTTCAGGCAGTGAGGAAAGCAGCAGAAGGAGGCTTCCATAAAGAAACTATTTATTGCGCTAACCTGCGCCCACAGTGGACTGAATGACCCGGCGGCGATGAAAGCAACAAGCGTGCTCAGCGGTCGTCGAAAAGAATGCCTGCAGTTGTTAGTTGCGCTCAGTTTAAAGCTGGAAAGGAACCTTCAGGGTGGCGGAATCAGGGTGTAGAAGATGCTTATGTAAAAATACTGCAAGTTATCTGTAGCGGGTGCATGGATACCGTAGTCCTTCATAAAGCCAGAAATCAAATTCAAACAGTAAAATGAGTCAGGCAGGGCGACACGATCACGTCAAAGCTTATCACCACCTGTTTGCCGGCGGTATTCAGATTGGGAACAGTCGGGGATAAGCGCTAGTGGAGAACACCTTAACAATCTGCGATAGGGTGATGACGTTGCTTTGATAAGTCACTCAGGAGATCAACTGAAAAAATGTTTAGTATGTCACGCGGAGCAGAATTGTATGTCTAAAAATTAATATGCAGAAAACCAAAGTAATGTCCAACAGTTTCGAAAAGTAACAGCAATGCACTATGGGTAGAGAGGTGGTGGAAATAGTAAGCGAATACGTCGACTCAGGGCAGGTAGCAACCGGAGATTTATATCACGAGAGTGAAATAACTGCAAGGATAAGAATGGAGTGAAGGACATTTGGCCGGTCCTCTCAGACTATTAATGGAAGACTACGAATATCTATCAGAATAAAAGTACATGACAGCTGTTTCTTACCTACAGTCGCCTATGGGGCGAGAACGTGGAGGCTATATGGAAACATGCAGTTCAACTTAAGCTAAGGACAGCGCAGCGAGCTATGGAAAGATAAATGATAAGAATTAAGAGGCAGAAAGAGGGGAGAGTGGGCCAGGGATCAAACACGGGTTAGCACATCCTTGTCGAAGTCAAGATGAAGAAATGCTCTTTGGCAGGGCACATAATGCGAAAGCAAGGGTAGCAGACTGGAGCGCAAGGGAAGGGGAGCGCAGCAGTGGGTGGCAGAAATTTATGTGGGCGGATGAGATTAAGGCGTTCGTGTGAATAGCGTGGCCGCAGCTGGCACAGAAGTGGTTTAATTGGAGATATATTGGAGGGGCTGTTTTTTTGCTGTGGGCGGGAGGCTGTGATGAGTCTGGGCACCCTTGCACGTCTTTGGAGACTGTTGCCGAAGGCACAAAGGTATCCCAGTGCTATTGCAGACAATCCGAAGAATTGGTAATGAGAGTACACCTGACAAAGAGAAAGGAGGGTACAGGAATAATAGCGACAACCTGAGCTTGTTGAACGTGCACCTAAATTTTGCCATAGTTTGGCACTACTACAGGTGCTAAGCACTTTCTTTGCACCTTTAGATTTACATTGGCTCAATTTCAGAAACAAAACTTTTCTTTTCAGTTAATTTCGTTTATTCCGTCTCGAATGTACGTCCCTAGGTGTACTCACTCTGACTTGCTCCGATGTTTACACTTTTAGGTTTAACTGGATCACTTTATGATCGTAATAAAATACCTAATTTTACAAGATACACGGTATTCATGCGCTTCTCTAGCAGTGTTCACCATTTATTCTCGACCCAACATTACCATCACCATCACGTCAATAAAATTACGCGCCTTTTTTGGCCGCAAAGACAACCACAGATTCCAACAGTCTTTAGTGTACATGCTTTGATCCATGTGCACTGAAACAGGCTGGTTTTGGTAGCTCCGTGTTCTAGTTCGTTTCCATCTGATCCGTTCATTGCGTCTTACATGCGCCTACGTGTGTGTGCAGGTGCTTGCCCCAAAACGCTACTGCCTCCTAACATTTCTCGTGCGTAGCCTGAAAGAAATTGCCAGCTATGGTGTGTATGTGCATACAGTGGGCAGGGGACTCCTTCGCACTTTATTTTAGATAAGCAATGTTTCTTGATTTCCAATAGTGAATGCGCGATTGCACTCAGGATTGTTGTTGTTGTTGTTGTTGACCTCACACAATGGCACATACCCACAAGGGGGATTGGCCATAACCAGGCGGTGACTATTTAAATGACCAGTTGCATGTGGCAAGCATGGGATGACCTACCAAAATTTGGATCGCACAGTTTTCGTAGCCGAGGTGGTTGCAGGAGGTTAGGGGAGTCATACAAACTAAAATTTAGGCAAAGAAGGGGTAGGGATTATTATAAGAGGTTGTAAAAACCGAAATACAGAAGCTGATAATGGGATGGGCAGGACGAAAGCTCATGAAGGTAGACGTTTTGATTCTAGTAGATAATTTTGAACGGCAGAGCAAACATTCCCATTGGTATGGCCAAGCATAGAAGCGCCAAGAGACAGAACAACCGCAAAAGACAGGCGCAAACTGAGATTCTGTTTTGGAACTTCTAATAGTCGCCTCCTAATCGATGAGTAGCAACGGCAAAAAAAAAAGAAAGTGCTCTATTGTTTCCGGCTCCGCACAATACGGACACAATGGTGAGATCGCCAGACCAGGCCTGTATAGGTAAAAATTTAGTTGCGGCACTCGGCAACGAAGCCTCGTGAAGGAAACTTCAAGATTGCGCGATCGCCAGACTGAGCTTCTCCATGGGAACAGTAGGTGCTGGAAGTCGTCCAAGGAAGTAAGCGCTGATGCGCCCAATTCGTTCATTACAGTGTACCGTCGAAAGCGTGCCGCCGTGATGTAAGCAGTTGTTGGAAGCGGGTCAACAATCGGTCCACTCAGGGCTGCTCTCTTCGTTTCCTTTTTCTTATTCCTGCACCTCTACGAAATGCACGTATCAGCGCAGTAGCTTCTTTTCACCAGGAAATTCGAACCTCCGCCCAAATATATATATATATAGGTCCTTGTACTGTGCGATGTCAGTGCACGTTAAAGAACACCAGGTGGACGAAATTTCCGCAGCCCTCCACTAAAGCGTCCCTCATAGCCTGAGCCGCTTTGGGACGTTAAACCCCCATAAACCAAACCTATATATATATATATATATATATATATATATATATATATATATATATATATATATATATATATATATATATATATATATATATATATATATATAAAAGTAAATGAGTAAGTAAGTAAATGAGGGGCCCCTTTGACAAACTTATGAAGGCAGCCAACAGTCACAGAAACCAAGGTGCATAGGGGAACGTTATATTTTCTAATGTGTTGTGCTTATGAGTGGGATAATATTACTTAGATTATTAAATAGCTTAAAGATGCACCCCTATGCACATTGGTTTCGGTGACTGTTGGCTCCCTTCATAAGTATATATATATATATATATATATATATATATATATATACACCAGGTGTCCCACCTAAATGTGACCAAGGTTTTAAAAAACACGGAATGTCCTAGCCGCGTGAGAGCAACTCAGGGTTGTTTAGAGACGCGTGACCTAGTTTGCAGTATTTCTCGTTCTTCAGAGTTCGTTACATAGTTAAGCTTAATGAGCTAATTTTTTCATTTTTACCCTTGGAAAGAAAGTGTCACTGGAAAAATTGCAGATCACTTTAAAAAACAGTTGACTTCAGCATTTCCACCAAAATACTGTAACGTAAAGTACTGTTTTTTCTGGCATTAAACCCTAGCCCGCGCAATAAAAAAAAAAGCGTCTACATGACAATGGTGCCATTTAAACGTCCCAAGAGGCGTCTTACAGGACAAAATCTATTTTTACTGAAGTCTTCTGCACCATGAGCCTTTGCGTGCACATAGGGGTAGAGGTGCGACCCAGCAGCTGGTCACGTGGTAGCTTTCTTTTAAGGCCAATAAATAAAGGTAGCTTAAACGTACCTTTATGGAAATAGCACTGGTAGTGGTTTTTTGAAATGCTGTACAACTTTTACATTGATAATTTGTTTTCAAATCATTATTTAAAAAGTTAACTAATTAGACTTAACCCCGATGTTAGTTGGAATGTGGCAATCCAAGGAGCAGCACGACATGATGAAAGATGAAATATGACTTTACTAGCAGCGGCTTCATGCGAGTGCGCCGTTCCGCGCCACTGGCCGCTTAATTTCAAAAATATATATGATTTACCCACTGACATCATTTCTAGTTTTCGACTATTTGGTCAAAACTCTTATTTCTGCCTCAATAGCCAACCAGGCTGACGTATCTGGCCATAAAGAAGAGGTTATACGTGTAAAAAACAGGTGTAATGACTGGCTGTTATCGTTACATTATACAAAAACCTACCTTTTTCATTTTCACTGCCGACGCATCCACCAGAATACTGTTTTTACAATTACCAATATCCCTATTAAGTCAGCAGATTCCTACCTACAAATATCTCGACATTCGCATAAGTTAAGATTTAACCTACTCGCATCACGTTTACCATATCGCTAATTAAGCTAATCAAGTTTCAGGGTACTTGCACCATAAGATTTCCACAGCTTCACGCTTCATAAAACTGCTCGCTTACACTCTTTAAGAACAAAGTAGGTGAAATCACTAACTACTAAGCCGTTATTTGTCCCACAGACCACTACCTACTTAGTAAATACAGGGAATAAAAGTAGAACTAGCGAAATTTACTATACCTAGAAGCAAGTGAAATGCGCTGCATGAGCGCATGAAGCTTGTGATATTTACCAAGAAAACATGTAGAAACTGTTTCCCATATGCTGCTGAGTTCCTCGTGCAGTGCACTGGCGTAGCTTATTAAATTTGTACACTGGAAAAATTAATAGCTAGATGTTCAATCTGAAGAATGCCTGATGTTAGTTGGAGCTACCACTGTGCTGGCCGCAATCACACACTTAGTCTTAGACATAGTGCGCAATAGATGTACAAATTATACGGGACGGTGACATGAAACTCTCCTGGGTACACATTAAAGTTCAGAATATATAAAAATTATCAATCAGAAAGGGTCATACAATCGTTGCACGTGCACTGCTCGTGTACAGGTAACTCTTTTCCCTTCTTATATATCTAGACTCGATTAATCAAACTCTTAATTAACAGCGGGCTAGAGACTCTTACTCTTTAAGCCAGGATACCAGCCTTAATTATGAAGTTGCGATTGTAGAAAGAGGTTAGTACCTAACCACATGCCTTTGCGGAAGTGTTTAAACACATAATTGTTTTATTCGTAGAACAGTCTGCATCAATTATATTCTGACTCTTTTTAGGGTTAACGGAAGGGTTACTAACCAGGTAATAACTAGTGATCATAGGTAGCAAAAAGTAGCAAGGGCCTACTTCCACTAACTATCTTGATAAAGGTAGAAAAATTTTAAGGGAGTACAGTTTACAAATATCCCCCAAGAGAAAAGTATACAACACCTCTCTCTTTGCGGTGCTCACCAAGAGGCTGAAACGTGGAGTCTAATGAAAAGATATCAGTTTAAGTTAAGGACAGCGCAGCGAGCTATGGAAAGAAAAATTATAGTGTAACGTTAAGAGGCCGGAAGCGAGCAGAGAGGGTGAAGAAACAAATGCAGCTTAATGTCATCCTAGTCGAAATCAAGAGAATGAAATGGAATTGGGCAGGGCATGTAATGCGTAAGCAAGATACCCGCTGGTCCTTAAGGTTAAAGGAGTGTCTTACAAGAGGAGACAGGCGTAGCAGGGGACGGCAGAAAGTTTGGTGGGCGGATGAGATTAAGATGTTTTCGGGCATAAGGTGTGTGCAGGGTTAACTACATAAGGTTAACTAGAAAGGCATGGGAGAGGCTTTTGTCCTGCAATGGGCGCTGCCAGGCTGATGATGATGATGATGATGACTGTGAATAAAGCGCAGCGACAGTTGGCAACTGCTGCACTTATCTGCCTTAATCTGCTGGGCGCTGATATGTCCACTATTTCGTGATCCATTTCGATATTCCACTTTCGAACGTACAGCATTTATCAGTAACAAAGGATAAGGACAACTGAGGAGTAGGTGCTCTGAATAATTTCAAGGTTGTTTCCTGCAGGATATTTTCAGAATCGCAGACTGTTCAGTGAGCTGGGGCAATTTCTCGGCAGGTGCATCAGTTCGCCTTCTTTCTTGTGTTGCCGTCCTAGCGCTCTTAAACCGAGAACATAATCAGTACCCTGCATTCCGTGGCACCGCAGAAATTGAATCAAGCAGAGAGATCCAAATAGTTAGATGGAGAGATCCAAATGTGCCCTATCTCCGAGAATTCCAGCATCAAGGTCGTTCACAAAAATGGCACTCTGCACTATAGAAAGCATTACCTAAAGCGTTTGTTACCACGCCTTTCCAAATTAGTCGTGCCTGTGCTTAAGATTGGTGTTTCAACGTCGCTCTTGATTTTACAGATAGCCTCCGCGGAAAACGGCTCTCATCTTAAAGCTTGCAGCGCTTTCCTTTGTGCAAAGCGCTAACAAAAATGTAAGAAGGCCTTCATCGAATTGCAAGGAGGCCTGGCATAAATGGAGATTGAGTGTGTAGTCTTGTAAGATGCGCTGAATTCTTCAGGCCACGGGAGAGGCAAATAAGCAGTTCGAAGCATTCCCAAGCATTTCCCAAGGATTATTCGCGTAGCAAAGACAAGACGCGTTTCCGGTTGTGTTGCCTCGGCTTGGGATATGTTCATGGTTAAATTTTCTTTCAAGCAGCAATCGAGTTTCGAGGTCTTTTTTTAAACTTTTACAGAAATGCATATTTATATTACCGCTTATAGAGTCCCTGTGGAGTCTACAACAGTTAAATAAATCTTAAATTTTATAAGCTCGTTTGTTGAAATATCAAAACCTTCGATCTTGGTGTGAGTGCGCAGAAGCACAGTTGACAGTACATGAGTTGATTGCCGCTTGAATATACGTTCAGCGGAAATCAGCTGCTTTCAGATCAACTAACTCGTAGTTAATTTTGCTATCACCTATTTGAGTATTGAGTTACCCTCAAGGCCAAGGAATCACAGACAGTGGGTTACAAAACACAAAAGAAAAGAAATTATTCACAACAATATACACACGCCCATATGATCTGAAAAAAAACCGCTTTTCGTTAGCGCTGCTGACAACATTAAAAACACAGCGCTTTATATCTTTGCCGGACCCCATTGATTTCACACGCAGTCATTACTGTTTGGTTCTAGCGCAGGAAGTATCTTTTTTTAAGAAAAATTCTAAAGCGTTCGGAGACTAGGCTATCAATATCCTCGCTCATCATCTAACAGCACTGTATAGTTTTCTCCTCATTACAAATGGAAATGTTCCCATTGAGTTACACGAATTTTGCTACTGACGGCCTACAGTTGGTGCTCGTTCTAGGTGCCCAGGAAAACTTTATACGAATATTAGCCATGCAGGGTGTTATATAACATTAACAATAGTCGCTGTAAAAGCGCAGGCGTAAGTAAAACGAAGGTAGGTGCAAAAGTTCATAGACTTTCGTTGATAAAAAGACCTACAGAAATTTGAGTTGCACTGAAAGAAGGCATGTTTATTCAATATTTCGTAACATATTCGCGCTGATATCAATGCATTTCATTATGCGATACATTACTTTCCTAATGTCCTTTGAAATCATTTTTGTATTTTTTGAAATTCGCGGTTGTCAGGAGCATTGGCCTAATTTTACGAACTGTACTGTCTGCCACTGACTACGACCTTGCAAAAGCCGCAAAAAGGAAAGTCTTGCAAATATTGGGTGGTGTCAGCAAGTGGTTGTCATACGATTGATGTCGGTTGCAAGGAAAACTAAGT
The DNA here is from genome assembly GCF_052857255.1 of Amblyomma americanum. Taxonomy (NCBI): domain Eukaryota; kingdom Metazoa; phylum Arthropoda; class Arachnida; order Ixodida; family Ixodidae; genus Amblyomma; species Amblyomma americanum. Next base: position 100,016,315 of record NC_135503.1, on the reverse strand, counting down.
TGGATACTTGGGGTTTCTAATATTGCTTCTCAAGGTGCAGGAGTTTCTTATCTTGCGTCCTTCAGTATGATGTCTTGGAATCTTTTGAAGTACTCACAAACATGTTCACAGTTTTATGCGAATATCCCGGTACAGTTTTCTCAATGACAGCAAACTTCGCGTCAGTGATTGCTGATCAAAGCCAACCACTACGTTCCTAATTTGTTGGGTGAAACTCTGCCTCTGAATAGCTGAAACCTGTCAAAACATTGGTGCTTAATGGTTCAACAATTCCAAGATATTGCTCAGGTTCAGCAAGTCAATGCCTCAGGCCAGAGTGAAAATCACACAACATTACTTTGATCTTATCGTTCGGAACGGCATGGGTTTCGTCGCACAAGCTTCACTTTTGGTTGTATTTGCAGTCAGCATGTAAGTCTTTGGCAAAAGTTACTAGGCTGCATGGTTTGGTTCTCGTTTGCATAGTAGAGCCCTTATGCCTTCCCTACAGATAAGGAAGGTCTTGAAAGATGAGGTTGAGGTTGAGGTCGAGGTGTTAAATGCTACAGGTTGGGTTAGCCTTGCTTTATCTGCCGGCATTTGCTCCACCGCAGCGTCTCTTCGATATTAACAATGCCGCATCTACCCCGCTAAGCGCACAGTCTCTTATAATAGCACACATTCTCTCCCGCAGTCACCATCTATGCACACAATCAATCCACACAGTTCACATCACAGTCCACTCCCGAAGACACCATCTATGCACATATTAAGTCACAGTAGAACATAGGCCATTGCATTCCCACACTCCATACACACATTCACTGACAGTATAAAGTAGTCCACTCCGCAAGACACCATCTACGCACACATTCAATCACAGTAGGCCATAGTCCGTTCCTGCTGTCACCATTTAAAAACAAGATCCGTGTTCTGCAGAAATGTTAAAAGAAGGCGTGCAGCCTCCCTTCTGCATTGTTGGTTTCCACTCGGGTCGATAATGTCCTGCACTGTCCTGTGACGGGTTCCTGTCTTCTTGAAAGAAGCGAACATCACCTGCCTTTCCGCGTTGTACTCTGGGCAGTACATAATATAATGTTCGATATCCCCGCACACACCACATAAAGAGCAGAGCGGAGACGATGCTATGCCGGTCCTATGCATCCACGCAGGAGTGCGAGCAGAGGCCGTGCGAATTCGATGTAGAAGAGTCGCCTGAGATCTTCTCAGTCCCTTGGGCACACATGGCTTGCGGGACGCACTCCACAGGGTACTGAAGTGATCGAGCACCGTTTTCCTGCAGAGACCTTTTCTATCTTCAGGTACTTTTTTTGATGGAATCCTTGAGAGAGCTTTATGAGCAAGACTGTCTGCCACCTCATTACCGTTGACTCTTATGTGAGAGGGCACCCACTAGAAATGTAGAGTAAAGCCTCTGCTGTGCAGGTTCTGCACCAAGCGCAGAGAGCTTAGAGACAAGGCGTCAGTAGGGAATCCGCGCTCTAACCTCTGAAGGGCAGATTTTGAGTCAGTTAGGATGACAACAGGTTGAGTCGGACAAGACCCTAACTTCCTTAAAGCCGCCTCAATAGCAACGCTTTCAGCCGTTGTGGACGATACGACAGCAGTACAGCGTACGGACCACTTACAGTCCAAACAAAGAATGTAAAAATCCGCCGCGCTAGCTTGTTTGACCTTGTCCACAGAACCATCCGTGAAAATTTGAAGATGGCAGGCATAGTCTGTTTCTAAGTATTCCAGTACAAGCGAACGCGTTGCTGCCAAAGGAGAGCTACGCTTTGCGCTCACATGGGGAATTGTGACCTTACAGTCGAGGATCGGAAAAGACCAGGGGGGTTTCAACCGTTTCCTTTGCCTTCGGACATTAATGCCTAAAGAACTAAAAGTATTGAGTGCCAAGTAAGCCTTCGACTCATATCTCTTGCAGAGCCGCTGGAGAAGGGATCGCCCAGCTACCGTCTCTCCTAAGCGGTCAAGATGCATTAATAGTCTCTGAGAAGCGATAAGACTAAGAGGTTTCGATAGGGACTCATGAAGTACTGCCTTATTCGAAGCCGCCTGGGGAACTCCAATGGCTCTTCTTAGGCCCTTTCTGTGGACAACTTCGAGACGCTCAAGTTGTGATGCCGAGGGGGAAATTAAAGGTAATTGATACATTATCCGGCTGACCACCAGCGACTCATGAAGTTTGACCATTGAAGAAGGATGGTTTCCCCATTGCTCACGTGCAATTCTACGGATCACATTGAGACGAGAAGATACAGATGAAACAATCGCGTCTACAGCTTTTGGCCATTGTAGACGGGAGTCAATAATGACGCCCTAATAACGCGCAAGGTTGAATTGACGGATGCAAGAGTGACCGAGGTCTATCTTTAACAGCGCTTGACGTCTTCCTACACCTGGAAACAGAATAAAGCCGGATTTGTCCACTGACAGAGACAACCCCACACCTTGAAGGTAAGCTTGTGCCGAAAGTATAGCCTTTCGAGATATCAGGGCTAATCGCTTGTGTTGGTAGCCAGTAATCCAAATACGCACTTGCCTGCAACTTTTTTTCAACGAATCGGGTAGGCCAGCCATTACGGCGTTAAAGAGCGTGGGGGAAAGAACACTTCCTTGAGGCACACCTCGTGATAGAAACCTTTCGGTGCTTAACCTACTCCCTAACCGTACGCGAAACGCGCGACCCCTTATAAATTTGTAAATGAATCTTAAAATATGGCCCTGTATGCCCGTGCCTTGCAAACTGTTTAGAATTGAGCTCTGAAGCACGCTGTCGGAAGCTTTCGCAACATCAAGAAAAATGTCTAAGGTGGAAAGGCCGAAAGCTCTCTGGTGTTCAATGTGACTGATCAAGTCTAAGACGCTATCTTGGGCACTAAGACCTCGGCGGAATCCTGTCATACATGATGGCAGTGCCTTGCTGTCCTCAAGCCACCATGATAAGCGTTCATTTACCAGCTTCTCCATCAACTTAGCTACACAGGAGGTCAATGACACAGGGCGATACGAGGCAAGGTCTGTCATGTCTTTGCCAGGCTTCAGTACTGGAACTACATGTGCTACCTTCCATGACGGAGGAACATCGCCAGTCTCCGAAACTCGATTGATGAAGGTGAGGAGCTCCTTTCTGAGTTGCAAGGGCATATTATTCAGCATTCGATTGGTGATGCCGTCGTGACCTGGTGAACACCGGCGCCGCAGGCCACTGAGCGCAGTCTGAAGCTCACGAAGCATGAACGGGACATCCATGATAGAGCTGGAGGAAGCAGGTGGTGTATATATATCTATTCCAGAATCAGCGCGTACGAGTGCGTCTGCAAATTCCTCTGCGAAGCACGCAATAGGTTTTTCCTTGCGTATTGCAAGAGCTTCAAAAGGCTTCGAAGGGCGAGATTCTCCTGCAAGGCTGCCATTAACTCGCCATATTCTCGTAATCGGTGAGAACACAGTCAAGCTCGCGCAGAATGAGGCCCATTGCGACCTGTACAGTTTGTCGTGTGCCGTCTAATAGCAGAATTCAGCCTATTGAAGGTCGTCTTCAGTTGCCTGTCGTCCTTCTTCCGCACGAGTTGGCGCTCCGCCCTTCTTCTCGCTGCGCAAAGGTTCCTGAGTTTTAAATACGGGGCCGGAAAATGATCAGGTAACTTGACCGCAGTAGTTGCTGCTAGCTTACTAGATATCATTTTGTCAACAACATCACCAGAAACACGTTCTAGGTGCTTTCTGTACTTGCCCCAGTTGACCACGTTGCTAATTTTAGGAGCATGCATACGAAAGTCGGCAGCAAACACAAAAATCGGATAGTGATCACTTCCCAATCGGTCAGGCGCTTTTGACCAACTCACGCGGACGTCAGGTGAATGCAGTGTCAGGTCTATAGCTGTCGCTGAGGCTGGAGGCCGGGAAAAAGTGGGACTTCGGTCTTTAACAACACAAAGGTCCAAACTGTTAATAACCTCTACAAGTTTGCGTCCACTGGAATCCGTGTTCCTGTCACCCCAAATGGCATGATGGGCATTGAAATCACCGCAAATGATTCTAGGTGCTGGGCAGCGGTCGCAGAGCTGCTGTAGAAACAAATCTAATGCTACCTTCTTCCGCGGAGACACATACACGGATGCAATAGAAAGGGTTCGAGAGCCGAGCTGTATTCTCACAGCCGCTACCTCAATGTCATCCGTGCAAAGATCGGCAACGCTTAGAGAAACATGTGGAATTTCTCTTTTTATGTAAAGCACAGCACTTCCTGCAGGAAATGACTTTATGGTGCAGATTTTATGGGCGACATATCCAGTCAAACGTCTCCCGCTTGGCAGGCCAGCTTCTGACAGGGCCAATAATGGAACACAAGTCTCTTTAAAGAATAGTTTTAGTTTAGCTAACCGACTTAAAATCCCTGCGCAGTTCCACTGCAATAAAAACGGCACTTTTCGGTGCATATGAGATCCACGAGGTTTAGCCCCATCCATTTTAGTTCGCAAGGAAGTTTGCTGCGAAGGGGGAAATTAGGGACTCAAAAGAAAGCACCAGCTGTAGGAAGTTCTTCAGGTTACCAGGCGCCATCGCTGGAACATGTGAACGCAGGGCCCCAAACAAAACATGAATAAGGTCAGACATACCTTGATTTTTGAGCTCCTTATTTTGTGCAACGCACTCACTTACAACATCGACAAAAGATGCCGACGGGGACACACTCTTGGCCGCAGTAGCTGGTTTTTTTGTCACTTGTGCATATGAGGGTCCCCCCTTGCCATGGAGTCTGGCTGTGATCCGGCCGCTCAGGAACATGGACACGTTTTGCTGGAGGTCGAACAGTCGACTCGCGCGCACTTGGCCTTGGCGTCTTGCTGGACTCAGGTCTCTTAGGGACATTGTTGGGCAACGCAACAACATCAGACTCCAATACAGGGAACTCCTCTAATCCTTGGACAGGCGTCTAAGTCGGTGGGGTTTTTGGACCAGAAATAAAAGACATCCGACGGTGCAGAGCGCTCACACGGAAGGAGCAGCCTCCGAAACTCGCTGGATGATCGCCACCGCAATTGGCGCAAGCAAAATCTGCCTTGCAAGTTTTAAAGTCGTGGTCGCCTCCGCACCGCTTACAGCGTCGATCCTTTGTGCAAACTTTGGCCGCGTGCCCAATCCGTTGGCATCTAAAACATCGTGGAGGAGCTTCAGTGAAATCTGCAACTGCGTGTTTTGTGAATCCGAGATCAATTTTTTCGGGGCGCCCTGTGTTGGGAGCGAATGTCAACACGATAGAGTTGGTAGGTTTCGCAGCCCATTCTTTTCCTGGAGACTCCACACGACGCATAAGTCCTTTCACGTGCAGCACACCTTGTGGTTTCAGATAATCAAGTAGGTCGCGTTCTGAATACCACTTTGGTACGCACTTAATAACGCAGGTGTCCTTCCTGTAGGAATGGGGCAAACGCACGTTAACTTTGATGCCAAAAATCTGAGAGCTCTGCAGGAGCTTGTCAACCTGCTCTTCCGTCGAGACATCCAGCTGAAGAGCCCCGTGCATGGTGAACCGACTTCGAATCGGAGCTGATCCCAGCAGTGATTGAATGGCCGCGAAAAGTAAGATGGGATTCTTCCCTCTTAAATCAATCCCCTTTTCTGTGGGCTCAACCACTACCGGGATCCCTAGCGTTCGTTGCTTGCGATGACTCACCAACTTGAAGCCCTCGTTGTCCACGGTTGCCATATCGGCCACTGACTCGTCACCGTCCACGATCGTTCACTGAGTCCCACTAAACGATGAGGTCTCGCTGGACGGGTGGTCGAGTCCATTTTTTGGTGGCTCCACAGCCTGGGAAGCCATGGCCGCCGCTTCCGAGCCAGCCTCCTTTGAATGGCGTGGTCCCTTTAGGCTTGCCGGCGCCGGAGCAGCCGTACCTTCCTGTAGGGACAGTACCGCCTTGAAGATGCCGCCGTCGTCGAATATTCAAATAAAGCTAGGTAAATTATGAAAAATTGGCTAAATAAACAGAGCTGAGGCGACAGGCGATCAGGACAAATGTTCTATTTGCATCATAGAGATTTTAGAGCTTGAAGGCTGGCATAAGAGCTTCAATATGCGACTGAGAAGCAAACCGTGCAGCCTGGTCACTTTTGCCTGATTGTATATCTGGAAAAGCCCCATGAAGTAAATATCATTTAAATTCACAGAAACGTCATTGTAAAGCTAAAATGTACTGTCAAAGTTTACGAACTTCCGGACTAACCCTATTAGGGGGGGGGCGACGAAAGCGGGTAGGTGGTTCCAGTCTGAGCTGGTCTAGAACGAGATAGTGTCAATGTAGATCAGTCATGTGATTGAGTACGACCGCTTTGAAGTTGTAATCGTTCCTGTATAAAATCTACAATGATGCCTGAAAGAGGGCGGCATTGGGAAGCAAATTAATATGAAAAGTGTTATGAAAGAAGCACATTTTTGCCTAAAAGAAAGGTTAGGTAACATGAGTTTGACATTATTATGGAAGTACTCACACTAAACGGATAGATCCATAACCTAAAACTTCAGAGTCAATTTTGGATGGTCACGATATAAAGATTGAGCGCATTTTTATGTGAATCCTAGATTGGAGGCGCGTATCCAAGATTTCATTGGAGAGGGTTTCATAAGGCATAAAATTTAAATTAGCAGGCACAATGGAAAAATGTGCGTAATTTCGTTAGATTTCCATGCATCCTCAACAACGTCCTAATTTGTTCAGTGATTTAGGAATTCGAAATTTTTTACTGCTTCTGGAACATTGCCCTGCATCATTAAAACGTCCCCGCACGACAAACATTCATAAAGAAAAAAATTGCCACTTCGACGGTCCATTTTCGGAACTGCATTGTAGGCTGTTCTTGGACTGAGTGCGCACTTCAGCTAACACAATTTTCCTATTCACTGCCTATAGCGGAAAGGCAATAACATCTAACCTTGATAATCTGTCGGCACTGAGCTGCTGATGATCGCTTACCCAAAAAAGAAAAACGAAGCGCACTCGGAACGTAACAAATGCGTGCACGAAATATAGCTACAGACAGAGTTACAAACAACTAATAAGGTATATTTGGTCTTGTTGTTCATTTCTTGCTTTGCTCAACCGAGACGAATTTTGAGGGACGGAGAGAGAGTGTGGCTGTAACTACCGAGGTCTTGTCGCTAATGTTTACAGTGAAGGGCTCTAACCGGTCTTTATTAATTTGCGCGATAGCTTCTATCTAAGTAGCATTCTATTGAAGGCAGCACACAATCATTATCGAGTGTTCATATTATTCCTGCTTGAAAATCAGTAGCTGACAAGTGAAGGGACTGCATTAACACACCGTTAATGCAATGGAACGTCTTTCCACGTCTCGCCCTAACTGGCAGTCTTCATACATTACCGCGACTAAGAAAACACGGGAGCTATTTGAATAATGCGTTCTAAGATTTAGTAAACACGCTGATTCAATCATTACAATTACCGCAGGTACATGTGAATCACAGGTACATGTGAATCAAAAAAAGGTAGCCACGTAACTTAAACTTTCCGCCTTTGTCTTACAAGGACAAATAGAAAATGCCTGTTTTCGTCTGTCCCGCAGTATTCGTTTGTAAATTTCGCTCTCTTATAAATCGCGTGAGTGAAGCAGGAAGAAAAAAAGATCAAAGTACTTCTTATTTTTAACACAGTTCGCAGATAACAAAGGATAAAAACTCTAAAAGAACACAAAAAACAGCCACAAAAAAGAACAGACTAGCTGAAGAGCTAAAAACTATCGACTTGTCCTTGTCCCTCTGCGGTGATACTGAGAAGATAGCCGTAAACATTGCGCCTGCGAAAGCCTTGTGATACCGTACGGGTTCCGCTTTATATTTGTTAGCAGTTGGATAAGAGAAAGGAAAACTACTTGCAGATAAAAAAAAACCACGGCGAAAAAGCCAACGAAAAGCTTGATTTATTGGGCGTATATTTCACATGAGATCGCACTCCTCCCTGCACTCTGTTCACTAGGAGCCCCTAACATAGGAGGTAGGCTTTTTGGTTCTCTGCGCCGGCAACAAATTTTCGCGGACGCCGGGTGAACTTATTAAGAATCGATGTTTTCCAAAGCCGGGCTTTCCTTAGTGTTGCGTACTGCCTTTTTTGGGGAGATTTCTTCACACATATTTCGCCGCACTAGCGTAAATCAAACAAAGCTTAAACTGAATGTACTCCTGTTTTCATACAATACTTTCCCCCTTCCGTTACTAGGCCTTATTTCACCGGCTTTGTGTGAAGAAACCCGGTCAACAATAATGTGACCATCAGCTGGTGGTTCCAAAAAATTATTAACTTCGAGCCTGAAAACAGCACCCTCCGTATTGAAGTGGTCTTCGTGGTTTTCTACAGGGATGACTCTTTGCAGTCGTCTGATATGCAAACTACAAAAAAGCGCTTCCAGAAACATACTTGAATCAGCGTAAAATGAACAAGGCTGGCGGCACAGTGTAAAAATAAGGGCTGACTTACAACTGAGTTTTTATGCGCAGATTACCACTTAAAAGAGAGGCAGCAGAATAAACGAAAAAACTACAAATTGACGAAAAATATTCAAAGTTAAGATGTAATCTGAGGAAACATATCACCAATGCCGCAATGAAACAAAAATTTTGATCTTATATTACTTTGTCAGTTTCTTTCAATAGCGCAGTCGCAACATTCAGGAGGCCAGAAAAATGCGCAACCACAGGCTCTGTCTGTGTAATGTCTCGTCCGTATTGCTACTGCACTGTAGCCCTCAGTATAACGCAACCAACTAGCGAGCCATTACGTATTAAAGTAACCCAATTGAAAAACGCACGCAAACTAATTTTACATGTAGTTTTTGCCTGTAAATGTATGTTTGTGTCTTTGTGTATGTCCACTGTGTCAGAATGTTGTGCAAGGTCACAGTATCTATAAATAACTAAATAGAATGCAACTTAGCGTGCTTCTGAACGCGTAGATGGAGCTGGTGGATAGCGGCCTGATTGATAACTTTTCCTTTCAACACTTTTTTTTACTAGTTTTATTGAGAAAACTTTTAAAAAGCCATCTTTGCGCAGAAAATTAATGGTTGGTAAGACATGCATGTAGTGAAAGCATGTGCTTTGTAGGCAGTACATACGAACAATGGCCCGCAAACTTAATGCCGATGCTCAGGCGCGTGGCCGTTATATAAACAAGGCTCAGGGCAGGCGTTGGGTACTAAAAGATGTTAAGGTAGCTGCTGGGCAGCCGCCATCGTGAATCACCCCGAACACACCGTGCCGCATAGTCTGAGACCCAGCGACAAATGATTCATGGCGCTATTGCAAACCCCAGGTGCGCGCTCAAGGATTTCCGTCAAGAATGATGGTGGCTGTAGGTAAGTGACCGACAAGCCTTGTTAATTAGTAATGTGTTTTTGTGTATGTGACTGACAATTTTCGAACTTTCACAGCTCTGTTAGCAGTGTGATGTGAGTAGCAGGCTTTGTGTTTGCCGCAGTTCATTTACAGTTTATTTTTCCCTAATTAACAAAAATACTTTTGATGCGGGTGCCAACTTTCCCGGCAGTGAATCATCTTGTTACTGACATTCATGGAAGCACGCGCACTCTTCATTATTCGTAACCTAAGACTCAGAAAACCACTTCTTTAATCGATACTGGAAGGGCAGACATTGGCTTCTCGGAGGCGTTGCGTGTTATCGTGGGAGCACGGAACAACAATGTTGCTGCAAAGTACACTGCGAGCCGCGTCAACATGGGACTAATACGCGCGGCTTTCTTCACGTTACATTCTGTCCAAAGCGTACGATCTGAACCTCCAGAGTAGCGGGCTTGCGAGGAATAATAGCAGGCCTTACGAGCTTGTGAATAAACACATGTACGTGGAACACGCTCGCTTTCTGGTTCCTTGCGTTTGGAAGGCCTCTGAAATAATGTGCCCGCTTTGGGAAGTCCAAACAGTATTCGTCCATAAACAAGCCAGCTTAGAGGGAGCAAAGAAGGGCGTAATTTTTGTGTTGCAAATTTCGAGCTTTGAAACCTTCGCACCTCGAGTAACATTGCCCTAGGATTCAAAGAGGTTCATTTACAACTGTGTTTTGCACCACATTAACGCTCCGTATACCTAGCAGATGTTCAATATACAATGAAAACCAAGTGTGACATCGAGCCGTGTCTTTCGACGCAATGCTCTCATTTAAAAAGGCCGCCGCCTTTGTTCATTGCAGATCGGGCTTCTTTAGTAACGAATAATAATATCTGGAATACTTTAGAAAGGTAAGATTAGTGTACGAGGGATAGGCTGCGCTAGCATGAAAGTAGCTTCCATGGCAGCCTTGAGATAAAGTGAATGGGAATGGTTCGCAGCGTCGAGGGGCGGGCTCTTCCTCTCCCCAGATATTCATTAGGAACGAGCGCAGATGCACCGTACTGTGTTCTGGAGCAGGGAGCTCAGTTTCAGACGGCTGGTGGGGCTTAAATGGCAATGAGATGATAAAATCATTGAAGTATAAAGCGGTGTTTGGCACAATTTTTTATGAAGGAAGAGCCTAATTATGCACGGCTCGATTCCAGATTAGTAAACGTACTCTGGGGTTTATGTGCGGTGACGTGGAAATGATGAGAGTGGTCGGAAGAAATAAAATATGGCTCAGCAATTTAGAAGAAGTTTGAAGGTTTTTGGAAACATTGCATCGACGAGGGTGCCCAATTGAGCATGCGTGTTATCACTCAGCGACCACAGACGTGGGATATGTTAATGCCCGTACTAAGGAAGAGGCTGCCTGATCATTTCGATGGAGGTAACTATTTATTTGTTAGTAATTTTAATTATATGTGCAGATAAATGTTGAGTATTAGAAATAGTGACGCCGAGGTATTCGTAGGAATTAAAAAATGATGTTTGAGCTGAAAATATATATTTTGCGAGTCGGTTGAACAGTCGACGACGAAGAGAGTAATAATATTTTGTTAGTGTTTCAGCGTATCAACCATTAGTTTTTGCACCAGACTAAAAAAATTAGCGGATATTTAGCTCTGATTAAACCTGGAGTGACGCGATAGCTACAACTGGCCGAGTGGAACTTACTCAGTTGAATTGCAAAGTCAGTCTTTCGCCGCTCCGTTTCGCTGGGCGTTCCTTCTTCATCTTCGTCCCACTTGACACGGCGCATGCGCACAGCTGTGGCAGCGCGGTTTCGCCGGCGCGCCGCGCCGCCGGCAGCAGCAGCTGCTCCGCACCACGTGGATGGTCACGCGACCAACCGGGTGACGAACCACGTGATCAGCCACGGCATTGCGCCGCCGGCAGCTGCTCCGCACCACGTGATCAACCACGTGACATCGTGGCGGCGCCGCCACGCTGAAGGCTCGAAATGCGACCGTAATGTAGCTATCGCTACAAAACGCTGAAGGTCGTTTTGAATTATGCGAGAAGCAGGGCCGTTATTGATGCCACGATAGATTACGGAGTCGTCTGACAATAGGTTGACATGATAGCAAATATCATTGGAGGACTCATTAATGTAGATAAAAAGTGCGAGAGTCACACCAAATTTCTTTGAGGGACACCGGAAGCACTCGGGAGCTTGTTTTGCGAGTGAATAATAGCGTGCACAAAATTTAACCGGGTTCTAGAGAAATATTATTACAAGTCCATTACAAGGGGCTAGGTTCAGCCTTTAAAGTTTCAGTAAAAGTCGCTGATGATGAAAGTTATTGAACGCTTTTCAGAATAAAGAAGATAGCGCCAGCTGAAGTGTTTAAGTCAAGATTACAACTAATCTCGTTAATATATAAAGCTAACAGGGTATCACATAAGAGCGCTTCACGACAGTAGTTTTGATTAATGGAATAAATTTAGGATACCTGGAACTTAACTCTGTGAAGATTGAGCACATGTTGCATTATGTTTCAAAAAACACTGGTCCTTCCGGTTTCTCCAGTGTTTCGGCACCACTCCTGATCACAATGATTGCTGAAAAGTGTTGCATAAACTGAAAAATTGAATGCTTTTTGTTCGGTTTAGTATTTAGGAGATGATGAAAATAGTAATCGCAGGTCTCAGTCACGTTGGTAAAATAACTAGAAGAATAAAAAGGAGTGGAGAGCATTTGGCATGTTCTCTGATATCATGAATGACAGTTTACCAATATTCCTCAAGAGAACAGTATTCAACAGCTGTATCTTAACGGCAGTAAACTATGGGGCAGACGGCTCTAGGCTAACGAAAGGGGTTTAACTTAAGGAAACCTAGCGAGGTATGGACAGGCAAATGATGGGTGTAGCGCTGAGAGAGAGGAAGATGGCGGAGTAAGTCAGGGAACAAATGCGGTTTAATGACATCCTAGTGAGAAGTCAAAAGGAAGCATGGTTTGGGTAGGGCATGTAATGCGAAGGCAAAATAACCGATGGTCCTTATGGGTAACGGACTGGATTCCACGAGAAGGCAAGTGTAGCAGGGGGCGGCAGAATAGTTTGCGGGCGGATGAGATTACGAAGTTTCCGGGGATAGGGTGGCCGCAGCTGGCACAGGAAAGGACTAATTAGATAGGTATGACAGAGACATATGCCCTACAGTTGGGGTAGTCAGGCTGATGATGATGATGATGGCGATGCAACAGACACCTGAAAATTATGTTAATTTTGTGATTCAGTGACATTCGGACAGCGGTAGCATTACAAGTTTTACCGGATATTACTGGGTGACCGCAATGGAGAATATTTTTATTTATTTATTTATTAATACTGCAGGCCAACATTCTGGACCATGCAGGAGGGGCAATACAGTTGACAAGGTAAGGACAATACAACAAGGGTGACAAAAAAAAGAAATGCATATATAAACAGTGCATGAAAATGATGCAGCCCATAGCCACGGTACAAAAATCTAAATGCTTGCCTTAGCGCAGTAATTACAACAAGAAGAATCGCACTTTTCAATTTATATGTCGATAAAGACGCTCTGCCAAACAACAATCGGGCACTAAACATAACAAAGTACAGGAAATTTCTCATAAAAAACGAGAAAAATAGTAAAAATTCTGCTAAATGGTTGTGTCATTTTATGTGACAAATAGTTTTCCAACGCTTTTGTGAAGTTCCCTGATTGAAGTACATCAACAGTGAGAGAATTCCATTCGTTTATAGTACGTGGATAAAAACTATTCATGTGAGATTTTGTTTTAGCAAATAATGGCGTAAGGGAAAAGTTGTGTCTATCAGGTCACAACAGGTCTATCAAGTCTAACAGGTCAGCGGTTGTCAGGTCTTGAGGAAATACAGAGCAAAAGACGCTGATTATTTCTCCTTCTTCTTGCATATCACATCTAGGATAGTTTGGTGATCCTTTAGTTTTAGTGTAAGCATTTTGAGGAAATCGAGTTCCAGAACTTCTTACCATTAATTTTATCACAGTTTAAAGAACGGACGACTAGAAGAAACATTTCATTTTTGTTATCGAGTGCTTCGAATTCTTTCTGATCCATGTAATACTTCTCCCATGAGACTCAATTGTTAGGACCCTTGGCTACTCTTCCGAAGAACCTAGACTGAATCCCTGCTACGGCAGCCGCCTGTGCGTGGGCTGTGCGTTGTCTGCGCTCGTTAAAGAAGCCCAGGCAGTGTAGATGTATCCACAGCTATCTACTACAGAATTTCTTATAACCTTTCTTCCTTCCGGACGTTAAACCTCCAAATTCGATTCACCACTATCATATTGTTGGTTCGTTTAGCAAATAGAAAAAGTCCTTTCTTTTTGTTGATAAAGTGTTTAAGCGCGGTGTTGAACCATGACGATCACTCTTTACCAGCGAGAGTGAGTATTTTTTTTAAGTAAATGTAGGGCTTTAAGGAATACAACAGAAGGAAAGGACGATGCAATGTCATTTCGCCCAGTGATCCACCTTTAGCCGCTACCTTCGCTTTCAAGGAATGAGTCACCAACTAGCCCAGCACGAACTTTCATTGGCAGTGAGTATGTATCATAGTATCCAATGATAGACTCTGTTATTTAAAAAGTAACCAGTTAGATTCAAAATAAGGCTTTTAAAATCGTGAAGTAGCCTCATGCAAACTTCCTGGGGTGTAATGTTAATTTATCAATGCTTGCAAATACGATGACTTTGTTTTCATTATCTTCGGCGGATGACAAACATGATAAAAGAACGAATCATGGGCGATAGAGTGACCTCTAATCTTCGGTAAGTGTGTCAATGGAGACAGCTTATCGGCTGAGAAATAATGATAAAGTCGAGCATGTTAGATAAAATACTACCACGGCGCACTAGCTGTGAAAAGATTCGTGTCAATACAAAGCTAAGGCATATTTTTACCAAGTAAATTTCGGTATTATTCTTGAATAAGTCTGTGGGGAGGTCATAAAGGATGAATGAGGAAAAGCTGAACTCACCGAAGTGCGACAGAGAAGAACGGTGATACGCAGTTGCTACGCAAATAAGCCTTTCGCGATATTCTGTTACAAAGGAACCCTCATTAGGTTCACGGAAATTGCAGGCACTGATAACTATAGGAGTCTTGGAGCTCTTACTAACCGAGAATCTGAGATCTAATGGTTATCAAGTTTAAAATTTAGTTCACTCAACGCATCGATAGGTGGCTATAGCGGGCGCTTACATATACGCGACAGAAGTCGACTCCAGTCTAATTTTTGAGGCAAAGCGCAAAAACGTCCAGGGAGAGAGCAGTGGACGAGTCACGGCCTTGCTTCTCAAAACCTTCTCTTTCCCTAAAAGAGTTCAATGGAGTCTTTCTGTAGCATTCATGTAACCGCGGCTTAATAGAAGGCCACCGCATGCTCGGTAGGGTAGTTTGATCGCGAAGTCAGACGTAATCATCGACGTACTGAGATTCATTGGGGTGTCGCAAATGTTTCTGTTGACTATTGCGCAGGACCAAGAGAGCTTGGAAGCATAAGTGTTTGCTCTTTGGCGATAGCGAATTTTGTTTTGTTTACGCAAGTGTTATTGCACTTTTCGTTTCTTCCATAGAGATATGTAATCTGTATGTCAGGTACAGTTACGCAATAAAAATATCTAACTTCCACATCTGTGTGCAAATTACGTAGATTTGTGAGCAAAATATGTGCTGTACCCAATTTTCACGTACAGAATTTTCTTAGGCGACCGATGGAGCTTCTTGTGCCTTATAGCTCTAGAGCTGAGATTCTGGAGGTAAAGCCCTTGATCCTTGCAAAAAGCTAATCATTTTTTTTTGCAGACATTGACGCATTAACATGTAGTCCTCTTCCTTGGCCTTTGCCGAAACCGTCTGAAAGGGGCACAGCATGATGAATATGGTATTAGACTGAATTTTGTGGCATATTCTATTTTAATCTGAAGCAGTTAAAATTGAGGTGAGCAAAAAACTATTGTTTACTGGAGTGTCACTGTTTTCTAGGACTGAATTTCGTTTGCGCAACATCTGCAGCAATATTCATTTGGCGTATAGGTAGTGGTAGAAATGGTGGTTTTGCCGCCGTGGTGGCTAAGTGGTTATGGCACTCGGCTGCCGACCCAAAAACGCGGGATCGATCAGAGCCGCGGCTGTGGTACTTCGATGCAGGCGAAATTCTAGAGGCTCGTGTACAGTGCGATTTTAGCGCACGTTAAAGAAACCGAGGTGGTCGAAATTTCCAGAGCCCTTCACTGCGGAGTTCCTCATAGCCTATGTCGATTTGGGACGTTACACCCTCATAACCCAGCCAGTAACATTGTTTTAACCCAGAATTCACTGACGCCTGATATTAGCTATTTACCGTACAGGACATAAATTTGATTGGGCGATACTTTGACAGTATATCATGTCTTAAAAAGAGTGTTGGGTTTATTGCGTGACGGAAATGACACTGTCGTTTCACATTTTATTTTCCGTTCCAGTATGCTGAAACTCTGTGCACTATATTGTCTAACCTTTCCATTTATGTTGTCTTTGACATTTGGACGCTGGGATATCGGTGCTTCCATGACCGAACACAGATGGAGAGGAGGAAATACATATGTAGTGAGAATGAGCGTCGATATCGCGCGACAAACTACCTTCTTGCTTTTAGGCTGTTCCCTTTTATCCCGATGGAAGATTGTGCTCAGTGCAAAAAAAAATGAGAACTGATGAGGGGGCGTTATTGCACCTCGTGGGCCGAGAGCCTCGTTCATGAATGAGCCGTGCGCGCGCAAAAGCTGACGCCAGTCTTTATGAGCTCCGAAATGTCCCCAGGCTGCAATGACGAGCCAGGGGAGCCTCGGTTCCCTTGGGGAGTAACACGTCTGGCCTTCTGATATTCGGCGAGTAGTACTCGTTCCACTGCGATGTGCTTAAATCTGCATATGCCTATTATCGTGAACATTTTTGTTGAAGGCAGTAAATGGAAACATTATCATTGTCCTAATTGTAATTGCCGCTCATTCAACTCTTTCTTATCTGACGAAAGTATCCGATAGCCAAGGAAGGGAAGAGTTTGAAATATTCTAAATTTTAAGCGTTTGCCTATCAGACAGGAAGTCTACAGCTTCACTTTATTTCTTACAAATAGATCGCAAATCCAATTTTAGCAGAAAAGCATCCAACCGGTACAGGGCGTGCAGCTCCGGCAGTCAGTTATGATCAAATACATTCTCCGCATGCTTTGCTGTACATTCAGCGATATCGTCTAGAGGCTTCGAAATAATCTAAAAGACAGAGAGAGGCTGTAAGCACGAGGGGTAGACGGCTGTGAGCTGGTCAATAATACCCTGGCAGGTATTTCTCTATGGTTGCATAACTTGGCGAGCCGCAGGCCTCAGTACTGCTACAAAATGGCACGGGCATGCTGGGTGACCTACCGATCCAAGCAATCGGAGGTTTTAAAGTGGTATTGTCTCTTTGGGCTTGATGGCTGCGGACCGGTCGGCGGCATGCGCGGACATTATTATGCAGCCGTTGTAAGCTGGAGACTTCAAGAAATTGACAGGAAAAGTCTCATTAAGCGCCATTTTCGAAAGGAGTGGTTCATGTCTGCGCAGACATGCTTCGAAAAGCGGCCAGTTGATGACTCTTCCTTTGCAACCACCGATGCGTAGACTGGAGTGAAGTTAGGAGTCAGCTTTCCGCTGACTCCTTTCGCAGAGGCCTTTGATAAGAAAGAAGAATGAAATTATTAGACACAATCACACAGTCCGAGGCTGAGAAGTAGGTGTTTAATGGGGAACGGCGGCTGCTTGCTGCCCGAGAAACTAAGCTCATTAGACAGGCCCAATATGGCGTTTGTGAAACAGCTCAGCGGTTCTAGTCAGAGGACAAGGTTGGCATTGAATCTCAGAAACTGACAGCTGAAAAGCGTATCGGGCGTGATATGCTGCATAAAGTTCTGTTGATCTCAATTAGACATAAAAACCAAAAGCACCTTTAACACAAGTCACATGGAGCGGATTCAAAATATAATTATCCCTATTTCTACTACGTGAAAGAGCTGGTATATTAGTGTAGTTGCACGTTACTAGTACTGAAATATTAGCAATGACGGCGCCCCTTATTCTATTCAAATAGAAATGGGTATGAACAACTTTTAGCACCAACTGAAATCTAAAGTCTGACGAAAACTCGTCTGGTCGGGTAGAAGATTCATGTATGAAGAAAAAGGAACGCCGACCAAAAGGTTGTTGTTTAAAACGAGACGTTTCGGCTTCCATACGGAAGTTTTGATCACTGGGTAGAAAGCCCAAAGCACAAAGCTTAAGTGTGTCGAAGTAATCGCCCCAAGCATCTTGCATACGTAGGCGGGAGATGGCCTGCGTTGTGGTTAAGGGTTTTGTCTGTTGTTTGGATTATCAGGGATTCCAGATATCGACGTGACAGCCAATTCTTTTCTATTGCGATGACTGATTCTTCTTCCCAAGCTATATTGTGCGTCGCGGCTTCCACGTGTTCCGCAAGTGCATTAGATGCAATCTTTTTGTTCCTGACGTCGTTTTTGTGGTCCCTCAATCGCCTTTCGAAATTCCCGTTCTCGCCGATATAGCAGTAGTCGCAGTCTGCGCAGGGAATCTTATAGATGACGCCAGGAAACTTCTCTTTCTTTATCTTTTCTTTGGCGGCCACCAGCTCATGCCTCAGCTTGCAGGCAGGAACGTGAGCGACGTGCACACCGTAAGTGCGGAGAACGCGAGCCAAAGACTCGCTCACGCCCGGCACATATGGGATAGCGGCTCGGGCTCGGCAAGGAGGACCAACTGGTTCTGATGGGCGTGAAGACCGTTGAAGGACAGAATCCACGAAATGCTTGGGGTAGCCGCATTAACTCAATTCTCGGCGCACTTGGCGTAGGTCAACAGCCCGATCCTCTGGCCTTGGGCAGATGTTTTTGGCACGTCGGGCGAGGGAAGCCACGACGGAGCGTTTGTGGCAAACCGGGTGGACAGAATTAAAATGAAGATACCGGCCTGTGTGGGTTTCTTTTCTATGAACTTTGAAAGAAAGGCGGTTTCCACGGCGTTCCACCAAAACGTCCAGAAAAGGTAGACGGCGTGCAGCCTCCTCCTCAACAGTGAATTGAATGGAATCTTCTATGCTATTGATGTGGTCTGTGAAAGGTCCTAACGCATTCTTTTTGATAATACAGAAACATTCGTCGACGTAATGCACAAAAACCTTTGGGCGCGGTTCGAAGGAAGCCAGTGTGCGAGCTTCTATTGCTTCCATGGTAAGGTTTTCGGTTGTCACCGATATAGATGCGCCCATAGCAATGCCATGAACTTGTCTATAGACTATACCCCGGAAAACAAAATAAGTGTCTCAAGGCAGAACTGCAACAGCTTCAGAAGATCCGTTGATTCGATAGGGGTTCTTTCACACAATCCGTCGTCATTCTGCAGCGCTGAGCGGCACACCTCCACAGCCAGATCCACGGGTACGCTGGTGAACAGCGATTTCACGTCAAAGGACACCATGACCTCGTCGTCCTCCACCATGACATCACGTACCTTTTCAATAAAATCGAAATAGTCACGTATGAAAGTCGAGACCTTTCCAACGAGTGGCGCAAAAACCTTGTGTAAGTAGCCCGACAAGCGCTATAAGCGCGACCGTGTAAAGTCAACTATTGGTCGCATCGGGACGTTTGGCTTATGGATCTTCGGGAGACCATACATGGCGGGAGCTGACCCATTGTTTCAGAGTAGCTTGAAATAAAGTGACTTGTGGTCCGGTGGAACAAATCGGAAGACGTCAGTCAAAAGAATCTGCAAGTTTCTTTCTACCTTGAGCGTAGGGTCCCGCTTCAGCTGCAAGTACGTACTGTCTTCCTGCAGAAGGCCAGTCATTTTCTCAACGTAGTCGTTGCTGTCCAAGATGACGGTAGCGTTGCCTTTGTCAGCGAGAAGTATAATAATGTCCGTGTTTTTACGCAGGCTTTTGATGGCATCACGCTCCTCGGAAAGAAGGGGGGTCGGAGGATGTCGCGGAAGCTTGGCAAGGATGCTGACTGCACGAGTTCGGGCCTCATCTCGGCGGTTGTTATCTACTCGACCTATAGCGCATTCGACAGCACAGACGATTTTTCTTGCGTCCGGCCCCGGTCTCGTGTTAAAGATCAACCCGAGCTTAAGTACGGCGAGTTCTGCTCGAGTAGGCCTGTAAGAAGACAGGTTGTGGACTGCCGAAGTGGACGGGCCAGGCGGAAACACTTTTCGCGAGGCAGCAGCCTTGATGACTTCTTTTTTCTGGGAAAACTCTCGTTGGCGGAACTGGAGGCTCACCTTGTAGTTAGCATTTAACTGGATGCTGGCGAAGTCGTCCGGACACTGGTGCTCGAGGCGGCGAAGAGCAAAGAAGACTTCGTTCTGCAGGTGCCTGATAGAGGCTTTACAATCTAGGATCCTGGCTTGAAGCAGTTGCCGTTCCGCACTTGATACCACGCTGTGGCCAAAGGCCGTGTCAACAGGTCGCAGCAGACGGAGGGATCTCGGAATGAGGCTCCTAGCCTTGCATATGAGGTTAAAATCCAGATGGGCTTTGAAAGGAGAGAGTCGCATGGATAGCGAACCGTACTGGCGCACTTGAGTGATGAAAGGTTGGCCATACGACCATCGTAGCGTAATGAAATCTAAAGTCTGACGAAAACTCGTCTGGTCGGGTAGAAGATTTATGCATGAAGAAAAAGGAACGCCGACCAAAAGGTTTTTGTTTAAAACGAGACGTTTCGGCTTCCATACGGAAGCCTTGATCACTGGGCGGAAAGTCCAAAGCACAAAAATTAAGTGCGTCGAAGTAATCGCCCCAAGTATCTTGCGTACGTAGGCGGGAGATTGCCTGCGTTGTGGTTAAGGGTTTTGTCTGTAGTTTGGATTATCCGGTATTCCAGATATCGACGTGACCGCCAATTCTTTTCTCTTGCAATGACTGATGCTTCTTCCCAAGCTATATTGTGCGTCGCGGCTTCCACGTGTTCCGCAAATGCATTAGATGCAATCTTTTTGTCCCTGACGTCGTTCTTGTGGTCCCACAATCGCCTTTTGAAATTCCCGCTCTCACCGATATAGCAGTAGTCGCAGTCTGCGCAGGGAATCTTATAGATGACGCCAGGAAACTTCTCTTTCTTTAGCTTGTCTTTGGCGGCCACCAGCTCATGCCTCAGCTCGCACGCAGGAACGTGAGCGACATGCACACCGTAAGTGCGCAGAACGCGAGCCAAAGACTCACTCACGCCCGGCACATATGGGATAGCGGCTCGGGCTCGGCAAGGAGGACCAAGTGGTTCTGATGGGCGTGAAGACCGTTAAAGGACAGAATCCACGAAGTGCTTGGGGTAGCCGCATTCACTCAATTCTTGGCGCACTTGGCGTTGGTCCGCAGCCCGATCTTCTGGCCTTGGGCAGATGTTTTTGGCACGTCGGACGAGGGAAGCCACGACGGAGCGTTTGTGGCAAACCGGGTAGACAGAATTAAAATGAAGATACCAGCCTGTGTGGGTTTCTTTTCTATGAACTTTGAAAGAAAGGCGGTTTCCACGGCGTTCCACCAAAACGTCCAGAAAAGGAAGACGGCGTGCAGCCTACTCCTCAAAAGTGAATTGAATGGAATCTTCCATGCTATTGATGTGGTCTGTGAAAAGCTCTAACGCATTCTTTTTGATAATACAGAAACAATCGTCGACGTAACACACAGAAACCTTTGGGCGCGGTTCGAATGAAGCCAGTGCGCGAGCTTCTATTGCTACCATGGTAAGTTTTGCGGTTGTCACCGATATAGATGCGCCCATAGCAGTGCCATGAACATGTCTATAGACTGTACCCCGGAAAACAAAATAAGTGCTCTCAAGGCAGAACTGCAACAGCTTCAGAAGATCCGATGCTTCGATAGGGATTCTTTCACACAATCCTTCGTCATTCTGCAGCGCTGAGCGGCACACCTCCACAGCCAGATATACGGGTACGCTGGTGAACAGCGATTTCACATCAAAGGACACCATGACCTCGTCGTCCTCCACCGTGACATCACGTACGTTTTCAATAAAATCGAAAGAGTCACGTACGAAAGTCGAGCCCTTTCCAACGAGTGGCGCAAAAACCTTGTGTAAGTAGCCCGACAAGCGGTATAAGGGTATAAGGGCAGTATAAGGGCAGCGGTATAAGGGTATAAGCGGTATGAGGGCAGTTTTCATTTCGGTAAGAGAAATGCCTTTTCAAATCAGCATAATCCCTGGTCTCTCCTCATGTTGGTACAAAGACGATGGTGCTCCATGTATCCATCAATTACGGCCGGACGGACGGACGGACGGAGGGACGGTTGGATGGATGGATGGATGGATAGATGGATGGATGGATGGATGGATGAATGGATGGATGGATGGATGGATGGATGGATGGATGGACGGACGGACGGACGGACGGACGGACGGACGGACGGACGGACGGACGGACGGACGGACGGACGGACGGACGGACTGATGGATGGATGGATGGATGGATGGATGGATGGATGGATGGATGGATGGATGGATGGATGGATGGATGGATGGATGGATGGATGGATGGATGGATGGATGGATGGACGGACGGACGGACGGACGGACGGACGGACGGACGGGCGGACGGGCGGACGGGCGGACGGACGGACGGGCGGACGCAATTGGTCCCTCTCTGGATGAAAAACAGAGAATGGCCAATTCCGCGTATAAGCGCAAACCATTTATCGCCACCGAACAACTTGCATCCGCGAACAATGAATCCGAACACCGCAACCTAAGTGCTTGCTCACCTAACTCGCATTTGACCTAACTGCGCCAATCGATGTCAATTTTTTATTTATGTTTTGTTGATCAACGGGAAATTAAGTCTAATAAATTTATCTTTTTAAGGTCACTGACCGGAGCTAGTGGTTATTTTATCTTCGACTTCCTAGCCAATTAGCTTTCAGCCATAAATTCATTACCTTCTCAATTTCCGATTCTTCAGCCCCAGAAAGTGGGAAATAAAAAAAAAGCCCTATGCTTTCCATGGCTTCGTTGACTGCTTGCTACCTTCATAGGTTAAATATATGGCAGCATCAACTCTCAAACAGGCATACGTTTTTGTTGTCTACCGGATGCTGTAACTGAGACTTTAGTCTGAAGTTTTCAGCGGCGTTGCTCCTTCCACAAAATGCAGTTATAAATCTTTCACCGAAGAACGTGCTCTGCTCGATCGTTCAAAACAGCACTAAATACGAATTTGCTATCCTAGCTCCTTCGCCATCATGTGTTTTTCGGATACCTGCCGAGCCGGTCGCACGAAGTCGCCTACGCTCTCCAAAATAAAGGGGAGATAAGTCGCATCTCTTCTATGCATGGTAGATTCCTCGCATGAGACGCGCCGCATGTTCTTGTGACAAGGAGCCCGTTCCAAGTCTTCGTCTTGTGTGTTCGCAGCTCGTCGTGTTTTGCATGTTGTCTGAGCGTACGCAACTTTTTTCTGAGATTCTATTTCTGGGTTTCCGTCCCTGCTTTTTTTTTTGTTTAAGACAGATAAGTTTCAGATCGCATTTTTGTGATACCGTTTCCCGCTCTAACCTACTGCTAGAGATGTAATAAAACCTCATAGGAATTCTGAAATTGTGTTTCTTTATTGTCTGCATGGCTGGAACAATTGGTTGGATTTTTCAAAATGGATTTCATCTGTCTTCCACATCTAGTTTCACGCCATTCTTTAAGCTTTTCAGGTCAGAAAGAAAGTCTCAAAAAAACCAAGCAACAACATAGCAGGAAGACCTCCTAATCATGTGGCAATAATATTCATGAAGCTTGTCTACAGTTATTTTCCCGAATGTCACATCTATAGCCCAGGCTACTGCCAGCTATACCAAGGCCAATGTTTCACACGTCGAAAACGTGAAATTATGTTCTTCCAACAAGGGCATTCAAAAACACATCGCTCCCCGATACACTTGCTCGGAATATCGTTTTTTTTTGGAGGGGGGGGGGCACAGTACGAGTAGAAAAGAAGCCTGTCGTAATCACACCACTCAACGTCGCTGTCAATGCCACAAGGTTGCGCGCTGACAGCCGGTATATTTTCCCGCTTTTAAAGCTCTCTTTCATGGACAGACGAGGTTAGCACAGTTGATTGATCGTTGTTGAACTTGAGAATGCGCCCGGAGCTCCACTCACCGATGTGTTCTCTTTTGTCATGTTTGATGTCGTTCTGTGTTGGAAGCACTGCCAATAAAACCTTCGGCGATTTTCAGAGCTTCGTCTGCATCCTGCATGGCACGCGGCAATTTTTAGTAAAAATCTCTTTTCGTGAACAACAGCAGCCGCTCATAGAGCAGCTGCTGGAAATTAGATCGCTTGACGGCCCAAGCTGAGATAGCTGTGATGTTGTGCAGTACAGATCTTCGGTCAGCAAGTTTATAACTCGAATAGCGCAAATTTCCTACTTTAAAGCTTCCTGTCACCTATTTAACACCAATTACGCTATTGAGACATCAAACATTCTAGCGTATTCAAAGTGCTCTACGACAGGCAATATTATTTTCTTTCTACCGGATAACTATCGAAGAAAATTGCTTTTAAAGATGAAAAGATTGCTTTACACGCACCCCTGAAAGCGGGAAAAATCCAAACCAAAACCCTTTCGCCCTTCCTTTCGACATAGCCCACCTCCTAATCCTCTACGCTGATGTCCGAGCTATTGCGCGAGCGTTCTCCGTGACGCCTCAGTGAATGGCATTGCACTGGTGCATAATTCGTATTTATGGGTGCAGGGTGGGCGTAGACAACGCGTTGACGCAGCACAGACTGACGTAGCTACTACGACGTCCCGTTGACGGATTGTGCGCCCAAGCTTTTCCGATGGGTCTTTCGTTTCTTCACGGGAATACGTGCACACAATAAAGGCTTTTAGTTTTTGCTCCAAGTCCATATATGCTTCAATGTGTCCTCTGTGCTCTGGCGTTCGGGTAGGTTTTCCTCTGTTCATACTTTTTCATTTCAGACCGGTCGCGATTGATCCGTCTCCACAGAAAGCTAATGTGCAGTTCCATTTGACTACCACTGCTCGCATGCGCGCTGCCAGGTTTTCATAATCGCGCTTTGTGCGAAGCCTGAGGAAATAGAATTTCCTGCCTCCACACTGAAGACGCGTTCCAGGAGGTGCCGCGACGTGCCACCAGAGGGAAAAGTTTTTGCGGGTAGAGGATTCGCGCAAAAAAAAATATTATTTACACGTTGCCTTGCTAGTGAGTCAGCACGTATTATTCCCGCGGATGAAGCACACATGTACCCTCGTGACTGAAAGCTTTTCATTTGCCTGTTTTACTCCACTGCGCAGAAATAATTATGGGCTGTCGTTTCGCCATGCGTGTAAATTTGTTGTGTCAGTCTTTCCGAACGGTCACGCACTGCTGAGTTTCATTGCGATGCGAAGACGGTCGCGCATGTCGCTGCGGCGACAGCCGAGTCCTGCAAGGCACAGTACAGTGAAGCTGCTCTGTCTGCTGCAGCAGGGGTAGTTGGAAGCCTGCTTGTCATTTTCCTGCATATCGTTCAGACAAAAAAGTTTGAAAATTTTAGGACAACTTTACATCTTGTTCCCTATCAGGTTCGTCGTCAATACCGAAACCTTGTTCACCTGCATTTTCCTAGAATGGAAGTCAAAAGCATGTGATGCTCAAAAACAAGACAAACAAAAAAGGAATGAAGCTGTAAACTGCGGGCTGGTCCAAGAAAACTAGAGAGAGAGAGAGACTCTTTAATGAAGAAACAGAGAATTTAGCCGGCGTTTCAATATCGCTGGCATGCTACTCTGCGTAGGGAGGGGAATTTGGGAGATAAAGACTGAAGGAGAGAAGCGTGAGAAGAGGTGGAAGAAAAAAAAATGAAGATAAAATGCAGCCATGAAATGGGTACTAAGGATGCAGTGGCGAGTATTGATGTAACCTATGGAATGATGTAGTGCATAGTCCGACGAATGGGCTGACGAAGTTCACTGCAAGAAGAATGCATGAAGGTAACCTACAAGTGAATTTAGAGCTTATCGAGATGTCCAATGTCTTTTAAATATGTAAAAAGAAAGTTCATTGCAAGTCTCTGTTGCCTGAAGCAGGCTAAGGGGCCTAAAACTTTGTCCATTGTTAGGGGCACTGGGCAGAGCTTCTGCATGCAATGTTCATAGTACGCACGCTCGTTAGCATACGCAGGGCACTCAAGCAGGATATGTTCCACAGTTTCTATCGAAGCACAGTTGTCACAATGCGGACTGTTCATTTGTCCAAAACGGTATCGCAGGCCATTTGTATATGCAGCATTCAGACGAAGTCGGTGATAAAGTGTTTCGAGTTGTCGAGGAATTCTGGGTGAGAGTCTTGATCTAAGATGTGGGTCGATTGAGTGAAGAAATTGGTACTGATGTGTCGGCAAACTCCAAAGCCGATACGTTTCTTCGTACGCAAAATTTTAGCCATTTGGGACGCATCAGATTTCGTGAGAAAACTTCGAATGTATCTGATGTTGATGGCCCTTACGGGCCGCTTCATCTGCTTTTTCATTAGCCATAATGCCACAGTGAGCAGGTACCCACTGGAATGTTATGCAGTGGCCTGCGGCAATAGCTAAATGATGGATATACCCAATGTCCAGGGAAACTGGCTGGTGATTCGTTTTCTTTAGCAGGTTGGCCAGGATCTGCAGAGATGCTTTTGAATCGGTGAAGATAACCCAACGGCCGGCGGTTCGGCGCAGGATGTAAGAAACAGCTTCCTTAATGCCGTGAAGCTCAGCTGTTGTAGAGGAGGTCCTCCGCTGCAGCCGGTAAGAAAGGGCATGGCCTGTTGAGGGCACATAAAGGCCACAAGAAGAAGTTTCTTTAGTAGTTGAACCATCGGTGAAGATATGGGTGTGCTGCGTATATTCTTCGATTAAGTAGGCGAGAGTAGCTTGCAGAAGTGCTGCCTGTGGCATGCGGCTCTTTGCATTCACACCTGGAACAGACTTCTTCACCTTTAGAGGAGAGAGTGTCCATGGAGGAAAGGCCAGAGGTAGTAGTTTCTGAGGCTGATTAATAGTAGGAAGGGGCAGGAGCTGCACTGCCTGGCCAAAGCTAGAGTTGCTGTGAGTTAGGTGGACACGGTGTAGGAAGTGCTTCTTCCCTTGCAGGACATGGCGGAGATGGGTACGCATAGTTTCCTGGGCGGCAATTACCTCTAGTGGGAGACATCTTGCCTCCGCTACTGTTCCTGATGCAGAGGAACCCTTTGGGAGGCCAAGACATATTCGCAGGCAGTTGTTCCGTGCGGCATTGAGAGTCTTATTGCTTGATGTAGATAATCTTTGAAGCACTGGTAGACAGTAGCGCAAGGTTCCTTCAACGTAGGCTTTTTCAAGCAGAAGCATTGATCGGCAGTTGCTACCCCACCTTGTTCCCGCCATGAACCTGAACACTTGCGATGCTGCAGTAATCCTCGCACGGAGTTTTTTGATCTGAGGTGACCATGACAGATTACAGTCGATTACAACACCCAGGAATCGCTGACATCGTACATATGGCAGCGATCGTCCGCCTAGGAGCAGCGGATATCGGGTCATCGTTTTTCTTGTAAACGCCATTGCAACACTCTTTTCTGGCGAGAGACGAAGACCTCTGGAAGCCAGGTACATCGAAATGTGCAATAGTGCTCTCTGAAGACGTTGCTGGGTAATATAGCGCGAACGTGACGCGGTCCAGATATCATCAGCATAAATTGTTATGCGGACCCCTCGCGGAAGGTGTCTTCTTATGTGAATAAGGACAATATTGAACAGGAGAGGGCTGAGCACCGCTCCCTGTGGTACGCCCCTCTCCATTGCGTGAAAGCGTGTTGGACCGTTTGGAGTGGTAATAAAAATTTGTCGTTCTTTTAAATAATGCCCAATCCACTTGTATAGCCTTCCTCCAAGGCCAAGACTGCCAAAGGCTGCGAGAATTGCATGGTGAAAGGACGGAGTCAAAAGCGGCCTTGATTTCTAGGAAAACGGCTGTTGGGATGTACCCAGCATGAAGGTACTCCTCAATTGATGAGACGAGGGCGATGATATTGTCAGTCGCAGACCTGTTTTGACGGAACCCGTTCATTTCATGGGGGAACTCATTTCGGCTTTCTAGGAACCAAGTTATGCGCTTGCAGATCATGCGCTCCATGAGCTTACCTACGCTTACCAAGAAAACAGCATTATAGAAAGCTGATCCATTCGATGGTTATAAAAACGCATCACCTAGTGATACTGAAACAGGCAATCTCTCGGTCCCAAAGCATCCTGGACGGATGAGTGCGGTACATATTTTTTCATCTGTGCCGGCCTCACAACTATTTATGGCTCCGGGCATAACCACCCAGACGTCTTATCCTTCGCCGGTGTGAGTCAGTTCAACCGGATGAAACCCTTACGTGCATGTTCGGCAGGCTGTTTTGCGTGTGCTATCAGAACTCGTGTGATCACGGTGAAGAGATTAGACAGCCGAGGAAAAAATCGGACTGAATTGGGTTTCGAGTTCGGCGGGAGGGCTGTTTACACGCCGTCACGCTGCCCGTCGACATTGTAGTCGCAGCGGCCACAGCCGGCCGCCGAGACCTTTGCAGACAATACCTGGTGGAGAGCCCTGTACTTCCCTGCCTTGCAGTGGTGGTCCACCGGCGGCTGGTAGCGGCATGGCGCCTGCGAAATGGACCCAGCGTACGTAGCTACGTTTCTCGTCGCCCCGTTGCTGTATCAAACTTGCATGAGGGTCAGCGCAGCCTTGTTTAATGCAGGCGGCACCTTATTATGTGAGTTGTAGGCTGAAATAGCTCATATCGTGTTTATTGTTCCTTTGCTATAATGGCCCTGTCATAAGGTGGAAAGCTCTTATTTTGCGTGGCATGAACCATGTTTATCTCTTCCTTGCGGCGTGATACTCTTAAGGTGTTTTCTTAGCTCACGCGCCCCATTAACTTTGAGACGTGGCCTTCACTTGTCGTCACCAATCTATTTCAATTATCTCGGTTTTGGAATGACATGTTTGTGTTCCCGGAAAAAGAAGCTCACATCATAAGAAGATCACAATATTGTGTGAACTGTGAGCTTACGGATGAATGGATGGATGGAAGATAGGAGCGTCCTCTCTGAATGGTGTGGTTGCAGTTACCCTCATTCTTAGGTTTTTCTCTATATTTTTTATGTGTATCACAAATTGGCCCAAACATTGGCCATTTTCCTCAAATACGGTTTCAGTCCCACACCTCTAACATTATTTAACCTCTCTGCCTTTGAGCCACCAGCCATCCAATGACTTTGTGTTAACCTCCACGGCAGATTTGTGTACACGAATATTGTTATCTCTAAACCCTAGGGTCTCAGGGGGAATGACTGTGCTTCTACAGATTTACCGCACTCAGGACATGTGTGATCTTCTTCGTTGACTTTCTTTTTTTATCTGCGCGTTTCAACACACCCTGATATAGCTCAGAAGTGTATGTCACTGCCTATTCAGTTATAAAACGATTCCTTCCTGATCTGCCCTTCACAATATTAACATAGTTCTGCAGTATGCTTCCTTTCTAATGTTTTAATCATATTTTTTCCTTCCGCGCTTTTCACCTCTAGTTTAATGCACTTTATATATCTGTCCTTGTGTCCTGCATACTTACAGGTTCGTCCCGTAGTTCTTTTCCGGCAGTGCAAGTCAACGCCCTTTCTGTATAAGTATTTAAATACCTTAGCTGCGCACCTGTGATCCTACAATTTACTCATGCTATCTTGAGATAATATCTTACTCAATAATATTTTATCCTCGGTGCTAAGAGAAATCGAAGCGGCACCTGATGTCGTTTTCTATCTCTGCACGGAACGTGTACGATGAGAGTGTGGGTGCACAGCTGCCTGCGAAGGACGAGAGAGCGGCCATGTGCTGTTATGGGGTGTTTAACGCAGTTTTGCCAAGCGCCCTAACGTCCAGCTATATTTTTATCACAATATTACATGCGTACAGGAATCCATACCTAGACGCTGTAACGAACTGCCTTTTCTCGTCTTGTGCATTCTAATTTAGGAGTACACGCAATCAGCGACTAGCCATGCATGGATGCGAGCTGATTTGTATTCCTTACTGTTTCGGTAAGTGGTTTCAATATGTCTACATACCCTGTCGCCAAATTTTCGCTTATGTTTGCTACATATGGCAGGTAACGGCTTTTTAAGGCGGCAAAAACTTGGTTGCGAACACGAACACTTTCTTTCGGTCGGCCCCTGCTGAAACCCGTCATGTTCATTACGGTAAATTGCATCCCGCAGCCGAAAGCTCCGCCCCATCATTCGTCTTCTTGCTGTCCGAGCTACGAAGAGCGATAACGCGGCTAACCTTCTCTGCATGCCTTGTATTCAGTTTTTTGTGTGCGGAGGGGGGGGGGGGGGGGGGAGAGAGGGCCACCTACATTCTAGACTGCATCTGTTTTCGAACAGACCATGCCTTTTGTTTTAAACTTTAACGTACAACGTCAAATAATGAATTCTTTTCAGTACTCCGGTTGGTTCTTTATATAGCTTGTCTTGCAACACGGATTCGCAAAGTTACAGGCGCCACTTCTATTTTTCTATTAACAATAAAAGTGCGCATAACGAGAGGAAAGGAAGCTTTAGAGTGATCTGGTTTCTAATTTCTTAACGCTAATGATCGCACCGGTAACAGTGCAGCTCCCGAGAAGAGGCAGCTATTGAAAATAAAGGCGTGGTTAATGCGTAGCTTAAAAAAAGATATGAATTCAAGAAAAACAAGGGTGTAATCAAAATATATTCTAGGGAACAAAGCAATCATACAGTATAAAAGATTGGCTGGAATAAATACGAAGAGTATGTTTATTTGTTCAGTAGCTGTTTCGCCAGCCTGGCACTACGGGGGTACATTACCTCTAAGTTAGATGACTCTTAGTAGCAGGAAATAAGGAATCCAGTGAGTTTTCTTTGTTTTATTTGTTTAAGTAAGCGAAATTGAAATTAATTTTTTGCATGAAAACTACGCTGTGCACGAAATGAAGATTTCCGTGTACGCAACAGGATTTGTCATGCACTGACCACGTCACGTCCTATTTCGAGTAGAAGACCTGAGATGCTAAACATGTTATAGCAGCTCATATTCAATAAATATTATTGCAATGGGGAACAAAGACATCATTTAGCACATCGTATTTAGTTCATCTGTGGTCTGGCGTTGTATTTCATTGGCACAGCGGCTGATTTAAAGTTTACTCCCGGAGGGGGCAGTTTCTGGGGCGGGGGCAGATTGTGAGGGGTTTGGTGCTATTTCAATCATGTGTTTCTTTTGATTTTCACATCGCAAAAGCTTAATTTAACTTGGCTTTCTCATGGAAATGTCTGAATTGTGGGGAGGGGAGTGCACTGCATTCGATAAGCCGGGTCTAGGATGGGTAGTTACAGTTCCAAACGATGATAGTAGAAAAAAAATGTACAACCATTACGAAAAACACTTTGTTCCTTCTTGACTGGGGTGAAAGCTATGAATCCTAATATGCGCAACCCATGAAAACGGACACCGGTCACCTATTCTCACGTTCAAATCAAAGAGAATACGTAACACAATGGAAGCTGCAGCACCTGCGTGTCGTACAAAATATACTCTGAACTCACGCTTACATCGTTGTTTTTCACCCTTCACTCGTTTGCTAATGCATACTCTGGTGTCTGTCACCTTTGGTGCCTATTTTTGTTTTCAGTTTCTCATGTTTTGCGCCTGTCTTTCATGCGAGTGCTCCGGCTGCCGCCCAGATGGGCTCAAAGAGCCGTCATATTCTTTTAAGGCCTCTTCTTTCGACTCCGTGCATACCGGTTTGGCCTCAGGTATTAGGTCAACTCACTATTATTTCGCTAACTTTTCAAAGTTCAGTTGTTTTTTGATAACCTACAAAGAATATTTGCGTAATAAATATTTCATATCTGTATATCCCTATCATTAATGGCGCCTGTTTAGCCGACGGCGACAAAGAAACAACGGGAAATTAGATGCAATCAGCACGACGATAGCGTAAAATAATTAAACAGCGTTACAGCACAGCATGTTCACCACAGCAGCAGCCTGTTCTAGTGTGGTTTGTTAACAGGGCGAGAATCTGCTCTACCACGACAGCCCAATGCGTTCATGAAAAACAATTATGCGAAATTGATAACGTTTGCAAGCACGGCACAACCTTAAACTTCCCTTAGCGTGAAAACAGCCAGGGCAAAGGCATGGCATCCGCAAGCTCGGACCGCATCCTTTGCTCTGTTGCTGTGTATTTCGACGAATGGCTCAGTGTGTTGCACTCAGGCGAAGTGGGCGATGGCCGCATGGTAAGACAGCAGGACGTCGCAAGTATGTGCGGCATTCCTGACCAGTGGCCGCGGTTTAGGGTGGCAGAAGCTTTCGACCAGTGACATGCCATTATTCAGGCCTTCGGTTTTCCTTCCTCTACGTCAGGCGCAGTACGAACCATATGACACTTTTCCAAGACCACGAGGCATACTGTTGATATTTTTTTTTTCATCTGATTGTTCGCTTGGTTTAGTCGCAGTGATATACCCGCTGACAAGCCAACTAGCAAACCAGCGTCCTAAAGGATCTGCGGCTTTGTTGGAAGTATGTCAGCAAAACAAGGAGCGTAGGGTGTGAAGAAATGACAAAAGCAATTGGAAAATGCAGTTTTGTTGTTGTAATGTTTTACAAGTGCTTGCATTTTTACATGCTAAAAGAGGATGGAAAGGATTCATATTAGTGGAGGTCCAAGAAGAAATCTTATATAGCGGAATTGGAGGTAACCTTCAACGCTAGCCTCAAAAAGAGGTTGTTCACTCAATGAAAAAATAATTCAGGCAGTCATAAATTCAAAAATAACTCTTACAATAGCCCAAAAAAAAAGAAACTCTAGCTTGAGCTTAGACATCAATATTTCAAATGCGTCTCATATTTGCAAGATTGTTGTCCCCCAAGTTCTGCAAAATCGGTAATACAAGAAAAAAGTAAAAAATTTCAGCAAAGTGCCGTGACAAAGAGTAATGACTATGCGAGCAATAGGAGTAAAACTAGCCCTCTTGAAAGCACAATATACGGTGCGTCTAACCTTCGTTGGCGCCGCCATGAGGCTGTCCACTGGCACCGATCAATAATGCAAACGGCAGGCGCAGCCAAACTAAGCCTTCGCTTCACGGGGCTTAGAAGCTTCATGGATTCGCTTGAACTGATTTCTCTAAGCTGATGGTGGCGGGCAAGTAACGTAACAAAAGGAGCTGTCTAACTCATCACCCTCCTCAGCAAAAGGTTTGCGCCACACTTTTAATACTGAACGGCATGAAAAGTGTTTATTCAAGAGGGACAAAAAAGTTTGGAATCTTCAATATGGCTTGACACTGAGCTCCGAAGCGCTAGAGCTAGATATTTCATTTCTATGGGGGTACTTCTTGTTTCTACAACCTAATCGCCAAGTTATTGAATCAAATCGCGCATATTTAATTTCAGTCAGTTTAAATGAGCCAAATATTCTCTTCACAGCGAAAGGGTCAACAGTAGACCAAAGCCTCAAGCATCTATACGAGACATCTATCACTCACGAATCTGAAAGAACGATTCACGGCATATAGCAGTATTATGTGGGACCTAAACAAGAATCATGAGCGTAATAAATTCATCATAGGAAATTTAAAAAGTTATATTATATCAGATTTTCTGGTTTGCGCGCCATTCGTAAGCAGTTCAATTAGGAAGCATTAAATTTACGAAAATAGAAAAAAAAGAACATCCCGAGACATTTTGCTCGAGGGCTTCACAATATCCACGTTGTACTCGTTTGACGTACTGGTTATGAAAGTGAAACGAAAAAGGCACGAGTATTAGTTCAAGCGTTAATTGTTCGACAAAATGAGTTTTTGGATTTATCGAGGGCGCTAGAGTAACACGAGGTTTTTGGTGAGTTGATTGCATTTTTGAGAGATAAGTGCAGCGCAAGAATTACGTTTACATTAGGTAGAAACGAACACATGCACGGACAAACACTACGTTCACAACTGGTATTGTAACAAGCGGTGAAAAATATAAAGGCTGCATCGCGCATGCGCTCACGAAACACACTACGAAAGATGTGCTCCAAAGGCACGACTAGAACCAGCATACAGCGTAGAAATAATCTTATCTTGTGGCAGAGAAATGGCCGTATTTCAATCTCTACAAGAAAATCAGCGCTCCACTTATAGCCACTGCTTCTTTTCTTTATATGACAAGCTTGGAACGGCTCACGTACGGGTTCGGTCTTTTTCTCTTCCTGATTCGGTCTTTTAAATTTTGTTTGTGCTCTCCCCCGACGGCCTACGTATTGTGGCGAGCTTTATTGACGCCGAAAAAATGAGCAGGCTTACAAACCTGCTCGCAACTTTGTTCGTCTTGGCGACACTATGTGCAGGAAAGAGACAACTCCCGGTCCATGGGTCACTTTCACTCGTATTCAGGCTCGCAGGGCGTGCCTTCACTTTTTCCCAGATGGTTCCAAATTTGCAGACGAGGCGCCATTTTGTTGAATGCAAGTGCCTTACAGTTTAACCAATTCCAGCACACTACTAGTTTAAATTCATCGCGCGTTTTGGAAAGCCCTCATACGCTTCTTCCAGGTTAGATTATACCGTTAAGGCAGAATTGCTACGTATGTAGTTCAGAAAACTGCGGGAAACGCAACCTCGAAACATCACATGTGCGCAACTTAGATCTTCATTTATTCTATCCAGAAATTTCTTGATGACGTTTTTTCTTCAGCGTTATTAGCGTGCGCCAGTAATTTTTATCCTCAGGCATAGCTTTGAGTGTTGTTACAGCTTTTAGCTTTTGTCGCTGTGTTATCTTTAGGACATTTTAAGACAGATAAACACTGATTAATTTGTCCGGGGAACGTAAACTTCTTTTTCTGTGATGGGTAATACGTAGCAGAAAAACAGGCAAAGATTAAAAGATCACGAATAGTTAACGACAGCAGCAATATGTTGCATTACTGACAAAGTACCGAGGAAAAAAGCGACATGTTGCGAGGTGCTCCAGTAAAAAATGATACCCCTGGTTTTGAATACTCTGAAATAAATGCACTCAGCAACAACTGCATTGTTTGACTATAAGTTGTGGTTCACCTATATAAACCGGAGTTCAGTTCACCGAAATTTCAGTTTAGTGGATATTATTTTTCGTGCCGTGAAATTCGTTCAAGGTTCCTTTCACTGCACTTCGAAACAGAAATAAGTTTCAAGCCAACACACAACGCCATTGCGAAGCTGTCGTGGCTGTCAAGTAAGGCCTGTAAACCCACTTTGTGACTGTCATATGGGACGTACGCAGAGCATGCAAAATTCAAATGGCGACCTATGAGGCTTGGTGGGTGTGGTCACTCGTGCAACTT
The DNA here is from genome assembly GCF_052857255.1 of Amblyomma americanum. Classification (NCBI taxonomy): domain Eukaryota; kingdom Metazoa; phylum Arthropoda; class Arachnida; order Ixodida; family Ixodidae; genus Amblyomma; species Amblyomma americanum. Next base: position 99,981,419 of record NC_135503.1, on the reverse strand, counting down.
CATACTGTGGTGCTTCTAAGGAGAGGGCTCAAGGGTGCCTAGGCTACTCTATGTGACATCTCATGTATGGGTTTAACATCTAAAAGCTGTGCATAGGTTTTGAGACTGGCCTATAGGAGAGCTTGGGAATAGTACCACGTGGGGCTCTTTAACATGTAATGAAATCAGACACCACAGGGGCCTCTTAGTATATGAACACCTTTGTGTTGTGGCTGCCACGTCCAATTCTGTCACGCAGCTCTGGACTCAGCAGCGGAACGCCGCCGCCATTAAGCTAATGTGGCGGATGCCATTAGATGCATCTTGAAAGGGAAGAGCGCCGTACCGCAGGTGTAAATCACGCTTTGCCTCAGTACGACTGCGAAAGTTTTGACGGTTGAGGGAGCCGTACTAGCCTATAGGAAGAGTGAGGCACGGACCTACATTCGACCCATATACCTGACCTGCCGTTCCAACTTCGTCAAATTTCGTGCTTTCCTCATCCTCAATTAGGCACAATCTCAGTCCTATAGAGACCTCTGTTCCATCTTGCCGGAAATGAGCGAGTAGACCGGCTTTTTGGACGCATTCCCGCTGTCTTCGAACGGCGAAGGGGGAGCCGCTCATTAGAATTCACATCGAGCCCATTAGTCTCTCCTGAACAGAAGGGAAATGTATGCGCTGTATGCACGGTTTGTCATCCTGTGCCTTCCCTGCGGTGCCATATATTCAAAACGCCCGAGGCCCTTCATTGACTCCTTTCACCTCTAACTACTTTTTAGGTAACTGTAATTTGCGTCCTCAAACCATTAATCCAGAGAGTGTGAAACAAAAAGTGATGGCTTTGGATATGCCTTCCGGCGACGGTGCGGCGCCTTCACCTCTTTCATCCGTTCCGCAGAAAAATCGGGGTTTTGCCGGATACTCAAGAGTGAGCAAGGCATTCGTTCGATGGCGGAAGGCCGGATATTTACGCTCTGCTGCACCTCTTAAGTTCTGTTTTCGCTTGAAAACTGGAAGAGAAGGAGTAGAGGACAGAAATTAAAGGAGCCATTTTTGTTTCCTTTCGCCAGTTTTTTCTTTCGCTCTTAAAAAATGATTTCCTTCACAGGACACAAGCAGTGTGTGCATTAAAGTGTGCCTAAATGAAATAAAACTGACCTAATTAGAATTGCGACTATAAATACGGTTCTCCAGACAAGTAGCAATGAAAAAGGTAATATGGAAGCCTAAACTGACATCCCTTGATATACAGTCGAGGTGCGCGAAAGAAATAGAAACACTGCTATGAACGTTATATAAGGCTCTCTTTATTTCATCGAAAAAAAACTAATGCTGCGCTTATGGCAAATAGTAAAAATAAAAACTGTATTATGTTTATTATGTCTTCGAGTACAATAGTATGTTTAAAACGTATGACAGTAAGTGGAAAATGTCAAGCTGCTGCGCTAGTTCTTATTGCAGCGCTTGCCACGATGCACACACGTAGGCAGGAGAAAATCAGAATTGATCGGAGGAACTATACCAAAATGCCCTCCTGCCATACGCTCACCTTTATCCTACCACAAACTTGTGAAGTTTTGGCAGACAATATGGAAAATATATTGGGAGGGCGAGACCCCTTTTCCCTCCCCGCAGTGGAGAGAAAGCCAGTTTGTAATCAGAAGGAATCCCGGCTACGGAGGCAGGCCGCATGGCCAAGGCATTGACAAGGTTATTGCATTAAACGGGGAAATTTAGCAGTGCGAATATTTGTTGGATGTATTGAAGTGCTCTCTTCGCGCGTGAACTGCGGTAGCAAAACAGAAAACGTTGTAATCAGCCTTTTCTGCTCTTTAAAAAGTGCCGTTTTTTAGTCCAATTTTTCCTTACAATTCTTAGAGGACCAACTATTACTAAGTACTACAGGATTGTATGCTGCTAATTACTAACCCGTGTATTATACCACCGCCGGCACGTGCGTGTTGACATCAGCCGCTGATATGCAAAACCAATATTTTCTTCTCTCCACTTAACAGTAACGTTGTATAGCCATCTATACGCACAGCCCTCTAAATGTACGTACCGCAATAAATTTCTTTTCGTTGTGACCTATTTTATGCCATTTCTCGTTCCGAGCGCCGGTCGATACATTATATCAGAAGTGGGATAGCCAGCCTTGTCCGAGAGCAACGGAGGCGCCAGCCATTTCAGGCAGCAAGTATGGACAGCGTCAGGCCAACTAAACAACTGCGCCTCACTGGACACGACGGTAGGAGCTGGAGCCTATTCATACAAGATATTTACTATTTCTGGCAAGCAACGTTGTAGGTGTAGTTATAGATGTAGTGCGTTCGTGGGGCAGAAAAACGACGTCTACGAAAAAAACATCTTTCGCACTCGCCTCGAAGCTCAAGGGGAGTTCGTCTATTAGTCGCTGCAGGACCGGAATAAACAAACTCGACACTGGAACATTGGCACCATGGGCGATGTCAGTGTGCATGAACAAATTGTTTTCCCATGAATTCGCCCATGCTTCTGGAGCACATGCTATGGGGCAAAAAGCCAATGCCTCAAAAAACTTGTATGCTAGGCAAGAAGGCAGAGACTGCAGTCTGTCCAAGCGAAGTTTGGAAATCAAGAAAGGAAGGGAGGTGAGCTAGAGAACGCTTACGCCGAATGTACTGAAACGTTCACAACTGGATAGCAGCTGTGCTCGTTTCGGCCTCGCCGTTGCGCAGCGTTTGGCAAGACAAGCCATTCGTGCCACAGGCTCAACTATTTCGCGTCTTACTCCAGAGCTACCGCCGTAAATGACATTAAGCAAAAAGTCAACTTAGAAGTGCTGACCGTCGCTGCCGCAACCATTGACAGCAACCGGCATTTGCGGGCCGAAGAGAAGGTGGCCAGCCGCGAACTGGTGTTCAAAGCTTACATCAGCTCGCAAGCAAACGTCATATCCTTCTCGGTGTACTGCAGTTATGCACTGCTGGGTTGGAGCCCATTCTTGATAAATTCCGCTCGTATGACGCTGGGCTCATCTAACAATGTGGCATGGTTGCATAAAAAGTCGCAGTTGGAGACAGTAACGTGGCAGCAGAATTTTTCGTGGTAAGTTAGAACCACCGAGCGATATTGGGAATCAAAACTTGCCAGTCATTGAGTCTGCTAGAACGACCGGTCGAATCGGTCACGGCCAGCGCAAAAGGTGCATGTTTCCAGATCTCTTCAAAGGAAGTGAAAGCATTCAGCGACACGTTTTTCCTCCAGTGTCCCCTCTTTATATCTGTCTACTGTATGGTAGCGCCCAAATCTCGCAAGTTGAGTCCTTAAAGTATCTAGGTGTAATATACGACCTTCATCTACATTGTCGACCTCATAACAGAAATATAGTCCTCAAAGGTGAGCGAGCTCTGAGGCGAGCGGTCGCCTGATGCGAATCAGCAATAATAAATTCGATATGTGCAGACACTCTCTCATTTCTCTATAATACTTACGTAAGACCAATTTTGGAGTTTGGTTGTGTTCTGTTATCCGGTTGACCTAGATAGAAAATTCAACCTCTGGTTCTTTTGGAAAGGTGCGCTATACGGCTTTGAATGGGTTTGCCAAAACAGTTGCAAATTGTGCACTATTTCTGGAATCCCGCGTACGGGGCTTGAACTCTCACTTCCAGCTTCTCACATACGCACCTTCTTACGGGGACTTGAGCATATTCCTGGAGTGGCTCCTCCTTCTTTTTTACTAACCCAGGTTCGTTTCTAGATAAACATTGGCCACTCTACAAACCGCCTGAATTTGTCCTGTTGTCTAGAATTTCAGTCTCACTTAGGTCCGTACAATGCGTTAGCTATGTGCAGGCTGCAGTAGCTCTTCGGTTTGAACATACGCTGGCGCTATATGCAAAGAACATTCTCTGCCAAAGTGTTAAACGTTCACCTGGAAGAAGATCTGTTCCAGGATCCGAGCCATGCTGTTATTTACACAGACGCCTCTCAACCAGGCGAAAAAGCATCAGTAGGTATTTGTTCCCACGCACTAGATTTGTGTTATTCTATGCGGGAGCCTGATTATACACCAGTTTTTCTGAAGAATTTCTAGCTATTGCTTTGGCCTTTCAAAAAGTTCTCTGCAATAATATCCAAGTAATCATCCTTTCTTGCTGTCTCCCAGTCTTTGCAGCGCATGAAAGCTCGGGGACTAGTCTCTTGTACCGATCCCAAATGTACTTTGGGCTCCTTCATGTTCAAGAGGTGCATTTTCAGTGGATCATAGGCCACAGTGGCTTTAATTTATATACGATGGCCGATTTCTTAGCGAAAATAGGCATCAATAAGCCTGTTATCCATGTCGTTTTGAACGAACCTCACCCTGCTGACCGCAACCCAGTATGAACGTTACCAAATACACCAGTACCTTAGCCATGAGCCCCTCCTTGCTACAGCGGATTTCCAACATTTAAAATCCTCATGGAACATACATTCATGGGCTTCAACACATGTGATGTTTGCGCCGTCGAATCTATGTGCGCCATTTGGGGACGTTGAATCATTAGATCATTTCATCCTCTCCTGCCGGCGGTTTGCAAGGCAGATAATTCAGGTTTTGCAAAAACCTCTCGCTCAATTAGGGTTGCTGTTTACTCTTACCATCCTCCTCTCCTTCGGTGCAACCGTCAAAGGGCGTGCCATTAGGCAGGTATGTGAGCTTCTTCACAGGTATGCCATCGAAACCGGGAGGGTTTTGTGTTAACTTTTCGTTGCCTTTACTTTTCTCTCAAAATTAATTTATTTATAATTTTTCCCTTAAAATTGATTTATTTCCGGTTTGTTTCCTCAATTTTCTTTCCGATTTCGTCAAGATCTCTCCAAATTCGTTATTTTTGTTAACAGAGTCCTCTATTTATGTTTATCAGCAGATTGAGATAAACCTCGTTGAATTTTCTCCTGTTTGAATCCGCACCAAACCCTGGCCAATCCATTACCGTGTTTATGTGCATCGCTTTTGAGGCAACAACAACAACACTGAATAGTGGTTCGCAAGGACGCCATCGCCGTCCTACAGACAGCTCGGAGAATGCCCTAGCACTGCAACGTTCTTTGTGCGAAGAGGTGGAACAGCTGCAACGAGAAGGCATCATACCGAAAGTAGGCGAACTTGCAGAGTGTTAAGTCCCTTTGTTACTGTCCGCCAAAGAGACTGCAATCTGCACGTATACATTTATCCGAGAAATATTCATCAGAGTTTAAAAATGGAGCAGCATCAAATTCCACGACGGGAAGATATTGAGAGATTTCTTGAACATTCTTTTAACCGTAAAAGTATCTTCGTATCATCATTATTACCATATATCGAATTAGTGGTGTTCATCAACAGGAAAATAACATGGTCATTTTTAGAGAACATATGTCATAACCACCACCTCTTTATGTATGCCATAACAAGCTACTCTTTCCACTTCCCGTGTCTGCTCAATGGCGTTTTGTAAGCTAGTGCAAAACATGTTTTGACATTAAAGCCGCTTTTCGTTGTAAGCTGCATTAGATACTGTATCTGCGAGAGAATAAAATGAACTTTGAACAAGAGGTGAAACGGTATTCATTGCAGATTTTAACGCGATATCTGAGAATGGCAAGTCTGCACACTACAGTAAGCTTGATATATTTACAACCATTGTTCAAGTTAATACTCTCCCTCATTTTAGCTAAGCGCTGCATCTGATTTCATTTCAGCCCTTATTGAGCGCAAACAAGGGTTCAGAGCTTCGTCGTTACTATCCTGGGTTTCGTTGTAAAGAAGCTAACAGGCGGAAACAGGTCATTCTTTAGGGCGCATAGACCTTCTCCAGAAACGCAGCAGAGGAGCGAAAAAGACAACCCGCCATCATATTTGTGCACCACTCCATGCCTCCTGCGTCGTTAAAGAGAGGTAAGCGGCTCTAAAAGCCACACAATTACCTCGCCAGTGAGCGCACATCGCTTATCAACTCCTGAGCGCGTTAAGCCTCTATGCGCCTGTTCATCACCTCGGCAGTAAGCTTTGTTCTGAAGAATTGGGCCAGATACGAGGAACAGAGGCGCGCGATACCATAAAAGAGACTGTGCGCGCTTCAGCAGGCTTGTTAGCGTAGATTGCTCCTAGATAACGCCTACGAAACCATTATAAACAAAACATTCTGTTTTTGGAAACAGTTTGTGCAGAATAAAAAAAAAACAAGTGCCTGAGTAAAGCTCACCTACAAGCAAGGCGTCTTCTACATAAAAGACATTTGACAGTGAGCATCTCAAGCACTGCAAGGAGTGCAGCGGAAATCCATTTCCTCCTGGCCAAATGTGATGCTCGTGCGTTTTTTCGCGTCGAAGAATAATTAGTGAATATCTTTTAGTACACGAAGGACGCGGCATTCTCTTCAATTTCCATGTGGAGAAAATTTTTAATTCGCTTCTATTATTAGAAACAATCTGGCGATGAAATACAGCTACGTAGTAAGTGTTCGTGCAGGAATGTCTCTTTAAGTGGTTTCCGTTGGATCTATTTCACTGTTTGCCCGCGTATAATGTTCCCTGAAATTAAAAACAATCAGGCAGTCGCATGAATATGATTCCAAACATGCACGTACGCTCCATCGATATTGGCGAACCATATGTTCCCGTATGATAGACCAGACGAGTGCACACTGTGGGTTGAGTGGGTCCTTCTACCATATAATCGGGAATGCCTAAATTCTCCTAAAATGGTGCTAAATATAGATTCTAAAGAATCCTGGGAAGCCCTGCTGAGGTGTTCGGACACTGAGCTTCAGCTCCACCTCGTCCGACCGGCTGAAGAAGCCACCGAGACACAAGAACTCATGGCCGGCACCTAAACCCTGTTCTAGTTGAGATAATGTAACTGTTCTCAGCTCAGTAGGCACTCATATAACGTCACTACACATCATTCCCATTGGCGCCCTCGCCTTCATAACTTAGTATCCGCCTTTCTGCCGTGCATTTCTTTCACATTAGGTATTAAACTCACGTAACCATCTAAGCTTGGGGGCCGTAATGCGGTGGATACTGTGACACTATTGGTGCTGGTCCAAAAACCACCGCCGGAGAATTTCTGACCCATGGGCACTCCCTCAAGTGTAATTTAGTTGATTTTCAAAAATCTAGTCGCTTTCTAACCTTTCTCCTCATTTTTCGCTCTAGGCTCGAGGATCAAAACGGTGCGGCACGGTATTTAAAGTTAACGGAAAGGACAAGCAGTGATAAGGCATCCTCCTTGTACCTGCTTCAGGTGAGGCACTGTGGCCGCTTGTTATTTGGTCGAATTTACACTACAGCGTTGGCTACACAAAGTGACAACTGCCAGAACTGAAGTAAATATAGTTTCTGTTAGTTCCCTCAGTAGATTGTTGCTCGAGTCTACGACAAAGCCTACTCCTCTTACTGTGTCACTCGCTAGCTTGCTGGGTTAAGGCAAACATAATAGTTTCGTATATCGGAATAAAATCTGGCACTATAGCGCTTCTCTAACATACGGCGCCACCTCTGAAGTACATGGTCCTTCAAGGAACCACAACAGGGATTTGAACATCGCAGACTGGGAATTTTCACCCTGCACATCGTTCGCCAATTTCTATTTCGTGTCAAGGTTTTCTGCGTGCCTTTTTCTTCGGCTGCTGCGGACTGAAATTTTGCAGCGGATCACTTTCTTAGTTAGCAAACCCTGGTAAATGTTGATTGAACTGGTTGAACTGATAAAGCCAGTTATATCTTGCACTCCGAACCAGCTGAGTGCAGATCATTCGAAGGTATATAAAGCTAGTACCGAAAGTGTCCACGTATTGCGACTGCTGGTTTTGTTAACTGTTGGGACCCACAAACCAATGCACCTAAACATGAATTTCATTTTACACTTTGGGCATCGCTATAGAGTGTATAAAATGTACAGGGCTGCTGGGACGCTGTCTTCGTACGTAAGGTTCGGGAATGGGAATTTTCGTCAACCCGCCGTGGTGGCTCTGTGGTTATAGTGCTCGGCCGCTGACCGGAAAAACGCGGGCTTAATCCCAGCTGCGGCGGTTGCATGTAGACGGAAGCGAAATGCTAGAGGCCTTTGTGCTCTGCGGATCAGTGCACGTTAAGAGAACCACAGGTGGTAGAAATTATCCGCAGTCCTCCACTATGGCGCCCGTCATAGCCTGAGTCACTTTGGGACTTTCAACTCTATAAAATTTATTATTTATTTATTTAACCATACTGCAGGCCAATGCTTTGGCCCTAGCAGGAGGGGCATTTTACAAAGAATGCAAAGTAAAAAGGCTACACAAACAAAAGAAAAATGTCCAGAAATTCAACACCAGTAAGTCTGGCAACAAATGAATACTTGTCCACAATAAAATTTGGAACAAAACTATACAAGAAAAAGGACATCAGTCCAAGATACAAAAGTACAACGTAAAGAGGCATTAATATAGAAAGAGTGAGAAAATGACATGGTACAGTACAAGAATACAGTGCAATGAAGGCGCCTTTACCTGGGAAAAAAAAGACTTTCCAGTTCTGATAGAACGTTATTCGATTCAAAAATGCTCGGTGGTAGTTTGTTCCATTCATTCACTGTTTTGGGGAAAAAACTGTTCTGGTAAGAATTGGTTTTTGCAAAAATCGGAGCCAGTGTGTATTGAGTAGTGTGCCTTGTTCGCCTGGTGGTAGCTTTCTGAATGCAATCTGGAAGTTTAAACGGGACTTTACTTGACAAAAATTTATGAAGGAGCAGAAGTCGATTTATTTTCCGGCGTATTGCTAATGTTGGAATTTTATGTTGTTGCATAACCGTTCCTTCGTGAGTCACTAAACATTATTATTGCGTATTGCTTCCTGTAAAGAGCTTCTGAGTCTGAAAAAGTTTTCTTCAGGCATTCGCTTGAATTTAATACGGCTAGTAGTGTCACGTTTTAGCTGAGTGTTTCGGAAATGCACCGGCACCCAATTACACCTGCAATACTAAGGAGTCAATGCTCCTGAAAGGCAGAGCCTCAAATAAAACCCAAGCATCGTTAACAGCCTCTTCATCAAAGACACCTTTAGTACTCAATAGAAGCAATAAGTTACCAACGCACGCTGCGCAGATGCGTTGTCGGCTTGACGACGCAAAGCAATATCTCCTTGCTCTCCACACACATTTATCAACTAAGTCACACAGAAACCGCCAAAGCGAATTTTTTTAAAGCTGGCCTACTGTAAGCACGGGCCTAAAAAAATAGGTTACCCTTATTTTTATTACCTCAAATACAATTTTAGCTTAGAAAGCTGAGTACAAAAACAGAATGAAGGCAAAGTTTCTCAGCTTTGACTTATCGCTGCACTCCCGTCTAGGCAACGCTTATAGTGGCTACTTGGGAAAGAAACATCGGCTACCCTGAATGGGAGCAAGCGTTGCTCTATCACATATGTACAGGACAAACTGAAAGGAAATAGAATAGGTCCCATGCAATAATACTTTATTGGTTCAAATTCACACTGAATTCGCTCTGGTCAATAGAGCCATTTGAGAAAAATTGACTCGATGCTGATGTTTTTGTTTATTTAACTTACCAAATCACCAGCCTCGTTGAAACTGTAACACAACACAGAGGGACACCTAGACGCAATTCAGCTCACTAAATACCTTTTCTGGAGTTGACATTAAGACACCTCAGTTGAAAATTAGCTCTCGTCCCGTCTTCTATCCTTTCGTTCTTTTCATGTGCTACGGTGCATATCCGAGAGCAACAAGCCCAACTTTGCGCAATTGTCAGGTTTTACACAGCAATACAAAGAGTGGTCAAAACGACTGGAAATAGTATGTGCAATTTCGCTTCTCAGCTGTGTTCACTCTCAGGCACTTGTGCAGTGTACTTAATCACAGTCTGCATATTTTCTAAAACAACCTCTCGCTGAGTTCAAGCCAGGCGTATTGTGAAAGTAACTGAGAAGGAGGAGGAGGAGAACTTTAACGAAACAGGAGAGGTTTGCCAATTAACTGAGAAATATGGCTAAGCAGAACGTTCAGTTGGGCGAGTTGGTATATAAGCATCTTTTGCAAAACAGCGCGAACAGCGGCGGACAAGAACAAGAAGGACACGGGAAATTATTAGCACCAGGTATTGCTAATAAAACCTTAGTTGAGATTCAGCGCTCGTCCCGTGTCCTTTTTGTTCTTGTCCGTCGTTGTTCGCGCTGTTTTACAAAAGAAAACTGAGAAACGAGTGCAAGCGGCCATCGCACAACATGTGCAGAGCAGCGCAATTCGCTACGGCAAAACAACATCTGCAGAAGTGAACGCAAATCTCTCAAGGGAAGTGTACTACAAAACCAAGCTCACAAAGTTCTCAGGGGCTCCTATTTAGATTTGTGTTAGCAGTGCGACAGCATTAGAACCTGTTGAGGTCTTTACCGGAGGTGACATCAATTCCGGTCTGGGGCCCTCACTTAGCTATAGTCAACGACAAAACGTTTTCTGAATGAGGCTTTTAATATTACCGATTACAACGGAAGAACAAATCCATCGAAACTTTTGGCAGAAACAAATAATTGGAGGCTAAGTTAGAAAAGAACCAGCCTAACAGAAATCGCATTAGGCCTCACAACATGGAAGTCGACGGCAAAAACACGAGCTGGAGCTGCCACCGCGCAGTGCAGTGCAACCTAATGCGAACATAGCTTAAGAAAGCTTCTTGTGTAAAAATCTCGGTCCGAAGGGAGATACCGTAGCGGTAGCCGGCGTTCATTGAGGGCGAGATCTTTGGGCGAAGGAAACAATCTTCTTGGGATCTGGGAGAGTGACCGCCTCGCAGTCCTTCTTTCGAAGTCTGGAGATGTCTCTCCCCCATGAAGAGAACTGAAAATACGAAACAAATCACGAACAGAAACCTGCAACAGTTTATTGGCGGTTTTGATTTCACTTAAAAGGTGAAGAGTGATACGTGTGGCTACAAGAAAAAAGCTTACACCGCACTTTTCTCCTTCGAGTAGACGTTTGCACGTCGCATATTCACCAGACTGTGTCGCTGCCGACGGAGCGGCAGGCAGGTGCTCGTAAGTCTTCTTTTTTTTTATGGGTTGGGCAGTTTTGCTGGGAATGTCTTTTCTATCCACAATTTGCTTTTTTTTTCCTGCAAACTATTTTTCGCTGCAAACTTCCGCTGGAAGTTCCATAACGACTCTGCTAGGGAGTGAGTTTTTGGTGTTCCAGTGGTTGTAGAGGAATCAAGAGTGGCCAGAGGAGGCTAAGCCACCAGGACAGAAGCGATTGAGATTGGATCAACGACATAGTCCTCTCCAGAAATCTGAAAAATAGAGCCTCAACTCTAAACATGATGATATATACACCGGGCGAATTTAATGGAAAAGAGGGGGGTGGGTAGGGAAGGGGTGGAGGTACAAAATCTCGACTCGTTTTGATGACAACGCATCTTACGCATGTCAGAGCCTCTAGCGGGTACAACGCTACCCATGTAGGCTTGGAGTAAAGAAGTCGAGGTAGTTGTCATCGTACACAATAAACTGAATGCGACATGATAACGCGCTCAAAAATACAAGGGACAACGACAACGTGCATGCCGTCGACATCTTTTCTTTGCCCGTTGTGTTTCTTAGCGCTAGTTATTATGTCGCAGCCAGCGCTTTTAGTGGCCAGGCCAGTTTTGTGCCGGCGTTACTGTGACATTCGCAACTTGTTATTGCCTGCGCCTGCGCTGACGCGCGTGGTGTTCGTTCTCATAGACTTATACTAGACTTTTCAGTGAAGCTAACTTACATGCATTGAAGAGCTCCCAGTTTGCATAGCTGCGCAACTGCGTAACTCCCACCGCAAATGCACAACACCATTCAGGGGCGATCCAAGTTTTAGCGTGTGCTGGTTATGATTGTGCAGTGCGTGCGGTCATGCATATCATTATTATCCTCACGTTTTTACGTGCTTGAGTTCTGCTCGCTTAGCGTGGTGTGTATGCTGTACACTAAAGAAAAACGCTTTAAATCTGCACGCTACACCGCTGAATTGGGGTTCGCACATGCGCACTCATCGCTTTCACTGCTTACGTCATGCAGTTTTGTCAGCAGCTTATGATTTAAAGGGATTTCATGCCAAATTTGATTCATTGATAAGATCGGAAGAACTTCTCCTCTCAGAGTAAAAGGGCAGTCTGTTAATAACCAGCAGTAAATAAAAATGACAAACGACAAAAATAATCTACTTTACATGTATCCTTGGGAATGAAGCGTTCTGTGTACGAATTTATGGCGCATTTATTGATATTTGCGAATGATAAGCGTTGAATGCGCTTTTTGATAGCATAGTGGCTAAAATATGCTCATTACAGCCTTTTGGGTGTAGCAGACAGCGGTGAGGGTCTCCGACTTAAACTACCGTATTTGCTGGCCTATTGGGCGAAAGGTCGCACGCTTGAGTAAGGCTGCTTGAAATTATATCCTCCCGAGATGAAACTGCTGCAATGGCTGCGACTATGTTAACGGGTCTAGCCCCATCGACGGGGATCGTGTCCTTGCTTCAATCTCAACACTTAGAGAGTGTCTAACCCAGGCTAGTCTGCGTCCTTTGTTGTGTTCCTCATCCATGCGCTTTGGTACGGGGTGAGTCGTAATGTGTGATCTCATCTGCATGGGCATGTCGACCTTGTCGCCGACTTCCCGCGGTGGACTGATTCTGAACTTCTCTAATATATTCCTGCCAGGCTTATATGTTGAGAGCCTGGAAATTTAGTTGACACGATGGGCCTCTATTAGCTGGTCGGTGGTGTTGTGAATCCCCAACTGTAGTAGCCGCTCCGTGGATGTGCATAGAGGGAGTCCCAGCTCGGTCTAAGCGGCTTTTCGTATAATAACATCCAGTTGGTCTTGCTCCTTTTTGCTAAGCCGCAAGTACGGGGTTGTGTGCATTATCCTAAAGAGAAGAAAAGCCAGAACTAATCTTACGGCCTCTTTTTCTCTCAGCCCATTTCTTTTTTTTTTTGATTAGCTGGCGTAGCGTTCTAGAGGCTTGCTCGGAATAGGCTTCGAGCTATCCGATTTTTGTGCCGTTAGTGTTGCTGCTAGGTACGATGGCTCCTAGGATCTTTTGCCGTGGTCGATCAGGCTTAACTCAGATTTCTCAGCAGAGCGCGTTAAACCATGCCTCATCGCATGCCGGCACATGACTATCGCTGCTGCCTGAAGGCGGTCTTGAATTTCCTCTTCATTACCGCTGCAGCACCAGATCGCAAAATCGCCCGCATATATAGCGTCCTCAATACTGTTACGTGGCGACCAGCCGAAGAATGAGGTGAGATGTACTATGTCAGTGAGATGATTTTTAATGGCAGCTGGCCTAGCGCTAGCGCTCCATCCCGCGCCACTGCCAGCGTCGTCGTCTTCGTGACAATACGCGGGGCTGCCGAGCGATCGTCCCGATCGTGAATGGAAGAAGACATCGACGAATAGATGCGCTCGATGGTGATGGGTTCAGAAGACGGTACAAAAGAAATGGCAATGGTGGTGAAGTGCTGGCCGCCACGATGAAAGAGATGAGTGAATGAATCCTGGTCCACGAAGCTTCCGGACCGTAGGTCGCCAGGAGCCGACGGCCGAAGCCCTGAGACGCACCGAACGGCAGGGGCTTGGGGGTTGTGTCTTCACGTGTGGACAGCGTCTCGGGTCGGTGGCGTCATAGGTACCAGTAGCGGCGTCGTCGTCATGTCGCCGTGTCTTCTGTTCGGGGCGGGGGACGGGGCTGGGCTGAATGGCGTGTTTGGTTCTGGTCTGGTGGACTGGGGCACTGCCGGTTGGTGCGGACAGGAACACACGACCGATGACCTCGGCACACGCAGGACGCCGAAGCTCCAGGACCAGGATGGGGATGCACCCCGCACCTCCACCAAATGTTACGTGGCGACCAGCCGAAGAATGACGAGAGATGTACGATGGCAGTGAGATGATTGATGATTTTTAATGGCGGCTGGCCTAGCGCGAGCGCTCCGTCCCGCGCCACTGCCAGCGTCGTCGTCTTCGTAACAATACCTTCGATCCGGTCCAGCTCCTCTGGTAGCCCGCGCACGGCCAGGCTGAAGAAAAGCGGAGACAAGACCGCTCCCTGCGGAGTTCCCTTGGAACCTAGATTGAAAGGAGAGAACGTCTGATCAGCGTTCTTATCGACGCTTTCCGATTGAAGAGAAGGTCCTTCGTGTAATTTTAAGTACGGTGGCCACAGTGGACTATGGTAGGTCCCTCCACAATTCCCCTAGCAGATTGCATTGTATAATGCCTCCTTTAAATCGGGCGCAATGATCGCCTTGACCTGATAGCTGCCGGAGTTGCCCCGAATCTCTTTTCTGATAACAAAAACCTGTGTAGATAGTTTTCTCTAAATCAATACAATGTGTTCGGGAGAATATCGTTTTTCCTAAGCAGTCTCTACTACAGTTAGGTGTTCACGACCCTCTCTCAATGTTTTCGCAGCCATGTAGTGGTTGGGGTCGGCCGCAAATGATCAATATCGCATGGCTTTTTGGGTTTGGGAATAAGCTGTACTATAGCCACTTTCCAGGAGTCGTGGATCTGATTTTTGTTACAGCATTTCGTGTTGAAGTATTTCAAGGAGGTGCCATCCTTGTTAAGAACATCTTGGCGTTAAACTGATAGAGACCAGGGGCTGTGATATTATGTATTACTTGAAGCTCCGCCCTCAGTTTCTCGACAGTTAAATCTTGGTCCATCTTGCCATTAGGTGCGCCGGTGTACGCAGGGAGAGTGTAGCGTTATCCAGGCCGAGGAATGTCCGTACGAGTTTTGCGATGAGGGCTTCGTTGTTCCCTTGGTAGCTGTTCAGGGCTTTACAGAGCGTTAAAAGAAATGAAATTTGTTTCTGAGGAAAGTAAATGACGCAGTAACTGTCTCGCTTACTGGGTGGACACCCAAACCGCGCCGTAAAGGAAGGGATAAAAGAGGGAGTGAAATATTAAAGGAAGAAGGAGGCGCCGTAGTAGTGGAGATCTCCGGAATAATCTCGACCAACTGGAGACCTTTAAAGTGAACTAACATCGCACAGCACACGGGCGCTTTTTGCGTTTCGCGAAGGAAGGCCGCTAGGGGGCCAGACGAAGAGAACGCCCTTCGCAAGTGCTCCTGCATCGACGCCTCGTTACACCCGGCAAACATCAACGCAGTAGAAAATGAAGTACTCCATCGCTTTCTACTGATCAAGCGGAATCCGTGGATACCCGCTTTAAATCCGTGAGTCCAGATTTCGCCATTTTCTGCCCGTCGGAAAATCCAAGGCAGAGAACGCCGCGCTAAGCCTAGGCGGCGTCGGGCCGTCGGCCCGAAGGAACGCTGCTACAGATCACGCCGCACCCGTGAGGATGGCGGACGCTGAAGCGGCGGCGTCGGCTGGAGCCACGACACCGCTCGAAGAGAATCTTCACAGCGACGACAACGCTACCAACAACGCTACCGACAACGCTACCGACCACGCTACCGACAACGCTACGGACCTCTCGCAGAAGAGAACAATCGACAACGGGGGATGGTTCACTGCCAAATACCAGAACTCGAGACTGATTGCCGTTCCAGAGGCCGGTACAGACGCGGCGGACAATTCAGCGCTGAGCCAACCCAAACTCAAGTGGAATCCCGTTCGGCGAGAGAAGCTACCTCCTTTGCCAAAAAACGACTTCAAAGTCATCCTTAGACCGAAGAATGGACTCAACATCAGCGAACTGAGCACGCATCAGATGGCCCGGGCTATAACCAAAGCATGCGGAAAACCAGACATCTGCAACGAAGGCAGCTTCCTTATACGGCTGCACAACGGATCCAACATCGCTATACTCAGCACACCAAACATGGAGACTGCCAGTGCTGTGCAGTGTATTTCAAGTCTACGCTTTGATGCAAAGAACTATGCAGTGACAGCTTACGTGGCCGCGCCGGACAATTCGTGCAAAGGTGTCATTCATGGAGTGGACGCCGGGACCACGCCAACTGAACTACTACCGCATCTCCGGGTACGTACCCAAGGAGTCAAAATACTTTATGCAAGAATGCTTGGCAAATCCCAAAGCGCGGTCATTACCTTCGAGGGAAAGATCGTTCCGCGCTACGTCTATTACTACGGCGGCGAGATACGTTGCTACCTCTATCGATCATCGCGACAAGTGTGTTATACATGCTTAAAGGCCGGACATAGGGCGGACGTATGCCCGACACCTGACGTTGTCGTCTGCTCTAAATGCACCGAGCCAGTGATCGAGGACGGACACACCTGCGAGCCCAGGTGTGTGCTATGCACGGAAGCGCATCCTACGGGGGCAAAGAAGTGCAAGGAACGCCTCAGGAAACCGAGACCACGGACGAGAAAAAAAGAGGAACCAGGCGGCGGAGACAACGGCGGCCGCGGCCGGGCCCGGAAACGCTGATTCAGTGAGGACTCCAGTTCGAGATCCAAGTGCAGATCGGCATCGAGATCAGGATCAAAGTCGAGATCGGCGTCCAGGACCCGGGAGGATCCAGAAACCAAAAAGAAGCAGGAGCAGAAGAAGACCGCACCAAAAAAGGAGGAAGCAACCAGGGTGAGCTGGAAAGAGCATCTTTTCCCCACCTCTCCCACTGCTCCAAAAAACACAAACACACAGAAAACAGTGATAGTTAACAACGCTAATGGGGAAGCTAACGAGGACGTTCAAGAGCTAAGACAAATAATTCAGACGCTCAGGGCAGAAAACGCCCAGCTGAGACAGAAACTAAACAATCTGATAGACGAACTAAAGGCCCAAAGAACAAGGCAGAACAGCACTAACCCGCAAACAGACGAAGCTCAGGCGACGACTATAGGGCGCCAGGAATTTACAACTGCCATGGTTGCTGTTAACAAGCACTGGCAAATCTTAGCAACCTCATATCCAACATCCAAGACGAGACGCGCAAGGATAGAGAGCGTCTAGTACAATTCACAGCCATGAAATCCAGAGGAAAACCCTATAACAGGCCATCCCAGTATGGCGAGCAACCGTAAACGCTCGGTCAAGTTGGAAACCCTTGAAATAGGGCAGTGGAACTGCCGTGGGATCCGGCGAAAGCAGGGTCTTCTTAAACAACACATCACAAATTGCACCTCTCCGCCAGACATAATCGCCCTATAGGAAACCGGCTGCTCACTCACTCTCGCGGGGTACTCCGTCTACGAGGGGCAGGGGCAAAGCAAGGTCGCCACGCTGGTTGCAAAAGCAGTCACCGCAATCAGACACGACATCGACGGAACGGACATTGACCACGTCCTTATAGAAATCATTACCCAAAAGAGAAGCCAAGAAAGCACCTTCCTACTTAACGTGTACAGCCCGCCAAGCCAGAGGAAATCCAATTTCAGCTACCTGCTAGGCAAAGCAGAAGAAGCAGCAGGCAAGAACGGTATCGTTATTCTGGGGGACTTTAATGCCTGGCATAAAAGTTGGGGGAACGTTCGGGAAACCCCGAAAGGCAGGGATCTAGCCAGGGAAGCTGATCGTAGAAGGCTCACCCTCATCACTGACCACACCCAACCCACGCGAGTGGGGAACAGCATCAACCGAGATTCGTGCCCAGACTTATCATTTGTCAAAGGGGTAAGGCACGCAAGATGGGAAAACGACGGCGAAACTCTAGGCAGTGACCACTGCATCCTGCGCATCCATATAGAAACCCTCCCGATCAGGCGACAACATGGCCAGGCTAGACTGACAAACTGGGAAGCCTATAGGAAATCCAGGGCACAGCATGAAGACGCTGAGATCACCGACATAGAAGGCTGGGTCGCAAGAATCAAGACAGACTGGCGAAAACTAACCCGAAAGGTCGCCCTCACTACCAACACACCCGAGGTGGACAAACATCTCTTACACCTTTGGGACGCCAGACGGGGCCTACTAAAAAGGTGGAAAAGGCAAAAGCATAATAGGCGGCTCAAGCGTAAGATCGCTGAGGTCACCAGACAAGCTGAAGAATATGCGACGGAGCTCTCGAGGCGCGACTGGAACCAAAAGTGCAACGAACTTCAGGGGACTCTAGGTTGGGCCGAGACATGGGCCTTGCTAAGGGCTCTCATAGACTCAACCACCACAAAATCCGAAACCCGTAAGACGACCCAAAGGATCGCGCACCAGTTCCAAGGCACTGACGAGGAAATGCTACAGAACATCAAGCAGCGTTACATCGGCAATGCAACATACGCCGACAGCAGCTTGGCATACACGGGCGAAACGAATCCCGCTCTGGACGAACCCCTTACCATAGAAGAAGTCAGAAACGCTGTGATGTCCGCCACAAAGAACACAACACCAGGGAGGGATGGCATCACCAATGCCATGATAAGGAATCTGGATGACAATTTAATCAAAAGATTCACGGAGTTCATCAATAAACACTGGGAACAGGGGACCCTCCCGGACGACTGGAGACATGCGGAAATAGTAATGATTCCGAAGTCCGGAAAGACTCCAAACCTGGACAATCTTAGACCCATTTCCTTAACATCATGCTTGGGAAAAGTGTACGAGAGAGTTGTGCATCACAGGTTGCAGACCCACCTTGAGGACAACGAACTCATGCCGCACACTGTTTGGATTTCGAAAATACCTATCGACACAGGACGTTCTCCTGCAGATCAAGGAGGAGGTGCTTACTTCCGTTCCAAAATATGGAGAAAACATCTTGCTCGCTCTCGAGCTTCAAGCGGCCTTCGACAACGTCTGTCACAGGGCTGTGCTGGAGGGGCTCAGCAAACTGGGTTGTGGGCAGAGAATATTCAACTATGTGAAAGCCTTTCTGACTAACCGAACCGCTACCATTGGAATAGGAGGCATCAGGACTGACACCTTCAACACACCAGAAAAAGGAACACCACAAGGCTCTGTGCTATCACCTATGCTTTTTAATATTGCAATGATTGGTTTAGCAAGGGCGCTCGAAGAAATTGAAGGAATCAGGCATGCCATCTACGCAGATGATATCACAATCTGGGTGACAAGGGGATCCTTAGGCGAAAAACAAGAGCTTCTTCAGCGAGCGGCAGACACGGTCAACGCATACGCCTGACACTGTGGACTTGCATGCTCCCCTGAAAAATCCGAGGTGCTCAGAGTCTACAGACAAGGGTAAGATCTGCAAAACTCCATAGATATCTACATAGGGGAAACGTAGGTTCCAGAAGTATCAAAAGTTAGGATCCTCGGCATGTGGGTCCAAAGCAACCGTCGTATTGATCACACGATCAGACAGCTAGCAAATACCACAGCACAGATCACCAGGATGATTGCAAGAATTTCAAACAGAAGAAGGGGTATGAAGGAGGAAGACACATGTAGGCTAGTACAGGCCCTCGTGGTCAGTAGGATCTTATACGGCGTCCCCTACCAAACACCGCTCGAGCAAGAAAAGGAGCAGTTGGAGGCAATTCTTAGAAAAGCATACAAATGCGCTCTCGGACTGCCGGTCAGCACTTCGACGGAGAAATTCCTTAAACTGGGCATAAACAACACAGTGCAAGAACATATCGAGGCCCACCTTATCGCACAGAAAACAAGACTGATGCTGTCCGCAACAGGAAAAAACACGCTGCGGTTGCTGGGCATGAGGGACGCTTTGAAAGAAATCAATAGCACAGCGAGCGTTCCAAATGAAATCAGGAGGATCATTGAGATCAGTCCGATTCCAAAAAACATGCATCCAGATATACATAAGGCGAGAAGAAAGGCAAGATCTGAATTCCATGAAAGAAGCTTCGCCGGGGCAAAAGACGTATTATATGTTGACGCAACAACATACAGACACCGATATGGCTCGGTAGCCAGCGTGGTGGATCACCAGCTCAGGGAAATCAACTGCGCTTCGATAAAAACCAACAACATACTCGAGGCTGAGGAAGCAGCAATTGCACTCGCCATCACCCAGCAGAGTGATGAGCCCCATGCACACATCATTACAGACTCGCAAGAGGCGTGCAGAAGATACAGCAGTGGACGCATATCCACTGCAGCCATTCACATACTCAAGGCGAGGACAATCACTTTTACGAGATGCTTCATCACGTGGACACCAGGCCATGAGGCTGTCAAAGGGAACCAATGTGCGGGCGCCAAGGCCCGAGCATACGCCAACCGGGAGGCGCGCACCGAAGGGGAACTGGACGCAGTCACTAGACGGTATGGAGCCATCTTAGAACACCAACGAGCCCTCCGGAGGACCTACCCGCCTCCCCACAAAGACCTTAGTAAACAGCAGTCGGTTGCCTGGAGACAACTACAGACTAATACATACCCCAATATGAGTTTACTCAGCAAAATCTATCCATCCACTTATGAAAACAAATGCCCGCTATGCGGTGAACACGCAACGCTTTACCACGTTACATGGGCCTGTCAGAAAATGCAGGCAGCGCCGATAAACAACACACCTACACCAGAGCAGTGGGAGGCTGCGCTGTCCAGCTCAAAGCCTGAAGAGCAGCTCAAGCTGATCGACAGGGCTCGCAAGACTGCAAAAGCCGCTGGGGCCCTGGACTGAGGGCTCCCCATACGCTGCGAGAAATAACCCTTATACAATAAAGTTTTTCATTCATTGCGTTTCGCCTCCATCGAAGCGCGGCCGCCGTGGAGGGGGACTCGAACCCGGGCACTCCGACTGTCTGTTTGCTGTTCCCGGTTTGATTCGGCTCGATAAGGGATCTGAAGAGTCCCGATGCTTTAGTCGTTCCCATTCTACCGTAGAGCTTATCATACAGCTTGAGACAGTTTTGGTTAACTAGGTCATGTGCGATGTCGTCCGCTTCGTTGGTGAGTTCGGCAATTTTTATCTTCAGCTTGCGATTTAAGTCTAGAAGAGTGCAGTGTGGGGCTTGTTAGTACGACATTATGGAAACCATAAGTAAATGCGCAAACTGGGTATGGTATTTCTGTGGAAGGTTTTTTAGAATTGCTTGAGGTATATTTTCTTAAACGATTGTGAGTTTTCAAGATAAATTTTACTTGCAGAAACGTGGCATTTGTATTGGTTCGTGTGTAGCTCTCGTTCTATCTGAGATCATTTTAGCCGAAATTGACCGCTCTCTATCGCGGGTACTTTCTGACGAACGTATCGTTCGGGTGTTCCGATACGTCGATGACTTTTTGATCCTTTTAAATACTGACCGCAACGATAACTTGACAAAGGTGGCAACACAGGATTGAGCATATTTTTAGTCTGCTTTTGCCATTTTTAATTTTACGATTGAACTTCCTGAAAATTCTTTTTTGCAATTCTTAGACTTCAGATTATTCTTTAACAATTCTGACCACCTATGCTGGGCGTACATGCCTAGGTCAAAACAGGCACCCCTGCCCTTCAACTCGTCTCATTCGAAGGTGGTCAAGAGCGGTATTTCGTCAACTTGCCTCAGGGCTTCGTTAAGCAAGTCCAGCCCTCATAAGGTTAAGCCTAGCTTTGATGTAGTGGTGGATCGTCTTCGGTCTGCCGCTTTACCGCTGGCCTTCCTTCTGGGTGTTGCCGAGTCCCTGTTAAAGTCCTTCTACCCAAACTCAAAGCCTCGTGGGGCGGATGCCCAGGAGAGGCGGAAGTATGAAGTAATTCCCTATGTTCACAGGGTCTCGCACGGCCTTAAGAGGGTCGCCGGTAAATTCGGTGTAGAGGTCCTTTTTTCGGCACCTTGCAAGCTGTCGCGTTTGTGCAATTTGGTTATACCAAATAGGCAAAAGAAGATTGAGTGTAGCACCAACCACAGACACAAATTTGTGCAATGCAGAGTGAATGTAATCTATCAGATTCCGCTGAGCTGTGGTAAGGTGTACGTAGAGCAAACTGGCCGATGAATCAACATTAGGTTATTAGAGCATGCCGATTCCTTAGCTGATTCTAGAGGGCAGCATCTGTCTAGCCATTGTAAGATCTGCAAGCCCAGAGGCAACAAGCCCCTGCTTCCCTTCAGCTCGGCACACTCCAAAGCCGTAAAACGAGGCATTGTGAAATCGTGCCTTTCCAACGCTCTGAGCAAGTCCTGCCTACATTTGGTAGGACGCAGCATTGACATCCAGTTGCAGCGCCTTTCGAGCGCAGGCTGCCAGTCGGCCTTGCTGGCATCAACTGCCGAGAACCTGCTGAAGAAACCAGCCAGCATACCCGATCAAATTGACCGGACGAAATTGGCGGTTATTCCGTACATTCACGGAATTTCGCATAATATTAAGAAGATCGGTGCTAGGGCTGGTGTTAGAGTGGTTTTTAACGCTCCTGAAAAACTCTCCAGGATTTGCAAGAGAGTGAATGCGGAGGATGCGGCCGTCGCTTGTTCGAAGCGGCACCACCAGCGATTCGTGGCCTGTAAAAAGAGCGTTGTGTACTCGATACCACTTGCCTGTGGTAAGCAGTACATTGGCCAAACTGGCAGGTGCCTTAATGAAAGGCTGAGGGAGCACGCAAGAGATGTCAAGAACAAGTCAGGTAGCAAAATGATTGACCATATTCGGAATTGCCGCAACTGCACTCCCGCGCTAGAAAAAATGTCAGTACTGCGCCGGTGCAAGACACAACTTGGAAGAGAGATCATTGAGGCTAATGAGATAGAAAAATCGGGTAACTCGTGTGTCAGCAATCCTTCAATTGTGCTCTCAAAAAAAGAATTCAGTTATCTTGCGCAGAATTAGAGGTCGACACATGGCTTGTCTCGTGCGATGATGTGATCTGTGCTGATCTGATATATATGTATGCGAAGGCTCTTCTTTCCCTCTTCTTGTTTGATAAGAGCAGCTGCTGTATTTAAGCAAATGTTCCATCATAAACACCTGAGTTGTTAGAAAGCGCTTGTCCTGTCCACCTCGTTTCTTTTGTGTCGTGTCTTTTGCGCAAAGAACCCAGAATGCTTAGGCACCAACTAGCCTGCAAAAACATACTCGCATGACGATAAAGATTGCACTCCACTTTTCGGCAGCACTAAGTTTATCGGACGCGCGAGGGATAAAAAGAACGTGAATTTATCGAAGCCTTGGAAATCGCGAAATTAGGGCCTGAAAAATGTGTTAGCGAGGCTTCCATACACCTGTACCACAAGGAGTTGAAGTTTCTTGGTTTGGCGTGATGAATATGGCTTTTGTCTTTGCTGTTGGTGCGCATGCGCTGTGTTGTCGAAGGAAGGTGACGTTGGTGCAATAAACCAGTTGTTAGACTGCGCTTGTCTCGTGTGTTTCTTCTCTCTTGTGCCATTCTTTTTGCGCAGTTATTTATTGTTTCCATAATTGCGATTAAATTTCGCCTCTTCCACGTCCTTGTCAGTGATCTTCTGTCTTGCCAGAGATGTAACGGGTTGCGGAGTTTCCTCCATGGTGTGCACTGTCGCAGAGTGCCTGGCGACGGTTTCCATTTGTAACGCTGTCCATGCCTCAATATCTGTGATATAGTCGTCCGAGAGACGTGCGATGTGCTCTCTCCACTTGTCCCATTTCACCATTTTAGCTTTGTCAAATGGTTTCCGACATTTGAATTCCTGAACAGCGCAGGAAATCTTCATTAAAGTTAGCGCATTCATATTAGCCTGGATATTGATTGTGGTTCAAATCAGAAGTCAAATTTCGAGGATAGGGTGGGCCAAATTTGGGATTGTTCCGGGTAAACGTTAGAGGTCACAATCGTACTGAGCGCATTCAAATTAGACTGGATATCGATTTTGGACCAAATCCGACGCGGTCAAAATTAAGGGGTGGGGTAGGCCAATGTCGGTAAAGACCAGGGTCAAATGTGGCCCTGTCGCATCTGCCATATTCAATGTCGCATCTGCCATATTCAAAGTATGCCTCGGCATATGACTTCAGGCTGTTACTAATAATTATTAAGACCGAAGGGCATTTAATGTCACACGACCACACGAACTGAAAATCTAGCTTCTGCATTGCGTACAATTATCGCTCTAATATCTATAGGAGGGCAATAGATTCTGTAAGAAGCGTAGACACAGTGTCGATAGCATTTTAATAAGAGCCACCTCCGCGGTTGACCACCTTCTCATATTCGTGTCCAATAGCAGCGGTTGGCGAAGTAGGCTATTATTTCTGTCGCTGGACTCAACCAGTTCAATTGCACGGCCTCTTCTGCAGCCTGGCAAATGAGATTAAGAAGCCCTGAAGGAAAGGATCAAGGGTGATCAATACGACAATTCTGAACGCCGAGTTCGAGGGGCTAGGAGTTAAATATGCAGCACGAGAGGGAGAGCGGTTATCGCCGACTTTCTTGAACGACGTATTGCAACGAACGCCAAAAAAGCACATTAAAATAACAATGTAGAGCCGGCCAAATTTTTAGCCAGAGTGCGCGACGGCCACTTTTTCTGCGCTCTTGATTTTACGATGAAGAAAACTTGCAAAAATCTCAATATTGGGCACGGGCTTAGTGAGCCCGCGCTATGATTTGATATTTGCAAGATTTCCCGTCATAAACCTGAGGAGCACGGGAAACGCGGCCGTCACGTACAACTAGAGATTTGGCCGGCTGTGTAGTGTATGATTTTTGGCTGTTGAGTAAAACTGTGCTGTGCCTTGCAACCGCTTTATATTGGCAAGACTAGTCAGTCTGTGGAAGGGCCGTAGATCATTGAATGATCATCGACAAGTATGATTAACACTGTGATCAGCGAAGTGTATGTTCCGAGAGGAGGGCGCTTTGGTGTGGGCTTGGTATGCTGCTCTTGAAAAACCTCCAAAGTGGCTGTGCTATCCTGAGGCATGTGTGTTTTTCCCAGAATTTCATATTTGGGATGGCGGTGGAGCGCGGGGCCATGGCGGGTTCATGTTATTCTTCCCGGTGATCTGAGGCAGGAGTTTGTTCGGGTCTGTCGTTTTTCTCCAGTTTACTCTTGCAGTTAAGCAAAAATGTGCGGCTATGTTGGAACTGTCTAAATCAATTAAGAACGAAGCTGCTTTCTTATAGCCATCGCAGGTTTTAATCTCGCTCATGACAGTAAGTATAGTGCCTGTTTTTTATTGCGCCAGTGCTTGACGCGTCAGTAGCAAAAAAAAGAAACATCATTCTTGATGTTGACCCACTGAGTTACCAGCGTAAGCTTGGTGGAGCGTCTCGCAAGCTGCACCCAGTGCGAGGAAGCTTGGGTAAGGTCGGAGGGGACGTCGCGCCAGCTGCTGCCAATGTAAGTAGGTATTCGTTGCTCGAGCTGCAGCCGAGTGGAGAACGAATGTGAAGATGAAGAGCGAGAAACGAGGCTTAGTGCACATCAAGGTGCCATAAAGAAGATGCGAGGAATGAAGTCGCCGAAGGATCGTGCAGCGTGCAGTGCAGCAAACGGTAAATCCTGCAAAAAGCAGAACCTTCGACAGATTCCGAAGCAAAACGACGAGTCCGGTGAGCAGGACATCAACGCAAACGATATGAGTGCGAACGTGCGGCAGCCAATCCTCAGCAAATAGCGATGCGGCAACCTGAATCAGAGCGGCGAAGACAATAGCCTTGTTAAACGGGAGGCGGAAACAGATGAACTCAAAGAAGGGCGTGAAAAAAGAGGCGAATGGCCACTTATTCTTATTTTCATTCCTCGTACATCATTACTCGGCCCCCTCCACTTCTTACCTATCGCCTACGCTACGTTTTTCTTTGCTTTCTGTGTCACCGTCTTGCAGAGTTACAGGTCAGCTGTGTTGTTTTTGCCACCTACGTCTTCATTACTAGTCTCTTTGTTATTACTGCAGCATTTGATTGATCATCCCGCCACCGATATTTCTCGCCTTCCCAGTACTTCGCCCAGCCCCCCGCCCCCCCCCCCCCCCCCCCCAACATTTTATGAAGAAAAAATTGGCAGTGGCTTAGGTCGACTGTGAGAGGTTTTACGTAGCGAGAGGTACGTTTCACTGGCTGACCTTGTTGTGGTCACTGTATATTTAGCAATGAGAGATAGCAATGAGAGACATTGGGTACACATCTTTTATTCATTTTGCTGTGAAGTAGCAATGCAGTGAAGTAGCATGCAGTGGTCTAAATTTTGGAAGAGTTAATCGTCTCTTGTCTATACCGCTGCTTAGCAGCGACTGGACTCTCCTTCTCTGAATTCTTGTCAAACGTTATGATGCAGCCGCTCATTACATCTCCGCACTTTTATACGCAATCTTGAGCATGCGACGCGCAGTTCGGGTGATAGAGCGGCGTGCGGCGACGAAGAGCGCGGCGCACCTGTGGGGTCTCTCTGGTTACCATGGTATCTGCGCATGCGCACAACTGCTCATTCACGTCACGTCACACGCGGCTCAGACGGTGCAGTGGGCGCACGGTCACGTCGATGGCGAAGCGCACGCCGCAGCTACTGCTCCTCTCCAATTGTCATCGTAACGGCGCATGCCCACAACTGGCCTGTCCCGGCCACCGCGAAATGCTCGACTGGTAGCCCCCGTGTAGCTCTCGCTACAAAATGTTGAACATCGCAGCATGCACTACGCCAACCTTGCCGCCCATTACTGTGTATCTTCTCCGGTGTCTCGGCCAGCTTGCAAACGTATCTCCTATTCGAGATCATTGCCTGTATGAAGCAGGCGACGCAGGAGTGCGGAACACTCGAGTACAGAGATGCAGCCAGTATCCCGGAATCACCATGGTCGCAAACGTACTTTAATGTAAATAATTTCAAGGCTTTAAACGATAGTAAAATCCCATCATAATCCACTCTCCGTCATAATCCAGCACCGTCATAATCCAGCACGAGAAGGATTGAAAATTTGATTTCATTTTTGAGGGTTTAAAGTCCCAAAAACGACTCAAGCTATAGAGGGACGCCGTAGTGGAGGGCTCAGGAAATTTCGGCCAACTGGGGTTCTTTAACGTGCACTGACAACGCACAGTACACACGCCTCTAAAATTTCGCCTCCATCAAAATTAGACCGCTGCGGCTGGGATCGAACCCGCGTCTTTCGAGTCAGCAGCCGAGCGCCATAACCACTGAGTCACCGCGGCGGCTATGGATTTCAAATATTCAAAATCTGAAGCAGAATGAGCATATAAGTACCACCGTTGCATCACCACCATAAAAAATGTTTATCCGATCATGCCAATAATGGATTGGTGGGCAGTGTCATCGTCACGTGCTCTAGCATTTAATAAGCGTTTGATGTGGGAGCAAATTTACTCCCTTGTAACCTAGGCGCACTTACTGTTATCGCTTTGTTTGCAGGAACTGTTTCGCGCCAGACGTATTTCGCAGCACACGTGTCAGCGACAAGGACGACAATGAGGGGCGACAAGGAAAAATGGAGCAGAAACTGAAAGGCCATAAACACTGTTATTCAGACAACAATGACAGAATACGTAGGATTCAAAAGCCGCACGACGTGACCGGTCACGCTTCGCGGGGATATCAACGCGCGCAATAAAGAGGCAGTCTAGCAAGTGGAGCCGGCTTCTTGTTCTTTATTTTAGTTTCACTTGTGTGATTCGCTCTAAAAATGACGAAATAGACCACCAAGTTACGCTTCCTCAATTCTGAAACCATGAGAATTGGCTACTCAGACTTCTGCTGTTCTAGGCGAAGCTGACGTTTTTTTTTTCATTCTCTGTTCTATATATCTCTTTTTTAAGGCGCAATGTTTTCGAACATTTTCTGGTTATGAAACACACGTTTCAATTTCCTACGCATTACAGCCCCTGGCCAAAACTATAAGCTCGGTCACAGCCCATTAGATAATAAGGCATCTGATATTGAGATATCCAATGGATCACGTAAATATTTTGTCCAATTTAGGGTCTCTAGATTGCTCCTGTGGTAGGAAAATGAAGGTAAAAAGACACCGTTGCACGCGCGTTGCATGTGTTCCATATCCGTCTATTATTCATGTTTTACGTGCGATATTCTCTGCTTTCGGGAGGTCCATATCATGAATCAAGTACAAAGAAACCGCTAATACCCTGAACAGAATAATTCGGAATTTGAACCAAGTTCTACTATCTTCTTGAGCACGTAGTCCCACTCCTGCACGAAAAGTGTTTTTTTAGGTGTTTATTGGCTTCTTAGAGTCTTTTCAATGTTTTGAGAAGATTTTTCAGATTTGTTAGCAGCCCATGCAATGTTTTGATGTGCAGAGTTAAATTACGTGTGTCATTTATTCCATTGATGACGTAAGAAGCCTTACCTTTTTTATTGCCTGCTTCATTGTACCTTTGAACACCCACTCACCGTTGGCAGAGATTCCAAAAAAGGGGCGATAAATGTGAGGACTAGGCATACCTTTTTAAACTCTAAATTTTTCCTATATAAAAGAGCTGATGTATAGATGTCGTTCTGTGGTGCCACCTGATTCATGCTATCCACTGGCGCTCTCCAGGGCAGCAGCAAAACTGCTGCAGCTCCACTATTACACCTGTCCTAAGATCGTGACCTCAGATGTGTTAACAGTAACTGCAGGCTTAATCTCAGGCTTTGCTGCAGCCTCTTTCGAGCATGCCTTGATTACGATTCGCTAAATGGGGCTACGCAGCAACCATAAAAACAATAGAAAAATAAACGCCCCCGTGTTGTTGTTCTCTCCTCTCTCCACACCGACCCATCTCTGCAGTGTTCATTTTTCATGGGGATCGAGATTTTCTATGCCTTAACGAGCCATATCGGTGTTCAGCGGTATTTCCATTTAGACTTGTGACATCTATTAGCTCATGCAATAGCTTCTCAAAATATAATTAATGCAGATGTGCAAAACTGAATAAAGTGGAGAGGTTTGTTTTGTGGTTTAGTGAAGCGGAAGGATAATCGATCGACTAGCGGAGCATTCGCATTAGCTCCTTTCAGGGCTACAACGAGCGATTGAAATTTGCGTCACTGAAAGTCACGCGTAGGTAGTCCAAAGTGCCTCAGCCTGAAGGGTTTTTTTTCATCAAAAAGAAGCCACCGCCTATGTCAGGTCACTATAACACATTTCGAAGGATTTGTAGGCTTCGTACGTTTTTATTTCACTTTTCGCTGTTTGAAAACTTTCAGTGTCATACCGGATCTCATATTGCATGCTAACATATAGCATTTGAATGAAGCGGGAGCCTTGTTAGGACTGAGAGCCGCTAGTTTCAAAGCACCAATATTTAAGAAATGACCGCTCTGCGAACGTTCAGACGGGATGGATAAAAGCGACGCCTATTGCTTCGAAATCAGCTCTTTGTCGATACCCAGATACGCTTTGGAGAACGTAACTGGTGTTGCTCACGGTGTCGTGCGCACAAAAAAAAAAATTCTAATGGCGGAGCAAGAGCGGAGAAATGCAGAGTACCGTACTAAGCCTTGGGAGCAATGAAAAAGGGGGGAAAGCAGCTGGTGAGGATCAGGTAACAGCAGATCTGTCGAAAGACGGAGGGGAGATTCTGATAGTAAAACTAGCCACAATGTATAACGAAATGCCTTATGACTTCGACCGGTACCAGAAGCTTGGAAGAACGCAAATATGATCTTAATTCATAAGAAAGAAGACGCCATGGACTTGAAAAATTACAGTCCGATCAGCTTACTGTCCGTTGCCTACAAGGTATTTAATAAGATAATCGCTAATAGAGTCAGGGAAACCTTAGACTTTAATCAAACAAATGATCAAGCAGGCTTTCGTAAAGGATATTCCACAATAGATGAAATTCACACTATTAATCAGGTGAGAGAGAAATGCGGAGAATATAACCAGCCCTATATAAAGCCTTCATTGATCACGAGAAAGCATTTGACTCAGTGGAAACCTCAGCAGTCATGCAGGCATTGCGGAATCAGTATGCAGAAGAGCCTATGTCAAAAATACTGGAATATATATATATATATATAAGAACTGTACAGCAACCATATACCTCCCGTAAAGTCAGCAATAAAATTCTAATAAAGAAGGGCGCGTCAGGCAAGGTGACACGATCTCGCCAATGCTATTCGCCGCAGGTTTACACGAAGTATTCCGGGGCCTGAATTGAGAACAGTTGGGATAAGATTTAATGGAGAATACCTAAAATAATCTGCGCTATGATGACATTACCTTGCTGAGTCACTCCAGATATGAACTGCAAATCATGGTCAATGATTTAAATAGGCAGAGCAAAACGGTGCGTTTAAAAAATTAATATGCAGAAAACAAAAGTTATGTCAACAGCCTAGCAAGGGAACAGCAGCTCACAATTGGAAGCGAGGCGCTGGAAGTGGTAAAGGAATACGTCTACTTAGGGCAGGTAGTGACAGCTGATCCGGATCATGAGAAGTAAATAACTAGATGGATAAGAATGGTGTGGAGCGGCATATGGCAGGTTCTCTCAGGTCATGAATAGTAGGTTACCAATATCCCTCAAAAAAAAAGTGTACAACAGCTGTATCTTACCGGTACTCACCTACGGGCCAGAAACATGGAGGCTAACGAAAAAGGGTTCTACTCAAGTTAAGGACAACGCAGCGAGCCATGGAAATGTAAACGATAGGCGTAGCGGTAAGAGACCGGAAGTGGGCAGAATGGGTGAAAGAACAAACGCGTGTTAATGACATCCTAGTCGAAATCAAGAGGAAGAAATGGATTGGGCAGGGCATGTACTGCGAAGGAAAGACAACCGCTGGTCCTTAAGGGTAACGGAGTGGATTCCAAGAGAAGGCAAGCGTAGCAGGGGACGGCAGAAGGTTAGGTGGGCAGATGAGATTAGGAAGTTTGGAGGCATAGGGTGGACGCAGCCGGCAACGGGCAGGGTTAATTGGAGAGACATGGGAGAGGCCTTTGCCCTGCAGTGGGTGTAATCAGGCTGATGATCATGATGATGACGATGATGATACTTAGCTTTGGCGGCTGCTGTTTTCTACCCCTGTCCTTGCTAATATTTATTCTCCAATTGCATGCATGGGAGTACCCTTTCGCGAACCTACACCACGTGTACTTTTCGTTGCCCACAGCAATCAGACTCTTCCCACCGTCTTAAAGAGATATCGAAGTTGCCTACCAAGGTTGCTCTCGGGGCTTGTTGGTAGCACGTGACATGCAAAAAAGCGCAACAGCACACGGGGCAAAGCAAGAACACACACGAGGGCTAAAAAGTTTATGTGAACCACGTGGCGGTAAATCTACACGAAGTGGAGATACATTGGGCAAGCGCTGGAGATATAGACTTTACTCTTCATTCACTTGACGCCCGCGTGAGGTGGTCAGCAGCGCCTGACCGCATGAGAAGTGATCACTATCCGATTTTTGTGTTTTCTGCGAGTTTCGTATGCGTGGTCCTAAAATCAGCAATGTGGTCAACTGGCACAAGTATAGAGAGCACCTTGAACATGTTTCTGCTGATGTTATTGACAAAATGATTTCTAGTAAGCTGGCCGCAACTACGGCGGCCATGTAACCTGATCATTTTACGGGGCCCGGATTTAAAACTCGGGAACCTTTGCGCAGTGAAAAGAAGGGCGGAGCGCCAACTCATGCAGAAGAAGGATGACAGGGACTTCAATGCGACTTCAATAGCCTGAAAGCTGCCATTCGACGGCACACGAACAAGCTCTACAGGTCTCAATGGGCCTCATTCTGCGCTAGACTGGCTGTGTTCTCACCGATGACGAGAATATGGCGAGTTATTGGCAGCCTTGCTGGAGAATTTCGCCCTTCGAAGCCTTTTGAAGCTCTTGCAATACGCAAGGAAAAACCTATTGCGTGCTTGGCAGAGGAATTTGCAGACGCACTCGTACGTGCTAATTCTGGTATGAATATATATGTACACCAACTGCTTCCTCCAGGTCTATCATGGACGTCTCGTTCACGCCTCGTGAGCTTCAGGCTGCGCCCAGTGGCCTGCGGCGCCGGTGTGCACCAGGTCCCGACGGCATCACAAACTAAATGATGCATAATCTGACCCTGGAACTTAGGAAAAAGCTCCTAAACTTCATCGAGTCTGGGATAATGGCGATGTTTTTCCGTCGTGGAATGTGGCACCTATAGTTCCAGTACTGAATACTGGCAAAGACATGACGGACGTTACCTCGTATCGCCCTCTGTCCTTGACCTCCTTTGTAGCTAAGTTGATGGAGAAGCTGGTAAATGAACGCTTATCGTGGTGGCTTGAGGACAGCAAGGCAAGCCAACATGTATTACAGGATTCCGCCGAGGTCTTAGTTCCCAAGATAGTGTCTTAGACTTGGTTAGTCACATTGAACACCTGACAGCTTTTGGCCTTTCCACCTTAGCGATTTTTCTTGACGTTGCGAAAGCTTACGACAACGTGCTTCAGAGCTCAATTCTATACAGTTTGCAAGGCATGGGCACACAGGGCCATATGTTAAGATTCATTTACAAGTTTATAAGTGATAGCGCGGTTCATGTAGGCTTAGGGAGTACGTTAAGCACCGAAAGGGTTCTATCACGAGGTGTTCTTTCCCCCACGCTCTTTAACGTCGTAATGGCTGGCCTTCCCGATTCGTTGAAAAAAAGTGGCAGGCAAGTGCGTATGTCAATGTGTGCTGACGACATCTGTATTTGGATTACTGGCTACCAACACAAGAGATTAGCCCTGATAGCTCGACAGGCTCTACTTTCGCCACAAGCTTACCTTCAAGGTGTGGGGTTGTCTCTGTCAGTGGAAAAACCCGGCTTTGTTCTGTTTACAGGTGTAGGAAGACGTCAAACGCGGTTGACGATAGACCTCGGTCACTCTTGCATCCGTCAATTCAACCACACGCGTTTCCTGGGCGTCGTTATGACTCCCGTCTACAGTGGCGAGAAGCTGTCGATGCGATTGTTTTATCTCTTTCTTCACGTCTCAGAGTGATGCAAGTGAGCAATGAGGAAACCATCCTTCTTCAATGGTCAAACTTCATGAAGCGCTGGTGGTCAGTCGCATAATGTATCAGTTACTTTTAATTTCCCCCTCGGCATTACAGCTTGAACGTCCCGAAGTTGTCCACAGAAAGGGCCTAAGGAGAGCCATTGGAGTTCCTCAGTCTGCTGCGAACAAGGCAGTACTTCATGAGTGTCTATCGAAACTTCTTAGCCTTGTCGCTTCTCAGAGACTAATAATGCATCTTGGCCGCCTAGGAAAAACGGTAGCTGGGCGATACCTTCTCCAGCGGCTCCGCAAGAGTTATGAGTCGAAGGCCTACTTGGCACTTATAATTAATACTTTTATTTCGTTAGGCCTCAATGTCTGAAGGCAAAGGAAACGATTGAAACCACCCTGAACTGGTCTTATCCGAACTCGACTGTAAGGTCACAATTCCCCTAGTGAGCGCAAAACGCAGCGCTAATTTGGCAGCAACGCGTTCTCTCGTACTTGAACATTTGGAAACAGAGTATCAATCAATCAATCAATCAATCAATCAATCAATCAATCAATCAATCAATCAATCATGTTTATTTAACATCATGACGATGTTGGGTGCGCCGACAAAAAACCATTGGGAAGGCTTGACGACGCCGACGCACCCCACAAGGGCATTGCAGTGGTACACAACATGGTAGCACTTCCAGGGATAAAAAAAAGAAAATGAACAAAAGTAACATATTTGGCATTAGCTGTACATCAATTCGGACTCCTTATTTAGTTGATGTGGGAGAGTGTAGCTCAACATTTGATAACCATAATTTGTTCGCATCCTAGGCACATACCATTTGGGTGTCGCACGTGTAGTGTACTTTGGCTCATTGCATTGTAATCCTGACAGATTTAGCACATCGCAATTATTGTGATTAACACCGGTTTTATACCGTTGTAGAAGTAAAACTTCGTACAGCTGTGGCAAACGGATGATTCCAAGTTCATTAAAAAACGGTTCGGTGTGTTCTAGTCGAGGAGCATTCATATTATTTCGAACAGCTTTCTTTTGAAGAAGATACAAGCGGTTAATATTTGTAAAAGACGTGGTACCACACCAAAAAACAATAATTTACAACAGAGGGAAAAAAGTGCACTATACGACATTTTCTTGATACTCTTCGGCATGAAATATCTCAGTCGACACAAAATACCGACAACCTTTGACAGCTTGTTCATCACCATGTCAACGTGATCATTCCAACTCAAATGCTCATTAAAATTAACACCTAAACTTTTGACCGCAGGGACCGTTTCGATGAGCGACTTACCGATCCTTAAACAGAGTGGTGGAAAATTTGTCAACTTGTTACGAGGCCGGAAAAGCACGGCCTTCGTTTTTGCAGTGTTTATGTTTAATAAATTATTTTGAGACCATTCCTAGAATGACTGTAAACATTTTGTGGCTTGTTTCTCAAGATCTGGCAGTTGTGCAGCTCTAAAGAATAAAGTGGTGTCATCAGCGTAAATCACAAAGGTTGGAAGATTACTAATACAGACGATGTCATTAACATAAAGAAGAAACAGCAATGGTCCCAAGATGCTACCTTGCGGGATACCAGAAACGATGTGTCTAATATCAGATAAAGCATTGTTTATTTTTACTTGTTGCGATCGAGCACTTAAGTGAGACTGAATTATGTCAAGAAACTGTCCGCGGAAACCGTAATGCTCGAGCTTAGTTAACATTATTTTGCGGTTAATGCGGTCAAACGCTTTTGAAAAATCGATGAATATGCCAAGAGTGAGAAGTTTCTGCTCGAAGGACTCTAAAATTAGCTCTTTTTTTGTCAGCAGCGCGGTTTCCGTCGAAAGGTTCTTCCTAAACCCATGCTGACTGGGCGTTATTATGTTATTTTTGTCACAAAAGCTGGATATCTGCTTGAACAAGATCTTTTCAAAGCACTTTGAAAAAACAGGTAGAATAGATATTGGACGATAATTTGACAGACTGTTTTTGTCTCCACCTTTGTGAATAACTGTGACCTTGGCAAACTGCATTTTCTTAGGGAACACTGCGTGTTCAATACAGCTACTGAAAATACATTCTAACACAGGACTAATTACATCAGCGACATATTTTACTGGTGAAATTTTCAGGTAATCAATATCACACGACTTGCTGTTACGCAAAGCTAGAAGACAATTTTTGATTTCGTTCGCATCAGTTGGAGACAAGAAAGCACTGCAAACAACCCGCGAGTCAAGACACTTCATGTTCATAAAATTGTAGCTCACGTCTGCCTGAGACTCAAAATAGTTATTGAAATCATCTGCTAGTCGTTTCCAACTCAGTTTCATTGTTGACTAAAATTTCAAGTGCACTAGGAACAGTTGTACCTCGATTTAGAATTTTGTTGATGTTTTTCCACACAAGATCGCTCCTTTTTAATAAGTCATGGTTGAACAGATTTTCCATGTACTCTTTTTTCGCCTGTCGAAGAACATACGTAACTTTGTTCCGGTATGTTTTAAATTGTTGAAGGTCATCTAGTGACCTGGTTTGGATAAAACGGTTGTAAAGGTCTTTTTTGTTTTTATCATTTGGAGGCATTCGGCAGTTATCCATGGTTTGCGAGCTTTGCGGGGTTTCTTTGAGGTTACGAGAGGAAAGCTTTGTTCATATATGGATTTAAATATGGTAATAAAGACATTGCAAGCATCTTCTGGGTCCTTGTTTTGCCCAACACTCCAGTCAAAATTTGACAGGGCTGCCCTAAAGTTATTTAGTGTGTCATGATTAATGCGTCGGTGTGTAATACTTGGAGGCATATGATTTTTAGTAGAGGGGGGACTCTCGACGACCAGGTATATTGGAAGATGGTCACTTATGTGGCCATTAATTACTCCAGAGTTCAGGCGATTCGGTGGGGAGTTAGTAAAAAAGACGTCGATTGCTGTCGCTGCTTGTAATCGTCTGGGGACATTTATAACGTTAATGAAGCCATTGCATTCCAATATCGACTCAACCTCTAACTTATTAACTGATTGTGATAGAAAATCTATGTTAATGTCACCCCTTAAAACAAGGTTAAGGTTGTTCTCTGTGACCCACTGGAGGTATTCATCAAGGAAGCGGGCAAAATTCGAGAAGTTGCTTTTTGGAGGTCGGTAAAATACAGAAAAGACGTTTCTACCACTTTGTAAGGAGAGTATTTCATAGTCATCATGAGTTAACGTGAAATCGACAAGAAGGCGGCATTTAAATTTGTTTTCTATCGCTATCATCACGCCCCCACCTCGTTTATCAATACGATTTTGCACATATGTAGTGTAAGGCTTCACCGCTATCTTGGTACCAAGTTTCAGTAACCATTATTATGTTGAAGTGGAAGTTAAGTGCAGAAAGGAAAGATTCGAACTCGTCACCTTTGTTGCGCGGGGACTGTGCGTTGACGTGAAAAAAAGACATGCGGCTCTTTTTCTGAGCAGACGCAGTGTTTACAGCAGATGACAGGAAGAACTGAGACTTTGTTTGGTTTAAAAGGGGGAAGGGGGGCGGCAGGTCCATCAGGGGTGCGAAAAGTGCATTTCTGAGCAAGGGCCTAGCCCCTAAAGCAGTGTGTCAAGTGTACTTTCCTTTGAAATGACTATCGCTGATGCGCCATCAGATTTCCTTACCAGTATTTTTCCATTTGTGTGCCAGACATATTTGAAGTCCTGTTGTTTTGGCCATTCCTTCGTTTTTTCAGCAGTTCGCGGCTAATTTTGGTCAGGTTCTCAAGCACATGCACTTTGCTACCTTGATTTGCTATCTTATTCCTGTTTGCCCACCACAGGTCCCGGTTCTTTTGTCTTGTGAACCGGCAAATAATAGTTGGAATCTTATCTGATTTCAAGGGCAGCCGATGTATAGTGTGCACGTCATCACAGGTTAGTTCTGGGAGCTCAATCATAGCAGCGATGGAATTAATTTTTGCCAATAAGTCTTCTTTTTCAGATTGAGGTATTCCATGAAACTGTAGGTTTGCTCGCCTATTCCGCCATTCCAACTCGTCAAGCTGAGTTACCAGGGATTCAGTAGGTTCTATTCCTTCTAGTTTTTTAACTCTCTTTCTGATTTCCGTGATATCTTGCTCGTTTTTTTGTACACGGTTAACTAAACCAGTCAGTTGATCAGACATAAATTGCACAGCTGTTTCCATATCGTCAACGGTACGTTTCAGCGGCAATAAAACTTCAAGTTTTTTGTCAATGGCTTGCAGCATATGCCACATGTTCTGTATGTTTGGCTCTTCTGCAGCTTTCTCAGGAGCATACGCGCTGCATTTTAGTCCTCTGCATTTAGGACACCTCCAGGTTTTCCGATAGTCTTTTTTAGATTTCAGTGTCGCTTCAGACACACCTGCACATTTGCCTACATGAAACACAGTGTGGCATACGCTGCAAGACACGCCATTTTGATCATCTACCCCTGACTGACACTCCGGCCATTCTTTATCATCACCAGCCATTGTAACACACTTGGCAGCAGCAGCGGTCAGACAGCTGATTAACAATAGGCATGCAAGGAAAATAAAAGGGGCGCACCAACCTGCGATAGTACAGGAAGAGTATATTAAATCGATGTCGCCGTGACCACTGCCGCTGCCAATGTGCCCCGAGATGCCACAGCGCCGCTTTTTATCCACGGTCTGGCGGTGGAAGCGCCGCCAAACGGGTCTATCTCTTCTTCATAGCTGACGGTGATGCAGCTTGCGTCGGCGGAAAATCTCGGCGGAATTCTGCGATAGTACAGAAAGAGTATATTAAATCGATGTCGCCGTGACCACTGCCGCTATCTTCAAATTTTCAAGGCTGGTTCTGTGGACAAGGTCATACAATCTAACGCAGCGGCTTTTTACATTCCTTCTTTGGACTGTAAGTGGTCTGTACGCTTTACTGCTGTGGTATCCTCCCCAACGACCGAAATTGTTGCTATTTAGGCGGCTTTACGGAAGATAGGATCTTGTCCGGCTCAACCTGTTGTCATCCTAAGTGATTCAAAATCTGCCCTTCCGAGGTTAGAGCGCGGGTTCCCTACTGAAGCCTTTTCTATAAGCTCTCTACGCTTGGTTCAGAATCTGCACAGCAGAGGCTTTACTATATATTTCCAATGTGTGCCCTCTCATATAAGAGTCAGAGGCAATGAGGGGGCAGACAGCCTCGCCCATAAGGGTCTGTCCAGTAATCCATCAAAAAAAGTACCCCAAGATGGTAGAAGTCTCTACAGGAAAACAGTGCTCGATCATTTCTGTACCTTGTGGAGTGCGCCTCAGATGTGTGACCAAGGGACTGAGAAGATCCCAGCCCACTCTAATACATCGAATTCGCACGGCCTCTGTTCGCACTCCTGCCTGGATGCACAGGACGGTCATGGCATCGTCTCCGTTATGTTCTTTGTGTTGTGTGCTGGGATATCGAACATTATAATATGTACTGCAAAGAGTGCAACGCGGAAATGTATGTGATGTTCGCTTCCTTCAAGAAGACAGGAACCCGTCACAGTACACTTCAGGACATTGCCTACCAGAGCGGAAACCAGACATGCAGAAGGGTTCACGCCGTGTTTTAAAATTTCTGCAGGACGCTGATCTTGTTTCTAAATGGTGACAGCAGGTACGGACTATGGCCTACTGTGTTTGAATGTGTGCGTAGACGCTGTCTTCTGGAGTGGACTATGTTATACCGTGAGGGAATGTGTGTATGGATTGTGGCACTGCAATGTACTATGTTGTACTGTGATTGAATATGTGCATAAATGGTGAATTCTGGAGTGGACTGTGATGTGGACTGTGTGGAGTGATTGTGTGCATATATGGTGACTGCGATAGAGGAATGTGTGCATTTATGAGGACGGTGGGAGTGGAATATGTGCTATTATTAGTGACTGTGCGCATAGCGGGGTAGATCCGACAGGTTTTAGGACAATATTAACATAGAAGTGAAGCTACGGGGGAGCAATTGCCGGCAAAATAAGCAAGGCTAATTCGATCTGTTCCCTTCAACACCTCAACTCAACTCCCACCTCTGATAGGGACAGGACGTATAAGCTGTTATCACCAATCACCATATAAACGTCGATTTGGAACTGTTTTTTCATCCACGAGTGGTTAGTCATACTCGACACACCCATATTTGCAACCTGGAGCCGTACATCGCACGTACCACAACCCGTT
This sequence comes from Amblyomma americanum, assembly GCF_052857255.1. Taxonomy (NCBI): domain Eukaryota; kingdom Metazoa; phylum Arthropoda; class Arachnida; order Ixodida; family Ixodidae; genus Amblyomma; species Amblyomma americanum. The sequence goes on along the minus strand of NC_135503.1, from coordinate 99,942,487 downwards.
TTTCCCGCGCCCTATCTCCGTGTGGAATGCGCTCCCAATAGAAGTCTTTGCTGCTGTTGATGCAAATGCATTTGAAGAAAATGCACGGAAAGCATTGTCTAAAATTGCGCGTTTTGTGGTCTCTTCCACTTTTTGATATGTTCATGCGTAGTGCACTTCTGTTCCGTTCTTGTTTGGTTGCTTGCACATGGTAGCATTTCATTGCATTTATTTATTTAATCCTGCATAGCCCATAGCCTTATGTTTTATCTTTAATGACTGCAGTATATTTTAAATAAATAAATAAAAATAAAACATGCTTTATTTGACCGTTGAGGAATATTCTTTCGCATGCTTTGAGTGTCTATGCATTATCCAACTGTTGTACGCCTGTGCATATCTCAGGCCGTCGACTAATACACTGCCTCTGAAAGTGGTTTTTTTTTCTATTATTTTGTGAAAAAAAAACGCAATAAAATTTCCTGTACGTTTTCCATTTGCTCATTATGTTAAGCTGGTTATCAGTTTCATTTTTACTGGGGCGGTTTTAGATTGTAACTACGACCGAACGACAAAGTCTGTAATTAACACCTCTACGGGAAGAACACGCCTCAGTACTTGACTACTCTTGATGCTCGGCTGGTAATGTACACAAGGCTTTTGTCTCTGAAGGGGTCAGGACTACATTCCTTCTGTCCTGTTGGGCGAATAACTGATATTAGACATTTAAGGAGCCGCATGAAATGTCTGCTGTTGGCGAGAGGTGGGAGGGAACAAGACAAGGCCAAGCATAGGAATGGCACGACGCGCTTCATACGCGTTACTGATCTGCACAGCGCCGCTGTCGCGTTGTGCAGTGCAGCAGGATTACGGGAAAATAATCAGCGGGAGTTATGGCGCTCAACTTGAAAAGTTTTTTTTTTGCACACCTGAAACGACAATTGAACCGATAAAAATATCTGAGCGTGATAAGAAACATACTAGTCACGTGGTCATTCACGGTTTTCAGTTTCTGCTAGGAGCACCTCAGCAATCAGTTTAATGCTGAACAGGCGGGAACCATCACTTCTTTTCTAATTTGGAGAGGCCACACACGCACATGCAGCGCCTGTGTATGTGTGCATCGGCACTCTTGTCCTTGTCTTTGTTTGCGCTATAAGCCGCCCTACGTCAGGATGAACTACCAGTTTGCCCTACGGTAGATTTAATGAAGTTTACCATCTAAGTGCACGACAAAGCAAACAAGGCATTATGAAGAAACGTTTTATTTTTGAAATCATTTCTCTGCGCTTTGTTTTGGTCTGCCGGCATTTTTGTGTGTCGGTTTCATGCTTTTAACTCAAACCAAAGGTAAAATCACGATATCAGAGCGACTAAACTTTGCTACTCCTAGACGAACGCTTCATCTCAACATCTTTTCTTTGAAAAGATTAATAGAAAGAGTAGGCTACCGCGTCAGCAAGCGCTTTCGGAGTGAGACATTACGCATTCCCTGGACATATAATCGAGAGCATGCTTTTAAACGCAGTGCTCGAAGGAGTATTTTCATTGAGAGTAATAACTACCGTGTACTGACTCAAATAACAAAAAATAAATTATTTACGTGATCCCGATGCTGTTAAAAACATTTTTCTGCTTCCAACATGTCGTGACTGCAATACACTTTAATAATTCTGCTAATTGCCCTGCAGTAATCCCTTGTATATCAAGGCTCAAACATCAGTTTTAGTCTGTGCTTCCTCAACATTTTTCTAGGGTGCTATACATAATGCAAGTTTGTTTTTATTTACCCTTTAACGTGCTACAATAAGAAGATCTGTTGTATGCACATGCTAATCAGATCATCCAATTTATAGCCAGATGTTATCAGCGGAAGTAAACCAATAATATATCAATTTTTTTTATTATGAACATATCTGCCTATGTCCACTTTGCTTTTGAAGAACTTTTCTTGTCCACTCTATTCAACGATTGCTGCCATAGGATTTAGGAATTGGCGAAAAAATTTAACTGACCAAAGAAAGAGTTCAGATTCATTTATATTAATAACGCGCCCAATCAATCTGCTGAAATTAGATGCTCTTGCCAGATGTAGAACATGAATGATTCGTCACTGCTCTTAAGGTGAACTTGCGCTAACACACAGTCTGTTTTTTTTTCATGTGTATTGAATCTGGTTACTACCAGTGTTTTATTTCTCACGTATTGAATGTCGGTACTGCCAGACAACACTTAAAAAGTACTTAGACACTGTACACGTCATTTGGAAAATGCCTTGTTGCCGCCTTCGAGATCAATATTTGCCGTCGGGTATCTTGCCTCAAGGTCAATCCTTAGAACATAATTTTGAAAACAACTTCCTGCTTCTCTAAAAATGGACTCTAGAAATTCTCTGCGTTACTTCTGTTCTCTGTGTGAGACCTCTTTTCTGCGAAAAGGCGCTTATTTGTCCGCCTACATTCATTCCAAGCCCTCAGCAGTAGGAGCGTATTTATATTCGGTGTAACGGCACAAAAACTACCTTCCAATAGACGGGGAAAGCTTACTTCCTGCTTTTCTGCTTTCTTGTTTGTGGAGTTTCGATTTTTCATCACTTCTGCATTTTGCAGACTATCATAAAAGGAATATACATATGCGGGGCTCAGAGGACATACCGGTTGCACTGGGGAAATAACAAGACTTCGATAACCACTTCCTCAAGCAAAAACAAAAAGCCTCATTATGTCACTCAGGAGTCTAAAAACTTCCAGTTCATGACGCTACCGAAAAGTCTCTTGCGGCCGTTTTCGTTCACTGCGGCAATGTCACGAAGCATGCTCTGATTAAGCAATAAACAGAACACGCGTTTCCCTTTAAACGTACCACGAGCAACCCTTCTGGGTAATATAAATGTCTCCTGTTGTCTTTAACAGACAATCCCCAATGAAGAATTCTCTAAAATCTCTGAAATCTGAAATCTGAATCTCTGAAGTCAGAGAATTCCTCAAAATCTCGCCACTCAGTTGAAGACGGCAGCCACTGCTCTGTCGCCTATTTCAGCTGCCCTCAGCATGTTGGTAGAGGTACGAAATTGTTACGCCCCTTTTTTTTTCCTCTGGCAGAAATAAACAGATAACGATCAGCCGAATCCTGCATGTAATGAATGTAAGGGAGGCATGAATTAATTTTAATTGCCCCGCTACATTACAGTCTTGCAAGCTGCCCATTTGTCTGACTGCTTCCAGTGACAGCGTGGGCATGGAGCAGTCGAACGCCACTAAAAAATCTAAACGATGGATAATTATACGTAAAATCTTTATGTCATCCCCCTTCAATCTCTCTCAGCAGATAACCGGGCCTTATCACCACAAGCACAGGCCATAATGGGACGTGCACTTACTCAGACAGCCACACAGGAACTTCTTCGCACTAGAAATGTGCCCTCCAGTCATACGTGGTCAGCGATGTTTCTTAAGAGACAGTGCCTAGTACTTGTATGTTCAAATAAGTACCTGGTAAAAACGGCGCTGTCACGGGGCAGTAAGTGCTCCACTACAAATGAGAATCTCCGGTTCGTATGCTTTCTATGTATTGGTTACAACAGAGAGCTGACGCTGTGTGACTTGAGGGCTCTTTTAAACAGATAACGCCCATATGTCCATGTAAAAGCACTCCTAACACATTTTTTTTGCTAAAACAATCTGACAACAATGTGAAAATGCATCGCGTAAACCCTGAGGAAACGGAGCAACCGACGCTGTTCCGCGGACGCCGATCCTCCTCAGACTACTTCGTGGCACCGCCGCTTCGTCGCGTCAAGTTAGTGACAATTGCGCAAAGAATGTCGCTGGACCGGACTTGGGCCTGCCCAGAACGGCCTTAATGTATCACAGAAGATTAATTCCTATCGAAGAGCAGTGGTAATATTTATTCAGGCCTAAGCCTTGCCCCACTGAGCGAAAACCCGTCTGTGTGTGTGTTACCACTCGACGGCCCTCACAAAAGATGGCCTCCTCATGTAACTTGGCATGTGGCGGTTAAATTAACCTGGATAGCGCTTGCGGTTCCAGAGCAGTGACGGACCGCATAACTGCTGCAGTACTGCGCCAGGAGTGGTATGAGGACTCCTAGGGATCTATGAATGTTAAGTAGAAAAAAACCTATTCTGCATATATGGGCAATAACCCGCAGGCTATCGTGTCATAATCTTAGGGCAGAGCGCGGACCGCGGTACGGCAATGACTGCCTTCAAGAAGTTAGCGTTAGATCAGAAGGGGTGCCGCGGTGTCGTGGCGGCAGCTATGCAGAGCCATGCCGAGGTAGAATTGCCAGCTGCGTGGTATCGGGAGACATCACGCCGCAGCGCGCGGCGACTGCCTTCACACAGTGAGCGGGTGGGCTTACGCCTTTTCACGCGTAAGCAGTATTAAATGCCCGCTGCTCTCAGGCCGTCCATCCGATGTACAAGGCAGGAATTTTGGGCCACACCACCGGACTTTACTGGACTACCTTCGAGAGTCCAGTGCGTATCTATCTTTGTAGATGATATTTTTTGCCAGCAGGCACACTGTCACAATAAAAACAAGATTATTTGCCCAATTTTTTCGGCGAATAAAATTCCTGAATATCCATGCTGCGTACACGAAGGTCGCTAACACCGTCCCCTCAAATAATTTTTCACAAATCTTCCACCCTGAGCTGGCGTCGCAGATAGCCTACGCGTCCTGCCACAATATACTCGGTGAGATGGCCCTAAAACCCAAGCCATCAACTGATTCTCAACATTCCGGCTCTATTTTTACCTGTAGAAAATGCGAAGGTGACGGAGACAATCCACCATGAAATTGAAGGCGTTTCACTCATCTTGCTTTCTGCGTCATCTGCAAAGAGCAGTCGTGAAATACATCGTTGCTCTATAAAGACGCCGCGACAGCTGTCGCTTGCTAGATGTCTCATCTCCGACTCTCGTCGCCTGTCACAAAGCCCAGCTTTCGAAACGCGTTCCGCCCAGGAGACGACCCGAATCCGCTTTCGTCCCGACACAAGGAATTGCTGCAGCGGTGAGCGCTTTTCCGCCAGGCGGTTTTTTTTTCCTTCTCTATTTGATATCTAGCGTATTCGATGACGGTCAATAAACATTCTAGCATCAACGATTTTACAGCGTAACAGCCGATTTATTCTAGGAGAAATTTTTTTCCATCCAGGCTAGGAAACAGTCAAAAATGTAATGGCAGCATACCTCCCTCAAAACTGTCACTCAGGGCAGCACCGCGCATCGCTGGGAGGAGTTCTGTCGGAGACGACTGTAGATCAGGTGGACTCTCGTGACGTCTCTGTGTGGTGGGATTTCACAGTGAATATTCGTGTCCCTCTATGACAATAGCGTGAGATGCTTCACTTTGAAATTTTGCAGATATTCTAAGGCGAGTTGCTCAAGATACATTGAGAAGTCAAGATAAATCTTAATGAAGTGTTTCTTTATCTGCCGTCGTGGAAACACTTGTTTTAACCTACAGGCCTGTTGTACGAAAAGTATGAAAGACTTTCAAAATTGGCGTTCGTTGGTCGACGTTGCTCAGTCGCGCGACTTAAGAACTTGTGCGAACCAAATATTTATTTAGATTTAACCTGGAAGCATGTTTATTGTGCCCTCTCTTATTAAAAATAGTCAATTTTTTTACACTACTTCACGATTCAGAAAATCTTACAGTGAGCACCCAAAATTGCTTGCACGTTAGAACGCTTGGGAATCGGCAAACATGAGTGCTATTAGGTCTAAAGCGCGAAAAAACGTGCCAACTAATTTACTACCCTTTGTTTTGTGACAAACCGAGGCCGCGGATGCGAACTAGCTAAGAACAAGACTTCTTTGGCAACAGCCATCAGACGTAGGATAACACATTCATGACTGCCGTCTATATGACCAGCGCGCTCTTTTAGCTTGTTCTCCACTGATGACGTCACGTCACGTCTCCAGTGATTTTTGACACAGTTCTGTCCCTATGGGTACCTCCGCAGCAACAAGCGTAAATGTGCTTGAACCTAGCTGTTATAAAAATTAAGAACACCGGTTCTCGAGCTCATGGTACACACACTACATATTCGACAGATGCTATCCATCAGTGGGCATCTTTTTTTTTGGGTGGAAGAGGAAGGCGAAGACTTTGTTCGATCGCCTGTCACCTCAGCTCTGTTTATTTCGCTAATTTTTCCTAATTTACCTAGTTTTATTTGAATTTTCGAGGACCGCAGCATCTTCAAGGCGGTACTGTCCCTACGGGAAGAGTACGGCTGCTCCGGCGCCGGCAAGCCTAAAGGAAACACGCCATTCAAAGGAGGCTGGCTCGGAAGAGGCGGCCATGGCTTCCCAGGCTGTGGAGCGACCAGAACATGGACTCGACCACCCGTCCAGCGAGACCTCATCGCTTAGTGGGGCTGAGTCAACGATCGCGGACGGTGACGAGTCAGTGGCCGATATGGCTGACGTGGACAACGAGGGCTTCAAGTTGGTGAGTCATCGCAAGCAACGAACGGTAGGGATCCCGGTAGTGGTTGAGCCCACAGAAAAGGGGATTGATTTAAGAGGGAAGAATCCCATCTTACTTTTCGCGGCCATTCAATCACTGCTGGGATCAGCTCCGATTCGAAGTCGGTTCACCATGCACGGGGCTCTTCAGCAGGATGTCTCGACGGAAGAGCAGGTTGACAAGCTCCTGCAGAGCTTTCAGATTTTTGGCATCAAAGTTAACCTGCGGTTGCCCCATTCCTACATGAAGGACACCTGCGTTATTAAGTGCGTACCAAAGTGGTATTCAGAACGCGACCTACTTGATTATCTGAAACCACAAGGTGTGCTGCACGTGAAACGACTTGTGCGTCGTGTGGAGTCTCCAGGAAAAGAATGGGCTGCGAAACCTACCAACTCTATCGTGTTGACATTCGCTCCCAACTCAGAGCGCCCCGAAAAAATTGATCTGGGATTAACAAAACACGCAGTTGCAGATTTCACTGAAGCTCCTCCACGGTGTTTTAGATGCCAACGGTTTGGGCGCGTGGCCAAAGTTTGCACAAAGGATCGACACTGTAAGCGGTGCGGAGGCGACCACGACTTTAAAACCTGCAAGGCAGATTTTTCGTGCGCCAATTGCGGTGGCGATCATCCAGCGAGTTTCGGAGGCTGCTCCTTCCGTGTGAGCGCTCTGCACCGTCGGATGTCTTTTATTTCTGGTCCAAAAACCCCACCGACTTAGACGCCTGTCCAAGGATTAGAGGAGTTCTCTGTATTATAGTCTGATGTTGTTGCGTTGCACAACAATGTACCTAAGAGACCTGAGTCCAGCAAGACGCCAAGGCCCAGTGTGCGCTAGTCGTCTGTTCGACCTCCAGCAAAAAGTGTCCATGTTCCTGAGCGGCCGGATCACAGCCAGACTCCACGGCAGCCTCACAGCCAGACTCATATGCACAAGTCACAAAAAAAAACCAGCTACTGCGGCCAAGAGTGTGTCTCCGTCGGCATCTTTGGTCGATGTTGTAAGTGAGTGCGTTGCGCAAAATAAGGATCTCAAAAATCAAGGTATGTCTGACCTTATTCATGTTTTGTTTGGGGCCCTGCGTTCACATGTTCCAGCGATGGCGCCTGGTAACCTGAAGAACTTCCTACAGCTGGTGCTTCCTTTTGAGTCCATAATTTCCACCTTCGCAGCAAACTTCCTTGCGAACTAATATGCATGGGGCTAAACCTCGTATATCTCATATGCACCGAAAAGTGCCGTTTATATTGCAGTGGAACTGTGCTGGGATTTTAAGTCGGTTAGTTGAACTAAAAGTATTCTTTAAAGAGACTTGTGTTCCATTATTGGCCCTGTCAGAAGCTGGCCTGCTAAGCGGGAGATGTTTGACTGGATATGTCGCCCATAAAAACTGCACCATAAAGTCATTTCCTGCAGGAAGTGCTGTGCTTTACATAAGAAGCGAAATTCCACATGTTTCTCTAAGCGAGCCGATCTTTGCACGGATGACATTGAGGTAGCGGCTGTGAGAATACAGCTCGGCTCTCGAACCCTTTCTATTGCATCCGTGTATGTGTCTCCGCGGAAGAAGGTAGCATTAGATTTGTTTCTACAGCAGCTCTGCGACCGCTGCCCAGCGCCTAGAATCATCTGCGGTGATTTCAATGCCCATCATGCCGTTTGGGGTGACAGGAATACGGATTCCAGTGGACGCAAACTTGTAGAGGTTATTAACAGTTTGGACCTCTGTGTTGCCAAAGACCGAAGCCCCACTTTTTCCCGGCCTCCAGCCTCAGCGACAGCTATAACCCTGACACTGCATTCACCTGACGTCCGCGTGAGTTGGTCAACAGCGCCTGACCGCATGGGAAGTGATCACTATCCGATTTTTGTGTTTGCTGCCGACTTTCGTATGCATGGTCCTAAAATTAGCAACGTGGTCAACTGGGACAAGTACAGAAAGCACCTAGAACGTGTTTCTGGTGATTTTGTTGACAAAATGATATCTAGTAAGCTAGCAGAAACTACGGCGGTCAAGTTACCTGATCATTTTCAGGGCCCCGTATTTAAAACTCGGGAACCTTTGCGCAGCGAGAAGAAGGGCGGAGCGCCAACTCTTGCGGAAGAAGGACGACAGGCAACTGAAGACGACCTTCAATAGGCTGAATTCTGCTATTAGACGGCACATGAACAAGCTGTACAGGTCGCAATGGGCCTCATTCTGTGCTAGTTTGACTGTGTTCTCACCGATAACGAGAATATGGCGAGTTATTGGCTGCCTTGCTGGAGAATCTCGCCCTTCGAAGCCTTTTGAAGCTCTTGCAATACGTAAGGAAAAACCTACTGCGTGCTTGGCAGAGAAATGTGCACACGCACTCGTACGCGCTGATTCTGGAATAGATATATATACACCACCTGCTTTCTCCAGCTCTATCATGGACGTCCCGTTCACGCTTCGTGGGCTTCAGACTGCGCTCAGTGGCCTGCGGCGCCGGTGTTCACCAGGTCCCGACGGCATCACCAATGAAATGCTGAATAATCTGCCCTTGCAACTCCGAAAGGAGCTCCTCAACTTCATCAATCGAGTTTGGGAGACTGGCGATGTTCCTCCGTCATGGAAGGTGGCATATGTAGTTCCAGTACTGAAGCCTGGCAAAGACATGACAGACCTTGCCTCGCATCGCCCTGTGTCATTGACCTCCTGTTTAGCTAAGTTGATGAAGAAGCTGTTAAATGAACGCTTATCATGGTGGCTTCACGACAGCAAGGCACTGCCATCATGTATGACAGGATTCCGCCGAGGTCTTAGTGCCCAAGATAGCGTCTTAGACTTGATCAGTCACACTGAACACCAGAGAGCTTTCGGCCTTTCCACCTTAGCCATTTTTCTTGATGTTGCGAAAGCTTACGACAGCGTGCTTCAGAGCTCAATTCTAAACAGTTTGCAAGGCACGCGCATACAGGGCCATATGTTAAGATTCATTTACAAGTTTATAAGTGATCGCGCGGTTCGTGTACGGTTAGGGAGTACGTTAAGCACCGAAAGAGTTCTATCACGAGGTGTGCCTCAAGGAAGAGTTCTTTCCCCCATGCTCTTTAACGCCGTAATGGCTGGCCTACCCTAAGCGATTAGCCCTGATAGCTCGACAGGGTATACTTTCGGCACAAGCTTACCTTCAAGTTGTGGGGTTGTCTCTGTCAGTAGAGAAATCCGGCTTTATTCTGTTTTCAGGTGTAGGAAGACATCAAGCGGGGTTGAAGATAGACCTCGGTCACTCTTGCATCCGTCAATTCAACCACGCGCGTTTCCTGGGCGTCATTATTGACTCCCGCCTACAGTGGCGAAAAGCTTTAGACGCGATTGTTTCATCTCATCATCATCACCAACATCATCATCAGCCCTACTACACCCACTGCAGGGAAAGGCCTCTCCCATGTCTCTCCAATTAACCCTATCCTTTGCCAGCTGCATCCACCCTTTGCCTGCAAACTTCTTAATCTCATCCGCCCACCTAACCTTCTGCCGCCCCCTGCTACGCTTACTTTCTCTTGGAACCCACTCCGTTACCCTCAAAGACCAGCGGTTATCTTGCCTTCGCATTACATGCCCTGCCCAAGCCCATTTCTTTCTCTTGATTTCGACTAGGATGTCATTAACCCGTGTTTGCTCCCTCACCCACTCTGCCCGCTTCCGATCTCTTAACGTTACACCTATCATTTTTCTTTCCATGGCTCGCTGCGTTGTCCTTAACTTAAGCTGAACTCTTTTCGTTAGCCTCCACGTTTCTGCCCCATAGGTGAGTACCGGTAAGATTATGCTGTTGTACACTTTCCTCTTGAGGGAAATTGGTAAACTGCCACTCATGATCTGCGAGAATTTGCCATATGAGCTCCACCCCATTCTTATCCTTCTAGTTATCTCCCTCTCATGATCCGGATCAGCTGTCACTACCTGCCCTAAGTAGACGTATTCCGGCACAATTTCTAGGCTCTCGCTGCCAATTGTGAACTGTTGTTCCCTTGCTAGGCTGTTGAACATTACCTTGGTTTTCTGCATGTTAATTTTTAGACCCATCGATCTTCTCTGCCTGTCTAACTTGTTGATCATGATTTGCAGTTCACCTCCTGAGTGACTCAGCTAGGCAATGTCATCAGCAAATCTCAGATTATTTAGGTATTCTCCATTTATTCTTATTCCCAACTGTTCCCAATTCAGGCCTCGAAATACCTCCTGCAAACATGCGGTGAACAGCATTGGCGAGATCGTGTCTCCTTGCCTGACGCCCTTCCTTATTGGAATTTTATTGCTGACTTTATGGAGGACTATAGTAGCTGTGCAGCTGCTATATATATCTTCCAGTATTTTGACATAAGGCTCTTCTACCCCCTGATTACGCAATGCCTGTATGACTGCTGAGGTTTCCACTGAGTCGAATGCTTTCTCGTAATCAATGAAAGCTATATATAGAGGTTGGTTATATTCTGCGCATTTCTCTATCTCCTGATTGATGGTGTGAATATGATCTATTGTAGAATATCCTTTACGAAAGCCTGCCTGATCATTTGGTTGATTAAAGTCTAACGTTGCCCTGACTCTATTAGCGATTACCTTAGTAAATACTTTGTAGGCAACGGATAGTAAGCTGATCGGCCTGTAATTTTTCAAGTCCTTGGCGTCTCCCTTCTTATGAATTAAGATAACGTTTGCATTCTTCCAAGCTTCTGGTACAGTCGAGGTCATAAGGCATTGCGTATACAGGGTGGCTAGTTTTTCTAGCACGATGTCCCCTCCATCCTTCAACAGATCTGCTGTTACCTGATCCTCCCCAGCTGCTTTTCCCCTTTTCATTGCTTCTAAGGCTTTCTTTACTTCATCTTTCGTTACTGGCGGGATGACGCATTGCTGTGCACTGCTGTCTTTCTCATTAGCGTTCTGATTACATTGGCTACTGTACAGGTCTGTGTAAAACTCTTCGGCTACGTTAACTATCTTATCCATATTGGTAATGACATTGCCCTGCTTGTCTCTTAATGCATACATCTGGTTTTTACCTATGCCTAGTTTCCTCTTGACTGTTTTTAGGCTACCTCCGTTCTTTAGAGCATGCTCGATTCTCTCCATATTAAACTTCCTTATGTCGGCTACCTTGCGCTTATTTATTAACTTTGATAGCTCCGTTAGTTCTATTCTATCGGTAGTGTTAGATGCCTTCATGTTTTGGCGCTTCTTAATCAGATCTTTCGTCACCTGAGATAGCTTCCCGGTATCTTTTTCCCGGTATCTTTTGTTTCATCTATATATTTTCATCTCAATGTGGTCCGTAGAATAGCACGTGAGCAATGGGGAAACCATCCTTCTTCAATGGTCAAACTTCATGAAGCGGTGGTGGTCAGCCGGATAATGTATCAATTACTTTTAATTTCCCCCTCGGCATCACAACTTGAGCGTCTCGAAGTTGTCCACAGAAAGGGCTTAAGAAGAGCCATTGGAGTTCCCCAGGCGGCTGCGAATAAGGCAGTACTTCATGAGTCCCTATCGAAACCTCTTAGCCTTATCGCTTCTCAGAGACTATTAATGCATCTTGACCGCTTAGGAGAGACGGTAGCTGGGCGATCCCTTCTCCAGCGGCTCTGCAAGAGATATGAGTCGAAGGCTTACTTGACACTCAATACTCTTAGTTCTTTAGGCATTAATGTCCGAAGGCAAAGGAAACGGTTGAAACCCCCCTGGTCTTTTCCGACCCTCGACGGTAAGGTCACAATTCCCCATGTGAGCGCAAAGCGCAGCTCTCCTTTGGCAGCAACGCGTTCGCTTGTACTGGAATACTTGGAAACAGAGTATGCCTGCCATCTTCAAATTTTCATGGATGGTTCTGTGGACAAGGTGAAACAAGCTAGCGCAGCGACTTTTTACATTCCCTCTTTGGACTGTAAGTTGTCCGTACGCTGTACCGCTGTCGTATCCTCCACAACGGCTTAAAGTGTTGCTATCGAGGCGGCTTTACGGAAGTTAGGGTCTTGTCCGGCTCAACCTGTTGTCATCCTAACTGATTCAAAATCTGCCCTTCAGAGGTTAGAGCGCGGATTCCCTGCTGACGCCTTGTCTCTAAGCTCTCTGCGCTGGGTGCAGAAAATGCACAGCAGAGGCTTTACATTTCCAGTGGGTGCCCTCTCACATAGGAGTCAACGGTAATGAGGTGGCAGAGAGTCTCGCTCATAAAGCTCTCTCAAGGATTTCATCAAAAAAAGTACCTCAAGATGGAAAAAGTCTCTGCAGGAAAACGGTGCTCGATCACTTCAGTACCCTGTGGAGTGCGTCCCACAAGCCATGAGTGACCAAGGGACTGTGAAGATCTCAAGCGACCCTTCTACATCGAATTCGCACGGCCTTTGCTCGCACTCCTGCATGGATGCATAAAACCGGCATAGCATCGTCTCCGCTCTGCTCTTTATGTGGTGTGTGCGGGGATATCGAACATTATATTATGTACTGCCCAGAGTACAACGCGGAAAGGCAGGTGATGTTCGCTTCCTTCAAGAAGACAGGAACCCGTCACAGCACAGTGCAGGACATTGTCTACCCGAGTGGAAATCAGACATGCAGAAGGGAGGCTGCACGCCTTCTTTTAACATTTCTGCAGAACACGGATCTTGTTTTTAAATGGTGACAGCAGGAACGGACTATGGCCTACTGTGTTTGAATGTGTGCGTAGATGGTGTGTTCCGGAGTGGACTACTTTATACTGTGAGTGAATGTGTGTATGGAGTGTTGCACTACAATGGCGTATGTTCTACTGTGACTGAATATGTGCATAGATGGTGACTTCTGGAGTGGACTGTGATGTGAACTGTGTGGATTGATTGTGTGCAGAGATGGTGAGTGCGGGAGAGAATGTGTGTTATTATAAGAGACTGTGCGCTTAGCGGGGTAGATGCGGCATTGTTAATATCGAAGGGACGCTGCGGAGGAGCAATTGCCGGCAGATGAAGCAAGGCTAACCCCACCGGTAGCATTCAACACCTCAACCTCAACCTCAACCTCTTTTTGTTGCTCTATTTAATTAATAGTTCCTTTAAATAATAGTTTACTTTTCAAAAACCTTGGTTACGTTCGTTTTACCCACTCGGTATGCAGAAAAAAGAGGAAGCATATGTATATGTACTTTTGAAATTCAATTTCGTTCCCGGTTAAGCTGTAGAATAAAAGGGGAGAATTTTTCCTCGCAAATTGTTGCAGTATAGTGCTTGGGGCGATATCTCAAATTTCAAATATGCCACCCTCATTTGGCCTGCCGCTGTGACTCAGTGGGTAGGGAGCTCGACTACTCACCTGCAGTACCCAGGATTGAACCCGGCTACGGCGGCCGCGTTTCGATGGTGGCGAAACGCAAAGGCACCCGTGTGCTGTACGATGTCAGTGCACGTTAAGGATCCCCAGGTGGTCGAAGTTATTCCGAAGCCCTCCACTACGGTACCTCTTTCTTTCTTTCTTCTTTCACTCCCACCTTACTACCTTCCTCCCTTCCCTTACGGTGCAACGAGATGCCGGTCCAACGAGATGTGAGACAGTTACTGCGCCAATTCCTTTCTTCAGTATCCAAGCTTCAATTTTCAATTTCACCCTTATTTGTCACTGATATACGAACAGAAGAAGACGCCTGACAACGCTTTTTTTAGAAGCAAACGAAGCACATCGGAGAGGTGAACTCTCTCTGCAAGGCTAAATACAGGGCCTACGTTTTAATGGTTAGCAATATTATGAGGAGCGTATAGGCTTGCTGCATAGGAAGCTGACAGAGAATGTGGCTACTGGATGACTAAAGATGAGGCTTCTGGTAAAAGGCTGATGAAGACATTAACATCAAACTGGCCAAGTGGCTATGTGGCAATCTGGCAAAAGAGTACGGCGCCTTAGGGGCTTTAGACTACGGAACTGAGTCAGTGGTTAAGAATGTAACTAAATCTTAACAGAGATTCTTCCGCGTATTTTTTTTTTTGGGGGGGGGGGGGTTAAAGAACGCACAGGCAAGGTAGAACCCTGCGCACCTTATTGTGTGACAGAAACTATCAGCAGCGAAGAGTTAGCAACAAACATTGAGGTGAATGGCGGTAGGCGTTTGCGATGTATGCTCGCAGCCCGTCGACTATCGGGGATGTTGTGACAGCCCGGCGTGCTCGGTGTGCCGAGTATAGGATTCTAAGGTGACACCGGCAGCGGCAAGGACAAGACGCCAGGTCTCCGCGGTGCGTGAGGTCGAATTGGAAGTGAAGCGGGAAAGACGCAAAGATCCAGGGATGCAAGCGGCTGAATTGGAAGCAATGCGTAGAAAATACAAAGTGTAAGCGGGGGCGAGACGTTTCACATATTGGTGTCAAATATTTGTAGCGCAACATTGTATATTTGGCCGTAAATAATTTTCTGCCTCCACTCTACGGCGCACCTTTCGCTCTCGTTCTCGCTGATAAACCCCTATATGATTTTTTTTGATCAACCCAATAATATTCAAACCCATTTATGTGTGATTCACAGCCGGTATTTTAGAATAACCACATCGAAACCTGATGAATCCGCTCCGTAGGGACGAAAAAGCGCTCAAGGAGACTGATTAAAAAATTCACCCGTTCCTAGCCTCTCTGCGCGCTTTTTATCCCTACGATGCGCAAACAACTAGACTTAAGCCGGCTATAAATTTTTTGTTCATCTTAAAATGTCGAAATATTGCTGCTAGGAGAGGAAACTGCGCAAAAAGAACTGCCACTAGCTGCAGCACAAATTTAGTCTATTTACTACTCTGCCTGCAGAATTCCTCTCGGTGACAGTGTTGGTTGGTCGCTGCAAACAAACTGACACGTATACGACAACGTACAGTATTCTTAGTGTGCGCTACACACGGCACTCATCACAGGGGAGAAATGAAGTGATAAGCATTGGGAAACCAAAGTCTCTGCGCTGCCAGCCACATGAACGCTTACAGTCAGAGCACTGAGGAGATCCCGCTTCTTAGTTTTGTAGCAAGGCAGCTGCACTCCGGACCGCATAATAAAGATTGAGGACCCCTCAGTCATTGCGCAACAAGTGAAAATGAAAGAAAAAGATACTCTGGGCAAGAATACATCCGCTATACATTATGGTCGCCGTATTTGCTTCCTCGACGCTTTTTCACAGAGGGTTATCCTCTGGACCTCAACAATGTTGCCATTTCCCATCGTCATCGCTTTTATTTCGTGTTTCCCATAACGAAAGTTCGTTCTCGAAAAGATTGTTATCAGCAGACATTTTAGCGCGCCACGCCTTGATGCGACCATGTGTGAGTGCACAGCTGAGGCCGCACCACGTCCGGTAACAGTAATACGAGTGTACAAAGCAGAAATACTATCGTTTACGTACAAAACCGCGCTGAAAACGGGACAATAATGTTGCTTTCATTAGCAGATTCTCGCACGCACAGCGCCACATCTATCTAGAGCTTTCCGTTTACTCGCTCCAGAGACCTCGATTACAGGAAGGGGAATTTGATGGTCGAGTTGATCCACCGGGAAGATGACAGCAGCACGGTAATAGGGTGGAAGAAAGAGCAGCAAGGCTCCAAAGTGCCACTTGATATTTAAAGGACCCTATATGTATCGCAAAATATTTAGTGCGAGTTTTTACTATTTCATGGAAGGCATCTAAGCAATACATCACTGCTGACTCCTAAAAGCATTTTCATGCCGCCAACTTTCTATATATGGACAGCCTTTATTGCACAAACAGAATACAGAACTCGTGTGTGTATGTCCATCCTTCAGTCTCAAATGTCATAGCTTTACACCATTCCCAAAGGCGGCCACTGCCTTGATACATCCTTCTTGAACGAGATGAAGTCAATCGAATGAATGTATAATTTGGTTACACTTTTCGGTCTAACTTGTTTTTAGACGCAGAATGGCAAGTACGATGAACCTGTTGCCTATTTCTTACTAAACGGAAAGCGAAGAGTCCTAAATGTTTTTTTTTAATACGTTGATAACTTTGCGGAAGACCACCAGCTTGGCAAAGCATTTATCTAGTTTTAATCATTTTGGCTCTAACATACGTTTTAGCCGAAATATTATCAAATAACAGCACTATAAAAATTCATCGCTCGCTTGCGCGTTCCGAAGACAAGTCATGCTCTTCCGGCACACGACACACGGCATCAAGCTATAGAAAAAAGATTGCCAATTTTTGAAATCCTCGCCTCGGTTCTATAGTGCGCAAGAAGCAGGATAGACTGAAACGCCGCTGCCAGCCGGAGAGCCTTTAACGCAGTAGCGTTCCTTTAAGCCAAAAAAAAGCCGTGGCTGGCGCTGGCGTGTCGAGAAACTCGGAATTGGCCAAGAGGGTCGTGTCGTAACAACCACATGGTCCCGCGCGGGTAAGTAACACATCCCACAACGAACTCTTAGTACAGCAGCGATGACGTCGCTGCACAATTCCTGGTTGTTTACAGACTCGTGACGTCATTCCAGCCCTATATTTTTGTGTTCCTGAAGGTGGGCTTGGTGGCTGTACCATGAAGCAGACCACTAATCCGCTTCTGCTCATAATGCAGGTGCTCGCAGCAGTCGTCACACACGCACTGGTTCCCGCCCTGGTTTCGGCTGGTGTGGAATGCGCGCCGTCAGACCTGCCTGGATACCCCTGCAGTGATACGCATGTCCGTTGTCTCAACGCCATCAGCGCTTCAAACCTGCCAGCGTCATCGCTGGAACCCTGGACACTTCCGGAACCTTGGACACACCCATCGTCATCGACTGCACCTGGCACACCGTGTATAAAAGAGCGGCAATCACCGGCTGCGCTCTGTGGGCTTGGTGGCTGTACCATGAAGCAGACCACTAATCCGCTTCTGCTCATAATGCAGGTCAGTAACCCATACGCCTTATTTACTATGAAAACTAGTAATTACTGCCTGGTGCAGCTTCCGAGCCCACAGTGTTGTGTCGATGTTGCTATTGAATGTTTAGAAACGATTCGCATTTTGCTACTATTGTCCGGGGACATAGAAACGAATCCGGGACCTGCCAGTGCAGAGGCAGTACTTGCTGAATTGAAGAAGTTGTCCTCAGGTCAGGCTACAATAATTAGTGACGTCCAGGACATCAAAAACAAGTTAACAACTACAGAGAAAACCATTACAGATCTAATTCAGAGGATTGCCGATTTAGAGAGCCACTACCAGAACCTGGCTACTTTGAAAACAGATGTCGAATGTATGCAATGCAACACAGAAAAGGCTACTCAACTGGTGCGGGATCTGGAAGCCCTATTTGATGACGCCGAAAACCGCTCACGAAGATGCAATCTGATTTTTTACGGCCTTTCCGATCCTACACCATCAGAGTCATTTGCCGATTCCGAAGAAGTCATAATCCGCCACTGCTCCGATCAGCTCGATTTGTCGTTAGATAGTAAAGATATCGAACGTGCACACCGTCTTGGGCGTCACTACACAGAACGCCAGCGTCCCATAATTGTAAAGTTTGCGTCTTTCAAGACTAAACAAATGATCTTCTCTAATGGCCCCAAACTAAAAGATACTAATTTCAGCATTGGTGAAGATTTCTCCCGCCGAGTTCAAAATATAAGAAAGCAACTTGTCGCCTTTGCCAAATCAAAAACAACTAAAATTTCTTTGCGTTACAAAACCCTCCATATAGGCCCCAAATGCTATTTTTTTTGAGTCTGAGCAAACAGTAAAAGAAATCTTCTAGCCACCACGGCGACATAAGTCGGCACTACACCGTTCCCAAACATGTCCTCGTCCTAATCTTAAGTTTTCGGCAATCTTTACCAATATACGCAGTTTCATCCCGAAGCGAGAGCTCGTGTCAAACCTGGTGTTATCATCTGATAGCAACTTGCTTATATTAACTGAAACGTGGCTAACAAATGACATTAGTGATAGCGAGGTGCTTGCTGATCTGCCTAATTTTTCTCTCTTTCGTTCAGATCGTAAAAACGCACGTGGTGGTGGCGTTCTGATTGCGGCATGCAACCACTTATCACGCACTGCTTTAAACATTTCATCCGACCTTGAATTAATTTGGCTTATCTGGCGATCCGCACCACATTCCGTGGTGCTGGGTGTCTGCTACAGGCCGCCACACAACACTCCCCATTTTTGCCGCCAGCTGAACGCAACCTTGTCTAAACTAACCTCGCGGTATCCCAACGCTCACATTCTCTTCTTCGGGGATTTTAATTACCCGACTATTAACTGGCATAACCCGGTGCACTCCATAGATAACCTGGCGGATACAAGAGAATTTCTTGATATCTGTTCGAATTTTAATCTTGCCCAACTTGTACTAGAACCTACGCGTGTAGTAAACGACACTGCAAATATTTTAGATTTAGTATTAACAAGCCATCCTGTAAGTTTCTCCTCCATGACTTACTTGCGGGAAATTAGTGACCATAAAGTCATCCACACAGTCTTTAATTTCAAACCAATTCCTCGCCACAGTCCGGGAAAGACAATCCGGCTGTACGATAAAGGCAACTATGAAGCAATAAATAGCGAGCTGCACGCCTTCTTTCCATCTTTTAACGCAATTTTTCAAAGCACATCTATCCAGGAAAACTGGTCAATATTTAAACAAAAGCTTAACACTCTGGCAGATAAATACATCCCGAAGACTACTTTTCATGACACTCGAAACCAGCCGTGGTTCACGAATTCACTGAAAAAACTCGAAAATAAAAAGAAACGCCTATTCCGCGCAGCTAAAGCCAATCACAGCACCTGCTCATGGGACAACTATTATGCCGCCGAGAGCTCGTATTTATCAGCTGTAAAAAACGCTAAGCAACACTTTTATCACGATGACTTGTCGAGAATCCTAAAAAGTAACACAAAAAAGTTCTGGCAAATTATAAACCCTACTAATACGCATTCATTTACCCTGAATAAAGATTCAGGAGAGCCATTTAGCGATACTTAATGTGCTAATATCTTTTCAGTTGGTTTTTCCTCTGTCTTCACAAGCGAGCCCGATGCGCCATTACCTATTCTGCCTACAACCATTCCGCACACCATGCCTGTAACCAATGTTTCTGCTAATGGAATAATGTCCTTAATAGATAAAATTAAACTTTCATCTGCAGCCGGCATGGACGAAATAAAGTCTAAACTTTTAAAAAACACAAAGTGCATTTCTGCCGAATGTTTATTGTTACTGTTTGCTCAGTCACTTTCCACAGGCACCATACCCGATGATTGGAAGAAGGGAAAGGTCGTTCCAGTCTACAAATCCGGTAACAAAAATTCACCATTAAAATTACCGTCCTATCTTGCTCACAAGTGTACCGTGTAAAATCATGGAGCATATCATCTACTCTGAAATCATGCAGTTCCTGGATGGTAACAAATTCTTTCATCCTGCACAACATGGATTTCGCAAAAACTATTCCTGTAACACACAATTAGCACTCTTTCTTCACGATCTGCATGCGAACCTCGACTTAAAAATCCAGACTGAGGCAATTTTTTTTGACTTTGCTAAAGCTTTGACATCCTAACATCTTAAAATGGATTGAAGCATTTCTAACGTGTCGCTTTCAGTCAGTTGCTGTTAACAACCAGTCATCCCCTTCTGCCCCCGTAACCTCAGGTGTACCTCAGGGCTCGGTCCTAGGTCCTCTTTTCTTCTTAATATACATAAATGACTTGCCTGAACACCTATCATGCAATATCCGTTTATTCGCCGACGACTGCGTTATCTACCACTCAATAACTAACACTTCCGACCAAAAAGCCCTTCAGGATGATCTTAACCGCATTGAAAAATGGTGCGATGATTGGCTAATGACACTTAACCCTAACAAATGCAAGCTTATTTCGTTTCACCGCAGACTTAATCCTTTGTCCTTTTCCTATAGAATTTCTAACAATCCAATAGAGCACATTCATTCATACAAATACTTAGGTATCACTGTGTGTCATGATCTAACTTGGCGGGAACATGTTACTAATGTTATTTCATCTGCAAACAGAACCCTTGGCTATCTGAAGCGCCATTTACGTCACGCAACAAAAGAGGTCAAATTACTCGCTTACACATCATTGGTAAGACCAAAACTAGAATACGCATCCCCCATTTGGAGCCCCCATCAAGCATATCTAATCGATGCACTTGAAGCCGTGCAAAATCGCGCCGCCCGTTTCATTCACTCCCAATATTCATACGAGGTCAGTGTGACATCCTTGAAATCACTGTCCAACTTACGAAGTCTTTCTTGCCGTCGTCGCGTCGCAACCCTATCTCTTTTTCATAAACTTTATTACAGCTCACTCGGCCATGAACCATGCATCTGCGCACCTCCGCCGCGCATATCACATCGCACTGGTCACCCCCTTCAAGTTACTCGTCCACGTTCCCGTACTGTAACCTTCTCCACCTCTTTCTTTCCACGAGCCGCGTCAGACTGGAACGGCCTCTCCCACTCCGCTGCTGATATCACCTGCCCGTCACTCTTCAACGCCAATATTGAACTTCATATGTCATTGTGAAAAAATGTACCAATTTTTGATTACCCCACCCCTTATGTAATACCCCGAAAAGGGGCCTTTAAGGTAAATAAATGAAATGAAAAAAAGAAAAAACAATTGCGCTGAAAAGGAAAATTGTCAAGCTGGGGCTCGAACAGCTTCCTTTTTGATCATGAGCCAGGCGCTGGCCTTCGACAACTGAGTAAACTTTAATTGTTTGAATTCAAAGAGAGTGGAGTAACACTTAAGTTCTGCCTTTAGGGCATGAAGCGATAAGTTACACGGGTCCTCTCCTCCGCTAAGAAGAGAGGACCCGTGTAACTTATCGCTTCATGTCCTAAAGGCAGAACTTAAGTGTTCCTCCTATTTTTCATAATTGCGTTGCGTGCTGAGTTGAAAGAAAAAGGTTCAACTTAGATTGAGGACAAAGCAGCGAGCGATAGAAAGAAAAATTATAGAGACGTTTAGAGACAGGAAGAGGGCAGAGTGGTTCAGGGAACAAACGCTAGTTAACGATATCCAGGGCGAAATGAAGGGGAAGAAATGGGCATGGGGAAAGCATGTAATGCAAAGGCAAGTTAACCGATGGTCATTAAGAGTAACGGAGTGGGTTCCAAAAGAAGAAAAGCGTGACAGAGGACAGTAAAAAGTTAGATGGGCGGATGAAATTAAGTTTGCAGGAATAGGGAGGCCCCAACTGGCCCAGTAAAGAGCTAATTCGAGAGATATGGGAGAGTCCTTTGCCATGCAGTGCGAGTAGTCAGACTGGTGGTGATGACGATGCCTGCTGCTTAAAAACCAATGCAGTCTTAAGTTCTGACCGCGAACGGGCGTTTACTTGACGGCCCTTGTAAGGGTCCCCATTCTGTTTCCGCAAGCCGTCTCATCACTCCTTCCCGTAGCCATTCGTTGGAACCAAACTTTCGAGTCAACGAGCAGTGCCCGCCAGCAGCAGGCTGTGTCAACCTGCTTTTGTTTGTATCGTTGTATCGACATCATTGCTAATATCGGTTGCAGACATTATAGCATCCAATTTTGAGTGTCAGTTTTTATTCTACGGGAAAAATAAAGGGTGCGTAAGTCTCGCAATGATTATCTCCTCAGTTCACGCTTTCCTAACCAGTACCATGATGGCCGCTACAGATGGCATTCTCTCCACGCTTTTAAGAACAGCTTTCTCAACACGCTTGCCTCAGTAATATCTTTCTTGCGGGCAGTTTGAGAGCATCAGTTTTTGTCCAAGTCATAGACAAGCATGGAATTCTTGTTATTAGCTTTAGAACATGTAATTCAAAATGTATTCCGTCACTCACACTAAGAAATCCTGGTGGTATCTGCATGGTAGAAATAGGAGTGATATTTCTAAGTACGCACTGCAATGAAGAACAAATATTTAGTAACTTCAGAACACGAAAGCTTTTTATTGAAGGCAGCCACTGCAATATCCCCGTGTGAATCAAGGGTTCATATTGCCTTTGTGAACGTTCCACGTGTAAATAAGAATATTTCCAAGTTATGCCGAGAGGCTGAACCCGAAAAACGTACCCCAAAAGTGTCATGACTGTGAACATAAGCGTTCACGATCTCGTTGATTGTGGCGATGCTCTGATTAAGCTTGACCGGCAAAGCATCAAATGAAACTTGTTGCTGGGCTAGTTGGTGACACATACTTGAATAAGAAGGTACCGCAACAAGGACAACCACAGAAGGAAGACAGCACAAACACTAACGCGTTCGTGCTTGTGCTGTGTTCCCGAACGCGTTCGTGTCTGTGATGTCTTCCTTCTGTGGCCGTGCTTCTTGCGGTACATTTTTTTATTCGAGAGCATAAAATATTGCAATAAAATCATATTTTCTTCCCCTTGCTCATGTTTATTACTGTAGTCAGCAGCATCACTCCGCTTTCTCATTAATACTGTGAAACTAACAGTCGCCAAAAGACATTAAAACGGGCTAAAAACAATTGCCGTTTTGGGACATGTGTGGGTCCCTTCTTCATACGTGAAACAAATAAACTGGTCAGCCGTATTCATACTTGAGATTAACGGCGTAATGGGCATGCGTATGCTTCAGCCAAGGGCCCCTCACGTCGTATTAAGAGCGTGTGGGGTTGACTAGATTTGGAATGGATGTAAGAGTAGGCGCAATGATAATGATTTCTCGGTGGCCGTGACTGTGCAATGATCGGCTTGGAATTAAGCAGATATTGCCATCGAGAATACATTCTCGTGCCGCCTACTCCTAGCTTCATTCCGCATCTAATAAACATCGCAAGCCCTTGATTGGGCACTTGCCTGAAGCATATGCATGCTTATTATGCGATCATAGCAGGCATAAATACGGCCGTACCGTCTTTTCGTTCCATACGGGAACAAGAGACCCTTACGTGTCCCGAAAGGTGATTTGTTTTCCCCATTTTTCTTCTTTTCAGTGAGAGTTAAATTTTACAGTCACGATTTTTTCTCGCCACACGACTTTTTGTCGAATTTTGGACTATATTCTTCGCTTATATAACTACGTTGCTCTGCATCCTCACGAAAATGAACCTAACCAACTGAATATTTCTTTTCTTCCCTTTATGACTGGTAAGAACTGCCCATGCCTCTATGCTTCTCTAAAAGAATACGTCGCACTTCAGTTCACAAGGCAGCATCAAAGCGCTTGTGTATTGCTCTCAGCTACATTCCTCAGCTTCGCTCACAAAAGTAGGGCCCCAAATAGGAACTGAAGAAGGAAGAATGCAAGAACCAAAATATGTTGCTTGAGTCACACTTCAGACCCAAAAAATAGGACGCTGTTTTCGTCGCCCATTTCTTCCTACAGCTCTATTCCACAAGCAGCTATTGATTTCTGCGCGATATTTATGCAGCACCAGCTGTGGCTTTCAAGGAACAGCCTGCCTAGAAATGACCGGTTTTTCTTCGAGAGCTAGCAGCGCTACACCGTTTGCTGTTAATGCCGGCACAAGAAGTGAAGCAAATAATAATACAATAACACCTGAAATAAACACTTTCGGCAGGCAAAAATGTTAAAGAAACGTGCCTCGAAAAGAACGACTATTCTTAGCAACTGCATTTCAGCTTACAGGCGTTCGCTTGGAAAGCACGGCAACAGCCGATAGAGGAACAGCCACCAACCGACAAACACGAAAGAAAAAGCAGGAATGTATTCGTCAATATGGCAAGATGGGTTTGCATTTGTAGCACTCAACTCTGGCTTCCATTAGACCAATTTTGCTTAATGCTTGGAAAAACGAATAAGTAGTTCTTGAAACACTGTTCTGAAAGTGCACATGGCTGCAAACCGATGGCTTCGCTTAGTTTCCAAGCGAAGTTTTGTGCTGCTACGGTTTGGTACGAGATTTTTTGATGGGCAAATAGTGACACAACCGTATAAAGAAAGCATCAATTTATAGTCTAAACCTCTGGTCGCTACAGGCCCAAAGATATGAATGCGCACATACATAATTTCAGTGCTGAGCAATACAGGCCTTGTTTAATGACAACGCGAATTCAGTGAACGAATACATGGAAAATTTATATTTCGCCGTTTTTGCATGCGTTGACACAATCCTTATCTGGAACAAGAATACGCTCCCTTGATTAGAAGACATAAGGGACATGACATGCTTCTCTGCATCTTACACACGGCAGTCACAGCAAGGAAAGCACCTTACGAATGCTAAGGACGTACAAAGTCCGCGAATAAGTGGTATGGCACCTAACCGTTCACCATCTTGAGAAATAGCTAAAGAACATTAAATAATTTGATAAAAATCAACCGGCATGCAACAGATAGATTGATTTCTTTTGAATTCCTCGACCTTATCGGCTACGACCAGCGTTCCAGGCAGGCGGGTCCACTCCTAAGCTGTCTTGGGTGCAAAGGAATTGTGACAAGAATACTGATGTGTACAATAAGCGAGAAATGCAGGTTGCTGTTTTTAACCCCGCATTTACATCGCGGGCAACGGCCTCCAGAAAAACTGGGTGACTTCTTTTGATGAGCGTAAGCTGCTCATTAGGGCCTAGAAAATTGCCTTACATTCAAAAGGTGCAAAAAGCAAGACAAAGAGCAATGGTAATATGAAAAACTGCAGTTAAAAAGGAAATAATTGAGACGGGGTGGAAGAAAGCAAGCTGTCATCGACGAATGTTGGACGCTGTGAAAGGCTAAGCATATGATTTGGTTAAGAAAAAAACACTGCTTGTCTCAAAAGCCTTAATTTAAAGGAATTTGTTTCTTCATCGTACTTCTATTTTGTCTCATTTTTATTTTTATTTAGGTGTTCATTCTTAGTGTTTATTCATTTCAATATTCTACATTTTCGCATGATGACATGGTAGTCGAAATCAATAAGACGGAATGTGCTTGGTCAGGGCGGGTAAAGCGAAGGCAATATAATTGATGGTAGTGAAGGGCAACGGACAGCGTACCAAGAAAAAGCAAGCATAGCAGGGGCACAGCGAAAGTTACATGGGAGGCTGAGGTTAGGAAGTTTGCTATAATCGACTTGCAGAACCTGGCACAGATAAGAGTTAATGGAGAGATATGGAACAGGCCTTTGTACTGCAGTGGGCGTCTTCAGGCTGATGATGATGATGTCTCTTTTTCTCCCAATCGCATCGGTGTGGTGACTATAAGGACTTCAAGTAGAGCTTTTTCCTTGGCTGGTTATTAGATTCTGAGGACTGTATATTGTATACATTGCCACATGTATCTATGCCTTTCGTGTTCGCCTGTGGCAATGCGGAAAAGTGTGAAAAAAAATAGAAAACCATGTTTGCGACAGTTGTAAACGCACTTCTTTCGAGTGGATGCGTGCCATGTCAGCGCACCAAAAAAACAAATTTTACATAAGGCGTGGAAGGAACCAACGTAGAACAGAGTTGAGAGAAGATAGTAAAATAAATATTTTTCGCCACTTCGACCTGTGGAAGCTTTAAAGCATGAAAAATTCTTAAAAAACGCGTGAACTTATGCTCCGCGACAATTTTCTTTTCCTTCTGAACAGTAGCGCAACAAGGCAAGGGACCGTTAGTTTTTTTTTTTTGGCAACAGAGCGGAAGCGACGGTTCCGAAATGTGTTTTCTCTTCATTCACAGTGCAATGTGGTCCGGTTTCCAGTGATTAGTTTTCTCTTCTAACCTCGTATATGATCAATACTTGCTACTTGAGACATAATTCCGGCAAAACAGAGACCATTCAAACTAGAAAGTCAAGGCAAAAAACTGTGCCTAAGATTGCAGGTACAAGAACGTCCATCGAAGACGCCGGCTTTCTCAGCGACGGACTAGAGGTAGCGGGGCGGCAGAAACATGCCACGTGTCCAGACGCATTGTTTTGTTCCGACCTATTTCGCGGAATGAGACTGTTGCGGACACTCTGCCTCCTGTTTTCGTCCCTTCATTGCCAATACAAGCTGTCACCGGCTATAGCGAACATATTATCGTGCCTTGTTGTAGGCATTCTTAAAAAGGCTTTAATCACGAAATGAATTCATATTCTGGAGGCCCTATTAGAGCTGTTGTTGCGAACGGCTCTCGATCGATTTTTATCCTTTACAGGACCTTCATTACGCACCAAAATAGTTGGGGGACACTTAAGCTACGCATTTAAAGGTGTGATAAGATGGCGTTAATGGTTCCGTCAGCGACTCCACTCGATCTCAATAGCATATTTTCTGAGCAGATGCTCTAATATTACTTACCCCATAGTTTGCTACAACTGACACTTCTAAATTTTCCTTTTTTCCCGCGTACCATCAGCGAGTGGAATTCACTGACAGGATGAATGTCAGTGCATAGTCATGTTGCATCCAATTGTTTCTTTGGATGTTCCGTTGTTGTTATAGCTACATTACGGTAGCATTTCGAGCCTTCAGCGGGGTGGCGCCGCCAGCCTGTGGCTGCACCGCCACGCTGTCACGTGGTTAGTCACGTGGTGCGGCGCAGCTGCCGGCGGCGCGGCTGATCACGTCGTTGGTCACGTTGTTGGTCACTTGGTTGGTCACGTGACCAGCCACGTCGTACGGAGCAACTGCTGCTTCTGGCGGCGCTGCGCACGGTGAAACCGAGCTGCAACAGCTGTGCGCCTGCGCTGTGTCAAGTGGGACGAAGATGAAGAAGGAGCGCCCAGCGAAACTGAGCGGGGAAAGACTGACTTTGCAATTCAACCCAGCAAGTTCCACTCGGACCGCTGTAGGTATCGCGTTACTACAGGTCTAACCACAGCTAAACCACCACGAAATTTTTACTTGTTGCCCTTGTTCTGCTTGGATTTATAACATGATCTTCAGTATGAAATAAATAAATAAATAAATAACAACGTCACCAGAGCACACGACTCATTAATGTGACGTAAAAGCAGCATACAGTCCTTCGAGTATGCTCACCCATCACCGACATGCACATTGCTTTCTCATAACCTCTAATCATGGTTATGCTAATTAGCATAGAGTCGTAAGGTACCTCATAATGTGAAAGACCATAGACGGAACATAAAAAACCCCGGTTTAACCCTGTCAGGCCCGGCGTTGCATATATGATATAGAGTGTAATAATTTTAATAACTTCAATTTCTTCCACATATCTACTTGAATTGTTAGCATACTTCAAGTAACCTCTACTGCAACATATTTGTCAACACAAAGCCGAAGAACGTATACGCTACCCGAGATGCAGGACGCCAGCGAAATGGTAAAATGTTGCAAAAGCTTGCCCTACCTTAAAAAAACGATAAAATTTTTGTGGCCGTAATGCTGCAATCACTGATGATTGCACTTAAATTCCTGCTTGCGCGTGTGTGTTCGCATATGGATTTGTGGTCCTTAGACACCCTGATATTATAAAAATATAGCTCAAATCAACTACTGTCAATATTTTCTTATCTGAATCTGAAATTTTTTTTTACATTTTTGCTATCAAAGAAACATTAGTGATGAAATGCCGGAAATTCATAACTTTTACCTCATGTTATCAGTGCATGGGAATTAATGGCTTCAGTAAGCTTCAAGAACGTGTTTGCGTGGCGAAGTTGTACCGGTCTGCCTCCCAATTCAAGAGTCAGGGGTTCGCGCCCCGAATAATTACCCCAGTTTTTTTTTTCTGCACAATCCATTTCATTTATATACTCATATGTTGTAATGACATTTGAGTGACGTGGCCTTATAATCGGAATTTATCTTATGTTTTAATCACTTTTCATTTCCCCTAATCCACGTGTGACGTAAAACCTTTTCGACCAGTCCCGAGTTTCGAGACCCGAAGCTGGACGCCGAAGGGACGACGCCGTCTTTTTGTCAGAACCGAGGTCGCGCTAAAATCTTTAACAGAATTTTCACATTTCCGCTGCATCACAACTGCAATCGTCTGGATTGAAAGTGCCCGTTAAATCCTTATGCAAATGCCCGCGTGGTATCGTCATTCTGTGAACGCTGTTCATATAGACGGGGCTCGATGCGTGTTGACGTCAGTGAGCATACCGTCCTGCTCACCCTTTCTACACGCTATGTTGGCTGTATTCATTTATAAAAAAATGCATTAGTTATCTTGGCCAGTAAGGGCACAAAGGAGATTGTATTCCCGCGGTGTTAGCTTGCAGCAGTGCAACGTGGCGCGCTCGCAGTTAACTAGGAAATCGTCCATTCCGCTTATTTGTCATCCTGAATACACGAAAAGTTATCATTTATTTTCGTTACTTTAAGCCCCAGCTCTTAGAAGCGGGCAAGAAGGAGTACTAGTTGTGTTCGGCGGTGCACTCCGCTAGGAATATTGCTACAAAGTTGAGAGGATTGGAGCGCATGGGTTGAACCAATGGCTGTCCCATTCCTTAAAGGAGTTTAGTGCAGCTGGGCACGCCATTTCTGATGCAATATACGGAGAATAATTGATGAAAACATAATGAAATACGTTGAAGGCACGGCCAGATTTTCCTTGTGCACTACGTACGCAGTTTGCAAGACGAAAACGTTACTACTACATTCCGTACCAAAATCGGAGTGTTTCATACGGCCTTGAACAGAGGAGCAGATGAGGTGGCAGTATTCCCGAAAATATTCAGAAAATATTTGAGCACCCGTTTGCCACACAGCATCCTGGGTGTTGTCATATCATTTTCCTTTGCATATCGCTTTCACGCTTTAGTTAAGTTGGAGGCTAGCTTGCGACAAGGGTTCGGACCGATGACATATGCCCCTTTAGTTGCATGCCTTATGGCGCGTTGAAGTGTTCACCGAGATTTCGAAATCCAAGCTACTGCGTCCTTTCCTTTCCTCAAAACACATGCTTTACCCGCCTCGGAGACTAAGTGGTTTGGGCGCTCGGCTACTGATGAGGTGTTCCCGGATTCGAACCCGACCATGGCGGCTGCGTTTTTATGGAGGTAAAACGCTAAGGCGCCAGTGTTCTGTGCGATGTAAGTGCACGTTAAAGATCCTGAGGTGGTCGAAATTATTCCGGAGCCCTCCACTACGGCACCTCTCCTTCCTTTCTTCTTTCACTCCCTCCTTTATCCCTTCTCTTACGGCGTGGCTCAGGTGTCCAACGATATATGAGACGTACTGCGCCATTTCCTTTCCCCCAAAACCAATTATTATTATTAAAAGGAGCTTCCGTATTATCTGTCACATATCGGCGGACACCCGGGCTGCTCCGTAAGGAAAGGAATAAAGGAGGGAGTTAAAGAAGAAAGGAAGAAAGAGCTGCCGTAGTGGGGTCTCCTGAATAGTTTCGACCACCTGGGGAACTTTAACATGGACTGACATTGAACAGCTAATAATAATAATAATAATTGAGTTTTGGGGAAAGGAAATGGCGCAGTATCTGTCTCATGTATCGTTGTACATCTGAACCGCACCGTTAGGAAGGGGATAAAAGAGGAAGTGAAAGAAGAAAGGAAGAGAGAGGTGCCGTGGTGGAGAGCTCCGGAATAATTTCGACCACCTGGGGATCTTTAACCTGCACTGACATCGCACAGCACACGGGCGCCTTAGCCTTTTGCCTTCATAAAAACGCAGCCGCCGCTGTCGGGTTCGAACCCGGGTGCTCCGGATCAGTAGCCGAGCGCTCTAAGCACTGAGCCACCGCGGCGGGTCCATCGCACAGCTCACGGGCGCCTTTTAACGCGACAGCGCTAAGGAGCTTAAGTAGCAGAAAAGCCGGTGTCGGCGGCGTTGGCCGTGAGCAAAAAATTCTGCTCTCACTCCACCTCCTCCTCGCAATGTACCCCACTGCCCCAACAGATACCACGCGACGGCATTACGCTGCCGTTGCCCGAGTAGAGTTGGGCCCGGCTGTGAGGGTAGCGCGGGAGCGCTGCCGAAAGGTGCGCCCGACTAGAGTTGAGCACTGCTGGGAGGCTAGTCCTGCCATTGCTCAGAGAGCAGGCCAGCCGGCGGTCTAACTCATGCGCTCTGCTGGTGACGCGCCCATTCCCTCTCCCTCGGGCTCTGCGCTGTGTGGTTTGCCGCTCCGCGCGTCCATTTTATCGTACGCAGCAGGGAAGGCGTCGCGCCGAACGGTCGATGGTGTTCCATGGACTCCCTGGCAGTGCTGCAACAGGCTGTCGCGTCCCGCTCTTAAAGGCGAAACTTATCGTCCTCCAAATTTTTTGTTTCGCCTCCGCAGCCACGGTAAGGTTTAAACCTGGGTACACCAACTGTGAGGTGCGCAACAAATTCTCAGGGGGTTTTTGAGTGCACTACGTGGGTCGGACAGCGGAGCGCTGCGTGTGCCAGCCCAGCGCTGCGCATGTGCGCGTGCGAATGCTGTGTGCGAGGTGACGGCGACGAAGAGCGTGGCGAGCACGAGGAGCGGAGAGCTGACGTGTCAAAAAACCGAGGCGAGAGGGGAGACAGCGCAGCGAAGATAGGGTCATTCAAGCGTGGAGGTGGCAGCCGTCGGAAGTTGGGTCTGTGCTGCCGTTACCTACCTCGGATCTCCGACGCCCTACTCCTGCGTTCCTTGCAAGCGTGGAGATGGTGGCCATGGACCTAGGGTCCGTGCTGCCGAAACGCACCCAATGATAGTCTGTTGTAAGCCTCCGGCATTTCGTGATGCCGTCGACGGGGCCTGGCTACGCTTTGCCTGTTGCTGCCAAGTTCACGCGGCTGCTGACGAAGATCCACCGGCGTCCTTGTGTTCCTCTCCGCTCATACTACTCCCTGGCTTCTTTGCGCCGCTTTCTCAACGCAACACCAGCGACGCGTCGCACTACATCCACCCACGTCCGTCCTGTCTGAAAGGCATCCGCGCTTCTCCTGGGATGCTCAGTAGCTGGTGAACTCTTTCATTTTATTGCGAAAGCAATACTACGCTAGGTCTCACCGCTCGTCGCGTATGCCTTGCTCCCCACACCCCGGAGCCGGCGCTTGGCTTAGCAGGTGCTGTGACGTCAGCTCTCTTCGTTGCTATGACGACGCGTGACGTCACCTTGCTCCCCGACGCAGCTAGAAGGGAGCCGCTCGTCGCGTGTGCCGTGCTCCCCACACCCCGGAGCCGGCGCTTCGCTTAGCCGTTGCTGTGACGTCAGCTCTCTTCGTTGCTGTGACGACGCGTGACGTCAGCTTGCTCCCCGATGCAGCTAGAAGGGAGCCGCTCGTCGCGTATGCCGTGCTCCCCACACCCCGGAGCCGGCGCTTCGCTTAGCAGGTGCTGTGACGTCAGCTCTCTTCGTTGCTATGACGACGCGTGAACGTCAGCTTGCTCCCCGACGCAGCTAGAAGGGAGCCGCTCGTCGCGTGTGCCGTCGCCCTTGAGCCGGCGCCGCGCCCAACAGGGGGTGTATCCGTTGATATGACGACCTCCTCTCCTTGCGCTCGCACCGTGGCGGCTTTACTAGGATATATAGCGGTGCGCTACGTGTTGGTTGATTAGTCTCGCCATGGAAGTTACCGGCGAAGAGTCTATATCTGAATCTATTTGCTCTACTGCTTCGGAACAGTTATATTCTAAGGCGAAAGCAAAGCAAGCTAGGAAGAATGAGACAAATAGGTTGCGACGTGCCCAGGAAACAGAGGAACAAGGAGAAGAATAATTTCGGAAACGACTAGAAGCTGAAGCAGCTATGCGAGCCACTTCAGAAGGTGAGTATATTCGTGCTAGACGGAATGAAACTATGAGACGACGACGTGCCGAGGAAACAGAACAATGGGCCGAACGTCTTGAATAGCGCAGGAGGAAAAATTGGAGGACGCTTAAGCTTCGCCTTTGAGAATGGAACGCGATAGCGCGTTGCAGCACTGCCAGGGAGCCCACGGAACGCCATCGCCCGTTCGGCGCGACGCCCTGCCGTCAGACAAATCGCTTTGCTACATACGATGAAACGGACGCGCGGAGCGGCAAACCACGTAGAAACGCTGCCAGGCGCCTTGCCGTAACACGCGGGACTCAAGTTGCAGTCGTAGTTCATCGGCACATCGTTCTCGACAAACCCGATGCCACGAACGCCAGCATAGCTTCAGCGTCGAACAGGCAGGAAGCCGCAAGCTTCGGATGTGCGCTACATTGTTCGCCGCTCACCACAGGCCCACTGCGTCCTAACGAGATGAGTGGGATGGATGGATGGATGGATGGATGGATGGATGGATGGATGGATGGATGGATGGATGGATGGATGGATGGATGGATGGATGGATGGATGGATGGATGGATGGATGGATGGATGGATGGATGGATGGATGGATGGATGGATGGATGGGTCGGTGGGTGGGTGGATGGATGGATGGGTCGGTGGGTGGGTGGATGGGTAAATGGGTGGAAGGGTGGATGGATGGATGGATAAGGCTGAACCCTTTAGATCGGGTGGTGGTTGAAGCCACCTAGCCATGACTTGTGGAATTTTACTTTCGTCTCGATTTTGGCCACCAATCAGATAATCGTCGCTTGGTTACTTTACCCGATTAAAAGAGATTCTTCTACCCGCTTATAAGGTTACTTCTACCCGGTTGGGCGAGGTTTGGAGCCCCTTATTTATCATGAGATGTTCTTCCACGATATTTATCGTTCCTGCACTGACAATTCAATCTGGCGTCGCTGATGCGGTTGACCCAGATCGTGTTGTCGTCGGCGTATACCGTGTACTGGACATTTTAGAATTCTTGGAGGCGGTGCCGTCGCACGCATCTTTTGTGGCAGTGGCGCACATTGCGACGAGGAGGTGGTGCGATTTTTGGCTCACGGGGAGGAGGACGGATTTTTCGCTCATGGCCGATGCCGACACCGGCTTTTCAGCGACACTAGGTCATCCAAAAAATTAATGTGAATTAGCTCAGTTAATCCAGGATATACAAAGCGAAAGATGTCGGCGTTCACTGTGTTCATTGGCGTTGGCGTTGACAATGTTCTAGACGGCGATAGCTTTGAGCAAAGAAAGGGCGCACAACTGGTTTTCTGGATAGGCGGACGCCTCATTCGTGCTTTGATACATGAGGCGGTGGTGAGTGAGATTTGTGGCCTGAATGCATTAACGTTGAAGCGTTGTGGCTGACATGTGGCACTGCAGCAGTACCTAGGCCACAGCGTTCATTTTGTGATCAATTTCTCGTGATGAACCATTAACTGCATGCCACCTCCCAGGATGGTAGGGAGGGCGCGCTGCCTACCAGTGTGCGGAACACAATCGAAGCAAGCTTTTGCAGTTGGACACGAACGCCAGCCACGTACATGAAAGCGAGATCGAGGTCTCCACTGGCCCCCGGAGCCGATTGTGCGCCTTTCCTTTCGTGAAAAAGAACGGCCTTTGCAAAGTTGTCAACGGCAATGAACTGTAGGAATGCCGCACCCATTCAAAAATTTCTATAGACAGTCTATAGACTGTCTATAGACTTTAGTCTAAGAAGTCTATAGACTGTCTATAGACAAATCTTTTAGACCAGTCTATAGACAATCTAAAGATTTATGGCCATACACTTTTAGTAGACTTTTGTCTACAGACAGTCTATAGAAAAATGTCTACTGAATGTAGATAGGTCCATTGACAGTCCATAGACACAAGCCTATAGACAGTCTATAGAAGATTTATAGATTTAAGGCCATACACTTCCTATAGACTTCTGTCCATAGACCATCTATAGACAAATGTCTACTGATAATAGACACAGGTCTATAGGCAGTGTATAGATGATCTATAGACTTGGGCCATACACTTCCTGTAGGTTTCTCTCTATAGACAAAAGTCTACTGGTCCAGTAGACATAGGTCTATAGACTGTCTATATACATTCCACAGTTATGTGGCCTGGCAATGTTGTAGACATTTGTCTATAGACAGTCTATAGAGCACTGTCTAAAAAACCTTAATAGACCATTGTCCGTTGAATGCCTATAGACAGTCTACAACTGTTGAAAAAGGTCACTGCATGGTCTTCACAAATGACATGACGATCAATATACTTACAACTTAGTTTATTTCCAAGCTATGCAGGCAAGGAGTATGGAATACATGCGCCATAAGAATGCACCACATAAAAATAAATGTTGAAAGTAATGGTCCGACTATAGTTCCCTCAGATGCAATCTTGCGACCTGTTGTCTGCAGTCAGTCATCCGGGCATGTTGACCTGTACAGTGGAAGGAAAAAATAAGAGGAACTGAAAAAAAAATTTCCACTCCATCTCTACAAATGTGCTTACAACACAAGGCATATATATCCTGGCTATCCCATTCAAGAAAGCTAGTCGATGTTTTGGTTTGGTTTTATGTGGTCCAAAAGCCCAAGGTGACTCAGGCTATGAGAGGCGCCGTAGTGAAGAGATGAGGAGTAGTTTCGGCCACCTGCGGTTTCTTACTGTGCACTGACATTGCATAGAACACAGGCCACTAGCATTTTGCTTCTATCAAAACGTGACCAGCTAGACTAGGATTGAACCTGCATCATTCAAGTTGTAGTAGTAGTACAGTTCATTTCAGACAAAAAATATACAAAATTTGTCCTGGGTGAGAAGGCTAACGGCATTTTTGCCCGATGAGGCCATCCCACCCCTGACAGCAGTGGCAACCACTATAGGCAAATTCGAACACATTTGCAGTACAGTACATAGTACAACAACGAATATTTATGCCAGCACACAAAACAATACAAATGGACAACTCTGAGGACTGTGTGCATGCTTCAGTATATGAAAAAAAAGGTTTACAGATTCCCGAATACTATTTACACGTAAAACACACCGAAATATCATCCATGACACAAAAGAAATTCTTTGACTTTTTATTCTATTAGGTACATATGTCTTAGTGCTTTCTTTAGGTAGTGATGGGTAGATTGGTAATAATTCAAAGATGGCTGGATATTGACTCAATAAATTTGATATTTGCATACATAATCTCACATCACAATAGTTGGTGCGGGATCGGGGCACCTTTATTTCATCTTCCCTAAGAAGATGTGGAGTATGTTTCTTTTTGTATTGAACCTCAGTATTTGAACGGTGTAACGTATACTGGTGCACGATTTCCAGAAATTACATTTGAATAGTTTACTGATCTCTAGTATGTCATAGATCTTAAAGTATGGCAAGCAATGTTCTATTTTTGGAATTTTCGAATACCACATATTGAGCGCTTTTGCAGAGGGTGCAGCTAATCAAGGTTTCTTTGTGTTGTGTCTGACGATACCAGAAAGCGGTATGTTAAACGTGAATGAAAGAGAGCATTGTAAGTTTGTTGCTTAACTGGCAACCTGTTTAATATGCCAAAAACGTGAAAGTTCAATTCGGAGAGCTTCTGTGTGTGAATTCCAGAGAAACATTTCATGAAAGATAACACCTAGAAAGCAAATCCTCTTAGACTGGTTGATAATGTTATTCCAGAACTTCAATTTGAACTCACTATCTTTATTGCTACCTTTAGGCTTGAAAATCAGGTATTCCGTCTTGTTTATCATTAGGTCTAGTTTATAAAAGGTTAACCAAAAGTCTAAATAGTGAAGCCATTCATTTGCTTCCCTGTAAACGAAGTTTTCATTACAACCTGAAAAGAATACATTAATGTCATCTGCATGTAATACCATTTCAGAGCAGCCTGGGGTGTTTACAATATCACTCATATATATCAAGAATAATATGGGGCCTAGAATGGATCCCTATGGAACTCCGTATTTAATACTGCCTCGATCAGATTCGGCGCTCTTTATTGTGGTGTATTGCTCCCTGCAAATTAAAAAGCTTTTCATCAGGGCATGTGCTGTACTTTGGATTCCGTTGAACGGTAGCTTTATTAATAATATATCATGATGGACAGAATCAAAGGCTTTCCTGAAATAAAGAAATAAATCCAAAGTAAGCTTTCATTTCTTAATGTTGTCAAGAATTTTCTGTTTAATATAAAGTAAAGCAGTTTCAGTTGCCTCATTCTTTCTGAATCCAAACTGCTCATTCACTATCAAGTTATGCAGAGTGAGGAAATCGACAATTCTTTTGTTCATTATGTGTTCAGCAACTTTTGAAAAGACTGAAAGCACTGACATTGGTCTATAGTTGTTCAAGTCTTCAAAAGCACACCCTTTATGAATAGCGGAAACACGCACAAGCTTCATTTGGCTTGGAAATATCCCTAGTTGAAGTATGCAGTTGCATATATGCGTAAGGACTGGAGTTATCAGTGTGGCGACAGCTTTCACGGGGGAAACTTTCACATCATCGTAGGCTGATGCACAGTTGTCCTTCAGCGTCATGATTATGTTGAGGACTTCTTCGGCGCAAGTTGGAGTGAGAAATACAGCTTGAGGACATTGAACAGTCATGTATTTTCACACGATAATGTACCATGAATATCATTTGAGGCACCAACTTCTACAAAGTGCATGTTGAAAAGGTTTACAATGTTTTCGTCAGTTCAGCCCTGTGTAGGTAATGG
This sequence comes from Amblyomma americanum, assembly GCF_052857255.1. NCBI lineage: Eukaryota > Metazoa > Arthropoda > Arachnida > Ixodida > Ixodidae > Amblyomma > Amblyomma americanum. The sequence continues at coordinate 99,905,651 of NC_135503.1, read as the reverse complement.
ACAGCGGAAATGTCGTATTGTGTAATAGCCTTAACTTGCAGTTTTTCTGCAATCTCATTTACTTAGCAAGTCCTCATTCTGGGTTTCAGTCAATATATGAAGCTCTAGGGTTAGAAAGTGGCTACGCAACTCTAAATCATCTAGGTCCTGCTTCAGCTGAGTTATATCACAACCTACATTGTTAAATTCCCGCCCTTCAACTCGCATCGTTAGTTGTTTTGTAGTTTTTTCTTCAACAGTCAGGTGGTTCTGAAAGTCGTCAAACTTATCTGAGAGCGACTGCATTTATGACTCAAATGTATCAAACTTTTTTGACAAAGGCAAAAGAGCATCAAGCTTCATTTCAGTCTGCAGTAATCTGAGTATCACGTCGGAATCATGCTGCGGATTTTCTGTGGTGCTTGTGCCCTTGTGGTTGCCCCGACAAGAGTCACATTTCCATGCTTTCTTTTTGGCTTCGTGCTTAGCATTGAAATATTCTTCTGTTATTCTCGCACATGCACCACAATGAAAATTAAATTTGCACTCTGAGCATGTTGCAGATGGTATCAGTGAGTGGAAGACGGCAAGCACAACAACGAGCTATAGTACGCTCAGATCTTTTAAAAAAAACCCATCCACTTAGCAGCAGCGACGACATAAAAAGAAAACAAAATCACATTCAGTGAGGCATAATTATGCACAAACCTGAACAAAGGCAGAGACGGTTACATGATGCTCGCAGTTACGGTCACCATTGCCAAGTGATGTCCCAGTGGAAGGAATCTTCTTTTATAGCCCACAGTGAACCGTTGATGTTGTGCCGGATTTCCGGGTGACACCGACGACCACGCTTTCCTGGTCTGCTGCTCGAGACTACCGTCCATCTTCAGGCCACGTGCGATGACCAGTGAAATGTACGGCTGCAAAGTGGGTAATCTGCACAAAGGAAAAGACGGTTATGTGATGCTCGCAGTTATCGTCGCTACTTTGCAGTGGTGACGATAACTTGACGTAGCTTTACATAACATAACTGACGATTTGGCATAACTTGAGCACCTGAAGAACACGATAACCACTGTGCCATCACGCCGGATTCATCATTTCAGTAAATATGCATGACAAATTGTATTTCAGTAAATATGCATGACAAATTCTAAGTTGCTGTCATAAAACATTGAAACTAATACCCACATTCCGTGCAGCACTCTACCTCTACACTAAATACGTACTGCGAATACTGACCTCTGTATGCATTCTCTTTACATTAATTGGAATAAAATACTTAGAAAACTTGTGCCACTAATCATCATTGACTCGCTACGAGCTGTTGAGAATGCTGCCCCATAAAACGTATATTCAGTGCTCCTTGCAAAAGGACCCAATGGAGAATATTCAAGCACTTATTCTTATACCCGCTATTGAACAAGCGCTTCAAAATACCCACATGAATCCTGGTACGTACGCCGATACTCAAACGGGCACAAGTCATGCAAAACCTACCAGGTAGACTGCGAACCAGTTCACCACGGTTTTGCGCCCACAACTTGAAACACTAAGACGAAACAGCAAACTCATACACCAACGTGCGCTATTTGGAACAAGCGGGTTACAGCGCTTCCATGCCGTGCTCATAATCCAGAAAAACTCCAACAGCACACAGCGGCTGCAGCAGCGCCATTTCAGAACCATACGTGAGCTTCAGGCAACAAGCTCATTACTGTAAGGATGAAATACCATCTCAAATTCAGTTAAGGTTTTACTTCAAGTGCAGCCCGGACAGAGCAGTAAAAAGGAGACACTTGCATGCAGGTACCCTAACCTAACGCTTATAGAAAAATCAACGAAAGCAACGAACACGCTCAAAGTAAGAATTATTTCATTTAAACGATTAACGTGTTCATCAAAAGGCGCAGCCATAATAAAACATCGCGAGCAGAATTGCATTCGTGGCGCAAATAGGCGCCAAGTTACATTGGCGTTTTTGTAATGTAGCAGTCTGAGATCAGAAACGCATACTCTTCCTCTCGATCAATTGGTACTGGAGAAATTTGTGCACGTGTAAGCGGGGTTCATGAACGAGCCTCTCGGAACGAAATGTAAGCCATCTCTTGTCGAGGCGACCTTTACTCATCTTTCGAAATGAATTGCCCGCAGGCCAGCGGCGGCGGCCAACGGCTCGGATAACCGGGATGGACGAATCCATACGTGTGCAACGAAAGGGGAGACGGGATGCAGCTCGTAGGTTCTTCGCGGTGTTTGTACACGCTCGCCATTTGCGCCGGTAACCACTTTTTTTTCAACCATCACTCTATTAGCATTCCTCCACCACCGCTTCACTACAACTTTGACAAACGCCTCGAGCTCTAGTCAATAGCGTTACAAAACATATTTGCTGAAACGTCGCTGTCCACGACGCGCACCGAGTGAGCGGCTACAACAAACAAGCTATTAATGCGCACGTCTCAATGAACATCACTCCATGGTTCGGACAGGCGATAACACAAAGAATAAAAAATAAATGTAATCCACCTCAGTAATTGACTGTGCGTTTCCGCAGATGCCAAGTAAATCGTGCTCACACGGCTCTAACGCATAGTTTCATTTCGGCCTTCACTCACGGGCTAAGCGATATTTCTGGCTGTGCACTTATTTTTGAACACGGAAAAACCAGTAGAGAGCTCGCGAGGAGGGCTTACTGTCCCGGGTTTCGCAGCGAGTGCCTTTCCGCGCGTTAGCAAAGACATCGCGGCACAGACGTAAGGGCATTATTCCAAGAATATGGCGGCTGCCGCTGCTCACACAAACGTGCTTACAAACGTGGATAGGAAGTTTGTCGCTGCGCACATAATCTGCTCTGCACACACAACACAGCTTAGAGTGGCTAAGGAAACCAAATGAATAAAAATAATCGTGTAGACTTACCGTAAGTGGACGATTAGGTTGAATTTCAATCAAAATGTAATCCACGAGAGAAAACGCCGCCGACGCCGATGATGATGATGATGATACTGGCTATCCCTTTGTATCGGGAGATCAACGGTACTAAAAACCGGATCAAGCCAAGAAGGTTAAAAACTAAAAATTAAAGAATAAAAAACACCTAACACACGCTCATGGCATGCTTTGGCCCCCTGAGCCTTCAAGGAGCGTGACCGTGTCGTGTGCGCCACCAATGTTCCAAACGTCACTTGGTTCGCTCAACCAGCTTCCATTGCGGTGGCTCGTCCGGTCGGCGAAAACCGAGTGCCATCGCTAGTGCCCCGAGGCTGTTGGATCCGCTGATCGCGTTTGGTGGCATGGGCCTACTGAGGAATTGTCCTGTGCATCCGAAACCGACGGGTGTAGGCCTGCACATTCCAACACGATGTGCTCGATGGTCTCATCAGCGCCTCCACAAAGTTCACACATTGTGCTCACCCTCCGTGTACTTTGCTCGAAGACATCGGGTGCGAAGCACACCGCTCCTAGCTTCGCACAACAGTCCACTGCCCCGAGTGTTGTCATATATAGGGGCTCTTTTTCGACCTTCGATTTCCCTTGTTGGTAAACGGCCAGGCCTGGCTTCTCGTGGGCCGTCCGCTGCCAACGACGCTGCTCCTCGCATCGCACTTGTTCTCGGATATTTTGCCGTCCGTTGGGTTGGAAACTTGAAGTGGGGGGGGGGGGGGGTTACCACTCCGTATTTACCCGCCAGACTCTTGGTGCGACGGGCCCACTTGATGTTGACACACCTCAGGTGGATATACTTGAACACTTCCCGCGCCCAGCGGCCGTCCTGCATTTCGCTAAGACGGCGCTCGTAGCTCAGTTTGGCTATGGCTTCCCGTGCCTCAAAAGAGGACCACCCGAGATCACCCTGTACCGCCTCGTTCGGCACACTGCCGTGAGATCCCATGGCCATTCGTCCCACCTCTCTCTGCCGCGTCTCCAAACCTTGGCGAGTCACGGAGGATAAACAGATGACTGCGTTGCCGAAGGTAAGGCCTGGCACCGCCACTGCCTTCCATAACGATCGGGTGACTTCAAAACGGTTGAAAGCCCATAAGGCACGTGAGCTCAGGAAAGCCCGTCGTCTGATCGCCTTCGTCCGGAGTTGCTTCTTGAAATCCAGTACATAGTTGCGGCCCGCCGAGATTTCTATTCCCAGGTATCTGTAGGACGGCAACCAAAGGACACTGTTGTTCTGAAGATGCAGGGGTGGGGTCTCTTGTCCACTGTCCTCGGACACCTCCGGCGGGAACCTGACTGCTGCAGACTTCTTGGCGTTGAAAGGGAGCCCGAGGCCATCGCCCTCAGATAAGCATATGTCTAGGAGGCTCTGGAGATCTCCCGTGTTGTCCACAAGCAGTACTATATCGTCTGCATACAGGAGGGCTGGCAGCCTGCGAGTACGAGTGGCGCTATTCTCCATGTATGTGAGACTTAACCCAACTCCGCTCTCCACAAGGCGCTGCTCCATCCCCCGAGATAAACAGCATGAACAGGATCGGCGACATAGGGCGGCCCTGACGCAATCCCCTAGACACTCTGATTGGCCTGGTGGTTGAGGCCCCCAGTGGATCACAGCCTGGTTTCAGTGTATAAAGCCTTCACCAAGTGTAGTAGCGGTTCCGGGATAGCCTGTGCCTCCAGGAACTCCCACAGTCGATTGTGCTTCACTGAGTCGTATGCCTGGGCTATATCCAGAAAGCCCAGTACCAGCTCTCGCTTCTCTTTGGCGGCGATCTCAATTGAAGATGTCACAACGAAAAGGTTGTTTTCCAGTCGGCGATTGGGTCGAAAGCCATTTTGCAGCTCGCCCAGAATTTGAGCACCTTCCGCCCATCTCTGTATGCGAGCTCGCAGAATGTGGCAAAATAAGCGATACAAAGCCGATGTTACCGCAATGGGTCTATAGCTTTTCAAGAGGGTCTTGTCTCCTCCTCTCTTTAGTACCAGCCGTATCCTTGAGCACCGCCACCCTGGCGGAACAGTGTCTGTGGTCATTACATCGTTCAAGGCGTCCCTGAGTTGTCCCCGTGTTCTATTCTCCATCTTTTTTATTAGTAATGGAGGTATGCCATCCAGCCCAGCTGCCGAGTTTCCCGCCATGTGTCGCAGTGCTCGCTTCAGCTCCCCCTCTGTGACTGTGTCACATCCCGATCCGACAGGTGGGCTTGCGGGTGGTAGTGCTGCACTATCCTGGCCTATCAGGGATTGGAACTGGTGGGCCATATGTGTTTCAATGTAGCCCAGATAGGCTGCTTCCACGTACTCCTTCCCTGTGGTTGGTTCTCGCAGGGTCACCGAGTCAGCTTTAGCCACTGGCTGAAGTGTCTGGATATATCGCCAGAATTTCGCTGGGCCATCTCTGCCAGCTGATTTGATTTCATGGAGGAGATTTCTGTTAACTGCCAACATCTTCTGTTGTACCAAAGCAGCCATATGCTTTTTCGCTTCAATGTATGCCTCCCACAGCCTATTTATTAGTTCAGGTGTGCCCCGCGGTGTGGCATGTCGAAGCTCTCTACAAGCGACTTTACGTTGCTTTAGGGCATTGGACACCCCTTTGTCCCACCATGCTTTAGGTCTATGTCTTCTGGAGTACTTCTGGACTGGCCGGCTAGCTTTTACTGCAGTTATTGCCTTTTTTACCCAGAGTTCAGTCTTCATATGACTGCACATCTACACCCTCCACCTCGCTCTCCAGCAGTGCCACAATGTCATCAATTTCTGTCGTTGTAAAATCATTTCGATGTTCTGGGTGTGCCCTGTCAACATGTGTATGACCCTCCCTTCCAAATGACAGCACAAAGCTGTTGTGGTCACTTCCAATGCTTTGGGAGCCTTCTTCATCTATCACCATCTCTTGAAGCTGAGGTAGAAAGGCCTGTGTTATTAAGCAGTAGTCTATGCTGCTGGTCTTCTTGTGCATAGTCCAAGTTGTCTTCCCCCTACACTTGTCTGTGGTATTGACAACCACTAAGTCTTGTCTTTGGGACCAGTCCAGGAGCAGTCTGCCCATTCTGTCCGTCACACCATCTAGATCCTCGATGTGGGCATTGAAGTCCCCTACAATAATAAATGGCATATTGCTCATGGCAGCTATATCGGTCTCTAGGCACTTCAGAGTATCAGTGTTTTTCTGATACGCCCCCTGTCCTGTCCACAAGTAAACCAGGCCCAGTGCTGCCTTGCGGGCGCCCAAATTTCCTGTCAGCCACATGTGTTCCTGGCATGTCCCTGGAATCCTCTCCCAATTGGAACCAACCCTGTATAGAAAGCCTAGGCCACCCCCCCTCCTTTCTCCATCTAGGCGGTTTAAGCCTTCCCATATATAGTCTTTGTTTTGTGGTGGGGTGTCTCCATTCCGTAGATGGGTTCCGACAAGACCTGCGACTGTGATTCCTTGCTTGCGCCGATTCCTTGCGCCGATACAGTGGCTGGAATAGGGGAAGTGTGCTGAAGGCGCGGCCGCTCGCGTGTGCTTCCGCGATGCAACCGCGAGGCGGCGCTGGCGGTTGCTTACACGTCGCTTCCTACGGGCGTGCTATGCGTTTCGCGCTAGAAACGCGAATTTGCAGTGATTATTTCGGTTCATAAATTAGTATATCCGGACTGCAATGCCTTCACTTGCATGCTAAAATGGCAGTGACGATACATTACTATATCTCCGCCTTTCATCAGTTTTCGTTCGATAAAACTTGCTCACTCCTGCCACGGTAGTTGCGCTCTAGTTACTGCCCGAGCACAGTAGCGATACGCTGCACAGTGGCGCTCTTTATCGCGATTCAACTTTGCCGCTCAGAAGACTGCCAAATGCACCCATCGCGTGCTATGGGCGTGAATAGGATATTTCGCGCACTCGCACTTTTTGCCATAAAAATCGGCTTGTCGTTTACACTAGTTCTATGAAAAAAGTTTTGCACAGCTTGAATGCAGTAGTCGCGTTCGTGATAATTGATTCTTATGGAAGAAATGGCTTGAATTAAAGTGGATGTCCAACGCGTATGAAATTAGAACTAGATGTTTCTCTGAGCGCTGATCATTATTTAATTGTAAAATAAGTATTGTGCTGGATTCGTACAAATAATGTGATTAGTTTCATGCAAATAAAAGTGGAAAACATATGGTCCCTACTGTACATTCCTGATGGAACTGTTTATTGCTTTTACAATGAACAATAAATCATTCACCTGATAACAAAATTCATGGTAATTAGAGGTTTCTTAAATGTCACATTAGTTTCAGGTAGACTAGTAATATACAAAACAAACTTCAGAGAACATTCAACAAGACATAGCTGAAGGCGCATCTCCACATGGTCCTCAAGTTGTTCTGCTAAGTTTCAAATGTTTTTTCTTCTCCCTTGTGGAAGTGCGGTCTTTGTTCAGAGACTTTGTGTAGAAGTGAAGACGTGTCATGATGAAAAACTTTACAATACTGCTAGTCAGTGCTTCCTTATGGGCAACACAGCCAACGTGTGGCATTTTTTGCATGTGCTGCATAATCTCTGTGATGCTATCTCTGTGCAACTTGTTCCAGCTAAACCAAATGGTGAAAGAGTCCTCCAGTGCTTCAACAAAAGCAAATAGCTCACGTGTCGGATACAGCAGGCCGCCCTGGTCACAGAATGCTGTGAAGGATGAAAGTTGCTTCTCTGCGTTCTCTGGTGGTGTAAGGAGAGCATCGAAGCAATCATGACATTTTGTTGCGAGGACCTTTCGTCGTGCAACATATCCTGCCAGGTAGTACACCAGTCTGGCATCGCTTGTTTGCTCTGGATATATGTGATCGGGTGCTAAAGTGGTGGGAGAGGTCTGGAGAATGCTAGACGCTTCATCCAGTTTACCAGAGTCCAGCAGGGTGTCGATGTGGCTTGCTAATTCAGCTGTCCCAACTAGAGCCTCGAGCGTTCCACCTGCACAATTCCCAGTACCTGGAGCTTTTACCAGATTATAAAAGCTAAGGCAGTTCACTGCTGTGAGGAACTGGGCCGATGTCGGGTGATCGTTGCAGCCATTAAATTGGCGTATTATGCCAAAAAGCTTTTCAATTGCATCTTGACTAAGCCTTGAAGTTAAAAGGTACTTGTAGCCAATTTTTTCGTTGAGGTAGGCCAACAGTTCCAGAGTGGCTTTTAAAGTTACTCTAAGCCCCTCGGCAGTGCCAGGTGACAGAAAACCAGCCTTTGAAGGCCCTGTGTTCGCTTCCCACGCATCAATATATGCAAGGGCTTTTTTCAACACATCTTCTTTTTTCGAGTTCGGCCTGAGTGAGCTTGATGGCACTCTCGATGTCATTGCATCGATCAGATTATGCATGAAGGCGACGAACTTTGCTGTAGCATCGGCGTGGTCACAGGAATCTGCAATTTCGTTCTTGTACAAAAACAAGCCATGTAGAACTTGTGGGCTAAAAAGGTGGAATGCCAAATTGACCTTCATTTTTTCAAAGTTATTAGGACTCAAGTGGACATTAGTTATTTTTGGCATTGCTTTCAATGTGACTTGACACTTGTCATGGTCATGGGCTATCTTGATCGGCCTTACGTCCACATGCCCCTCTGGTGTTTTGAAGCCTGCCTTGATGAAGCCATTGCGGACACATTTCACTAAGTGTGGAAAGTCGGAGAAGAAGAAAAGGCATCTGTCATCTCCACAAGGATGGGCTGTCGATGGTTTGATAGCTTTTGAGCTTGCCGAAATGCGAAAATTGCGCCACATTGCCCGATTCCATGACGCCCCATCACAGGTGACGTAGTCAACCTTAAGACCAGCATTTTCAGAAAGCAGCACAGCTTCCAAAAGAATCTTCGAGAGCAACGGTGCTTTAACATTTCCCTTTGAAGCGAAAACACCAAGGATTTGATGCCATGATCCTGAAAGAGGCTGAAACATAATAACCAGTCCATGGTCACAAGTAACTGTCTTGTCAGCCTCAGGAGTGTAGGGGCCAAGATCAACGAACCCGTCCACTTTACCAGAGCCGCTTGCAACAGCGAAGATTTCTGCAAGCTTCATCTCGTCGACAATGAGGCCACCATGGCACTCAAATTCAGTCATCTCTTGCGTTTTTCTTGATATGCCAGAAAGCACTGCTGCATTGAATCCAAATCTGCTTTCGTATTTCTTCATATACTTCCTGAGACAAGTGCGGCTAGGCAGCACAAGTATTTTTTGTTTTCGTACATGTTCGTAGAGACGTGGGCTTTTCATGTGCATTATAATACATTCTAGCATCCACTCTGGATTATAGCGCATCCCTTTTACAGATTTGCGGCTTCCAGCCTCAAAACACTGCATGATTGCAACTCTTTGTTTTTGTGGAAGCTTTTCGATCTTTTTTAGCACAGTACTTTCTTCAATATCTTCATTCTCCTGCTTCATTTGAATGATGGTTTGATCCAAGCTTTTTACTTTGGCTCTTAGACGTCTCACTGCTTCGGTTCTTGCCCTCAACTTCTTTCCATAATCATAACTGACATTTCGCTTCTTTTCCCGGCACCGTTGATTAATTAAAAGCCTTCTCAAATACTTGCAGGCGACGCACCGCATCTCATTTTCACTGACGGCACCTTTGCACCGTATATGATAAAAGCCTTCGCTCCATTTTATCATTTTTGAGCAGCTAACATGGCAGAACTCAGTCAGTAACCCCGCTCCTGCGCAAACCTGCATGCTGTCAACCTCCTGCAGCACGGACGCTGGATCACATTTCTCGTCTATCGCCGTGAGTTCCACATCCCGGACGAACACCTGATGCTTGACAGCGGTGCCCTCGCTGCGGAACAAAACAAGCTTCTGAGCATGGAGGAGACCCATGTTCGGCCCTGGCAGGCACACACTATACGACACTGTTAGCGGCTCTTCACAAAAAGCATGCTTTCCCCATTTGTCTGATGGGAGGGTGACGTTTCTGGCATCCGAAGTTCTTAGTAGGTCCGGTTCGGCAGATGCGGGTGCCTCTGCTGAAACGTCGCTGGCCTGCGGAACTGTTCGCCGCCTCTTCGAAGGCACGACCTGAGGGTCCAGTCGCTCCTTTGGGTTTCTCTTCTTGGGCACGGGCATGGAGAGATACTTAGGCACGTTCGGGAACTTCGTTGGAACGGCATCGGGCTGAAGGACCGGTCTGCTTCTTTCCAAACGTACCGTCTTACCTTGTATGTTGTGTTCGAAATGACGCAGCACAAACTGAGGATCAAAATGAAGCTCGCAAACAGCGGCGTTCCGTTCAAGGGGCTTGTCGGCTCTTGGTATATTCCTCTGCCACTTCAGAAAAAGCTCCTCGTCCTTGGGCACACCGAAAAGCGACAACTTCTCTTTGCACGATTTGTACCCGGTTGTGCAACCGGGCACAAAACAGTGGCTTTGACGTCGGCTCATCACATGCACATTTTCAACAAGCCAGAAAAAGCGCACAGCGTACGGAAACCACTCAAAACGACCCAAAAAGCGCTGAAAACGCGGGCAAATAGGCCTCCCATGCGCTCAGCTTGACGTGTAAACGACGGCGAGCGCCACCTCGCGGATGCATCATGAGGCTGCACTGTGGTTCCCGTAGGAGCCGCTTGGCGGTAATCACACTTTAGTATTCCAGCCACTCTAGCGCCGACACACCGGCGCACACAGTTTTTTGCCTCCCGGATGATTTTCCGCCGCCTCCGGGCAAAATGGGTAAAAAGTGAAACAAACCAATTTTACGGTCATGTCTATATTGGTTACACTCTTGCCAAGTGTAGCTTGCTTTAGCATCCAAGAACACAAAGGGTCATTGGTTTAAAGCGTAAATTCTCCACTCGCGCTTTAAAAACCTTATTACTTTCGAGAAAACCAAAACCGAAACCTTACTACTTTGTCCATGCGCGCCGCATCTCCCATCGAATAGTATGTGGTGATGTAGGTCTGGTATTTGTGCCAGTTTGGGGGGAATTTTGATGAGGGAGAGGTAAAAAGGAAAGGGGACTGCAAAATAGAGCCACCTCCGGGTGATCTAGTTACAGCTCCTTCTCTCGAGCGGTGGGAGACCGTGCTGGCTAGCTCTGACCCCAGAACGCAAGTTTTGGCGGTGGAGTGGGCTGTCAAAGTCGTCGAGGGCTATGTACTCTCGACCACTTAACGCGACCTCTTGCCAAGCTCTTCCCGGCGAATAAAATGTTTTACAATCAATAACGTCTTTTTGGCGTGTGCTCGTGTTTGGAAAACCGGTATGGACATTAAGCGTGTTATCGCCTCCGATGCAGCAGGTGTACGGCGAAGAACGAAAATATACTGGGTTTCTGATTGTTGAGTCGCAGCACTTTTTGACGTGAATGCAAACTGCAAAGGTATAAATGGCATATCTTAATTCCGCAGATAACCATGATCTTGAGACTCTTCTAATCATGTTTCTGAGAGATGGGCACATCCTTGAATTCTCACCCCCGTTATTTCCCCTTATTTTACAGGAGGTTTTAAGGAGAAATAAATGTACAGTCACTGATGAAATGCTTCTTAATTAAGCGCGTTGGACAGTAACGATTGAACGATGTAATGATATATTCTCGAGCAATTCCTTTAAGGGAGAGCGTGTTCGTTTGATGTAGTACAGCTTGCAGCACAATTAATTCAGAAATGGGTGCCTTTCCTCGCTCTACCTGTAAGCATCAAAAATTATTGAATTATATTCTCAATATGCATCGCGGTTTAAGGAAAATTAGCTCTTCAAAGCTTCTAAAAACAGTATACAGGAAGGTATTGCATTGCCGTTGGACAATATTTTTTTATTCCTGTAATAGCAAATGAAGCGGAGGACTCTGACAATAGTTGCGGTCACCCGATTCTGTTTGGCTCGTTGGGGTTTAACATCCCAAGCCAACTCAGGGAAAGAGGGACGTCGTAGTGAAGGGCTCCGGAAATTTCGACCGCCTGGGGTTCTTTAACGTGCACTGACATCGCACACTACACGAGCCTCAAGAATTTCGCCTCCATCGAAATTCGACCGCCGGCGGCTGGCAGCGAACCCGCGTCTTTCGGGTCAGCAGCCGAGCGCCATAACGACTTAACCACCACGGCGGCCCGATGCAGTTCTACTCAGCATGCAGTGCGAAAATAAATGGATATTTTATGGACTTAGTCGCAAGGCAGTCTATACATGGTTAGATAAAATTAGGATTGTTATAAACAATATACAATAGGTCTATAGAAAACGACAACAGTCTATGTGCAGTCTAAAGATTGTCTATAGACGATAGGAAAGGCGGTTAGAGATTTTGGTCAATAAATTGTCTATAGGTCGTCTATAGACAAATGGCTGCTAAGCCGGTTATAGACTAGTCTATAGATGGTTTATAGATTGTCTATAGACAAAAGGAAATTATGGCGGTTATGGGCTTTAGTCTATAGATGGTCTATAGATTGTCTATGGACAAAAGGGAATAAAGCAGGTATAGACTTTAGTTTATAGAAAATCTATTGACCGCCTATTGACAAAGGAAAATTCTCTACTATAAAATTTGGTCTATAGACGGTCTATAGACTTTCTATGTACAAACGGAAATAAGGCAGTTATAGACTTCAGTCTACAGGTAATCAATTGACCGTCTATAGAGAAAGCAAACTTTTGTCCGTTACAGACTAGTCCACAGATATTCTATGGACCACCTATAGACAGAAGAAAATTAAGGCGGTTATACACTTTAGTTTATAGTCTATGGACCACGTATAGACGGAAGGAAATTAAGGCTCTTATGGACTTTAGTCTGTAGATAATCTATTGACTGAGTATAGAGAAAGGAAAATTGTCTGTTATGGACTTTAGTCTATAGATGATCTATAGACAGTCAGTGGACAAAAGGAAAAAAGGCGGTTATAGACTTTAGTCTATAGATAATCTATTGACCATCTGTAGACAAAAGAAAATTATATCTGTTATAGACTTTAGTCTATAGATCATCTATAGACCATCTATAGACAGAAGGAAATTGATGCGGTTATAGACTTCAGTCTATAGGTAGTCCATGAACCATCTATAGACAAAAGAAAATTAGGGCGGTTATAGACTTTAGTCTAGATTCTCTATGGACTGTCTATTGAAAAAATCAAAATCTAAAGGGCGTCTATAGAGTCTATAAAAAGTCTATAGACAGTCTACAGACCATTTTCATGAGGGGTAGGCTCACTTGTTTTGTTTGCTTTTTGCGGAAAGGAAAGAGCACAGTAACCATCTCACATACCTCGGTGGACACCCCTACTGCGCTGTAAAGGAAGGGATAAAGGAGGGAAGGAAAGGAGAAAGAGAAAAATGAAAATTGAGTTGGATTTTGAGGAAACGCCCGCCACGGTGGCTCTGTGGGTAGGCCGCCCCTCTACTGATCCGGAGTTCTCGTGTTCGAACCCGACCGCGGCGGCTGCGTTTTTATGGAGGCAAAACGCTAAGTCGCCCGTGATCGAAATTATTCCGGAGCCCTCCACTTCGGCACCTTTTTCTCCCTTTCTTCTTTCACTCCCTCCTTTATCCCTTCCCTTACGGCGCGGTTCAGGTGTCCAACGATACATGAGACAGATAATGCGGCATTTCCTTTCCCCCAAAACATATTATTATTATTATTATTATTATTATTATTATTATTATTATTATTATTATTATTATTATTATTATTATTTTCAGGAAAGGCACTGCGCAGCGGCGGAACACTTGTGGCTCGGTGATACTAGTGGCGCAGGCGCAGTAGTGACTAGGGAGCGAGAAAGAGAGAGAAATATCCGCGGCGAGGCGCGTTTTGCAACGTCATGTGCCTCCTTGGAGCATCGCCAGAGCGAAATCGCTAGTTCGCGGCCAGTACAGCTTTCGCTTCAAAAATATGTTTCTACTGAAGAACCGGCTGCGGTGTTGCTAGGAAACACCACAGCTGCGCTCCAACAGATGGCGCCGCCATCCACGCCGCTGCCGTCGCGCTCGCTCCACCAGATGTGCTCCGCTGGGGTAGATGGAGAGGAGGTGTTGCCTCGCGGAGTGTGTATATATATGCGCTTCGCCTCAGCGTGTTATTGTCGTTATGAAGAGCGCAAAAGAGACGCATCAACGACAGAATGAAGCGAGGAAGAGGCAACGCGCTCAAGAGACGCCAGAAGAATGCGCCACACGACTCGAGAAGCGTCGTAACGAAGATGCGACTAGAAGAAGGCGTGCCACGTTCCGGAGTGACTCTTCAACTGCGGAAGAGACCGGTTTGAGTTCTCAAGAGCGTCCGAATGAGACGCTGCGTAGGCGACGTTGCGTGGAAACGAAGCTTTCGCAGTTCAACTAGGGTTAACCAAAGCGAAACCACAGCCGATTTTATTTGGCAGTGTTGTACGCGTGTTGAATGTGTGTTTTTCTTGTTTTCGTTTCGTATCAGCTCTTTTCCTTTAAAATATAAATACAGCTCCGTTTCTTTTTGTCCGATCTCCGTTATCTTGGTCGAATCTGCATGCGATCGCGTTCCCCATCGGAAAGTCGGGGAAGCGTTACCGATACGCAACAATTGACTATTTGCGGAAAAGTGAGCGCCGCCTGTCGTGCAAACAGAGAAGCTCCACCTGCACTTTTGGTTGGAAAGGAGCTCTCGAGCAAGCATGCGCAAGGCAGCGTTAAGCCGTTCACGTGCGCTTGTTTCGGTGTTTTAGTGTTGTTTATTTGCCGGAAGCGTGTGTCTGCTAACGAAATAGTATGATGGAAGAGGAGAACATCCCATTTCGGTTTTTAGAAACGGGGTGGGGCGAAGAGTTTGCGCGTTGTAGCCTGAAAAACGACCGTGTGGCAACACCTGCCCTCTCAACGGAACGCCGAATGACCAAGTGAAAATGTCCGTGAACGTGCGCCTATGGGCGGGCGAGTGTAACAGTATATTGGGATGACCTTTCCTAATGCGCACAGGCGTTTACGTTCGCGCTTCCTTGATAAGACAGGAGTTTCTGCTAACTTAACACAACACCTTTTGCCTCAGGGCACACTTAGCTGATTAGTAAAGGACCCGTTGTACTATATCCATCCCGGCTCGTGCTGATACGGCAGAGCGTTGTTTTGCGTGCTAACGGGCCGCGGGAGCGTTAGAATGCGCGGATATAGGCGAAGTTGTGCTCGGCCGTGCTCCCGCTGTTCAGGTAGCAAATTGTAGCATTTATGGTGAATGTTCATACCAGTATATATTCGGTTTTCCTGCGTCGGCGGAAAAACTCTTCTAGAACGACCGAGCAGTGTGTACTTGGCAGTAAGCGCGAAATAAAGCAGCAACACCCGTTTCGAAACGTGCGGAATGTACGCATTACTGGCCCCATCAACGGGTTCGTCTTTTGCGCCTTGTATCTCGTCGCGGCCTTTATTATACGTACAAGTCTCGCTGTTGCAAAACGCGTGGTTAGCCTAAATAAAACGCGTTGCAGTTACATATCAGTTATGTGGCAGTTACAGGTCACATCAGTCGTCTCACTACAGCGCAGGAATGCACGGCCGGCTTATGTTTTCCAACCAAAAACCAAACCGCCCACAGGGGGCGCTGCCTGCGCCTTCACCACGCATGCGCAGAAACTTTTCCGCAAATGGTCAATTCGCATCCGCGCGACAGGACGAGGCCGTGTTATTTTTTGTTTCCTTTCATGGGTCCTTAACAAGACACGACGGCATCACTAAAAGATTTTATAGAGTGGGGTGAACGAATGAGACTGAGAGATGCCAAACTGCGTTCGTGCGTTGCCGATGAGCAGGAGAAAGAACGCGTTGCACGTGCAGCCGGACGCGAGCACGTGAAGGCACAGCGCGAGCATCAAAATACGCAGGCAGAGGCGGAAGAGCGTAGACTGGAGCTCTAATGAAGACTCGCAGAAGCTGGTGGGGTTTTATAATTGGTTTTGGGGGGAAAGAAAGTGGCGCAGTATCTGTCTCATATATCGTTGGACACCTGAACCGCGCCGTAAGGGAAGGGTAAAGGAGGGAGTGAAAGAAGAAAGGAAGAGAGATGTGCCGTAGTGGAGGGCTCCGGAATAATTTCGACCACCTGGGGATCTTTAACGTGCACTGACATCGCACAGCACATGGGCGCCTTAGCGTTTTTCCTCCATAAAAACGCAGCCGCCGCGGTCGGGTTCCTGCGTTTTTATGGAGGAAAAACGCTAAGGCGCTCGTGTGCTGTGCGATGTCAGTGCACGATAAAGATCCCCAGGTGGTGGGTAATCGAGAACCCGCACCGGGGGCCTCAGTAGCGGTTTGCCCACACAACTTGATCCCGCCTTTCGACGATCTCATGCTTGACTTAGATGCATACCTCAAACGTTTTGAGCGTGTCACAGAAGGGCACAGCAGATCCAAGGAAAAAATGGGCTACAGCCCTCACTATGTTCTTGACTGAAAAGGCTCTCCGTTTGTTCGGTTCATTGTCATCCAGAGATTCAATGGAGAATGATAAGGCGAAACTAGCCCTGCTCAAACATTTTCGGTTCACAGCAGAGGGTTATCGATAAAGGGTTCCTGAAAGTAAGCCGCTAGATAAACTGAACAGGTGAGCAATACGCAGCGCGCTTGCTCAGTCTTTTTGATCGATAGGTCGAGATGTCGGGAACGGTCACAACGTACAATGATTTACGTGACTTTGTTGTGGCCGAACAGTTCATGAGGAACTGTTATACTCGTCTGGCGATTTTTCTTCGAGAAGGAGAGTGAAGGGCGCTGGACAAAATGGCTGATGCAGCAGACAACTTTCTAGAGGCCCAGCGGCAGAGAAACTTGCCTTCGTTCAAAGAATCGTTAGAGGGGGGCATTCCGAGAGAGAAGGGTGTTCCATCAAGGTGACAGTCAGGAAGGTGCCTGATTTTTAACCGACCTGGACATACGGCTGCAGATTGTCGCTCTAAGCCGAAACAGCTTTACTGCGTCTATTGCCGAAAAACAGGGCTTGATGTTAGTTCCGTCTCCAAGAAGCATAAAAACCAGAAGAAATCGTCTTGTAGTGCTCAGCCGGAGAGTATTGCGCCTGAAACGATGTCCAAAACAGCAGATAGGCTTGAAGCAGCTGAGGATAAAATGGTGATCGGACTTGACCGGAAAAACCTGCAGACGCACAACGCATGCCTGTCCTAGAGGGAGAGCTCCGTGTCCTACCCGTACGTGTTTTGCGGTACACGGGGAGCAATACAGTGGTTGTGCGGAGAGCCCTTGTTCCTGACTCAGCTCTCACCGGTTTGAGATCTACGGTGTTTCTTTTTGAAGGCAGTAGTCTGAAAGTTCTCGAGCAGAAGTCTATATTGCTTCCCCTTATTTCACTGGCACGGACCTGGTAAAGTGCATGGAGATACCATTGTACGACGTCATAATTGTAAATATACCAGAGGCCCGTGAGCCGTCAAATCCAGATAATTGGAAAAAATTGGAGGGCGTTGCTAATATATGTCCTGGCAATGACGAGGTTGCCAGTGAAAATGACGAGGGCGAGGTTCCAAATGTGGTGTTGCCTGGAAAGGAAGTTTCTAGACGAAGGAGGGATAGTGCTGTTTTAAGCGTTGGTTGGACCCATGATGTTCACCAAGGAAATGCTAGAAGCAGAGCAAAGAGACGATGAGTCATTCAAGGCGTGTTGGGTGAAAGTAGGAAAGGTGATGCATGGTAAGCACGGCACTTCGCACTCGTATTCTCTTGAAAAGGGTTTGGTGTACCGCCTCTATCATCTCGCTTCCGGCAGAGAGGTTCGACAGGTAGTACTTCCAAAGTCTTTTAGATCAAAAGTATTAAGCCTTGCCCCCGATAGCCCGTTGGCGGGGCATCAAGACTACAGATCGAGTTCTGGAAGAATTCTGCTGTCCGGCAGTGCAGAAGGATGTTAAGAGGTATGTCAGGTCGTGCGACACTTGTCAAAGGACGTGCTCGAAAGGCAAAGTAGAGATTGCTTCGTTAGGACACATACCTCTTATCGACACTCCATTTGATCGGGTCGCTGTCGATTTTGTTGGTCCGCTTTCGCCCACAGTGGTGAAAGGGAATAGATATATCTCACTCTCGTCGATTTTGCCACGCGGTATCCTGACGCCGTGTCTCGGCGAAAGATACATTCAGCGACCGTGGCAGAGGGTTTGGTGGAGATGTTTTCACGAATAGGTTTTCCGAGAGAGATCCTTTGTGACCAGGGCTTCTGTTTCAATTCCGAAATGATGAGAGAGCGCCATGACCTCTTGGCGGTGAAACATCTCAGGACGACCCATACCATCCAATGTGCAATGGGATGGTGCACAAAGTTAACGGCACACTCATGCAGATGCTGCGGAAGCTCAGTCAGGAGCAGCCCAAAACATGGGATCGTTATATTGCTCCGCTTCTGTTCGCGTACAGAGAGGTGCGCAGGCGAGTCTGGGGTTCTCTCCATTTGAGGTGATATTTGGACATCACGTGGGAGGACCGCTTGCAGTTCTCAGAGAGCTCTGGACCAGGGAAGAGCTGGAAGAAGACACGAAGACGACGTATGGTTACGTTCTCGATCTAAGAGAACATCTCGAGCAACCTATGAGAGCGGCACATCAAAATTTGTTGCGTGGCCAACACTCTCACAAGAAATAATATGACAGGAAGATCAAGAAGCGGCATTTAAAGGTTGGAGATCGTGCCCTCATTCTTTTGCCCAGCAGCCACAATAAACTGCTAATGCAATAGAAAGGTGCATTTGCGGTTTTGGGCAAAAAGAACGACGAGGATTATTGGATCGACTTGGGCCACACTAAGAAGATATTCTACATCAATAAGCTCAACCGGTACGAAGATAGTGCATCCCAAGAGACCGTGCAGGCGGCATCGTCCGTCGTAATCGAAGAAGGTGACTCAGAAGAACAACTGCCTAACTTAGCGCGGACCAGATTAAAGGGATTGAAGGTGTGCAAATGTCCACCAAGCTCGATGAAGACAAACATCTAGAGATTTGGCGTTTACCTGACACGTGTGCAAACATCTTTTAAGAGATTCCCGGGAAGACTAATATAGTGGAGTGTCATATCAGGCTCTCGACTTCTGATGTTGTGAATACCCCGCAATACCCGTTGCCTTTTGCCATGAAGGACGTGGTCGAAATCGAGATAAAGACATGATGAAATTAGGGGCCATTGAGCGTTCCAAATTTCCATAAAACTCCCCTCTCGTTCTGATTAAAAAGAAAGACAGCACCTATCGGACTTGCATTGATTTTCGACGCATCAAAGTTGTTCTTGTGCCTGATGCAGAGCCCATTCCAAGGACAGGTGTAATATTTACCGAGGTTGGAACCAAGGTGTACTTTTCAAAATTTGACCATGCTAAAGGCTACTGACAAGTACCGTTGGAGGAAGCTTGGAGACCGAAAACAGTGTTCTCTACCTAGTCCGGTCACTATAAGTTCGTCTATATGCCCTTCGGCATTAAGACAACATCGGCTATCTTTGCGCGCCCAATTCGCATTCTACGACAAGGCATGGACAATGTCGCTCATTACATTGACGATGTTCTCGTAGCGACCTCTACCTGGAAAGAACATCTTTGGACTTTAAAGCGGCTTTTTAGCAGGGTGCGCGAGGCCGGCCTCACAATCAAGATGCAGAAGTGTGAAATCGGAGCCTCTAACATCTCTTTTCTTGGACACCAGCTTGGACAATGAACCATCCGACCATTGGAAACGGTGGTGAAAAAGCTCGTCAGCGTACCGCTTTCAAAGACGATACAAGTGCTTTCCTTTTTAAGGCTTGCCGAATACTATCGCGATTTCATCCCGGGCTATGCCGACAAAGTCGAACCGCTCGTGGAGTTAACAAGCAAAAAATTAGAGGACGCTTAAGCTTCGCCTTAAGAGTGGAACGCAACAGCTTGTTGCAGCACTGCCCGGGAGTGCAGGGACGCCATTGCCCGTTCGGCGCGACGCCTTGCCCGTTAAACCAATCGCTGTGCTACGTGCGGTGAAACGGACGCGCGGAGCGGCAAACCACGTAGAAGCGCTGCCAGGCGCCTTGCCGAAAAGCGTGGGACTCAAGTTGGAGTCGTAGTTCGTCGGCACATCGTTCTCGACAAACCCGATGCCACGAACGCCAGCATAGCTTCCGCGCCGAGCGAAAGTGCAGAAAGTCGCAAGTTTCGTGGTGAACGCGCTTTGGATGTGCGCTGCGTTGTTCGCCGCCGGTTCCGCCTCGCAGCGGCATGTTGGGTCTCACGCGTCAGTTGCGTGCAGTGCCCTATGCGTCTGGCACGGTTTCTGTGCGGTCGCGTGGCGACTGTAATAATGCTACTGATCTGGAAATAGACAGTACCTCCTTTTTTCACTCGTGGCAGCAGTGTTTTTTGCAGTTTTTAGCGTATTTTATGCATGATGCACTCGCTCCGACTACACGATAATCGAAAAGTTACTACGGATTGCTGTTTCCCAGTCAACGGCTGCACTTTAAAAGGACAGCAGTTATTTGTGTTCCTTGAAAGTAATAATATGGACTTGTTTACGGTTCCCGAATTCGATAGAATTATGCTTTTTGTTGTTTTGAACTTAGAGACTTTTGTCAAGGCCCCTAGACCCTCTTGTATACAAACAGCGCAGAGCATGCATGATCTGCCAAATATAATATTTTTGCGTAGTCAATATCCACGTTTCCAACATTCTCTGAAGTGCCTTTGTGTTGTTGCAGCACAATATGCGAAAACTTCCAAGTAATAATGCCAAATTTCTCTTCCAAGTAATCTGTCGCCTCACTCCTCTGGAGTGAAATGTTTAGGACACGTCTGAAACCAAATGGTCATATTTTCAGAACTGCTTCCCTTAGTGGCTTGTGCCTCAACAAAATAATTCAGTTGCTTGCGTTTCCTTTTGAATGGTGTTGAATACACGTAAACTAATGATGCGATGTAACGACGTCTTCCTAATTCGTAGTGAATAAGTAGCTTTATCCGAGGACAAATTTAACTTAACAATTTATTTTTCCTTTAAAAACATCAAGAAAAATCATCAAAAGCAACTGATTCACAAAGAGACCTCACAAAATCAGCTCCTGATAGCATAGTTTCTATCCCATTGTCCCTGCCAAAGTAAACTAAGAAATTAAGAGCCGGAACAACACAGGAATAATAATCATAATTGGTTTTTGGGGAAAGGAAATGACGCATCATCTGCCTCATATATCTTTGGACCCGGGAACTCCGGATCAGTAGCCGACCGTCCTAACCACTGAGCCACCGCGGCAGGTAGGAACACATGAAAAGAAGAAAAGAAAATTGGTTTTTGACGAAAGGAAATGGCGCAGTAATTGTCTCGCATGTCTCGATGGATACCCGAACCTCGCGGAAAGTAAAGAGAGGAAGGTTGGAGTAAAACAGGAAAGAGAGAAAGAGGCACCGTAGTGAAGGGCACGGGAATAATTTCTAACACATAGGGATCTTTACCGTCCACTGACATCGCGCAGCACACGGGCGCCTTTGCGTTTCGCCTCCATCGAAACGCGGTCACCGCGGCCGGGATCGAACCCCTTAATCGCTTCTGCGGAACCGTCTGCTCCAATTGCTAAGACACGCTTGCTTGCTGTCTCACTCGATAGTCGTCGGGCAAAGCAATAGATCGCTCATTAAGGAATGAGTCTGGGCTAGTTGTGAAACCACGTTTCAGGTAAAGCACTCAGAAAGACGCGAGCTAGTGAACACGACGGACAAGCTTTGATCCCTGCTGCTGCTGTCGTCAAAAGAAGCACACAAAAATAGCAATCTATACGATATGGTGTCCGAGAAACACGCGGGACGAATTTTACTGACGTGTCTGCGTGACGACAATGAAAAGAGCCTTTTTTACCCAGTTGAATTACAATTAAAAGCTTCACGAAAAGAGAGAGAGAGAAGGAAAGACGGAAAGGCAGGGAGGTTAACTAGGCAGCACCCGGTACGCTACCCTACACGTGGGAAGGGGAACGGAGGAAGAGATAGAAAAGGGGGAGAAAAGGGAAAGAAAAGCCGCCTTTCTTTCGCGTCACGCAGCCGCGGCTTCTTTGCTTACTGACGCACAGAAGATAGGTTTGGCGCCAGGGTATTCCTAGTGAGCTGGCACAAAGAAGTACAGAGATGGGGAGTGGTTATAATGCCTTCGTGGCATTAAGATAAAACAAATAATAAACTGAACAAAACGCTGCGACGAGAACTTCATATACGCTTACCCGCAAGAGCCGCTAAATAATATTGTTGCCTGAATGGAAAACGCTGTGGTGATCAGGTTTTAAAGAAGCCGCTCGGCAAATTTTGATGTAGCTTGGCCGGTTTTAACACTCGCCTTTCAGCTTTTTTGGCCTTGGTCTAGTGCAAGCGCTTGTGGTCTGGTGGACAAAACAAGCGACTTCTGACAGCGTGGTGCACAACGTGCGATGTGTACCGAGGCGGCTGTAATCTGAAGAAGAAATGCGGCGGAGAACGCACAAAAATTTGCAAAACCTAGAATGCCCCGCCGCGGTGGCTCAGTGGTTAGGGCGCTCGACTACTGATCCGGAGTTCCCGGGTTCGAACCCGACCGCGGCGGCTGCGTTTTTATGGAGGAAAAACGCTAAGGCGCCCGTGTGCTGTGCGATGTCAGTGCACGTTAAAGATCCCCAGGTGGTCGAAATTATTCCGGAGCCCTCCACTACGGCACCTCTCTCTTCCTTTCTTCTTTCACTCCCTCATTTACCCTTCCCTTACGGCGCGGTTCAGGTGTCCAACGATATATGAGACAGATACTGCGCCATTTCCTTTCCCCCTAAAAACCAATTATCATTATTATTATTATTAAACCTAGAATGTGTGTGTCACATTAAAGTCATTGTATAGGGCAGGGTGAGACTGTTTTGTCAAAAGAATCAATGCTCAGATTTTGCATTCTGTGTATAGAGCATTTTATTAGCTTGGAGAAATTATATTGCGCTAGTGATTTCGCCAATTTAGAGATTCTTTTTTATCCGTTTTCCTAGTCACGTCTAGCGGATAGGTGGAGAGTTGAGACTATTTATTTGTATTTTTCCCATCCCAGTTCGTTTCTGATTTTTAGGGCCAGCAACCTTCTTACAGAGATTGTTTTTAGTTTCGAAAATTGTGTTACACTCGGCTATTCGCGCCTTCTCAAAAATGCTTTTTTCATGAATTTTCTTGGTCCCGTTGTCTGGTCAGCCCTAGTTTCCAAATGCTTCATCTGCATTTTCACAAAACAGGATTTTTGAAAGTTCATGTACTATTTGTTTCAGGATCTATCAGGCGTAAGCAAACAAAATTTTCCTCAGATTTGAACCTCTGTTGTATACATGACTGGTCCCAGGATCAAAAGCATAATTTCATGTAATTTAATGACTGAAAAACGTGTCATTGGTCACAATTTATTTGTACCAAGAAACAAAAAATGTAATCAATCAGTTTTGCCCTCAATGCGAATACTTTGCGCATAACTTGTGCAGAACAACAGATCCCACACGTGCAATATTTTAACACAACGTATTCAGTAGATTTTAAGCCATAGGTACGTTATAGAAACAAAAATAAAAGCAACAATGAAAAATACTGGAGAACATTTTAACCCAATGTTTAGCACTAATCAAGTGTTGTCGATTTAGAACACGGCTAGTAAATTTCACAGGAACAGCTTTTATAACAACTGTTCAGTAGACACGTTTTGAAGTCGGTTTTGAAATTCCCACCCCATTTTAATATGCAGCTTATAAAAATTTGCAACGGTACTGCAGAGGGACAGAGACCTTGTCAGGAGTAGCAGCGTTTATCCTTTGCCTCAGTAGTCATCATCATAATCACCGTGACTACGTCCACTGCAGGGCAAAGGCGTCTCCCATAGCTCTCAATTTAACCCTGACTTGTTCCACCTGCGGCCACCTCAACCACGCAAACTTCGTTACCTCTCCCACACGCCTAACTTTCTGCCGCTCCCTGCTACGCTTGCCTTCTCTTGCTATCCGCTTTGTTACCCTTGAGGACCAGAGGTTATCTAGATTCGCAATACATACTCTTTCAAGGCCCATTCCTTTTTGTTCATATCGACTAGGATGTCATATACCCCTGTTTTTTTTCTCTGACCCACTCTGCCCTCTTACACAGCTATCGTTTTTCATTCCATAGCTCGCTGCATCGTTCTCAACTTAATTTGAACAATTTTAGTAGCGCTCATTTTTCTGTCCCATAGGTAAGTACCGGTAAGATGCTGCTGCTATACAGTTTTCTCTTGGCGGATATTTAGAAGCCGCCTTGACGGTCTGAGAGCACCGGCAAAATATGTCCCACCACACTTTTATTCGTCGGACTATTTGCCTCTCGTGTTTCGTATTTGCTGTAACTACAAGCCCTAAGTAGACGTATTCCCTTGCCACTTTCAGGGCCTAGCAACCAATTTTGAACTGCGGTTTCCTTGCGAGTCTAATGAACATTACCTTGGTTTTCTGCATATTCATTTTTAAACTTACCGTTCTGCTCGGCCTGTGTATAGCTTTGATCATGCTTTGCAGTTCACTCCCTAAGTGACTTAGTAAGGCAATTTCATCATCGAATCGCAGATTTTTAAGGCATTCTCCATTAACTGTTCTCTCTAATTGTTCCCAATCCACGTCTCTGAATGCCTCTTGATGCCTCTTGTAAACAGGCGGCGAATAGTATTGGGGCTCATGTCTTCGTGCCGGACACCCTTCCTTATTAGATTTTTATTCTATACGTTAGGGAAGACAACGGCAGCCATGCAGCCGTTATAGATATCTTGCAGTATTTTCACATAAGGCTCCTTTACACCCTGATTTCGCAATGCCTACATGACTGCTGAGATTTCCACTGAGTAAAAAGCTTTCTCGTAATCAATGAACGCTATATAGAGAGATTGATTATATTCTGTGCATTTTTTGTCACCTGATTGATGGTGTAAATATGGTCTTTACGAAAGCACCTTTACGAAAGCACGGCGGATTTTTTGGTTGATTGAAGTCTGAGGTTGTTTTGACAATTATAGCGATTAACTTGAAGGCAAAGGACAGTAAGGTAAATGGTCGGTAATTTATCAAGCCCTTGGCTTCTCCGTTCTTATGAATTACATAATGTTTCCGTTCATCCAAGCTTCTGGTACGGTAGAGGTCATAAGGCATTACGTATAGAGCGTGCCTAGTTTTTCTAGCAGAATGTTCGCTCCGTCCTAAAACATATCTGCTGTTACCTGATTCTCAACAGCTGCTTTTCCGCTTTCCATTACCAGTAAGGCATTCTTTTTCCTCTTTCGCTAATGGTGGGATGTCCCATTGCTGTGCACTACTGGCTCTCTCATTAACGTCATGATTGCATTCTCTGGTGTATAAATATGTGTAAAACTCTTCCGCTACTTTAACTATCTTAACCCTATGGCTAATGACATTGCCCTCTTTGTCTCTTCACGCATACATCTGGTTTTGACCTATGTCTAGTTTATTCTCCGCCGCTTTCAGCTACCTGCGTTCTTTAGAACATGGCTGATTCTCTCTATATTATATTTCCTGATGTCGGGTACCTTGCGCTTTTTTATAAACTTTTGTAGCTCTGCCAGTTCCACTCTTTGGCGTTTCTTAATCAGATCTTTTGTCTCTTTAGAGAGGTTGTTGTTATCCTGTCTAGCTGTCCTACCACCTGCTTGTACTGCCCACTCCGTAATGACAGCTGCAAGATGATCGTTCATTGTTTGAACATTAAGGTTGTCTTTCTGAGTTAATTGGAATACCTGTTCCGCAGCGAGATCCTAGATCCCCCTACTTCCCCTTTCACCGCTAACTCGCTGATGGGCTTCCACCTTTGTCCTTTCTTTCATTCCCTCTTGGAGTCGGCTAATTTGAGACCTTAACATCCTGTGGTCGCTACAACGCCCTAGGCAATGTATTTCGGCTCGAAAAAGAGAGTTAAATTCAATGATTCAATAAAACTGTTTCCTGATGCGACCAAGGAATTGCCCTTTATTTCTCACTGGCTACTTTTAGAGCTTTTAAACGAGAATATAATTTAGTTCTCTACAGGCTTGGCTAGCCAGCTGAAAATTGTGCCGTTATCTATTAAAAATTTGCCTCCGTCATAACTGGCGGTATCAGTGGAAACCAGGGGACTTTCACGCAAGAGGCGCTCATTTTCGCTGCGTTTAGCAAAGTTTCCGTAAGGAGAAAAAAAAATGGCCAGGCTTAGCTTGTTTAAGCCAAGAATGCGTTGCATATTGCCCGTGTGACAGGGGTATAAGACTGTCCCGGCGAAGGAGCGCAGCTCTTTTATACATATGCCGTGACGTCAATCATAGCGCAGTGCCCCTAGCGGGAGGAGCGGGAGTCAGGTGGTGGCTGCGGCCGCGCGCGATCGCGCGAGTTGGGGCCCAGCTTTTTCTCCGTGACGTCACGCGCCGGCGCAGCGCCCCTAGCGGGAGGAGCGGGAGTCAGGTGGTGGCTGCGGCCGCGCGCGACCGCGCGAGTTGGGGCCCAGCTTTTCCTCCGTGACGTCACGCGCCGGCGCAGCGCACCTAGCGGGAGGAGCGGGAGTCAAGTGGTGGCTGCGGCCGCGTGCGACCGCGCGAGTTGGGGCCCACCTTTTCCTCCGTCTATCGTGACGTCACGTCACGTGGTTGCGCTAAATGTCAATGGTGGCTGCCCGGCCGCGCCCAAGGGCTGAACTGAGTGATTGCAATATGCAATGCATAAAAATAAACAATTGCTCACCTTAATCGAAAGTTTGGAAGCAGTGAATTTCGCAGTGACGTTATCGGGGCCATAGGTGGACCGACGCGCTGCCGCATTAACGCACAAGCGCAGGCGTGGTGCGCTCACTGTTTTGTTAAGAATTTTACAGAATCAATTAAATACTTTGCAGCAGCGACTCCCAGAGAGTTGATAAAAGTGCATGATGTTGTTCTGGCCGTATTGAAGGCAAACGCAACGGAGCACGACGCGCTTCTTTGTCTTAATTTTCTATTTGTTTTTAATGAGCGGCGCCATTTAGGCACATATGGGCACCCAATGCAACGTTATCTAAAACTGTAAACGTTTGTTTTAATAGTTTTCCGAACTTGTAATATGTAACATTCTGGATATTCTTTGCACGCATTATGCCATTAATAATAAAGGATTTGGACGCCCATTACTCGGATGTGCCCGAACAGAAAACAAACAAACAGCGTTACTAAAATTTATTTTTAATATTCTATACAAAAGTTTTCAAAGTGCACTTTGTTAACTTTTTGTTTGTTCTGATAAAAAACTTTGCCTAGAACCTGTTTAGCATAATAGGAAAATTACAATGTCAAATATGAAATTTATTTCCGTGCCGTGATGCAGCTCACTGGGTGCGAAGCGGTTCATGAAGCCAAGCAGGTCACATTGGTAAATTCAGTAAGAGTATATACTAAGTAATGCTAGACTGATAGGATAGCGTCGCATGATAACAAATGTGTCCTTTCTACTTGATACATAGCATTTATAAGCTTTCAAGTTTCATAAAACCGAAGTATATATGGTACTGCCACGTGCGAATTCGTACAACTGCGTCTGGTGGGGTATACATGCCCTCCCTCGAGGAGCACAAACTTTCCAAGCACAATTACCGTTGAAATACGAAGGAAGTAGCGCCGGTAGCGCGGCGAGAATGTGAAAATGTGTCGTCATTAAAACAGGGCAAAACAGACAGCAGACAATTAGCCTAGACGCAAGAATTACGCTGAATCTTGCGGCCGTAATTCCGCGCGCTCAAGCAGCGTGAAATGAGTGTACGCATCAAGTTCATAACCGCAAGATCTCAACGGAGTTCAGCCTTTCTGGTGCTTGCTAGTTAGTCGGTGAAGCCGTTTTGTTCTCATTTTCAGCTGTCCAAATAGCTAATTTGTGGAGACTGCAGGAGTTATGAAATCAAAATGGGTTGTTTTTGTAGTACGTGCTCATGCTGACACGATCATGCATGCACTTCATCTATTTGTGAAGCGCGATGCGAGCGCGTGTTCTTCCATGTCTACTGCACAGTTGATAGGTATATGGTATGATATAATTAGAAAAATACCTGAGAAGTGCCACATGCATGCACGTTCATAACTCCATTTAACTCATCTAAACAGGGGGAGTAAAAAAACTTTTTGGATATATAATACATCTTTCTGCGGTTTTGGGGCATCTTCAGAGATGTTCTGTCCTTGATTGTTTGCCCCAGTCTTCTCTGTCGACCGGTCCAAGAAAAAAAGTTTGTCAGCACAGGTCACCATGAATAATGTACGTGAGGCATACGCAGAATTTAAAATTGTTTTTTAAAGAAAGAAAATGGCGCAATAATTCTCTCGCATCTTGGTAGACACCCGAACCGCGCCGTAAGGTGAGAAAGGTGGTGATGGTGGAAACTTTATTACATACAGGGGAGTTTAGGACGCGCAGGTCCTTGGGCCCCCGCACGGCCCCACTTCACTCAAACGTTCATGTCCTGGAGGCTCATAACGTCGGCAGCCCGGCCTGTGGCGATGGCTTGCTTGGCCGGGTCTTCGGAGCGCAGTAGGGTCTCCCAAGCCTCCCAAGTGGTAAGGTGGCCCAGGCTCCGCGGGGGAGGATCCGCAGGGCAGAGGGAAAGGATATGATCGAGAGTGGCTTTGGGGTCGTGGCAGAGGGTACAAGAGGGGTTTGTGCGGACTTGGTTGAAGCGCGAGCGTATGTTAGGGGAGGGTAAGGTGCGAGTTTGGAGCCGCCTCCAAAGTGTCTGATGATAATTGTCGAGGGAGGGATGGGGTGGGGGTACAGCCGACGCTCGGCTTTACAGGTCTGCGTCAGTTCACTGAAGGAATGCATGCGCTCCCGCGAGAACCCCAGATCGGAGGCCGCCGGTGCCCGGATGAGAGAACCTCGGGCTAAAGCGTTGGCACCCTCGTTTCCGGGATTCCCGGAGTGGGCAGGCACTCATATGAGCTCCATGTGGCGGGGCGGGTGTGCGGCGAGGGAGTTCAATATGCGAAATGCAGGGACGTGAACTCTCCCTCGGGCGAAATTTAGTATAGCAGTTTTAGAGTCCGATAGTATATACCGGGCCTCCGTGAACGTGATGATTAGGGCAATAGCGGCCTCTTCAGCCTCCTCCGAAGTGGCAGTGGGAGATATGTGAAGGGTAGCAATCGGTTGTAGGGAGGGGTTTGTGATGGCTACAACCGTGAGAAAGGTGGGTGTGAAAGAAGAAATAGAGAAAGAGGTGCCGTAGTGGAGGGCTCGGAATAATTTCGGCTACCTGGGGATCTTTAACGTGCACTGGCATCGCACAGTGTACGTAATTCCGGCTCGGGGCGTTCGGCTACTAATAAGATATATGAGACAGATACTGCGCCATTTCCTTTCCCCAAAAAACCAATTATTATTATTATTATTATTATTATTCGGCTACTGATCCGGAGTTGACGGGTTCGAACCCGACCGCGGCTCCAGCGTTTCGATGGAGGCGAAACGCTAAGGCACCCGTGTGCTGTGCGATAATATAATAATAATAATTGGTTTTGGGGGGAAAGGAAATGGCGCAGTATCTGTCTCATATGTCGTTGGACACCTTGTCCGCGCCGTAAGGGGAGGGTAAAGGAGGGAGTGAAAGAAGTAAGGAAGAGAGAGGTGCCGTAGTGGAGGACTCAGGAATAATTTCGACCACCTGGGGATCTTTAACGTGCACTGACATCGTACAGCACACGGGCACCTTACCAATTTTCCTCCATAAAAACGCAGCCGCCGCGGTCGGGTTCGAACCCGGGGACTCCGGATCAGTAGTCGAGCGCCCTAACCACTGAGCCACCGCGGCGGGGCAATGCTTTGCGATTTCAGTGCACGTTAAAAACCCCCGGGTGGTGGAAATTATTTCGGAGCCCTCCACTACGGCACATCTTCCTTCCTTTCTTCTTTCACTCCCTTCCCTCACGGCGCAGTTGAGGTGTCCAAAGATATATGAGACAGATACTGCGCCATTTCCTTTCCCCAAAAAAACCAATTATTAATATAGTCGAGTGCCACCCATCGCGGTGGCTCAGTGGTTAGGGCGCTGGGCTACTGATCCGGATTTCCCGGGTTTGAACTCGACCGCGGCGGCTGCGTTTTTATGGAAGCAAAACGCTAAGGCGCCCGTGTGCTGTGCGATGTCAGTGCACATTTAAGATCCCCACGTGGTCGAAATTATTCCGGAGCCCTCCACTACGGGAGCTCTCTCTTCCTTTCTTCTTTCACTCCCTCCTTTAGCTCTTTCCTTACGGCGGGGTTCTGGTGTCTGACTATATATGAGACAGATATTGCGCCATTTCCTGTCCCCAAAAACGAATTTTTATTATTATAGTCGAGTGCCCTCACCGGTGAGCCACCGCGGTGGGTGCACCGAACGAGGCGCCTCTCCCTGAGCACCTCTTTGTAAATATAGCTAAACAAATGCTTTTCACCACCATCACCGGAACGGAAGGCCTGGTGGTGGTGGTGGTGGTGGTGAAAACATTTATTAATCATGGAGAGAGGTGTTGGGGGTCGTGACCTAAAGGGTCACGCCCTTACAACCACTATATGGGAGTAAAGTCACTGGAATGGGAAAAGTAATAATAATAATAATTGGTTTTGGGGGAAAGGAAATGGCGCAGTATCTGTCTCATATATCTTTGTACACCTGAACCGCGCCGTAAGGGAAGGGATAAAGGAAGGAGTGAAAGAAGAAAGGAAGAATTGGTGCCGTAGTGGAGGGCTCCGGAATAATTTCGACCACCTGGGGATCTTTAACGTGCACTGACATCGCACAGCACACGGGCGCCTTAGCGTTTTTCCTCCATAAAAACGCTGCCGCCGCGGTCGGGTTCGAACCCGGGAACTCCGGATCAGTCGTCGAGCTCTCTAACCACTGAGCCACCGCGGCGGAGCTAAAGTACCGCATTCGTTTTCTATCGCCGCCGCGCCGGCCGGCCAGCGCGCGCGCGTTCTCGATTCGTTTTTTGCGGTGACGCAGTCATTCCCCGCCATAAATGGTCCACTCGCTTCTTTCTCGCGGCCGCCGGCACACAGATAATCCGGAGCATTACGTAGCACTTGCTCTTATGGGCCGAGATAAGCGTGCACAGCAAGCTGCGCTGGACCAAATATGGCGGCTGGTTGCGGTACTTTTCCCGTTCCAGTGACTTTAGTTGGGATGCCTAGTCAGGCACCCTATTGGCGGTTGCCGTGGCCCGGGCGCCTCCCAGTCCTCTGGGGTGGGGTTTTGGATAGGGGGTAAGGATGGGTTGTGCTGGCAGGCCCACACCATGAGGTAGGCGTCAGACACCTCCCCAAAGTGTGAGCACCGCCTGTCGAATTGAGGATCGAAATGCTTTAGAGTTGCGGGGCACAGCATCGTGTTAGTGAGCAGGTGCTGGAGTACCCGCGTTGGCCTTCCCCAGCCCTATGCACGGGGTGGGGAGGGTTTGGTGTGTGGATTTCTACTAATCGCATATTTCCTTAAAAGTGTAAACCGGATTGAAATCGGAGTCCTGGTCAGCGTCGGGTCCCGTGGGAAATGCCCGAAGAGAGAGCGCGCGGGTGGCGGCGTCGGCTGCTTCGTTTCCGCGGAGGCCTTGGTGACCTGGAGCCCGAACGAGAGATCGGCGCGGGATCCGAGCATCGGCTACAATTTTGGTAGATGCGATATAAGCCAGGGGAGCAGCCCTCCCTTTCTCCAGGTTTCGACAAGCCCCTTGCGAGTCGATGATTATGTATTTGGAGGAGGAGTCGGAGGCTGCCGGGACAATGGCAACCTCTTCTGCGTGAATTGCTGACCGGGCCTTGAAAGTAAGGCCGTCTACTGCTTTGCCCTCTTGGACGACCGCGGCCGTGTACCATCCCCTTGGGTCCAGGCTTTGTAAGGGGCTACGGCCCTTCCGAAATGGCCTGGACGACTCTTTCGGCGACCCAACCTAAAGGTCCCTCGGAACCGTCACGTTTCGAGCACGAGGAGCTTTTTAAACTTCTTAACCGGCGCGGCAGAGCCGGCTCTAACATGGCGGCTGCCACATCGGCTGCTGCAGCATCGGCGGCCTCCCAAGCGAAGCAGCAAGCCCTCGCGCACGGGCCTGCCTCATCACGCAGAAACCAAGCCCAGTCGCGTCAGTGGAAGCCCTGTCCTATGCCACAGATGCACCCTGAAGACTACGTGGTCATCATCAAGCCCAGAGTCACCGCCGACCTAAGAAATACCTTCCGAAGGGGTGAGTTGGGCAAAGCCCTGAATTCGCACTTCGGCATTTCTACTGCCGAGAACGTTCTGAACATCGTCTCCGCCTGGGGCAGAATCTGCTCGTTGTGGGCGCACGGAATCCGCACCTCGCTGATCGCCTGCTCGGCGAATTAAAATTGTCTACAAGCAAAGGCACCCTGTCCGTACACGGACATTTGAAACAAACCGGGCACGTGTGCCGCGGCGTCATCAGAGGCATCGCCGACAAGGAAACCAGCCAACGCTCACCGCCCAAATTGCCTGGCGAGGCGGCCAGATTGCCAGCATTCGCCGCCTCGGAAAATCATCCATTGCGGTGATCACCTTAGTTGGAAAGGTGGTCCCGCGGTAAGTTCACTACAATGGGAAAGTCACCCCCTCCGAGATTACAAACGAACCATGCCGGCCTGTGTGAAGTGTCGTACTGTGGTACACCGCGTGGACACTTGCCCCACGCTGAACTCGCCCAAGTGTGGCCTTTGCGGCCAAACTGTAAATGTGACGCAATACGGCCCTGCTCCACACGAGTGCAACGCAACCTGTGCAATCTTTGGACTAGCCCACCTCACGGGGTCGAAAGAGTGCACGGAAAATTTCCGGCGACTTCATCTTGCCGGAGACAAGCCCTCCCAACATGGAGTATCCGAGAAGGCAGCGCCTGGAAACAGGCAATTCCCCCCGCCGACAGAGCGAATGGCGCCCTCCCAACATGTAGTATCCGAGAAGGCAGAGCCTGGAAACAGGCAAGGTCCCCCTGCCGACGGAGCGAATGGCGGCGCTGTACGCGGCAATCACGCCACCAGCACGCGCGTGGGAGACATCAACCCGGTCTCCTCATCTTCCGGACTGAAGTCAACAGGAGAGCATAACCGATGAAGAAAAACAAGAATAAGAAGGCGCCGCCACTACCCCCTAGTGGAGACGACGCCAACCACTTCCCCCTCCTCAAACCAAGTGGCGCTGCCGGAGCCCGGGCCCTGGTGCAGAAACAACACTCTCAAGTGAGCAGCTGGGCAGGAGTCGCCACCTCCCCTCCCTCCTCCTCACTCACTTCCCCCTCCTCGGTTTACGGCGTAGATGTCGAATGCCGCAGAAAAAATGAGCAGATTAGAGCACAGATCGGGCAGTTCGTTATCAAAATTCGAAATTTAGAGGAAAAGCTAGCTGCTGCGACGGGTATCCCGAGTTCCGACGCCATGGAGAGTGAGCCCGAACTGCCGCCCGTGTTCGCGTCGGCAATGGCCGCAATGGAGGCGCGTCTCACCTCCCATCTGCAGAAAATGGTAGAAGCGACGAAAAACAGCATTGAGACCAAATGCTCGGCATCGGTCGGTCCCTGTAGCCATCAGCCGCTGCATAAAATCCCCCCCCCCCCCCCCACCGAAAAAAAACGAACGATCCGACGGTTCGAGGGGATCCGAGCCTTCAACAGGCAAAAGAAAATTATCGGCAATCCCAGAGACGCGGAATCGGAGGTTTCCAACTCCGCACTCCCACCAGGTGCTGGCTCTGGGCCGGAGTCCCATCAGCCCCCATCTATCACATTAAATCCTAATGATGGCAGGACGGCCTAAGAAGCGTTCCCCTCCTCCGAAAACACACAAATTGGTAACCGTAACGCAGAGGAATGGTAGAGGCTTCAAGGCTCGGCAGAAACGCGCGAACCTAAGCCCCTACCTAGAAACTCTCGAGGCTTTGCCCGCCGTGGTCGCCCTCCAGGAGCCAGGAGCGGCGGCCAAGTTAACTACGCGACATTCCAGCTAGACCCCTCGTCGTGTCTCCTCGTACACAAGCCATACACAGCAACCGAAATTGACCTCAATCTCAATATACCGTACTCGTATGCCATGGTAAGGATCCTTCCCCTTCGCCGATCGGATCCTCCCCTGCACGTACCTAATGTATACTGCTCCTTGAAACTGAAGCGAGTGACCTTCGCCGCCCTCTTTAGCCGTGCACTTAAAGAGGCGGGTAACTACCCCCTGCTCATTGTGGGCGAATCAACGCCCTTAGACACCTAAAGGGCTAGCGTAAGGAGGAGTTACGCCGATGCATGCTGGCGGAGTTGGCATCCACACTGGGGTTCACCCTCCACACCGATCCTGCATTTCCTACCCGCGCAGGCAACTCGGTAAGCCGAGGCACATTTATTTATTAATTAATTTATTAATACCTCAAAGGCCGCATTGAAGGGGTATTACATGAGGGGGTGGAGCTTCAGCAGTACATTTCTTCTATGGATGATCTGAATGACGATGAGTCGATCTGATCAACGATGGCGTTTGGCAGGTTATTCCAGTCCCTTGCTGTATGAACGAAAAATGATGACAGATGCGCAGAAGTGCGTGCAGAGGGAGGGCAGACTGCCTTCCCGTGGTTTGTGCGATTGGAGATGCCATGTGCGGGGCTGATAATGGAGTTGAGATGTGGATGACGATAGAATTTATGAAACAGACACAGTCTGGAAATTTTTCTGCGGTTCGCTAAAGTTGTGAGTTGAGCATTGCGTTTTAGATGAGTTACACTTACATGATAAGAAGAGGCTGAGAAAATGAAACGAGCTTAGCGTTTCTGTACAGATTCGAGAGTAGTGGAAAGGTTATTATGATGAGGGTCCCAGATCGCGCATGCATATTCTAATTTGGACGGATAAGTGTTAAGTAAGCAAGGGAATTCACTGATGGGGTGCTAGTCGCAGGGTTCGTCGAAAGTAACCAAGGACGCGATTTGCCTCGTTAGTAATCTGAGATACATGAAAAGACCAATTTAGATCAGGTGTCAAATGGATGCCTAAATACTTGTAAGTTAATACTGAAGCGATTTCAGCATTCCCGATTAGATATCTTGAAGATGGTTGAGAATGACGTCAATGGAATGATAGCAGAGATGTTTTTTTCACATTTAAAGACATTAGCCATGTATTACACCAGGTTAGTACGTGGTGAATGTCAGACTGAAAAAGCAAAATGTCATCGCTGTTAGTAATAGGCCGGTAGATAACGCAATCATCAGCGAATATGCGAATGTTAGAACATATGTTACCAGGCAAATCGTTAATATAAATGAGAAAAAGGAGGGGGCCCAAGACGGTGCTCTGAGGTTCCCCAGATATAACAGAGGAATAAGAAGATGAACATTTATTAACAAAAACAAACTGCTGCTGATTAATGAGAAAGCTTCACATCCAATTAAGATATGTTCGTTAAGATTGAGACGAGAAAGTTTTAGGAATAGTCGTTTGTGAGGAACTTTGTCAAAAGCTTTTTTCAAAATCGAGGAAGAGGTCGTCAACAGGAATGTTAAGGTCTATGCTAGAGCTAAGGTTGTTAATAAAGAGGGCTAATTGTTTTTCCCAAGATAAACCTTTTAAAAGCCATGCTGGTTAGGGTGGAAAAAGTTTACGGACTCTAGAAATTTCATAACTTGAGAGAAAATTATATGTTCCATTAGTTTAGAAGTGATACATGTGATGGATATTGGTCGATAATTATGGCGAGAAGATGAAGGCCCTTTTTTGGGGACTGGGATGACCTTGCCTACTTTCCAGTCATGGGGTATGATGGCTGATGAAAGGGATTGCTGAAAGATATGAGACAATATGGTGCTAGTGGTATGTTTTGTATTTTTTAACACTTTAGTATTAATTCCGTCAACACCAGCTGAAGAGGTTAATTTCAGAGTCGATTAATTTGACAATACCATCAGGTTCGAAGCTCACGTCCGGCATAGGTGGAAAGTTAAAGGAAGGAAAATCGGGTAAATTGCTATCCGGTTCGTGAGTGAAAACTGAGCTGAATGATAAATTCAAACCTTCCGCAACGTCATGATCTTCAATTGAATTATTATCATCGTCACACAGTGCTACATTTCTGATGGGGTTAGGATGGATACACTTCCAGAATTGATGTGGGTTTGTACGAATCATGTTGTGTAGAGCAGAAGAAAAAAAGAACGAGTGTTTAGTGTTGTATATCTTTAGGTTATAGGATCTTTCTGCTTCGTAATAATTTTGCCACGTGTTTGGGTTATTGGTTTTTTTTGGCGGTTCGGAAAAGTCTTTCCTTTTTGTTATTCATGCGTTTTAGCACGGAATTGAACCAAGGAGATTCATGGCGTTCAGTTACGGTGATGGTAGGCATGATTTCTTTAATTAGAGCATGCATTTTGTTTTTGAACAGTTGCCAAATAGTTTCAGGAGTGCGATCACGAAAATCGGTTAAAAACCAGGTTTGGAACGCATCAAATTCACTGTTGATGCTTTCATAGTCTCCTTGATCATAAAGTGTGATGGTTTTAGTTATTTTTTCCGGGTGCGGTAAGTGGTTGAGAAACGTTGCGCGTATTACTGAGTGGTCACTGGTACCCGGCAGATTCAAGAGTGATATCAAGTTTTCTGTATGTGACGTTAGTATCAGGTCTAATATCTTAGATGATTGAGCGTTCGGCCTTGTTGGGCTCGTGACCAGTTGGGAGAGACCAAAAGTGTGACAAGTATTCAAGAAATCGCGCACAAGAATTATTCGTGTCAGCCGGGTTCTGACAATTAATTTCGGGAAAGTTGAAGTCACCTAGGACAAAGAGACAAGCGTGTGGAAGTTCAGAAGTTATCATATGAAGGGCGTTGTGGAAGGAAGGAATGAACGAAGCATCACTGTCTGGAGCGCGATAGCAAGCGCAGATTACTGTCGGCGGAAATTAGGCTTTAGAACAGATGAATAATATCTCAAGGGGACAGTCAAGTGGCATAACATGGAATTTAAGGCTGCGTTGCGTTGCTATTAGGACGCAACCGCCTCGTTTACATATGCGGTCGCAGCGGAAGACATCACAGTTGTGGAATGTGGACTGTACTTCGCTATCCGTTATGTTCTCATTCAACCATGTTTCTGTTAGTACGACTAGGTTGCTTTCTGTGGTATTGAATAGGCTAGATAGAGCATCGCGTTTAGGCAGGAGGCTTCTAATGTTAGTGTAGAGAACTGAGAGCAAGTTGGGAGTGCCTTTTTGGGTATGTTTAGATGATAGCTATGCTGTTCGAGGTAACACTGATTGAGATGCGCGATCGAATGTGTATGTGGTGGTTCCGATTACCATCCTGTCGTGTCGGAGGGTAATTTTTTTTGTTGACCTTTAGCGTAATCTATGAGGTTTTTACGAGCAATACGAGTGTTACGGGAGTAGTCTGCTGAAACGCTGTGATTAGTACCCTTAAAGTGTTTGGCGTTTGAAAGAACGAGTTCCTTGGTTTTGAAGTGTGCGAGCTTAATAATAATGGGCCTGTTCCCGTCAAACATGAAATTACCAATCCGATGGGCCCGTTCTATGTCCATAGGTTGGATTGTAAGATTTAGCTCGGATTTGCAAATATCGATTATGAGTTTCTCGGATTCAGCCCAGGTTTCGCGGTCAGTATCCTTCACACCAAAGAATACTAGATTAGAACGACGGGCCCTATCCTCGCTGTCGTCTAGCCTATATACAAGGTCTGACAGTTTGTTTGCGCTTTATTGGCCGAGGCACTGGACTTCGTTAACTTGGACTCTAAGGGGGTCTAGTCAGGCGCATTCTTCTTCAATTTTTGTTAGTCTTGATTTTATCTCCTTAAACGTTTTTTCTTGCTGAGCCAGTATTGTATGAATTCATTTCATCTCGTTTAGAAGGATTGTTTGCCCATTTTTTAACTCGTCCAATGCCTCAAGCAATTCATTGTGCGAATCTGCGTTGCCTGAGCGGGTGTTAGGTCCAGGTCCAGGATATAGTTCAATGTCCCCACATAGCAATAGAACGTGTAAAATGACATGTGCGCAGTCATTGCAATGGCAATACAACAAAATGGACTCCGCAGCACTATCAAACCAGCGTAACGTGTACGCTTCGTAAAAAGAGGGTAAGCATTGTTTACCTGCATGAAGTAAAGGCAAGTCATTTTGACGTGACTGTCTTTGGAAGTGCTGCCGAGTCCACTGAAGGGGGCGTTGATTCCGTGGGGCTTTATACATGGTGATGGCGATGTAGATTGTGATGTTGATAGTCCTGGGAGCACGAAAGGCAAGCTGTGCGGCGATTCCGGGGGTGGTGCTGCGGGGCAGGAACGTTGGTCGTTCGGCAGGTCCTGGGCCGGTGCGGGGCGGCGTGGCAGGCACTGTGCTTCCGCGAGGGCGGCAGGATTCCAGTACCGCGAAGTTCTAGCCTTCGGGACAACAGCGCGGCATGCGTGGGAACCGGGCGACCACGAACAGGCAAGGAAGATCAGCTGCATGAAGTAAAGGCAAGTCATTTTGACGTGACTGTCTTTGGAAGTGCTGCCGTGTCCACTCATGCCAAATCCTCACTTTCACTCGCAACATAAGACGCGCAGACTGGATCAACACCGCGGATACCCTCGACAGCGACCACTGCATCGTCAACACCACTGTTTATACACGCCCCATAAAGCGCCCCACCACACAAGCACGCATCCCCAATTGGACCGCCTTTCACCAAAATTTCCCATCCGACGCCATCACAAGCATCACAGAGAAGGCTACACGAACTGGTCCCGGTCAGACATATCGCGCCTTCGCTCCAACGAGAAGCAGATACAGCTCACAGAGGTGGTCACGGACGTGGACAACCACCTCCTCCACCTCTG
Source organism: Amblyomma americanum (assembly GCF_052857255.1). NCBI lineage: Eukaryota > Metazoa > Arthropoda > Arachnida > Ixodida > Ixodidae > Amblyomma > Amblyomma americanum. Next base: position 99,866,902 of record NC_135503.1, on the reverse strand, counting down.
GGAAGCGCGTCGCGGCCTTACGCTCCGCTCGAAGCGCCAGAAACAACAAGAAGCTCAAAGCGCGCATTGTGGACCTCACCCGGCAGGCAGCAGTGTACGCTGCCCAACACGCTGACTTCGACTCGGTGGACCGCTGCAACACGGCGGCTAGGCAGATGTCGAGCTGCAACACGTGGCGGCTCTTCCGAGCCCTCATCAACCCAACACATAGCCGCACAGAAACGCAGAAGCAACGCAACGCCTGTTTTTAGCGCATTTCATTCGAGTGCTCGTTCCCTTCGGCGAAGCTCTAGTATATAGATGTAATATGCAGCGGAATTGGTATAATCGGCACACGTACATCCGCCAGATAAACGTTCTACGATCTGATGTGTGTTCTTTAGGATAATGCGTGCTTCCCTGCCCGCCCTTACAGCAAGCAGGCGTCAGACTGCAGTTCGGCGCAACGACTGCTGAAGCTCTTTCCTGTTACATTCCACTGGAAGACATTCACAAACGTCCAAATCGCAATGACCACAGCATAGTCAATCGCAAAGGTCATCTATGATCATACGTACTGCATAGTTAGTCGACAACCACTCGATAATCGGCAACACAGAACGATGTTTGGTGAGCAATGCGCGTGCAGTTTTCCACTCCTTTGCCATGTTGAATGAATTACTTTAGAGTGCCTCTGCTGCTTGCACATTTTTGATGATCCCTGGAAGCTTACTCGTGAACTTCACGTCAGCACACAACGTCAAGAAGACAGACGCTGGCGTTGCCGTCGCTGATGTACACGTGGATGAACGCGATCAGCAGTTTGTTAATTATCTATGGCCGCCCTCGACAACTTCACAAAACACTTCTCGCGAGCCACGCGCATATTTATAACATAAGTCTGCGTTGCAAACAGACGCAACCGCGCGCGATGCAGCGGACAGGAAGTCTTCTGCCTTGTTGTTGTTGCTGATAGGAAGAAAAGGAAAGTGCACGAGCCTGCCTACTGGCGTAAGCCGAGGCACGCTCGCTGCCGCGTGCTGCAGTGGTAAAGAATAGGAGAGCAAAGAGAGAAAGAAAAGACGCGCCGCGCTAATATGCCCCGGGCAGATCCCGCAGGCAGTGCAATAACGGGTCGACCCGAGCTTCAAGCCAAGCACACCGCCAAATTCCAAAAATAAGTTCTTGGGAGTGGACGTCACTAGCGGTTCACACAGGTTGCTGCGGCTCTTGGCGATGTATTCACACCGAAGAGAATATCTTAGGTCCAAGGACCCGCTGCAGATATTAACGCGACAGCGTTAAGGAGCTCGTGTCGCAGAGAAGCCGGTGTCGTCGGCGTCGGCGTCTTTGGCCGTGAGCGAAAAATGGCGCATCTCGGTGGACACCTGAACCGCGCCGTAAGGGAAGGAACTTTAACGCGACAGCGTTAAGAATTGATCTATTGATGTATTGATTGATTGATGTATTGATTGATGGATTGATTAATTGGTGGATTGAATATTGAAGTGATCGGTGCATTGATTGACTGATCGATTGATTGATCGGTTGATCGATCTATTGATTGATCATTGATTGATTGATCGATTGATCGATCCATTTTTTCTTTCCTTTACGGCACGATCCGGGTGCTCAGCGAGAAATGTGAGACAGGTGTCATTTCCTTTCTTTAAAAGCAAATTGTACCAGCCGCGGTGGCTGAGTGGTTAGGGCGCTCGACTACTGATCCGGAGTTCCCGGGCTCGAACCCGACCGCGGCGGCCGCGTTTTTATGGAGGAAAAATGCCAAGGAGCCCGTGTGCTGTGCGATATCAGTGCACAATAAAGATCCCCAGGTGGTCGAAATTATTCCGGAGCCCTCCACTACGGCATCTCTCTCTTCCTTTCTTTTTTCACTCCCTCCTTTATCCCTTCCGTTACAGCGCGTCAGGTGTCCAACGATATACGGGACAGATACTGCGCCATTTCCTTTCCCCGAAAGCCAATTATTATTATTAATAAAAGCAATTCTTCATACCATTTTCCTTCCCTTACGGGCTGTTTCGGGTGTCCGCCGAGATATGTGAGACAGGCGTCTTTTCCTTAAATTATCCAATGGGCCACGCGTCGCGCCGAACGGGCGATGGCTTTCCGTGTACTCCTCGGCAACGCTGCGTCACGCTGTCGCGTCTCACTCTTAAAGACGAAGCTTAAGCGTCCTGCAATTTTTAAATCAGGTATCAGATATCATATAGCTTCTACCTTGCAGCTTCGGGTTGGATATACAAAGGGGGGCGGGGGGCTCACATAGAAGCACAGGAAAAATATAATGCATAAAAAAAGAAAATATAATGTACAGCTTGTACAAAAAAATACACAAAAGAAAGCAGTAATGATGTGTAAAGTTATATACACAAGACTAATTTCCTTCCTTGCGAAAAAGAAACTCTCCCGATGACTCAACAAGTTGACTCAATTAACGAGGGCGGCACGGCTGGTATTTAGACTGTCTTTTCATTTTGGGAATAATAAAGCTAGGTTATTATTAAAGACTGACAAATTTTTAGCCGTGAGAATGCATCGCCGGCTGTATGGAAGCTCTTTGGAGACGACCGCGTTGAGAACAAAGACACAAAACTCTCTTATTTTCCCGCTTACGTTCTGTCTTTTTTTTATCACGCGTGGTGTCCTCTTGAGCCCGAAATAAGAGGGACTCCGTTTTCCCGAGAGCGGTACACGCTTTTCATTGTATGGGGGATAAGATATGCTGGACTGCTGTGAAATACGCTCCTGCAGTCTTTGAGTGCTGAGAGCGCCAGTGCACATTACTGGTCGCATCCAGCCCATTGGTGGATCCGAAAAAAAAGGAGGCATTCCAAATATTTCTGCTCGACATTCCAAACTTTGCTTCTTGCCACCTGTTTTCCGTTCTTATTTTCCCGCCCATACAACTTATTCTCTATTTCTCGTACCCATACGCCCTTTTCGAATCTACAAGGTGCTGTCTTTCGGGCTAGAAACACGAGCCTAAGATTTTGTCTTTGGAGATGCTCTGCTTCCGTCCTTCGTTTGTTGATTTCACAGCGGAAGGTGCGTAGTCTCATCTTGCCGAGTGCATGAATGGCGGTGTTTGATCTCCAACATCGCCTATGAAAGGGCGGTCTCCGAACACTCGATATTTTGAACTGAACGATTATTGTGAAACTGAAAACGAGATTACTTTGTGTCTTTGAAGGTTCATGGTTTCTGTGGAGGAAACTTTTTTGTCACAAGGACCGCAGAATTTTGACAAATTAAGGTCCGTGGCATATGAAAAAAAGAAATGAAACCAAAATGCACAACATTTTAAGGGTGCAGATAATTGCTGAACCAAACTCGAAGTAGAGTTTTTCGTGTCAGGATGACAAAAGGACTGATTAGAGGAAGGTTTTGAGACAGTTGGTCCGACATACATGTGGGGGAAAAAACCGTGACTTCAAAGAGGACGAAGACGAGAACTGCCCAGGACGAGCGGTAAAGACGGGTGAGACTCACCGCTCGTCCTGTGCACTTCTCGTCTTCGTCCTCTTTGAAGTGGCGGTTTTTTTCCTACAAAAGGACTATACAACGTAGACCCCTTAAGGGCATGTGGTGTCCAATTGAGTATATATTTTTATGTACGCCAGAAAACGGTTCTATTCAGTGTCAGTACGATTAAAGCTAGCTTCCTGCATGCTACTACAGAGCACCATTTGCGCAGCTCCTCTCCTTGTTTAAGGTCGGCTGACGTAACGGAAAGAAATGGGCGGCTTGGTTACCGATAGAAAGAAGCCGTTTGATTTTATACAGAACTGTTCAGTAATATAATTAAGAATTATGGAACGCGAAAAGATATTTCTCGTGAGGGTGCACCTAGCAACGGTAAAGATTATGCTAGTTCCATTCCTTAAAAACATGTCCAACGCAACAACCGGAACGCCCGTATGGAACAACAAAAAGCCTATTTATTAAATGCAGTGGCGGCGTATCCTGAAACACCTGGTATATACCGCTAGTGTCTGCGCCGTTCTGTACTGTTCTTTACGCGAAACAAATCTAATCGATGACGAAGCGTTTTTAGGAAAAGCGCCTCTCAGGAGCTTTTCGCTGGGTTTTGCGTGTATGAGGTTCGGGCGTGGCCAGAAAATTTCGACCCCCGAATGTCCACCGAATTTTACGAAACCGAGGCCCTCCACAATAATCAGTCGTATCACCCCACATATTCATAAATACCCTTCACTCCGCTACATAAACATCTTGTAACTACCTAGAAAATCTGTTGCGCCATATATGGTGCCAATGACACAATCTTTTCCACCTCTGCTTTTCCAGGGCATGCACAGGGCACCTTATACTCTAACCAGCGCCGCACAAGTATACACCAAATCCATTGTCTTCTCCTGCACCACCATTAAATGTGAGCTACTTATAATGAAACTGGCCATTCCCCTACATTGAAAATAAGCCTTGACAGCACACTCATTAGTACAGAAAAATACCGAGACTACTCGGCCTACAGACACACAGACACCAAGTTCAAAAATAATATACACTTCATGTGGATGCAATCTAGGTAAATAACATATCTCATTAGACGCTTCTCAAAATAGGGAATAGGGACTTAACGAAAACGACACCCTGTGCATCATTTACGCAGAAATGGCCACGAGAGTTACAAGTCAACTGTTATATACCAAGCTTACTAAAACGGAATTAACTAAACTCATCAGAATACACCCAACAACTGTCAAGCCAGCGCTACGTTTACGCTGAACGGTTAACACCACCAAACTGCTAGTGCTGACATTACATAAAAACGTGGATGAATCATTGAACTCCACCTATCCGCTGAGCAACGTAGACATCGACACCTTGTAACATATAATAAGGAGTTCTAAAATAAAATGATGAAGGAAAGAGGTGTGAAGAAAATTGACGTGGATTAACCGAAGAATAAAGAAGAAGAAGAAGAAGCATTCGGTGAGTTTGAGAGACATGATTGGTGGAGAAGAGAAGGAGAAGACGACGACATGGCTTACGTGACTAACGCCAAGGCTATAAAAGGGCGAGGGAGAGCGAGGCACGCGGGGGGGGGGGGGGGGGAGAACAGAGAAGCGGAGGCTCCGGCGGGTCAGGGACGCTTCGGCTGGAAGAGAGCTACGCCGGCTACTGCTCCGGTGAGCTCGCGTTCTACGGCTTCGCATCGTGGAGTTCCTGCCGTTCCTGAGCCCGTTTCGGGGAGTCAATGGAGGATGATGCCACCTGCTACGGCCAGGGCGTCTCCAGCGCTGTTGCCACCCATCCAGGTGGTGCACCCAACCCCAACAACACCGGCATCACCTCCACGGGCGCTTGGACCGGGAGCGTATACGACGCAGCCAGCGACGCCGCCAGCGACGCCAGCCCAAGCACGTCGAACGCCGTCTCGACGCCGGCTACTGGATACATACAACGCCGCTGCCGCACCGAACCAACCGTGAGCACGGACGCCAATCACTAACAGTAGAACGCTAATAGTAGACGCTGGTAGTAGTGTTCCCGGGTCGCGTGTATTTTTATTCGTTGTGTTTTGTGTTAGTTTTGTTAGTTTTGTCTTCTAATGTGTGTGTCAGGTAGGGTGTATTAAATGTGTGTCTGTGTGGGTACACTTGTCGCCAAGTCCATTCTTTCGGTCCGAGTATTATGCGGGGAGATCCGTGACACACCTACTAGGCTCCAGCTTGACAGAACGCTGGACTACAGATCTGAAATTACTCCAAAATCCAATGCTAACAGTTCCCTAACACCTCGCGTAAATAAAAACCGACCAACAATTTAAACCACTGCCCCAAAACATGAGGTCAAGCGCCACACAGGTTTTGATTAATTGCACAGGATACCAGTAGAAACCTACAAAGGACAAAACGACCACCACAAGACAAGCTCATAACTGATAACTGGTTTCCACAGAAAAAAGGCGGTATATTATTATATATAATTCGCATGCCCAGGTCAGTGCGCTTAAACGATCCTGTAATGCAGACCATTGTCACACATGTGCGCCATCGTCGCTTCATTATTTGTTTCATGCCCTCCGCCGTAATCATGATGAAGGGGGTCCTTACACGCTGATCTTCGTCAGCCTGTAAAATATAGAAATCTTCTATTATCTCTTCATTTTTTTGTCTCGGGCTCCAGCAAAGATTGTGGTTTCTTGAAAACAAACTGCGCATTTGTGCCTTAGGCAATGACAGGTGTTGCAAATGGGTCGCAAGCCCCAAGGGTAGCGTTGGCCTGGCAGCCTGGGGCACAGCTGGAAACATCCGAAGGTCCTGGCAAAGGATGAGTCGACTGCCAACAGAACAACTTGTTTATTCTAGCATCGCAAAAGAGCAGCCGGTCAGGGCGACCACGTTACTCGACGAAAGAAATCGAAGCCTCTCTTTGACGTCCGGTGCAGCTGCCTTTATACCCTCGGAGTCGAGGGCAAGAAGGAACGGCTCGGGATGAGGCGCACGAGACGGCGACGCACGGACATGTTGAGACGTGACGTGACGCGTCCGCCGGGCCGGCGCCGGTCAGACCTCCTTGCCTCCCAGTTGGGGAGCTCCTCTCCCCGGCTGCCGCGCTTTGACAAGCATGGGCACCAACATGCACACACACACACGCATACACGAAGACACGTGGCATTGAAACCTGCCTGGACGCTTGGCGGGAGGCTTTGCGGCAGCGCTGAACGGGTCAAAATGACCGCCACTTTCAACGAAGCCCCGGCGTCCGTTGCATCCGCGCCGGCTATACCGCGCGTCGTAGGCGAAACGTAACACAGGCAATGTGGCCAGGCTTTGTGATCTGGTAAAGGTTATTGCGATGCTCTCTCAACATAGTATTCGGGCACCTGCTAGATTAGTCAATGTAACTCCTTGCCACAAGACAGGGAAATATTGCAAGCGATATTTGAATTACAATTGTGATTCCATATGATTTACGGTCCCCGTGTGCGACTCCAGATCAATTGCTTCTTTTTCATCCTTTTACTAATCTCTTTATTAACTTCGGAATGCGGTAAGAAGCAGGGAAACATTGCACCTGTATGCAACTTCCTTTAAACCATGGAAAAGTTTGTATACAATAATTAAGGCTTTGATAACTCCCCTTTATTATTGTTTCCAGAATGAAAAAGATACCGATGGCTAGGCTATATCTGTCTTTCAACAATCCTAAATTGCTTTCTCTATCCTACAACAACCCGTATTTTAAATATCTTAGATTATTTAAACTGGGGCAGCCTCTATAAAATACACGGGTAGGGGATGTGAATGTTTTTTTAATGAGTGCAAAATAAATTGTTTTTCGCAGTGTGCGGCCTTAACTGCTGAGCATGCTTGACAGTGGCTTAACGACGCGGTTGACTAAAGAATGCTTTTGAGAACGAGAAAAAACTTCCTCGTTTATACTTCCTTATATCGGAAACATTCAGCGGGCGGTTGCCAATTTTAGAGAAAAGAAGAAGAGATCTAAAAGGGAGCTGTAATTTTTAAAATATGTTGATTTTGTCCAATCCCTTTTTTGCATAACTCCGCAATAAATGATTAAATTAGATCTGTAGCTAACTTTATTGTACATATTTGCGTCAGCTGGGTAAACAGATATTGATGAAATGGCGCAGGCAATTGTTTGCTGATGGTCTTACACACGCAGGTCTATGGTAATCACAAAAAAAATTAATAAAACCGAAAAGCCCCAAATCTCTAGACATTCTTTGGACGGTGTTTTTATCTGTCTGTAAGCAGTTATTCGACTGTATTGAAAAAAGTGTTAAAACATTATCAACGCTGCGGAGTTAAACTTTATTAACGGTACGATCATGTTGGTTTCCGTTGAGAAGTAGTTATAACCAGCGCTTCTTGTCCTGTACACTTGCATATTCTGAAAACTAAAGATTTTCTTCTGCGCGGACATCCTCGTGTAATGTAATGTTCCAGAAACGCGCGCCGCTTCGTCACTGGACAGTAAGGCAAGCGCTTGTGGTATAGTTAGCATTTTGGAGCGTTCATGGTACCGAGGGGAATTTAACAACAAAAAAACTACATTCTGAATAAAGTTTTAAGGGTAAGGCCGCTGTGTCGCCTACCTTCTTTGAGTTTATTATCCTTTTTTTGTGGCATACAATTCTGACCTATGAGGAGGAGGAGGAGGAGGAGGAGGACGGACTTTAATGGTACAGGAGAGGTTTCGGCACCAACCGTATCGGCACTAACTAATGTGCAGGGTCCAACTTTTTTTGCCAGGCGATGACAGTTTTACGGATTTCTCCCCTTTTTTTCCTCACTTCCAATCAGAATACGCAGTGCTCCTCAGAAGGAATACTGCTTCGCCTTATAAGGAGCTCTGCGTGTGTTATTTACATGGTAGAAGGAAATTTAGCAACTTGCCTAAAGTGTATTTCGTCTCATGTTTCTATGGGTCAAATATTCAATTGTGAAAGTGAACACTACGAACGTCGAAAATCAAATCGTTCAAGAACAAAAAATAGAATATAAAACTTGCAGGTTTTATGCCGTATGGCATGTAAACATATTCACTTGAAAATAAAAAAAAACATTCATACGCAAAGTTCACGTAAAGTTGCAGAGAACTCGTGTTCAATATTTCAAGTTATTTTTTATAGATAATGATGCATTCCGCTGAACACTGCGCCCCGTAACGATGTTCACAATACTCGCATAACTAGCTTCAATCTCGCCTGTTTCATTGCAGGATTTTCTTCCTCACTATTCGTCTATACCTGCAATCTATCGGTTTTAGTTTTGTCGAGAGCAACGCAAAAGCGGGGCCAGAAAACACCACCAAAGAGAAATACCATTTTGGGTGGATGCAGTTTGGGCCCTTGATGGTAACCATTTGCGTGCACATCAATAATTTCATGATAAGCGCGCAAGTTTCAGAGATCCGCCAGGGAAATACAACATCCGCATTTTCGGCTTTTCTGCATGGTGCAAAGAATATTTCAGCATAACAAATCACTGTATATAGGCAATGGGGCACATTCGCTAGAAGAAGATAGGCAGTGCGAGGTTTCTGCATTGAGTAGTAACACCAGAATAGAAAGTATAAGTCACTGCAGCTGTTGCGAAGTGGCACTTTACCGTCACTTCTTTTTCATGAGAAGAATATTCATGTATAGAATTGTGGACATTAGGCGAAATTAGAACAACGAAAGCAATAATTTTCTGAGTTTTCCTATGCATTCAGAAACGCCCTGCTATGAAAGACCTATAGCTTGCGATGTCCAGCAAGTAGCTTTCTGCCTCGACACACTGCACCCAACTCGGCGCCTTCATTTCACGGTACTGGGCCCAGTTATCTGTAGATACCTCATTTCTCGGCCAAAATAGCCTCTCCGGCTGCAAGACACATCTCGCTCCGACATATCCATATCGCGGCGTTTGGGGCACGTCTTCCTCAGATGTGCCCCTCCAGCCCCTTCCCCCCTACATGATCGAAGTGGGAAACCGACGGTCCATGCTTGAACAGTGGCTTTCGCTGAAAGCCTTCCGCAGGACGCTATAGCGTACACGAAAGCATGTCTCAAGAAAAACAAAACGAAACATCGACATATAAAAGCGCACTACTTTCACACTTCCCTATTCACTCATCAGAGAGCGTGACATGGCACGTTTCTGCCGTAGGTACATACTAAAGGCATCACTTCGGAGCCAGTGTAAGTTTGGGAAGTTCCATGGACGGCAGTGCCTTGTGCCATTCAGGAGGCCAATATTTTTGCGAGGTTATAACACTGCGTAACTTCGTGTTAAAGAAAATTGGGGAAAGCACGTATAAACGAGTTTATACAAACTAAGGCCAAAAACCGTTTAAGAAAAACTTAAAGAGCCTATTTGTATAATAATAATAATTTGTTTTTGAGGAAAGGAAATGGCGCAGTATCTGTCTGGTATATGGTTGGACACCTGAACCGCGCCGTATGGAAAGGGATAAAGGAGGGAGTGAAAGAAGAAAGTGGTGCCGTAGTGGAGGGCTCCGGAATAATTTCGACCACCTGGGGATGTTTAACGTGCACTGACATCGCACAGCACACTTAGTGTTTATCCTCCATAAAAACGCAGCCGCCGCGGTTGGGTTCGAACCCGAGAACTCCGGATCAGTAGTAGAGCGCCCTAACCACTGAGCCACCGCGGTATACGAACCCCAATCCTGAACACCTTCGTGCTCAAGAGAAGGCCTTCGCAGCTGAGAATTGCCTTAATCAGGGTGTTCGCGTTGAAACGTGCGGACATTGGATATGCCGCAATCCTACTGAGGCGGCAGCTTCATGACAGCTCGTGCTTGTCCCCTCGGCTGTGGCACCCACAGGAGCGAAGCGAATCCAACTAAAGGCTTTGCCAGTGGACGCGTCAGCGTGCGTGTCTGAGCAACGCTATCTAGACGCAGAGGGTCTGAGCCTTTTCATTCTACACTCGAGGGACGTCACCCAGGTCGACGGTGTCTCTGGAGGCGAAGCTGGAGATTGCTGGGAGACGCGGCTCACACCCAGGGCCAGTTATCAGGTGTAGAATATCAGAGGAGAGGAAACCTTTGTATAAAAGTGGGCGTATTGAGAGACCCGATGTCCATATTCGTTGTCACGCACGAGTGAGAGCACTGACATTGGCCTTGAAATAAATGAAGCAGTTTAACATTGACTGTTGCTCTCCGCAGGCTCTGTCCTCAAAATGAACAAAAAGAAACAATCTGAGCAATTTTTCTTGTGGTAAAGGAACAATAATAGAGACGCCAGACATCCGAGGCGATAAACAACTTTTTATGACCGGTAACCATACCACCAATACGACACATTATCAAAGATGCGAAGGTACGAATGCAATCTCGATTCCAAAACATGGCAAGAGGAGTGCAGATCATGGCATAGGAAAATCGATTAAACGAGGCAGTGGGGTTTAGGAGGAAAAACGTATCACTTCCCACTGGAGGCGCTGGCTACCGCACGAAGGCAGTATCGAGCTATGAGTAGGCGTAACGCGGTTTGTAGGCAAGTGTTTGGAAAGTAAATGGAGCTAAGAACGCCGAACACAGTACACATCTGCACAAACGCTGCAATTATAAACGAGATGGTTGGTATGGCCTTCATGTGTGAGCCATTACTACAACTCACCGGCCAACACAGATGAAAAATACCCAGAGACTGAATGCTGCAAGCGGAATTGCTTGACATATGGGGAGCCGTCAACAATATTGCGACCGACACGGGAGATACTGCAGAGCGGACAACTGCAAACGACTATCGAATCCTAATTCTTTCATATCCAGCGATAGCAGAGCTCATAGCACCACTGACAGATAAGGAAGTGACCAAAGACATCAGTCAGGAAGAACTTGAAGCGGATACGCGAAGTGGGAAGAAAAATCCACATTATGTGGCCTGCGAGACACACTGGCACGGACGGGAGAAACGCAGCCATGCACGCGTGTGAGCTTGGCTATGCGTTAACGCCCCACACCTCAACTTCCTGCCGAACATAGTAGGTCAAAATCCCTGAAAAATTGTTTATTCAAAGCTCCCCAGGCAGAGCAATGACTCCCTACGTTCTCGCCAAAGTAAAAGCAGACAGCAGATTCCGGTTATCGGAGGGAACAGCACCGCCGGTGCCTGACACTAAGGGACAGCTCACTCGGCCACAGACGATGTTCTTAAGCAAATTCATTGCGAACGAAGCATACACCGTGCATATACTACACACGCGGCGTCTTGCCAGGCACGAAACACTTTTGCTCAGAAGATACACCGACGGCCGAGTACACTGTAGAGCAGATCTAGAACATCTTTTATAGACTTGGCCATCTTTCTCGTAAGGCGACGCAACATTGGGCCTATACCGCACGGCGACGTCACCACATTACTGCACCCGGTACGACCTTCCACCGCTGCACAACATGCCATCGCGGCATAAGGCAGTGATGGCGGCCTTCCTCAAGTACTGTAAAAGAGGTCGACTGACTTATGACGCGCAGCTCTGAAGGCTGTGAAAATAAACGACAAAAAGTTCCTCCCGCACCTATGCTTCCATAGGTCCTAATTTCCAAACAGCAGCCAAGAACCCTCTCTCTCTGGCATTAAAAGCATTATTAATTCATTCAAGGAGTACTTTTCTTCCTTGGTCACTGAACGGCAGGAAGCGCCTGCGCAAATTACTGAGCTCCTGTCTTTTTTTGTGATGAGTACATTGCATTGTGTCCTCAAATGTTGGTGTTTTATTTTTTCTTCAGATGTATGCCGACACAAATTTCTACGCGCTATTCTTCGAAAGGCATTGACACCAAAGAAGCTCTCCGGGGTAGACAGTAGATATGACACACGTCTTGGATGCCCAACCGCTTTTACGCCTCTCCCTGGCTGGATAAGGGGCATAAAGAAGGCTTTACATTAATACACCGGTTGAATGAGGTTAATATAAATAAAATATAATGCTCCGTACCAGACGTGAAATGATAGGGATTAGTACAATGCAAGGACCATATATATCTTTAGAGTGATTAACAGAGATATTCAAAATACTCAGTTTTGTCTCCAATCTTCAATTCGGAGGTGCACTGACAAATTGTAGCAAACCAGTAGTGGAGGCGCAATATGATAAAGTCTAGGAAAGTTGCTTATTTCTATGAGGCGTGGGCGAATTAGCATGTAAGTTAAGTCCCATTTGTAGGTAATAAATGTAGGGATCAGGAAAAGAGAATGAAAAGTACACTTTGGCGAGCGAAATCTTCCTCATTCGGACGCCCTCTACGTGTCGCCAGTCAGCGTCGCACGTTCAATGCTGCACTGCCGCTGTGGGCAGCCATGACTTCATAATTGCTCAATGACGGCGTTTTAAGTTCATGCTTATATACAGGAGGGCTGCGAAGCGACGGCGCTCACAAAGCTTGATCATTTGGCGACGCCCACTTCATGGACCACATCTTTGCGACCAACCGGCTCCAGGTAGGAATTATACATTGGCGATTGGGCTTTTCACGATCAAGTAGAAGCCGCTGAACTTCCATGAACCAGTAGTATCGAGAATTGAAGGTACCGGGAGGTCTTAATCATTGTTGTGATCCAATGTCTACATCAGTAAGCGTCGCGACTTCGCGTCAAAAAACAAAGAGTTCTCTTCCTGCAGTTAGCAGGCTTTGTTCCTTGGCATAACTTCTTTCATGGCTAGATGCTTCATTTCTTGCTGGAAATGCTATATCTACAGAGGAAACCTAAGCGGCTTCCTATCGCGGAATATTTATGATGTGACAAGTAGGCATTATCAGTGGCACCATTCATTTAGCATCGTTTTCATTTCTCAACTCTCTTAATTTATTTGTTTTGATCAATTTGGTCGTCAGGCTCATTTTTGCCGGCATTCGATAAGGTATGCAAATGCGAAGTATCATTGCGTATTTGGCACACTCCTGTCTGCGAGTACAGTTGTCGATAGGGATGTGCTTTGGTCCCTACTGCACGATCACGCTTGCAATCATCCCCGGACAGTGCTGACGTAGCGCACGGTGTAGTCTGAACAGCAGCAGCTCCAGCAGTTGCTGAGTATAGAACACTGCGACAGGAAAACCACGAACATCCCGTGCTACATGATGCTCGTACTAACGAGTAGCGCTTCGACGTCTCAAACAAAGGCCGTTCGCGTACACATCATACAGATATTACCGATCAGGTATAAGGTAACATGTGTGCAATACAGTTTGCGTAGAGTTTGCCTAGATTTCTTTCATTATGCGTCGTGCCTTTCCCATCCGACGTTGGGTCCCACACTGCGCCATCCTTTGAAGCTGTCTTCAAGAAGTCCGCTGTTCCAACGGTCAGATGCCCGCGGGGTTCAACGAAGACCTTAAAAAATATCAGCTACATTACGAATTAAGGAAGGCCAGTTTTAGTAAATATAAATGTAGGACAACACAGTTATTCAGTTAGTCGGGAATTTCTTAATCTGTTGAACATGTATTCCGGTCTGATTTATGTCATGGAAATCCGTTCCTTTTTGCGTGCTTTCCGAAAAGAGGCAATAATTTTCTTCTCGAATCATGTTCAAACCAACTCGTGTTTATAGGCAATGCAGTGTTCGTATATTTGCTGTTTAGGAGAACCACTTCTTCTGATATGTATCTTTTCTTTTTGTCAAGTGAACATATTTGTGGTTATTCTCATTGTTCAATTAGATTTATTGTAGGAAGGGTATATTTTACATACCTATCTTTATTGCTGTATGTAAAGTCAAGCAGGCTTCCTGTAATATTTTCATTTTGTGTGCCATATTTATTTGTATTATGTCAAAACTGTGTCTCTATGAATGCATAGTGTCTGGAGTCCACTTAGGTGACCACGTGTATCACCTTTAGCCCGGTTTACATAGACAATCGTATGTTGTCTAAATTTCAATAAATTGAAATTCATGTCTGCAGGAGTGATGAGCGATTGCCTTCCAAAATGGGTCCACGCCATTTGCTTGGATGCCGACAACTGTGGCTGTCATTCCCGGGTTAAGGAAAAGTAGTAGGAACACTTAAGCTGTGCCTTAACGGCACGGGGTGATAGTGTAATTAATTCGCATATATGAAGAAGGTTATATCCCTCAAGAGAAAAGTGTACAACAGCTGCACCTTACAGGCACTCACCTAAAAGGCAGAAACGTGGAGTTTAACAAAAAGGGTTCAGCTTAAGTTAACGACAACGCACCGACCCATGGAAAGAAAAATGATAGATGTAACCTTAAGAGAGCGGAAGCGGGAAGAGTGGGTGAGGGAACAAACGCGTGTAAATGACATCCTGCTCGAAATCAAGAGGAAAAAATGGCCTTGGGCAAGGCATGTAATACGAAGGCAAGATAACCGCTGGCCCTTAAGGGTAACAGAGTGGATTCCAAGAGAAGGCAAGCGTAGCAGGGGGCGGGAGAAGGTTAGGTGGGCGGATGAGATTGAGATGTTGGCAGGCATGGGTGGGCGCATCTGGAAATGGAAAGGGTTAATTGGAGGGACGTGGTAGAGGTCTTTGCCCTGTAGTGGGTGCAGTCAGGTTGATGATGATGATTCTCTACATTCATAGACCCCTGTCCTCATACCCCTCCTGCCGCAGTGCTGCAGCGGTTAAGCGATGTGCACTGCCCTGCGGCGGCAAGTGCCTCATGCGATGTGCCTTATTGTGCGGCCGAGATCGCTCTTCCCAAGTGACCAATGATTAATTTTACTTTGGGCAGTTTACGCTCTATCAAGTTGGCAGGTTGTGATCACGCCGGAAGTTCACGTGACCTAGTTGGCTCGTCTTCCTGCTAGGCTGCTCTCTGGGCACCAGCTGCCAACGCGGAGTCAGCTAAAAGAAAACCGGGGCTTGCCTGTAGAAATGAATAGTGCTTAGGCGCTTTCACCTTTTGAAAAGGTCGGTACCGCATGTGCACTGGCCTCAACTACGTCGGGCCCTCTGAAGTTGCACTTTTACCTGCGATAGATCTGGCCTGGCTCACATTGCAAACCGTACGTCTCTAGGCGTACGGCAACGATTTTGACATGGTCAACGATGTGGTTCTTAAAATCGATCGGGATTATATGGTTGGCTGCTATAATCCGCTCTTCTTCGACAAAGCGCAGTCATTCCAGACCACAACCTAGAAAGTGAAGCGCGCCACAAAGAGAAAGTGGCACAGCGGAAAATGGTTTTTAAAATCAATTTAAAGGACGAGGTGGCTCTACAATCTATGCGAGTTTCTTAAAGAGCACTTGATTGGTTTTGCATTTGCCTTGGACATTGTTGGGCCAAAAAACGTATATTCTGATTTAACGTCATCAGTGCGCTACTCATGGGTGTGCTACTCATTATCTCCCTTGAAATTCGCAGGGTTTTTTACTTTTTCCTCTGGCTTTTATATCATCCTTGATTGAGATTCAACCTCTTCTGTTCTCAATAGATTCTTTTTATTCGAGAAGTGTGCCATGAGGCATAAGTTGGAAAAAGGAAGGGGGGAAGGAATGCACGGGATTGAAAGTTAAAAGAAGGAGTGAAGAACCGTTGCGCTGAGGTAGTCGCAGAGGTTGCTAATGAAACGGTTGTCCATAGTCCACTTCACGTAGTCACTTTCGCGGTTCCACCGCAGGCCCACCTCCCTGAGGAGCCGTTTTCTGATAGCAGCCGTCGCTGGGCACGTCCACAGCAAGTGCTGCACATCCCAAATGTCCGGTGCAGCGCTACAGTGAGGGCACCTGGCAGGTGCTGGCAGATCTTTGGCACGCCACCGATGACGGACAGATGGTGTAAGAGCCGCCCCTGCCTGAATCCGGCGCACGGATACCTCCTCCTGCCGAGTAAGACTGCGAGGGAGAGGGTGCGAACACGGAGGAATTAGAGCGCGTGTTCGCTGGCGCAGAACTTCGGAATCGGAAACATGGGACAGGAACGGATCTGGGGGAAGAGGGGAAGGTGGCGGATCGTCTAATGTATGACGATGAGTCATAGCATCCGCTTGAATGTTATGTGGATCCTGGGCATAACCGCGAATCCAGTGTATGCGCACAGGACATGGATACTTTGCGCAGAGCACATGAATTGGATGTGAAATCAGGAACGTCCGTCGAACAGCCTTAAGCTGTTTAAGGGCGGCGCGGGAATCGGTGTAAATATGAACTGTATTGAATGTTGGAACGAGCGGAAGGGAAGCAATGGCATTATAAATGGCTTGAAGTGCCAATGCCAGGGGAGTGCACGTATCCGCAGTATACGTCGCGCGAGAATTGAGATGAGGATGAGATGGACTATACACAGCAGTAACTCCCCTCTCTGCAGAATGTGATGCATCCGTGTATAATATGCACCCTTCAGGCAGATACGCTGCTGATACCGACGGGGAAACAGTGGGGCGATCAATACATAACTCTCAATACATCCCCCCCCCCAAACTTCGTTTTGCTTTTGCTGGTTGTGTTCGCACACGCTAAAAGGGGCGCTGGGTTGAAGAACATGTGAACGCGAGAATCTGGAGGAATAGCATTTACTTCATAGTGATGTGTTTTATGTGGTATGTCTCAGAGTTCAGTAAAAGAAGGCTTAATTCTCTTCGTGAGGACCATACCAATAGAGCCATGGAAGCAACAACCTAAACCGAATTCGCTAAAAAAAATCTACAGAACGCTTTTCACACGTTCAGTTCAACTCGTATTCGTAGCAGCTCTAATTAAAATGGCCTGCAATACTGGTAATTGCACCACGACACTTAGCACAAATACATACTTGTACTGTGATACACTTTGGTATTTAAACGAGATACCGTGCCTTCCTAATCATCATCATCAGCCTGACTGCGCCCTCTGCAGTGCAAAATCCTCTCCCATGCTTCTCCAGTTAAGTCCGTCCTGTACAAGCTGCGGCCACCGCATCCCCGAAAAATTCTTACTCTCATCCGCCGACCTAACTTTTTGTTGCCCCCTGGTATATACTCTTGCCTTCTCTCGGAATCCACCCCGTTGCCCTTAGGGACCAGCGGTTAAATTGCATTCGCATTACATGCCCTGCCCAAGCTCGCTTATTCTTGATTTCTTTTAGATTGTCATTTACCCCCGTTTGTTCCGTCACCCCCTCTACCCTCTTCTTGGCTCTTCACGTTACACTAATAATTTTTTTATGATAGTGCGCGTGGCTTCACTGAAGTTTAGATCGATTACGACGCTCTAATACGCTGTAAAATCAATAATGCCTGTTACAAAACCGTCTAAGTCGAGCGACATAAGTAACTGGGTTTTCTTTATATGTACACTCAGTTTCTTCGGAGCTCATTCGGTTCTCACGCGTGAGGCCTGCTTCGACATTAACAAGGTTTTTCGTGCTTTTATAAAAGACCGGAAAATACTAAAATGGGGTATTATTCTCGAAAAAAGGCTCTCCGTGAAAGGCGCACCACGCAGGCTTTAGAAGCAATAAGATTTTGTAAAACTAAGGCAGCAATTCAACGGCCTCAATTAGAAAGCGCTGTGCAGGTCGAGACTCTGAAGCTCGATGCTAGTACTTGAGCACCTCTTGTCACATAAGGGCACTTATTGATTTCGTTCCCTCTACCGTATGGTTTAGTCTTGGGGCAGCAGAATGAAAAAATGGCCTGGCTTAGCTAAGGTTAAGCCTAGGAGGCGAAGCATAATAGATTTGTGAAAGGGATTCGGTATCGCCTGCCCGTAAGTCAGGCTAGTCTCTTCGTTGTTTGGCAATCTCCTGGAGGAGCGGGAGTTAGCCTTGGTGGTCGCAGCCGCGCGGCGACCGCGCGAGTTGAGCCCCGTTTCTCCACAGCTGGCGTGACGTCAGACCACGTGCTCGGCTGCAGCGCCCCTAGCGGGAGGAGCGGGAGTTAGCCTTGGTGGTCGCGGCCGCGCGGCGACCGCGCGAGTTGAGCCCCATCTCTCCTCAGCTGGCGTGACGTCAGACCACGTGCTCAGCTGCAGCGCCCCTAGCGGGAGGAGCGGGAGTTAGCCTTGGTGGTCGCGGCCGCGCCAGGCTGGGCTATGGTTGAGCTAAGTAGTGTCCCTATTATGCTTCGCATAAAAAAAACCTATGTTCTTGGTATATCGTCCCAAAGCCACACATGGGTTATGAGGAGCGCCATTGTACTACCTCATGGTATTTTGCCGCATGTTCATATTAAACGGCATGCGTTTTATCTTGGTGCCGAATAATCACCGCGGCCAGGAATCCAAACGCTTGCTTGTGAAGAATAGGCGCGTTGGGTCTCCGGACATACAAGGGTAACAAGAAAAGTAACATTTATTTTCCTCTTTAAGAATTATTGGTGGACACATCTCAACGCTGTGCTCAAAGGCGTACTAAACATTCAGCCCTTGATGCAAGTATTGACTTTAGTGATTAAAAGATAAGAGTAAATTTGGAGCCTACACAGCAAATTTAACAAGCCTAGACAGAGCTCGCGCTAACAAAATAATGCTCAGGCAAAACTCGGTGAACAACGGAGACATAAATCTTAATTTTTGTTCTCCTCAGCGATAACTGTATGACGAGCACTTCGGTGGGATATAGTCAACATTGTTATCAATCCGCGCTTTCTTCAGGAATTTTCAAGATTTTGTGGAATATCATCAGAGATAACAGTCCTCCATACTTCGCATGAGTGAGCTTATGATAGACCGACGCCCACGCTGACGGGTTAATAGAGCCGCCAGCGTCCGTTTCTCCCCTCGCCCTTCTCCTGGACGGGCGCCTGTCACGAGACCTGTTAGTGTTGCAGTCGTTGTTGTTGTTGCCTGAAAGATGATGGCACATACCCACGGTGCGGGATTGGCCAGGGTTTGGTGCAGAACCAAACAGGGAATATCTAATCCAAGTGAATCTCAAACGGCTTATCAATTAAGAAGATTATGAATGAAAAGGAAATTCTTAATTACATTGAGCATGAAGAAATAGAGTTGAAAATCAAGGAAACAAGCGGTGCGAGTAGAATTATTGAATTTTGAGGTTTGATAAAAAAGCAAATAATTTTGAGAGTGAAGAAAAGGTAACGAGAGGTTAACACAGAAATGTCCCGGTTTCAATGGTATACTTCTGGAGTATCTGACACACGTACCAAATGGCATTCCCTTTGACGGTTGCACCGAATGAGAGGAGGACGAGAAGAGTAAACGGCAGACCTAATTGAGCGAGAGGATTTACCAAAAACTGAATTCTCTGGCGTGCAAACCTCCGGCAGTAGAGGATGAAATGATCTATTGATTCAACGTCCCCGCATGACGCACACAGATTCGACGGCGTGAACCCCATGCGGCATAAACATAGATTAAGGCGAGGAATCCTACAACGCAGCAGCGTCATGGAAACCTCACATTGTCTTGATACGCAGTAACGTATATTCCATGCGAATTTCAAATGTTCGAAATCCACTGTACCAAGGATGGGCTCATGGCTCATGTAATGGTGAATTTGGAAACGTTCACAACGGGACGTGGTCAGAAGTGTGAGGTTTGGAACGCCCTGGGCAACAGGGCCATTGATGGCAGATTTCGCTAAGAAAGCGGCCATAGAATTTGAATAAATGCCACAGTGTCCTGGGATCCACTGAAAATGTACCGCTAGGACATGACGAGGCACAAAGTACAGTAGGGATCGGTACAGGAGAGTAGTTTGCGAGCTTTCTAGTGCAGCCAAGAGTGAGCGGCAGTCCGAGAGAATGATGACCTGATAAATATTGCTGGGAATGTTTTGAAGGGCCAATCCAATAGCGAGAAATTAAGCAGTGAAAATTGGTATATAATCAGAGATCCGGAGAGAATAACGCCAATGTAGTGTTTGTCAATAAACACCTACTCCTGCCTTTTCGGCTTTTTGAGAGGCATCTGTGAAAATTGCAGCATGGCTGGGATACTGCAATAGATATTCCTCCAGGAGACCATTTAGCACGTTGGCAGGTAATTGCTTTGCGTAATGTGGCAGCACATGGTCGAAGCAAACAGCTGGTGCAGCCTGCAAATCGCTGACGCATTGCACAGGCCTAGGTCAGACTGCAATTTTACACAGAAGGTGCTCGGTAAACACATATTCAGGCAGTTTGTAAATGGGCCAATGTTTATCTAAAAAGAATGCTGGGGTTGTCAAAAAAATTGGAGGAGCCACTCCAGGCATTGGCTCAAGTCCCTGTAAGAAGGTGCGCACTGTGAGAAGTTGGAAGCGAGAGTTCAAGTCCCGTATGCGAGCTTCCAGAAAGAGGACACAATTCGCCACTGATTTTGGTAAACCCAGGCATAGCCGTAGAGCACGCCTCTAAGAGTGAGCGGTTGAATTTTATATCTAGGGCAACCGGAGAATAGAACGCAAACGAACTCCAAAATTGGTCTTACGTAAGTTTTCTAAAGAAATATAAGAGCGTCTCTGCGCATACCAAACTTCCTATTGCTGATTTGCATAAGGCGACCGAGAGCTCACTCACCATTTAAGACTATACTTTTGATATGAGGTCGTCAGTCGAGGTGAGGGTCGTAAATGACACCTAGATACTTTAGGGACTCCACTTGCGGGATTTGGGCGCCACAATACTGTAGACTTATATAAAGAAGGGACGATGGAGGAAAAATGAGAACTGAGATTTGTTCAGGTTTAGAGTTAAGTGTAACTTGCCCAGCCATACTTCCAGTGCATTGAGGTAGGTCTGCAAAAGCTGGTAAAGTGAATGTATGTCTCTAGAAGAAGCGAAAAAGGCGATGTCGTCCGCACAGACATACACCTTGACGTCACCCTGAATAGGTATATCTCGCACAAGTATGTGAAAAAGTGACGGAGACAGTACGGAACCCTGCGGCACACCTCTAGCCTGTGAAAAAGACTCGGAAGTAAAGGAACCGTCCGAACAGAAAAACCGCCTTTCTTTTAGGAATTCCTGAACCCATGCAAGAATATAAAAAGGCAGCCGAATTTCGTCCAGCCTGTGCAATAAAATCGAATGCTCTGCACTGTCAGACGCTTTAGCGATATTCAAGGTGACTAACGCCGCGACCTCTTTCTTCTCCATTGCCATCCTAATTCTACTTTCGAAATCCAAGTGTGCGGTCCAAATCGAACAACCCCGACGAAACCCTATCTGAGAAGCACTGAAGGCTTGTGCCGCCAGAACATGATCTGTAAGACGGCTCTGCACAATTCGTTCAATAACTTTAACTAAATTAGACAAGAGGGAAGTGGGCCGAAGGTTGTCAATTTCTAAACCTTTATTTTTGGATCCTTGAGAAGTAAGATTATTTTCGCAATTTTCCATTCAGGAGGGAGCCAAGCTTTCTCCAGCGACACAATAATCATATGCAATACATCCGAGGTAAATTCTTTTACAAGCGACTTCAACATACCGATAGAGATCCCATCGCATCCGGTAGCAGCAGGTTTGAGGCCATTCACAATGGCAAATATTTCATAGGGTGTAACCGCAGTGAAGTCTGCGCGCGGAGGGGGTAGTACGAATAGAACCCCTAAACGCGCCCGAAAGCGCAAAGCAAGGCCTTGTGCTATCTGGTCAAGTTTATTTTTTGCATCCTCTGGTGTTAAGACCACGGACTGTATAACATGAGAGGTCGGTGTTTTATGGGTACGTTCCATGAATCGGTATAAAGCTTTGCGGTTATTAGGGCTGGAAAGATAACTGTTCAAATTCTCATTGTACTCCTCCTTCGCTTTACCAATGGTCCTCTTAAATGAAGCCGCTTGAAATTTGTAATTTATCCAATTCCGCGGGCAGTGGTTATGAGAGAGGGTTTTCCAAGCAGCTTTTCTAAGGCGATATGCTCTCTCACAGTCATCATTTCACCACATACAGGGCTGTTGGTTCTTAACCGTAGACTGCATCGTGAACACGGAACGCTCAGAGGCCCCTAGCTCAGAACCGAGAACTCGCTTAGCGCGATCCAAGTTATCCGATGATGCAATAGAGGAGAAAGAGGATTGCACAAGTTTTTTGAAAAGTGTGTGGTTTACGAATTTTTGTGGAGACGCAGTCGTCCTTGGGGGAGAAGGTGCTATTGTGAAAGATATCGGAAAGTGGTCACTGGAAGTACCACAGTCCACTGTAGACCACGAAGAAACCTGCGCCCCATTCACAGCCAGTGTTAGGTCAATTACAGACCGAGGGTCGGAACGCAAAAAAGTTACTCCTGCACTCTTGCAGCAACACACGTTCCTTGCCGACATCCATGACCATAGAAGCTGCCAACATGCATCAGTACGAAAACCACAAATTACGTGGTGTGAATTGAAATCTCCAGCAACAACCACTATACTGTTGGACCGCAAAAGAACATTTAAATGATCAGTGTTGTGTACACCTGAAGGAAAATAAACATTAGCAACGGTAAGGGGAGCACACTGTGGAATTGCGATATCAACAGCCAACAATTCGCAGTCAGGTGTTTGAATTGGGTGTGCTACCTGCACCCGATGAACAAGTTTAGAAGAAATTATTGTTAACAAGCCAGCACCCCGACCGTAATTGCGATCGGCTCGGAATACCCGGAAAATTTCGAGAGAGAATCACCTAATAGAAGTAAGCCAAATTTCCTGTAGTAAAATTATGTCGGGATCTAATTGTGAGGCACGGTGGTGTAAATCGTGAAATGAAGATACCACTGAACGGCAATTCCACTGTAGCACTTTTAACTCCGCCATTGTTACTGTAAAAGCAGAGAGGCTGTGACAGCCTCCTGTAACAAATCAGCTTTATGTGGAATTCTGGGGGAACCTTTCTTGCTTTGGAGGGCAGACTTCGAAGAAGAAGACGCAGCACGACGCTTTTGGGAAGGATTCCCCATCTCTACGCCCGTAGTGCAAGCAGTAGAAATGCTGGTATCCCCGGTACCAAGTACAGAAACAGACGAGGATTCAGCAGGCATAGGAGCCATGGGAGAGACATCAGAGAGGCTAGGAGAAGAACTGGTTGATGGAACAGTAATGTCAACAGTTGGATGAGCAACCTGATTTGCAATAACCTGGGACAGAGCTTCAGTGAATGCCGTCGGCATACGGTCCACAACACCTGCAAGCGGCTTCTCGACCACTGACACCACTGACTTTGTCAGCAACGCTTCTGCCTCAGAACCAGCTGATTTTGCCATGCCCGCACAAAAGTGCTCCTTTCTGTCTAGTTCTGCAAAAGCATCCGCCCTAGAACACCTTCTCTGCTGAATGATGTCCAGAGCATTCTGTTCTTCTGAACGCTTGGGACAGCCAGCATCATCAGCCGAACGAATGCCGCCACATAGAGTACAAATGGGACTTTCAGATGCACAGTGATCTGCGGAATGGTTCTCCCTGCACAGTCGGCAACGCGTCGCAGATTTGCAAGCTTTACCGCTGTGACCAAAGCGCCAGCAATTCTTGCATTGCAACGGACGAGGATGTAACGGGTCGATACGGTACACTATAGGCCACACCTTTAGCTCAGAAGGGCACAAAGATCCTGCAAATGTAGCGATCACAGATTCCGTCGGCACACGTGAGCCATTAGCATCCCTGGTGCAGCAGTAAACTGATATCAAGCCAACCCTGACGTCCTGAAAGTCAAGTAGTTCCTGAGGAGACGCAGATGGGTCCACGCCGCGGATGATTCCTTTCGAACATGCAAGTTGTTCTGGTATGAAAGGTTTGACTGGCAGTGACACAAAGGATGTACATTGCAGCAACTCTGACACGCATTGCACATCCGAGGATCGGCACAATATGCCTCTACGGCCGAAAGGGCGCACTGCGGAGATTTCTAAGTGGCGGTTGGTTACAGCCTTCAGCTGCTCCTGGATCAATTTTGAATTTTTCAGTTTAATTGCCCCGTCTCCAAAGGGTACAAGCGCTACTGGGATGTCCGTGACACCATTTCTACCGAAAGCATCTATGGGCAAACTTTGCGCCGGCAGGCTGGCGAACAAGGTAGCCGGACGCCCACCCGGGGAAGCTGACATGCTGTTAGGTCTAAGGGGACATTGCCCTTAGCTATCGGTACAGCACCAAAAATAAAAAACCTGGCCAAAACCCCACACGTAGAACGGCCTCACCGAAGAAGGAAGACAGCAGTCCGCGTCGGTTGACCCTCGGAAAACTGCTGAAGATAAGTTCAGTTGAGCAGTCAACTGAAGTATCCTGCTGCTGTACCCTGTGCGCACGCGGTGCGAGTGATGTGCGAGTGATGTTGCATGGTGAGCGCGGTGCATGTTGCAGTCGCTGCGGTCTCCACCCAGCAGAACCTCTCCAGTCCTCCTCGTCGTCACCATACCCGCCAAAATTGATGCCGCGAAGAAGCTAGCGCAGCCACTTGCACCGTGTGCATGCAATGTACTGTCTGACGCTGTCTGCACGTGGTAGCAACGCATAATGTGGATAGGCAATTTCGGCAACGAAGTATGCAACCTTACCGAGTCGGGTGGCAAGGCACTGCACGTGACTGTTAATTGAACATTTCGAATCGCTACCTTTGGTTGACCATCAACCAGACACACTAGTTATGCTCTTAACGGTACCACTGTCACACGCCCTTTACGCTCCTGACTCTCCTTTATATTGTCACAAATGGGTTGCAGAATCAAGAGGCTAGGCACAGGCCGCAAGGAATCAGTGTCCAGCTGCCAAGAGCACGCGCGACTCACTTCCTTGTCCTCAAGGCGCCGCCCGGGGACACCTGGCGGCATTATTCCCCCTCCCCATTAAAAAAAAGGAAGCAAATACATGGGCGCTCTTGGAGCGAACGAGGGGCCCGTTACTGCGTAAAGTACGGCTTCATACGCAGTACGTGCACTACCTCAGGCTGCGGTCGACGGCGCGAACTGGGCAGAGTGCCAGAGCGACTTACCGTGGTCCATACCCACACTTTGTCGTCGGGGTGGTACTCGACGTGGCGATGTCGTTGGTTGTAGCGTTCTGCATCCGTTGCCTGTTGCCGGCGGATGTGCATACGGGACAGTTGGCGGGCTTCTTCAGCGTGCCGGGTAAATTCCTCGGCGTCTGGCGTGAGCACCTGGTCGTCAGGGGGGCACGGAAGCATGGCGTCGAGCACCGTTTGGACATCACGACCGTAGGCAAGGCGAAATGGCGTAAATCGAATCGTTTCCTGAATCGCCGTGTTGTAGGCAAACGTCCCATATGGGAGTATGTCGTCCCAAGTCTCGTGCTGTAGGTCAACGTACATTTCGAGCATGTCTGCTAAGGTTTTGTTGAGGCGCTTCGTGAGCCCGTTTGACTGCGGGTGCTATGCAGCAGTCTTGCGGTGGTTCGTGTGACTCAGCTGGAACACCTCGTGCATGAGCTGCGCTGTAAACACGGTGCCCCTATCGGTGATGACGGAGGACGGGGCGCCATGTCGTAAAACAATGTGGTGTATGAAGAAGCGCGCGATTTCAGAGGATGTACTGCGCGGCACCGACTGGGTTTCCGCATAGCGCGTCAAATAATCAGTCGCAACTATAATCAACTTATTGCCAGAAGACGACACAGTGAATGGGCCCAGAAGATCAATGCCGATTTGATCAAAAGGTATGCGGGGTGGCGCAATTGGTTGGAGCAAACCTGCGGGCTTGAGCGGCGGTGACTTACGACGCTGGCACTCACGGCAACCTCCTCTGACGTAGCGGTGGATGGTCTTTGCAAGTTTAGGCCAATAATAGCACTGACGCACTCGAGCGAGAATGCGTGCTAATCCCAAATGGCCAGAGGTGGGCTCATCATGGCAGGCCGAAAGGATGTCGTCGCGGAGGTCTGATGGCACGACTAGGAGGTAAGGCCGGTCAGCGTTGCTGGAGTTTTTTCTTGAACAGTACGCCATTGCGAATGCAAAAGAGGACAAGTGGCGGGAAAAGTATCGATGTACGTTGGAAGCATGGCCCTCCAGGCGATCCATGACAGACCGCAGGTCAGCGTCAGCACGCTGCTTTGCCACTAAGTTCGAACTGCTGATCACACCTATAAACGATTGTCATCCTCTGCGCTGTCATCAGCTTGCTCAACAGGTGCGCGTGAGAGCGTGTCGGCGTCTTCGTGTTTACGTCCGGACTTATAGGCAATTGTATAATCAAATTCTTGAAGGGGAAGGCTCCAGCGTGCTAGGCGGCCTGATGGGTCCCGGAGATTGGTGAGCCAGCACAAGGAATGGTGTTCGGTGACCACTTAAAAATAACGGCCATAGACATAAGGCCGAAATTTCATCGTGGCCCAGACGACAGCGAGGCACTCCTTTTCCGAGGTGGAGTAGTTGATTTCGGTGCGCGAGAGTGTGCGACTCGCATACGCGATCACACGTTCCACGCCTTCTTGATGTTGAACGAGGACGGCACCAAGCCCGATGTTGCTAGCGTCGGTGTGTATCTCGGTAGCAGCCTCCTCATCGATGTGAGCAGCACAGGGGTAGTGTGCAGCCGTTGGCGCAGCTCTGTGAAAGCAGCCTTTTGCTCGGCAGTCCAGACGAACGGTGTATCGTCACGTGTTAAACGGGTGAGAGGTTCAGCGATCTCGGAGAAGTCGGCGATAAAACGACGGTAGTAGGCGCACAAATCCAAGAAGCTCTTGAGCGTTTTCTTTGTAGTAGGACGGGGAAACTTGGCTACGGCGCCAGTTTTCTCGGCATCGGGTCGTATGCCATCGGCACTCACAACATGGCCGAGATACTTGAGCTCTTTGTAGCCAAAGTGGCATTTCTCGGGTTTAGGTATCAAGTCGGCCAATCGCCGGGCATCCAGCACGGTCCGCAGGCGTTGAAGGTGTTGGTCGAAGGTTTCTGAGAACACCGCCACGTCATCTAGGTAAACTAAACAGGTTTGCCATTTGAGGCCAGCCAGAACAGTATCCATCATGCGCTGAAACGTCGTTGGCGCAGAGCAAAGGCCGAAGAGCAACACCTTAAATTCATATAGGCCGTCGAGTGAAGAAGGCCTTTTTTTCGCGGTCACGTTCATCAACCTCAATCTGCCAATATCCGGTATTTAGGTCGATCGACGAAAAATACTTGGCGCGGCGAAGTCTGTCGAGCGAGTCGTCGATGCTGGGCAGCGGGTAGACGTCCTTTTTCATTATGGCGTTCAGCTTACGGTAATCCACGCAAAAGCACAGTGTCCCATCCTTCTTCTTAACAAGCACGACGGGCGACGACCACGGGTTCTTAGAGGGCTGAATAATGCCGTCTCTTAGCATCTCCTTCACCTGCGTTTAATTAGCGTCGCGTTCCTTCGGGGAAATGCGGTACGGCTGCTGTCGTATGGGGCGAGCGTCATCGGAAGTGATGATCCGATGCTTCGTGATCGTCGTTTGCCGCACTTTCGAGGAGGATGCGAAGCAGGTTTTATACTGGAGCAGTAGGGCGTGGAGGTCGCGCTGTTGAGTCGCTGAGAGCCCGGAGCTAATATCGATGCGATCCAGGGACGCGTCCGGACGGTCCACGGCCTCATACGCAAAGCACTAAGTAACATCGGCCAATTGGTCGGCCCACGCGACGGCAGTAGCTCGGAAAATTTTACGAGGCTCGCTCGTAAAATTAGTAATCAGGAGTTCCGACCGACCGTCACGGAGGTGGACGACACTTCGGGCCGCGCAAATGCCATCTGTCAACAGCAAGGAAAGGTTGCCCTCGGCAACTGCAGGTCCATCACGTAGCCCATCATCGTATTCGACGCTTGCAAAAACACTGGAGCGCGGCGGGATCAAGACACTTTCATTGGAAATAGGAAGGGCGGAGCTGCGTTTCCGAACGACTGAGGTGTCGTCGGCTTCCGCTGTCGAAAACATAACGGTTCTGTGCCGCAGCTCAATAACAGCACCATTCTCACGGAGAAAATCTACGCCCGAAATCGGGTCACGAAAACAGTCGCGGACCACCAGGCAGCTAACTATGAACGTCGAGTGGCTGATCTGGGCCCTAGCCGTGCACTGTCCAAGTGGAATAATGATATGGCCCCCCGCCGTCTGGATCTGCACGCCAGAGCAAGGGGTTGTAACTTTCTTTAGAAGCGGTGCCAATTTGCCACTGATAATTGAAAACTCCGCTCCTGTGTCCACCAACGCGCTAATGCTGTGACCATCGAGAAGCACGGGTATGTCGAGGGAGAAGCGGTCCTTTAGTTCAGCTGCTGTCGCCGACGTCGTCAAAGCTCTATCATCGGATGTCTGCGTCGTGTGCATCGTCAGGGGGTCTTTACAGCGTCGATATCTAGCGACCACGCCCCCAGAGGTCGCCGTCCACAGTTTTCCCGCCGAGGGCTGGGGGAGCGGTCCTCCGCCGCTCGCGAGGAGTTCTGCAAATTCAGTGAAAACGATGGACGGCGAGGTGACGGTGATTGGGACTGACGGCGTGCCATGGACCACTCAGGTTGATGGTCAGGTACTCTTCAATCTCACGGGGCCGTTGGCCAAACCGGGGCCTTGGCGCATCGGAGGGAAAGCCCTGCAGGCCAAGCTCTCGATATGGGCACCGGCGTAACAGGTGACCGGGCTCCCCACAGTGGAAGAACAAACGCCGGCGGTCAGGGCCATGCCAGACGTCCGCTCTGCGCTGGGATTCTCGATCACTCGGGATGCGGTGCTGCCCTGGCTGCACGGAGGGTAGCAGGACGTCGTGATGGTTGGAAAAAAGTGCCACTGGATTCGGCGCAGGGCGTCGCAGTGCGTCAGCATAGGTCGGGCGGCAGTAGTCTGTCTGGTTGGGCGGTGGAAATGCCGGTGGATTTGGGGCGGGGCGTCGCAGAGCCTCAGCTTATGTCCGGCGGCAGTAGTCTGTCTGGGTAGGCTGTGGTTCGGCGTGTTGTAAGGGAGGACCTGCTCCATCGTGACTGCCTCCGCTAGAAACTCGGCAACAGTGCTGGGGGGAGGAGGGCTACGCACGAGGCCGGCGAAAAGCTGTTCTTTAACATTGCGCATTAGGTGGCGCAGCTTTTTGGCTTCCGACATAGCTGGGTCAGCCCGTCGGAAGAGCGGCGTCATGTCTTCGACGTACATGGTAACAGTTTCGTTGGGCATTTGCATACGGGACTGCAAGGCTCGTTCAGCTCGTTCCCGACAATCAGCGCTGACATACGAGGCGAGCAGTTGACGTCGGAACTCAGTCCATGATGTTAGAGTGTCCTCACGGTTTTCGTACCACGTACGAGCACCGTCCTCCAAGCTGAAGAAAACGTTCCTCAGCTTGGCGGCATCATCCCATTGGTTAAATGCGGCGACACGTTCGAACTGGAGGAGCCGATCTTCCACATCCTCCAGTTGAGTCCCAAGAAAGGACTTTTGTAGCTGTGGGTTCTGGAGGGTGTAGTAAGCGGCGCCTTGTATGGCCGGTTGAGGAGTAGGCGCCCCGAGGGAGAGTCGAATGGTCTGAGCACAGGAGGCAGTCGGCCAGGCGGCGAGGTTGTCTCCAATAGCCCATGCTCAGGGGGCAGTCCAAGATTTCGGCTGCTGCCCCGGTGCACTGGCGTGTCTACAGGGAGAGGTCTGGGGTCCTCGGTGTTCGGACGGGTGTGCGACATATTCCAGAGCGATTCACCCCGCATCTCCACCACAAAATCTCACAAATGGGTTGCAGAAACAAGAGGCTAGGCACAGGCCGCAAGGAATCAAGCAGTGTCCAGCTGCCAAGAGCACGCGCGACTCACTTCTTCTTTGTCCTCAAGGCGCCGCCCGAGGACACCTGGCGGCAATATGCTTTACGTAGAAAGCACACAAGAAGACGCTATTTGACCTTGTATCCCATCGGTGCGCTCTTGGCCTGCTGTTACCTGCAATTTCAGTGCTGACGTCGTTATTGCGCTTTTCTGGTGGCAACCTCGTGTTTGAAGCGGAGTCACGGGTGGAGAGAGACTTGCATCCATATGCGCGCTGCCGGAATCAGTGAGTTCTATCGCGGGACCTATTTGTGGCACGTCGTTTGTTATCCCCTTACAGCGCGGCAGCGTTTTTTTTTTGTTTCCTAGACGCCATGCCATTGCTGTAATTCATAGGAGTTCAGCATATATTACACGCTTGGCAAGCAATCACTGAATAAAGTGGTCAATTAAAAGCTGAAAAAATAAAGATGAGCACCAGGTAGCAGTGATGGTAGTGGGAAGAAAGTGCCAGTGATTACATATCTGACGGTAGCACAGCCCTCGCTACTTAATAAGCGAGTGTTCTTTGTAACTGCGGCCATTATAAGTGAGCTAGACTATTTATATTTTCTTTCGTAATCCTCAGGTCTTCACTTCTCTCGTGACGAGAATTGTAACGAAATGTGCACTAAAATTTAGATACTGCGGAAGAGGTGATAAACTAGGAAAATGAAGGAATAAACTTCAGGTTTGTTTCCTGATCTTTCACTTCTGCGATTGCTATCGCTCAACTAATCGGCTTCTCGCAAGAAAACTCAACAGAATAATTCGCTTTTTTTGTGGATGAAACTTGAGATGTTGAGGAATCGAATAAACCTATTTTCTATCTACATAGGCAATAGATGTCTAAGTTTATTTTGCTAAGAAGTTTTTTCTTGTAAATAAGCACGTTGACGTTTCAATTTTATTCAATGACTACTAGGCGCCTATAAAAGTAATAAATAGCTTCATTGCACACAACTGGAGTTTGCCAACACTCTCACATGAAACACCTGAGAATTTTCTTCTGGGTGTTAAGTGTGACTGCTCAGGAACTATAACAGCTACCCCAAAGTGAAATACAGTAGTGAAATAAGAATAAAAGTTACGTATCGGTGCTTAATTAATACAAAATTAACTAATACGTTTGATTTCTGCCTGGCCTTACCTTCAAGATTGATTTTTTTTTTCATTTTTTGACGAACCTTCTTTTCCTATGTGTCATATAACTTGTTTGCTTTGACAGTTAGGAACAGCATCTGAATAGGACGCTGAAGTGCAACCGGCAGCATTTGTTAAGAAAATAAACTCCCATTCAGACCCACTTGCATTCAGATTCAGGGCCCCATCACAGAAACAAAACGCCTTCATTTTTGCTTGAAAAACAATTTTGCATTTTTTTCTAGAAATATCATCCCATATGCCTTGTCTGCTATGCTGTTCGCCTGAAAATACATATTTCTGCGGAATTCAGTATTTTTTCATATGAGGCTTTCTTAAATCTTATTGTTCTCCATGGGTATTGCAGAAAAGCTATTTTTGGCTTGAAACCTTCAATTTCCTGTACTTCCGTTGCTTTATGTTTTTTCCTTTTTGTTTCAGTGAATAGTTGCAATGCATCGTATGTACACTGTCTCTACTTTTGCATAACCTACATTTTTATAAAAATAATCCTCGAGAGGTAAATTTAGAAAAAATACGACAAAAGCCAAAGATTTCCCAACTGCGAGTCACATTAAAGAAAAGTTTCGAATGGAGCGCTACAATAGTGACTGCCGAAGCAGCGCGACGAACTATACCTCTCCATGGCAGGAAGCACAGCTCTCGAGGCGCGAATCTCGGTCCTAATGGAGGCGCCACGGCGGTAGGTGCCCTGTAGGCGAAGCGAGCGCAAGAGGAAAGAAAACAAGGCCCTCTCCGGGAGCCCGGGAAAGTGACGGCATCTTGGCTCGCCTCTCGAGTCTTGGCGATGTCACCGCGGTGCCGAGAGAAAGACATATATAAACCGCCTTACGAGCAGAACAAGGCAACAGTTTCTAGGCGGCGTTGTTTGCGCGAGAAAGCTCTGGAGTGGTGTGGGCGATCGGCGCCGGATAAAAGGAAAGAAGCTGACGAAGGCTCTTGCTTGTTAAGAGGAGACTGCTGTGCCTTGTGTTTGCCGCCGTTTTTGCCCGAAAAAATCAGGCCAAAAAGCTAGTCTACAACGATGGTTGTTTGTCTCGAGAGGCGCTTTATCTTCTCCAGGGAGTTGTCTGTTCTTTTGCCAATGTTCGGCGCGTAGTTCGGGTGACGTGTGCGTCACTGGTTGCTTTCTCCCTTGCATCTTGCACGTGTGAGGCGACTGCGATGTTAGGTAGCTTTCGACTGTCATTGAAAACGTCGAGGAGATGCATTCTGGAATATTTGCATTCCCAGATCGTTCCTTTTGTCCGCTTGCTATTTGGGGATGTCGCTGTCATGTCAGGTACCGAAAATTCTAAGTCACCGGCTCTGGCATAGATTGCTTAGATGCGTGGGCGGAAAAATAGGGAAACTTTGATCCGGGAAAGACTGCTTCCGAAATTCAGGCCATGATTTTCTCTTTGCAGAATCAAGACAATGTGTAGTACAGAGAATTTATAATACGTGGGCCATGAGCAGAAACCTTACAGTGGCTATTACTGTGCCCTGATCAGATGTGAATAATGCAAACACAATTTCTACCCTTGTATAACCACTTCGAATTTTTTTGTCATCCTATTAAAAGCTGTGGTTCTAGAATACGATGTCCACTCGTTTTGTTTTGGAATTCAGAAACATACCGTTGCTTTCTCTTCATTCGCATATGAAGAAAACTGTAGTGAGTATTCTCCTTTCGTTCCGAATCTGCATTTTTTGACACCAATGCGAAATTGTTATTAGCGAGAGCGTAACTTTATTCTGGAATTCTGATCTTTGATCGTTTCTTTTATACTGGCCAATGGTGAGCGGGAAGAGAGTAGCGCTGGCGCGACGTCTCTAATTCAGCAACATTGCACAGCAGCCGTGCAGCTGCTACGACATTGTCTGCTAGTGTTAGTGGTCTCTAAACATACCCGCCTTTTATTTTCAGCGTTTTTATTTCTCTATGCCTCTACAATCTTCCAAAGAGTTTCCAACAATTTGTGCACCCTGCTTAATAACCATTCACATGTTTCATCAGACTGAAGTAAGTTTTTCAACTTGTCAGTATTGCCGTATTCCCAACACAAGGTACATCACTGGATGCCCAGCTTCTCTCCTGCGAAATACCTGTTAACGGCTCCAGTTCCTAGATTTTTATGTGAATTATAGTGGCTTTAACTATTAACTACTATTTTTTTCTCCCCTGCGGTTGTCAGGTCTGAATGGGAGCCGGCGAAGTGTTCTAGGATCTTCGGTGCTCAATGTACTTACAAGTCGTTTGAAAACGGGACGATATCAATACATGCCCCAGCATTCTTTCCACCATCCTTTCACAGTTACGTTTCCTGCGCCTTCATTTATTAATATCACACTCAGCCTTAAAATGCTTTAAAAGGCGGGAGGGTTGAAAGCGTAGGGCAATCAGAAACCCACGCAACGCCTCACAGCTAAGTAACGAAGCCTCTACAGGATAGCCCTTTCATAAACTGCATGTACATTCTGTTTTTTATGCATAAAATTGGTTATTCCAACCAATGAAGTTTGTGGAGAACCGCGCACTTTTCAAAACAATAAGAAAGCCGGCGCATAAGAGTTTTGTTACAGCATAGGGAAGATCGCGCGGTCACAACGCACAACAAGCATATTTTCAAATACCGAGTGGAGTGGTTGTTTAAACTTCTCTGTATTCGATCTCTGTTAGTGAAAATCTCACAAGTTGCGGTATTCATGGCATATCTTGATTTGCAGGAGCCTTTCACTCTGTCGCAGTAACCTCCTCTAATGTTTTCAGCTGTCTTCGGACATTTCTGCAGCACGTTTAATTTCGTATAAGTTGGCCCTTTTATGCTCACCCTCAGTGCAGAGTCTCCAGTGCTGTTAAACGCTTCAGAATCTATCAACAGTGATTGCAGCTGTGCGCCAATACTCTAATGCAAAACAGCCGAGAGTGGCCTGCGCACAAGCCTTTGAGAGAGCGCCGACTCCGCTGTTCGAGGCCCTACCACTGTACTACGGTGGGTTCATACTCTTCCCTCTTCATTTATTCAAAAATGCTCCAGCCCAGGGCATAACGATTTCTTTTCTTTCTATCTTGCTGCCGTCCACCACGATGAATAAGTGTTGGAGACCGATGAAGGCTCCTGAAATTCAGTATTAACTACTTTTTTTCACTAAGGACAGCTGTAGACAAAGAACATGCTCTCAGTATTGCACATCCATGAGACGTTAAGGCGGATCAGTATGAGAGACGACGCCAAGAGTAGTTTTCGAACAAGCTGTGGTGAATATCAAAAATATTCGTCTGAAAGTTCGAGCAGTTGTTCTTCAGTGTGTCTTAGCACTCGCCCCTTTCCGTATTTTGCTAGCGCTTACCAATACCTTCAAGAGTGCTTTTTAAACTAGCCACAGTAGTTGCTCTGTTGAGATCTTAATAATTGAAACTATTAATATCTGATTGTTTTTTTTTTACATCTGTGAACATATGCTTGACGTCCACAGACACTGGTACCGAACTTTCACTGCGTCTTCCCACAATTTTGAGTATTTATAAGCGTTAAATACAGCGAAGCAAGTTCCTAAGCCTAGGGGTCGGCCAGTGACGTGCATTCGGTTAAAATAGCAGGGAATAGTCTTTACTGAATTCAGGAAAACGGAATAAAATGAATCTAAAATTCAAGCGGACTAAAGATAAGGTTTACGTTGCAGTTTAGTCGCGCTCGAATTGCTTGTATTGCTTAGCTAATAAATCACTCAGTGGGCAAATTTTCTAACTAAATACTTTCCGGTTGACGCCAGCATACTTGCAGAATGACCGATAACCGAAGGAGACGCTACCGACTTAATTAAGTTTTGATTGGTTCTTTGCGGCAACGTTGCTTTAATGTCTTGATGTGTATAGGCACGCTCAACTCAGAAGACTCATTATTACGTAGTTGTGCTGTAGAAAAGTGCCAGGTTTAAAAAGTAATGAGGCGCTACAGAATAACAGTATTCGTTATCTTTAGCTGTTCAGGCTCACTGAGAGTTAAAGGTACTACGAAAAATTCAACAACAGATAAGTACAAGAACATTTCCGGCGACGGATATGAGTAGCGTGGCTTTTTGGGCTTGTTGGTACATAGTTCCAATACACTGTAGCACAGCAAAAGACGAGGACACAAGACACGAGAGAAGAACACCACGAGCGCTAACTTCCAACAAATTTTATTCTCCTGAAGCATCACATTTATACACCAGAAAACAGTAATCACACGTGCGAACAGTATCGATTTCTTAGAGAAACGAGCTCTTTATCTGAGAGGAAAATGGAAGGTGTGCTTACACACGAGCATCCTGACCTATTTATCTTTTCGGCTTCAATGATTTCGCGCGATAACCTTTCTCTACTTTTTCCTATTACAAGACTTTTATCAAAGAAAGGTTTACGGGGTTTTGACTTGCATGCGAGAATGTGGTCAACCAGTGATCCGCCTTGCCCGTTTCTGACGTTGCGAGCGTGTTCTATTAGGCGCTCGTTCAGACATCTCCCCGTCTGGCCGATATAGTGTTTCCCGCATGACAAGGGAATTTGATATACAACACCTTCATCGCACGTGACGTAGGGCTTCTGGTGCCTAGTTGCGCATCCGCGCGCTTTGTTGGTGTTGGTTTTTCCCAGTTTGCACAACGTTGCAAGTTTTTTCGGCGCCGAGAACACGACGGTCGCATTCGCTCGTTGACCAATTCTTTTTAAATTGTGGGAAATCTTGTGTAGATAAGGTAATATAACAAGGTTTTTCCGTTCACGAGGAACTGGGTTTGGATTACATTGATTCTCTGGTTTCATTCTCTTAAAAGTTTTTCTGCAACAGAAACTTGAACATGGGAGGGGTATCCGTCATTAGTAATCTCTTAAATAACTGCTTTGATCACCAAACACATTGAGAGGCCAATATTTTTTTGTTGGAAAATGTCATGATTCGGAAATTTAAGAATGCCTTTTGAAGTCTGTGTTACATCCGGTACATTGCCTTCCGGTGCTTCGGCAGACCTTCGGCTAAAGAATCAATAGAGACACCGGTAGTGTTAGTAGCGTTTATCAAGAGAAGTTGTGGCGCCTAATTTTTGCATATGCAGAATTCGCCTCAATATTCTCCTGCACAAACTTAATCACGTGTATAAATAGTCTATACTTCGCGCTCTGGCAGCCAGTGACAAACAGAGGCGCAGAATAAACATGCTCCACTACCCATCTTTCCCTCTAATTGTTGTCTAGTATATTGGAGAGAAGTGGCCAAAGCTATAAAATGTATAGTCCAAAACTTTAACATCTCATGTTTGCGAATCAAGATGTTCTTTAGTCGTTACGATCAAACACTTGCATTGAATTTTAAACTGAGGAGATCAGTATCTTTCTCGAGCATCTTAGTTTTGGGTGTATCCCACTCTTTTCGAAGCTAAAGCAAAACAAAACTGCGCATGGTCTGGCCACGTCTATGCCGGTACCAATGCCGGAACGCTATGAATTGTTTATTATAGTCAAGCTGGTAATGGAAGAAAGCGGAAGTGGCACAGACATTTACGATAAATACGCAGCTGCAGCGAATAAGCTGCGAGGCTACCTTCCTAGGGTGGCCTTCCGGCATGGTCTCCAATGTGTCTGTCTTAATCCGCCTGCGTTGGAGCGGTGAAGCATCTTTCGCATGCCAGAGACGCTGGCGGAAGTACCAGCGTCGGCCTCCTGCGCAGAACCTGCCCTTTCTTTATGTTGGCACTTTTATTACCTGCCAAAGGCTCCCCGCTGCTTGTGCCGGGAGGCTGTCGCTCCTACGTTTGTTTTGGCACGCGCTGAGACTCGTCTGAAGAACCTATTTATGAGAACCAAGACCACCCAGCAGAGTTCCGGGTTCGCATGGCTCCTTCTTCCGCATTGTATGCAGGTGAGCGGACCGTGAAACGAGTACTGCGGTGTTGGCTTAGTATTTTTGCTCAGAGCGCTTGCTTGCGGTTTGCTAGCCCTGGGGAATGACGCCTTCGCTGGACAGACTTAGCTGTGTGAACAACAAATAATGCGCTTGAGGACTTCTCGTTCGTGCGTTTATTAAGGGGCTGCTTGTGAATGCTGGGCATGAACGAGGCATTGTTGTTTCTTGAAAGGAGCGCCCCATCTTTATTTTTGAAATATTTATTTTACCTTCCTGAGGCGTCTGTACGCAGGGCATTACTAAACTGCCCCGAACACAAAGAGCAAAACATTCTGCGTTATCTACTGTAATGAGGGATATTTCATACTCACAGACTTTCTTCCGTGAAGGCAGATTTCAAGAACCTTTGTTGATGATTGTCGCCCCTTCATGAAGAAGATCATCCTACTGACTGGATGCCTTCAAGGAAATAGCATTGCTGAATTACAATAGCATGGACCGGTTCGAAGAGAGCTGAGATTGGTTGTCTATGAGGAAGCATGCTGTGACGCTTTGCGATATATTCACTCACAAGAGTGCAACAAAAGTGCGAAGGATCTTAAGAAAGCAGTAGAAACAAGCTGCTCTAGATCCAGACAGAGGTGTGGTTAAAGGCCACGAAAATTTGCGCGTCGATACGCTGCTATGAGGAGGCCGATTTTCATCTAACTCGATTAGAACGTTTTCGATGAGCAGGTGTTCTTTTGTGTCTGGTATTACATGTCTTAGCATTATTTGTCTCGCTGTTTTGTTATGAAATGGTTGATAGGTATATTTTCTCCTCCGCCCCAGTAATTGAACGCCAGCAATCATCTCTTAAAGGCTATTGACTGCAAAATCAGAACTTCTGCTGCTGACAAAGCAACGCTTAGCAGCAAGCAGCCTCCGGTTTAAAAGTTTTTCTAGGGATAAGTAAATGACCGTCATCGCAAGTAGCACTCCACTTTCAAGGGCCAGTTGCTTATTCTAAAGGTGTCTACGAGCTTTTATCAGTGGTAATACGTGCCTGGAATGATATACGTTGAGGGGAAAGAACCATCGTGGATTATGGGGCCACAGGGTAACCATTTCCCCTCACAGATGGAAAGTAACTTTTCTTCATAGTTGTCGCCGTCTGCGACGTTGCTTTGAGGCATTTCACTAGGTTGGCTGCTGTACGCAGTATGAGGAGTGCTTTCCACTCGTCAGTTTTCTTCGGTCCCACTTATTGTATTTCAAGTTGGCATAAAGCTGTGGTTCTAAAAACAATTGAGAAGTTCGTTCCCCATCATTATCATGTCCATGCGCTCTCAATCACTATAACTGCTCTGTGTGTTTGCTCACACTAACTAAATGTGGCATGCGATTGTCACATCGCATTGTCAAGTTGACATTTACTTCGAATGAAGTGTTATGCGGGAAACAAGGGATAAAGATACAGCACTGCTTATCGCGTTCGGCTACGGCAGAACAACGAAAATCCGTATTCGGTCCATAGAACTTTGCTGGCGTTTTCGTCAGTAAATGGACACCTTGTTTCGGTTCCTCACAACTTATCGCTCGAGAAATGCTTAGATGGGGACCTTTATGTGGTTTTACGAGTCTGGTAAAATCCGAAACGTTTTCTGCTCGTCTCCTATGCAATCTGTTCATTTTTTTATGGTGTTCATGAAGGTTCCATATCTGGCAGCGGAGGATGCCAGAAGGCAAACATGACATCTGCATTGCATGGGAAATTCAACCGCATAAAATAATGCCAGGAAAAGTGTTGTAATGATTTTTTCTCCACACATTAAAAGCTGCAGGGCTTTTACATTATATTCTTTTCATTTCCTGTTTTGCTTAAAAAAAAGTGCAGCACGAACAGGCACCGTTTAAAAAGCTATTTTTAGAGCTTGATACCGAAAACGCCTCTCCGTAGGGTAGCGTTCGGTTTCTGAACCTCAGTTTCATAGCTGGCCCTCATTATTTGTACGTACTCTTTAGCACCAAATTGGACCATAGTCGATAGAATGGAGGTATACGTTTTTTTGTGCGCTCGCTAGGCAAAATGAGAGATATATATGCACATAAGCGCTCCCAGCTTAGTACATATACGCAGGTCGCCACAAAAGCTACCCCCGAAAGAGAATGTTTGGTGTAACAAGAACGGCCTTTTGAGCATTATTAACCTGTCATCAGTGGTGCCGGCCGCACTCTATGCAACTGTGAGGCAAGGGCAGACAGGTTACAAGTAAATATTTCTGACCTACCCGCGAAGCAATAACTCTGAGGGGAACGCCACGAATGGTACACAGAGAGATTATACCGGCGCCGAAATAATTGCCTTGCGGTACGTGCGTCGCGAATCCTGCGTGGTCTGGCAATAGTTCCTTAGCAAACGACGGTATAAACATTCGCAACGCGATGTCCCCGATGAAAAATGTGGAAGACAGCGACGCCACCGTTGCTGCTGTGCTAACCGTACTACATTAGCGTCCTCCATGTCATGCATGTTGAATGAGGTGTGACATCACGCCAAAACTACGACGCCTACCAGCAACAGGTGTTTCCCTCCATTCTTCGTCTCATCTCACTGCTTCCAAATGGCCGCGCGAAAGAAGCTGTACGCCTTTGGGGGTTGACTAGAAAGAAGGAGGAAACTACTTACACCAACACTTAATTGGAAGATATTCGCAGTGAAACGCATATTACATGCCTAATTTATATGCTCCGTGTGTTTACACTACTATAAACTCCCTGTTTCCGCTCTTTCCGCCCTTCTAATTATAGCCTTCATAAAATTCTCGAATAGTAGCCAAAGACCCGTAATATTTAACTGAATAAGAGCAAGTTTACGAGCAACTTTTTTTTTTTGCTAGAAGTGAAGAGAGGCTACTTCGAGTTTAAGATATTAGCTCGCTATATGTTATCTTCTGTACAGCTAATAATTATGCATTAACTGAGCCACTGAAAGTCGAGATAAAATAAATAATCCTTGCTTGATTACAGCTTTGGGCAATCAACAAACCAGGGAATTTGCTACACAGTACTAAACTATTCATTTCATTGTTCAAAGGCAAAGGGCAGTAAACCTTTGCAAAGGATTATGGATAACGCCATGGCTTGCAGAATAGGGTGTGAAAGTATCATTCGCGCAGGGCGAATAAATATTTTTGTATGCATAGTGGGAAAATGTATTCATGTGTTTAAGAAGCGTATAAGCGTGGCGCTTGTTCGTGTGTGTGCTCTCCTTCTGTCCTCGTTACTTGATGTTGTGCCGTTCATCCCTTTAGTGTTCAATTGGATGCACGCATGTCGGCAGTGGATTACATAACGTAGCAGTACTAAGGATGCTTCAATATCCACTTGCAGGACAGGCAGAATAATTATGCTGCTTTGCTGTAGCTTGATCTAAACTATATTGCATTGCCCACAATGAGTCGTGGCGTGTGCGGAAGTCAATATTTATTAAATTTTAGCATACATGAAAAATATACCATGCGTCTAACTAAAGAGTGATGTTTGTACATGATCAACACCTCAAAGCTGCTATTCGTGGGGATAAGAGCCGATGAAATTAAATTACGTAAATTGAGACAAGACCCAATTTAGCTACGTAGCACGAAGGGCGTATTATCGCGGACAAAAATTTCCAAGAGGCGCTTGTAGTAAACAAAGGACATAGCTTTTAGTTATCTGCGGATGTTTTGAGAGCACTCGTGTAGGTGAAAATTAGACTTGAATTCTTTATTGTGCGCTAGCGAAACAAAGTGATTGTTGGCACAAATCGCAGCAGTACGCGTAAATTGCGGTTTGCGTACCCTGCACGTTTTTGGCCCCATTGGTAGAGCAAAAATCTTGCGCAGTGTTGAGCAAAGACTGAATAAAAGGCAACCTTACCGGGACGGCTTGTCTATCGCAGGTCTGTTCCCCTAATTTAGTTCAGTTGTGAGAAAATAGTGACTGCTCGCGTCTACGAGCTTCAAAGAAAACCTAAAAAAAGATTCTCGCTAATCTTACTGAAATATAAGTTTCATGAAGTTTCTGCAGGAAAGCCCTGCTCTTGGAATGTAAGCAGTTCTTCGTTGTTTCATCTGCTTCGCTGCCATTCAAACAGTGCATGACGAACTCTTCAGGTTTTATATCATGTTCTAAGGTGAGCGTTAGAAATACATCAATTTTCTTGGCCAAAGAGAGACAAGATTACGTGAGAGGAAACAATCAGGAAACCAACTGAGCTGCTCCAAAAAACTGCATGAAACCAATCTGACAATTGCAATGAGTGTTCTTGATACCAGCCGAAACACAGGAGTGATAAAGGCTACACTCTAAATAATTTTTCGTAATTCGAATGTAAGGACGACCACTGTTCTCCGCAGACCACATTTGTTAACCAGAAAAACTGCTTGCCGGATGTGGCAGCCCTGTATAGATTTCAGGAACTAAATGTTCAGCCCCCCTCCAGCACCAGTTCTGAAAACGGAGAGGCGAACGACATCAATTTTAATCCTCATTGTTCACTTACTGTGAGGTCGCTAGCTCCTCTCCTCTCTGAGTAAACAACATTGATGGAATGTTTGCTGATTGTGAAATTGTGGCGTTTTGTAATCGAAGTTCGATAGCGTACCCATTAGCTCTAGAAAAAAAAACGCAGAAAACTTTTGAAGAAAAGAGCAGATCTGTCACTCTCCGGGCGGACACCAAATGCCCTGGCTGCATGAAACGCAGCCAGCGTCATATGGAAACCCACCGGTGATACAAGTACAAGCTTTCCCCTGCTTTGGTGCTTGGCTTATTTAGGGTGAAATGCTTTGGAAATGGGTCTTAGACCCCACCTTGTATAGAAGCGAATATCTTATGTCAGGGCGCTCTTAGGCCTCAGATGCCTTTGCGCCATAAAAATGTATCTTCATCATCATCATAATTATCATCATCATCGAAAAGCTTATTGTCTTTGAAGCAATTTGCAGCTTCCTGTGCGGTGATGCGAATATGATCGTTGTTGAAACGTGGTGCGGGTTTTTGTGCAAGTCCGCCTTAAGGGTATGCCCAATTTTCTCTCGCTTCAGTAAATAGTCATGTTTACACGTCTATCAACAAAACCGTGCCGAGTGGCCTATATATCGCTACTTAATAGCGAAAAAAAGAAAGAGTCAAACGCTGGTTCGTTTGGTTTTTTTAGGAAGTGGTATGAAAACTGTGTGTGAGAGAGATAGGCACAGAGAAAAATTTCTTGTCAGCAAGAGGATGGTGATCTTCCTGGGTTTCTTCAGCTGCTCCAGGTGGCCGGCAATTTGAGTCTCTCGGCGACTTCCTGCGCTCTTGCCGTGGCCCGGGACTGAACGTCCGGGTCCGGGCTGGCGAGAACAGCTTCCCATTTTCAAGCCTTGGAGATAAGACTGCATCTGCCTGCTCGGCCCCCGATTCCGTCTTATCAAGGCAGTTTGCTTTGCAGCTTTAAGTTGAATTATATGGCGAGGAGCATGCGGAAGCTTGGGGGAAGCATTTGCGGCATTGTCTACAACTCCTTCACTCTTTCCGCAAGCTTTACACGTTATACGGTTGTCAGTCACGTTGCATCTTTACAAGTGCTGTGCGGGGATGACTGCTGGTATTTCTGCTTTTGCTCTCCGTTTCTGTGAAGAGTGGAGAAACGTCCTTCTTTATAAACACACAGGGGCTGCCCTATGAGCGGTTTAGCTTTTAAGTGCTACTATGCTGGCTTCTTGGCCTGCGCATTCAGAATGCTCGGTTGCCTCCTTTCGTTTTCTTGTGAAGTCATCGATATCGTTCTTTAGTTCCGCGCTTTCTTTTATACTATAAGTTTCACAGGTGCAGCTTGCATCGCAGGCAGCGCAAGGAATTTTGTATA
Organism: Amblyomma americanum; assembly: GCF_052857255.1. NCBI lineage: Eukaryota > Metazoa > Arthropoda > Arachnida > Ixodida > Ixodidae > Amblyomma > Amblyomma americanum. The sequence goes on along the minus strand of NC_135503.1, from coordinate 99,823,933 downwards.
CGTTGCCTAAGCATCTTCTTTTTTCGATAGCCGGTTTTTCAGCCACACCTGACACTGGAGATCGAAGGCAGCACCTGTCGCCTCCGAGGAGGATGCTCAAGCAGTTGGGCCACGTCTTAGGTCTAGCCTTCTTCACGCGGCTGTACATCCCCTTTTATCCTTATAGATATCGACATCACATATTATAGGTTTCGACAACACGTACGTCTACAGCGTTAATTCAGGAATGCGCTTAAACTTGCGCATTAATCTAGAGCAAACAGTACCCCCCCCCCCCCCTGCGCCCTCAGAGAATCCATCAGACTACCTTCACAGCTGTCCGAGCAAGAAATTTGTAATCCATGCGCGGGTTCGGAAACCTTCGGCTAGGGTGGCAGTTTGTCACTATTTTCCTCAGCACGTTTGATTTGTGGCTGTTAAATTTTTTCTATGCAGTTTCAATTGTGCAGATCCAAAAGAACACTCACCACTAGTAGTGTTAAGTGAGGGCTATAATGCGACGCGTTTTTGTGCCTATTTTCAAGGCATTAATTTTACCTCTTTCATGCTCTGTTTTAGCACCCTTGGATTTTTTTGTCGTGTTTTGCAGTGCCCAAAATCCACTCCTTGTGCTTAGAAAGCGCCCCTGTCCTCACAAGCAGGAATAATATGCTTCCCGGGAAATACGCACTTACACACACAAAAAACTGCTATTTTATAAGGTTTTCTGGGCTTTCGTCAAACCCTGTAAAACCCCTGCTCTTTATTAAGGTTTTCCGGACTCTTTTGTTAAAGACTTGAGCACTTCAGGTATGCCAAGGCATTGTTATTTGTGCCAGTGCTGTATGGCTTGTAAATAGTAGAAAAAGGTGTGTTTGAAGAGCTAGAGAAGTGACCTGCATGTTACCTGCTTAATTTCAGTTCTTTGGCAACATTATCGAACATGGCCTACCTTTTCAATTTGAATAGTGCAGATGGTTTTCCTTCACATGACTGCTGAACAGACTTCGGGCTTTATGAATGTGCACTGCTGCTTCTCGCTTCAAGAGTGATAAGAGAACGCGTGCGGAGGAGGCGCCAAGAGGACTCCAGGGAAGAACTGATACCGTAGACAAGCAGGAGCGCAATGCTTGCAATGGTTGACGCCGCTGCGCTTGTATATACTTGCGTCTTTCTTCTGTCCGAACCGTTAGCTGTCTCCACTTTTTTCCTTTTTCTCATCCCCGTTCCCCGGGGGAGAGTAGCGTACGCGATAATCAACCGTCAGGCCGTGCTGTCTGGCTTCCTCAGTATAAATACTTCTCTCCTCAACGACACTCTAAGTAAAAAATAAAATCGCGAAACTCTACAGATTATACAAGAAACATTCCTGTGGTGTTTCCCAGAGTTAACACTGCGAACAAGCACGGGATACAAAAATAAAGATAAAACACCACGGAAAGGTAAGCAGCTTGGTCGTTCAATGAATAGAGTGAAAAGATACAGCAATGTACTAAGTTAAACTGCGTAATGCAAGCTCCAAGATTTAGTCCTCGATAGTTAGGTGTACAAAAACCACGTCAAAAAATCTCTTCTTGATAATCTATGAATGAGTCGTGACATAGACAGCCGCTGATCGATTCAAAAGTCGACTTGAAAAATGAAAAGTCTGGCTGTCCTAAACGCGCCGCCAGAGATCTTGATCAAATGAACACAAAGTAAGAGTTGGAAGAAAGGTATGAGAGCCGCATCATTGTGCAAATGCTAGGAAAATAGCAGCGGTAAAATATACGGCATAAATAAAAAAGGAAGTAGGAGTAGAAGAAAGACGCAACGACAAAAGCTCTTGGCTACACGGCGTGATTTATAGATGATACACTTTGCTGAAATAAGGGCGTGACCCTGACTGCTGAGCGCACTTCTTTCCGCCGAGGTCCTCTGTTTCGCTTGGCTGCACACAATTGTGATGGCGCAGAACAAGTAAATACGATCAGAAAAAGAACACCGAATTGCTAAGTGAATTATTTCTTCGCCAGTGTACACGGAGGCTGACGCGTTGCGAGTTGTGCTGCTCGTTAGCGACACAGGTCGAGCGCCACGGCTTAGCTTCTCGAGGGGGAAATGGGGGCTGGTAACTAGCGTTAGTGTCTGTGCAACGGGGACAAAGGAGTTAAGAGGTACTGAAACCGAGTTCGTGAAGGAAAGCGCAATTTTTCTACAATAAGTCATTGGCCTTACACAAACCGTTCCATGGTGGATATAAAGCAGGCACAAACGCCCAGCTGATATCAATATCACTGAGCCTCAGAAAAGTAATGAAACCACTCTCATTTAGGCAGTCAACGTGTGCAATCCTCTTTCGCTCCAGCTGTCTTTACGTTACATAGATTTCTCAGTGGTTTTCGTGGAAATGTGAACATAGAGCGGTGCTTGTCAAACGTATGAAATATTTTCAAGTGTGCACCAGAAATAACGTACAAATGTCACCCCAAGACAGTTTGCATTTTTGAAGAACGAAGCACTGTAAGGCCACCGCGGTGGCTCAACGGTTATGGTGCTCAGCTGGTTACTCCAAACTGGCTGGTTCGATCCCAGCCGCGGCGGCCACGTTTCAATGGAGGCGAAATGCTAGAGGCCCGTGTGCTGTGTTCTGACAGTGCACATTAAAGAACCCCAGGTGGTCGAAATTATCTGCAGCCCATCATTACGGCATCCTTCACAGTCTGAGTCGTTTTCGGACATTAAACTCTATAAGGCGAACCAAGCTTTGTAGGATTGCCATTTAGCCTGCATTTTCCTCATCCTCGGAAGCCGTTACCAGCGCAAAACTGTAGGTCGCTAGGTGGTAATACTTTTGACAGCCAGATGTATTTGAGAAGATGACTAGAAGAAAGGCAACCAGCTAATACTGCTAACCACATGATGTCAAGGTGCTGCAGTACTATGAAGCAAAGAAACAGCGAAATAAACTCCACGACGACGGTAGAACAGTTGCACATTTTCTACTGCTCCAGCATAAAATTGCGCCAGTTGGAACGGAGCTCTAATGTCTCAGTTAAACGCTATTACGGTTAGCGTTCATTAGGAACCTAAAACAAAACGACCACCTTGCAGGAAGACTAATATCCTTAGATTATCATGCCGAACCAGTACATGGACATTCAGGCACGCCGTAGTTATGAGCTACGGTTTGTCTTCGACCTCCTGAGATCCTTTAATGTTATGACAATAAAAAGCACGCGTCGTTTTTGCTTTCGACATTCATGAAAGCAGGGCTGGCGCGGCCGGGATTCTATGGTGTCACAGTGGCATAAGGAGCACAAGGCCAAAGACACTGAAGCATCGGGGTGTGTACGTGCACAAACCCTTTTTCCAAATATTCCATACTTAATTTTCGGTGATGTTCATCGAAGCTGGCAAGGCTGCAGATCAGTGGCTGTTATTTCTCGAGAAAGAGATAGTTTGTAATCAGTCAACAAGGCTTAACATGAGCACTCCGAGCTGATACATTCCCTGATGCTTACTCTGATCTTATTCTTACCTCTGATGCTTAATGCTTATCCAGAACGCTTGAATCATTGTTCTCTTGCATCTTCACTGTGCCCTCATTTAGTATCAAGAGGCAATATCAGATTGTTATCAGTTTTCCACAAAGAAATCAGGCACTCAAAGCTAATCGTTAGGGATTATTAGTAGCAGCGCTAAAACGTTCGCAATTTCTGATGCCGAATCGAATATTATTTTATTTTATTACCTGAACGAGCCAAATAGTTCAGACTGAAAACTGCCAGCAACCATTGAAATATTTTTCAAGTTTTTGAATATCATTGCAATAAATGATTCCAACAAAGGGTAAGCTTCAGAAACAGCGCCAACTCTGAAGCCGACAGCCTGCAGCCGCCATGGCATTGCAGTGGAAAGAAAGACTATTGCCATGGCGTGGTCCACTCGTGTGATGGCCTTAATAATCTTCATTAGCAACCTCCAAGAATGGGCGACGTGGTAGGCCTCAGCTAAGTCGTGACGTACGATTTTGTAATCCTCGTCCCTCTTTCGTCCACAGACTGTGGCGGTTAAGCGGTTAAGCCGGTGGCCCCGTGTTTAAGCCCTCCGCGCGCACCAGCCCCCTGCGATGACACGTTAGCATCTTCATGGGGATTTTACACGTCATCATTACAGTGGATCCATGCCAATAGCTAGAGGGCCTCTTTTAACGGACATTTGTACCTTAGTTCTGGAGTTGTACCTGACAGATGAATTTTATCTGATGCCATCAACTATTGCAAAAGCCAAAAGCTAATTTTGTTATGCTTATGACATGATGGTTTGAAGTGCCCCTACTCGAAGTCTTTACTGAGTCTTCTCGCAGTCGTAGCCATGGCTCCTTGATTTGCAGCGGCCTAGCACAGCGCCGTCGCTGGCGCTGCATTGTTTTCGTCGCGCCACGAATATCGTCAACAAGTAGAAATATTTGTAACGCATTTATTAGTATGCGATACGTACTCGATTAGGTTTCTTGTGAAACTAGTCGGATGCGATTCGGTTTTGAAGACTTACTATTCGCACATCCCTGTATTGATTAGTAATTTGTAGTGTACGTCGCGACAAGAAATTACAACTGCCTTTTTTGCAGCTCTTGGAGTGAGGTACCCCATTCATTCCATATGTGACTCGCAAGATAAGGTGTGTCAATGCTGCAGTAACGCGAAAGGGCTTGTACGAAGTAATAAGGCAGTAATTGCTCATTGGCATCTGTCCAAGCGCAGCCATACGGCTACAAGGGAAAGCTAAAAGAGAAAGATGTATAGCTTTCCTTTGTAGCCGTACGGCTGCGCTTAGGTGGATGCCAATGAGTAGTTACTCCCTTAATACAAATCTACTCCACCTTGAGGACTCCCCTAAACATTTGACCAGCTAGTTAAAAGTGTAATGGGCGCTCACTGTGCTTCCTGAAAAAGCTCTTATAGAATAACGTTCAGGAATAGAGTAATGAAATGATTTATTTTCAGCATTGCTTTTAAATTTTGTTTTCCATTGGGCCGCTTGTAGCTACAGAACCGCGGATTAAACGTGGTAACCGTGAATATTCAGCGTACTTGCAAACAATTTAAGAAAGTGAAAAATTACTACATTAACCCCTCATTTTATTCTTCTCAGGATACTGATGATAACGTAGTTCGCCTCATATTTTTCTGAAACGGCCGCTAATGAATCCCACATTGTCCCGATTAGAACTAACTAGAATGTTAAGGAACAGCATAACATAATGAACATATTTCAAGCATATCAAAGTTTTGAGGGCCTATACAAGCTGTTCTGAAGAAATATGAGCACCACTGAAAAATAGAAAAAAAGATTCTTCGATTTCTTTCATTCATTTTTGATCTTATGAGCAGTTCAAAATTTTTGTTGGTTTTCGGCTTGAGAAAGATAAATGTGCTTAGTTACGCCCGCGCAAGAAGTGCAGTTTTCGACGAAGGGCGAAAGGTATTTTTATACTTACCTGTTTTCAAATGCAGAAAAATTGTCTATTGAAAGAGCGGAAGGATACAGACAAACAGCCGTTCACCTTTTTGTGCCACTTAAACAAGTGTGCTGTTGTGGTAGGAAAATTTTTAATCTTTATACTTCGCACTTACCAACGTAGAGAGTAACCCGGAAGCCTATGGTTGATCCTCTTATTCCTCTAGCAACAGAAATTCCGAAGCAGCCTCTTACGAAACTTTTCACTCGCTACTGCCGTTCATACCGTGACATCTATTTCAGCCCATTCGGTATTCATCTGGAACAATAGCTTGGTAATGCGCATCCGGAATAGCGAGGGCCCTTTTAGATTCGGATTGACAGTGATCAAAGGAACTGCGAAAGCGCAGACGAAAAGTGCTAGCTAGACTGGAAAAAGAGCAAACAGAGATTGCGCAACCCTCCAAAAATACGACAATATGGCAGCTCTCTTGTGAAACTCATTCTCTTCTTCACCTTTTTTCCATTTTTCAGAAATCTTCTATCAGCTTTTATCCTGAAGCACTGGTTAGCGAATGAACTGCTCGCTGCACTTCTTGAAAGAGCGCTGCAAAAGACAACGTCAGTTTTTTCTCTCGCTTATTTATTGTGCTTCATTTCCACGTTGGCTGTCGTAGGATGGTGAGCTCCTATTGTTTCCACATCGAACTTCCCCGTCTCTTCCTTTGCAGTTGGAAGGGTCTATCCCTCGACTTTATATTGATTCAATTCCTGCCGAGACCGTTCTAGCCGTCTTTTGTATTTTGATTACCTACGTGTTACCGCAAAAAAGGACTGCGCTTCTTTTTCTGCTTCATTCGATTATAAGCGCCCTCTACGCTTGATGGCGATATTTTCGTTCACGTGTTCACTTTTCCAAGTGTTTTGCTGTCATCTAACTAAAAGTGCCACGTAGACGCTCCTGCAGTGATTACCCCTTCACCTCACTGGTGAGATAAAACCAAAATTGTGTGACAGCCTAATAAGCGAAGTCGAAAGTAATCGACAGAGAGGACACACGGGGTGATAACGAGGTGCTTCGGTTCTCAAGGTTTTCGCATAGTGTTCTAGAATGAAAGCCACAACAAATAAGAGAGCAACAAAGTCACTGCTGGGAATTTTCAATTCGATAAAAAAAAGATAATAGTTCCAGAGAAGCGCAAGCTTTTGAAGGGACCAGAGTAAGTGTTGTCACTTGCTGTTTCTCACGTCAGATCCACACGTTTTAACCGCGCGGTCACTGATCCTGAAAGGACGTTTTATGGTTCTTTACATTAAAAGTGAGCAGCTATTAAAAGTGATTCCCAAGTCGAATCTTAGAAGCTTTCGCGCCAAACTCGTCCCTAATAATGCGGTCTCAACGATCACTTTCTGTCGGCACTTTTTCCTTAGTTTGTTTCAAATCGCTGCTGCAGAAAATAAGCTGGCCCAAATTCATTTCCTGTTTTGTGTGGTACTCAAGAAAGAACCAAATAATTATAAAATGTCTGTTGTTAACAATGCTCACAAACATACATGTCTCTGCGTTGAACTCAGTTTCCCAATTTATTATTGGTAGCACAAAATTTTGTTCTCAGTGAGGCATTATTCCGTATACAAAGCAAAGTTAGTATTGAACACATTGTTTGCACACCTTTCTTTGGTTCTTGAAACTGAATGTCTTTTCAGAATTTCTCTATCAAATCTAGGGCAAACACAAGAATTCTAGTGGACACTAACACCCTGACAGGAGTTCTTAACTCATCAGGACTGGAAGAGTGTTAGGTTGTGTTCTATGTCAAAAATTGCTTGTAGAGGCACCATGTGTAAGAAGACATTTGCAGGCAGCTATCATGATTTGGCACTGTAAAATGCAATGATAAGACATCAGGCTCAATTTGAATGCAATAACATTATCTTTAGTCATAAAACACATCGGCCTCCTTCGTAATAATAATGATAATAACTGGCTTTTGGGGAAAGGAAGTGGCGCAGTATCTGTCTCATATATTGTTGGACACCTGAACCGCGCCGTAAGGGAAGGGATAAAGGAGGGAGTGAAAGAAGAAAGGAAGAGAGAAGTGCCGTAGTGGAGGGCTCCGGAATAATTTCGACCACCTGGGGATCTTTAGCGGGCACTGACTTCGCACAGCACACGGGCGCCTTAGCGTTTTTCCTCCATAAAAAAGCAGCCGCGGTCGGGTTCGAACCCGGGAACTTTATAGTGAATGAAAAACAGCTGAAAAGGCAAAATGTTCTACTGCAGTTATCTATTTTTTTTAAAGCGGAATACATTTTCTCTATTGTAAAGGCTTTTAAAAGCACAGTCTTGCACAGTCACTTAACTCAAATTTTACATTTGACAAAGTCACCAGAATGCACTCTTCTTTTTAAGAACTGTTTCTAGAAATAACATTTTTTCTGCTTTCTATAGGCTAAATGGATTGCTCGTAGCTCTTGACTTGAGAAATAAAGGCTCCTGAATTTCTCACCACGTGTCATAAGACCGCAGAAGCTCACTCACAAGTATTCCATTCCCCTGCCAACTTTTTTCAAATTTTTTTCCTAATATGTGATCCCTTATGTTGATCCAACTGCGCTACGTGGGATTATTAGTTGAGTGAGGACGCCTGCGCAATTGTGGGCACAGAAGGGATGATGATATTGCCAGAGGCTGCTTGGCTGATTAGTTTCGCTGGGAATCGATGTAAGTTCGGATGCAACCAAGATTGAAGATATGTGCAGTGCAGGAGATGCTATATTAAATGGGAGCACTGAACCCGCACTTTTTGGGCAGGCCATTCACTGGAACAATTCATTCGCGAAAGACACTGCGCAACAAAATCCGCAGATCTGCGCGTGCACATTTCAAAGAACGTAAAGCTCCTGTACACTGAAAACTAATAAACACAATCATGCTAATAATTTCGAGAACCATGAAGCGAGCCGTAACCTTGCAGTAAGCGCCCGTTAATTTTTGTTCCCACCTCCTTCACCGAAACCTTTAAAAGCATCAGCTCTCCAAAGGATAGAAACTAAAATCGTTAAAAAAGAAAAGCGAGCCACTATTCTCGATACACCACTCCTGGTCTTGTTAGAAGCGTCGCATACCTGAATTTGAGCAGTAAAGAAGGAATCGAATTTGTACCTTGATTCTAATTATTTTCCGCATGCCTGAAAGTTGAAAATCAAAACTGAGATACCGTTAGACGCCGCTTAAAGTGCAAGTAAAAGAGTGACGTGTGTAAAATTGGTCAGGCCGGTAAATCCGGTTGTAATTCTTTCGAAAGAGATAAAGAAAAACAGGTCTTACATATGAACACCAAAATCCTGATTCATATCAGAAAACAACCAGAAATCGATAACTGAACCATCAACAGGATAATACGTTTTGTTGAGGAAGAGAAGGGGCCCCGGGGCGGTGCCTTGTGGCACCCCAGACACAACAGAAGCAAAGATGTACGCTTATGAGCAAAAAAAAAAAAAATAAACTGCGGTCGGTTAGTAAGAATGTTCCGAATCCATTTCAAAACAAGGCAATAAATAGGCGTGAAAGTTGTGTAAAAATCTGCTTATGAGGAACTTCGTCGAATGCGTTTTCAAAACCTCGGAGCAGGGCGTCAACTGGGATGCTAAGGTTGAGATTGGAGCTTAAGTTGTCAACGACCAACGTTGACTGAGTGTAGTACGACAAACCTTTTAGAAAACCATGTTGAGCAGGCTGAAAAAAATTAACTGAAACTAGGAATGAATTTCATAATATGCGAGTGTATTACATGCTATAGTAATTTTGATGAGATGCTAGTGATGAATATGGGTCCGTAACTATGAGGGGAAGACGTTGGGCCGTTTTTTGAAACTGGAATGACTTTGCCCACTTTCCAGTCATGTGGCATTACACCTGATAAAAGAGACTGGCTAAAAATATGGGACAATGTCAGGCTAGTAGTATGCCTTGGATTTTTTAGCAATTTTCCGTTAAATCCATCGATACCTGCTGATGACGTTAGTTTCAACGAGTTTATAATTTTTACAGTACCATTAGTGTCAAAGTATGGAGGGGAAATCAAAGGAAGGAAAATCAGAAAATTTTCCATCTGGTTTGCGAGTGAAAACTGAGAAAACGGCTAAATTTAAGGTTTCTGCAATGTCTTGATCCGCGATTGCACTGTTATCGGCGTCGTAAAGTGTTAGCGTATTGTTCGAGTTAGCAGTGTTGTATTTCCAGAATTAATGTGGTTTGTGCGTAGCATATTGGGCAATGTAGACGAATAAAAATGGACGCTTGGCTTTGACAACTTCTGAGGTATAAGATTTCACATTCCAGCTTCGTAATATTTCCGCCATGTGTTCTGGTTCTTAGATCGTGTGGCGGATCGAAAAAGCCTTTTTTTCTTGTTGTTAAAGCGCTTTAGTGTATTATTGAACCACGGCGATGTAAGGCGCTCGGTTACGGTAATTGTAGGAATGTATCATTTAATGAGGCTTTGCAATTTTTTTTAAGAGTGCCGAGCTAGTCTCGGGAGTTTCTTGTTTGAGGTGTATTAGAAACCAACTACAGAGAGCGTCTAGTTCTGGGTTAATGCTAGTGTAATCACCTTTATCGTAAAAAGGGATTGTTTTGGTTACTTTCTTAGGTTGGGGCAGGTGGCTGAAAAATGTGGCGTGGATTACTGAACGATCACTAAGCCCTTAGAAATAAGGAAGTGAAGATAGGGTTTCCGGGTGCGACGTTAGTATGAGACCAAGTATGCTAGATGATTGAACAGCTTGCCTTGTTAAAGAGGATATCAGCTGGGTTAAAGCGAAGGTTTGACACGTGTTGATGAAATTGCACTGAGGTGAACCAGGGAATTCCTTGGCGAACTGAGCGTACGCTTCATGTGTAGAGTGGTTTCTATAGACAGTAGGGTGCTATTCATCACAGGATTCGTTAGGAATACCGTACTTTTATACACTAGGAGCAATAACTTTTTCAAAACGATAATAAATGAATAGTGGCAGTGTGGTGCTACCACTGCACCTCCTAGAATAAAAGTGCGTCGCTTCAACACCATGCCTTCCACAAATAGAACACACTTAAAATGTGCATGAATATAATGGATACGAATAACGCTCTCAATACTTCATCAATCACAATATAAAGCGTGCTTGTAGTTTCGCCAATAAATCTCGCGCAAGTCGCTTATAAAGATAAGAAAATAGATGTTTGATAAGGAAAAACACAGGTAGAATGAGATCCATGAGTCTAACGGTTAGTGAGTGCATAAAACGCCATAGCGTAAACATATTGAGCAGCCGGTAATTTCCAACTCACTTGTGAAAAAGTGATCTCTTTTTCGTCTCTCCCCTTTCTCCCTCCTCATGCTTCAGATAGCATACTGGGCGTCACCCCCTTTACCCCCATCTGTGCCTTCCAGTTCATCTTTCTATCTCTCTCTCTTAGCCTCCACATCATTTCAACCGATACAACCGTGGAAAGCATCAGACACTAAAACTTACCAGCTTCTCGGGCCACAAGAATAACCTGCGCATTAGCACGCCAGTGTGAATTAGTACTCAGAGTCCTCGAGGAGAATGATAGCAGTACTTCCACTTTCTTTACCCATTGGTCACTAGTACCTTCCCTCTTCCCGCCTGGTCTCGACTCTTACTTTCCTTCCCTTTTTATAGAGTGCTATCTTTTCATACTTGACAAAGCGTATTTTTAAATATGCTAAGAACATCAAGCCATTGTCTGTCTCTCGAATTTGTCATCTTTTTTCTTGAGGGACCGCCAGGGGGCGTCGAGGAGTACGGACGCGTTTCACGTCGGCTCCGCGAAATCAGTGATTTCATGGTGGATTTTTTCTTACGTTGACCGTAAATGTCCTTGAAACATTTTTCCTAAGGTGCAAGCAACCCGAGGATACGACATTTGTGCCTGTAAGTGCATCTTTAAAGCCTATATCGTCACTCCAAGTTCGCCAGCGCTACACGCTACGATAGGCCTACTTCGACCGGGAAGGCGGCGACCGGCGAGCTCCCGCCATCGCCGACCGCGCCCGGCTCCACGATGACGATGGAAGTGGCGGTGGTGGGAACCGACATCGACCCCAAAGAAACCGAAAAAGAAGAATGGATTATGCGACTGAAGAAGCGAGCGGAAAAATTGGAGAACAACGAACGCCACCTAGGACACCCACATGGTGCCGGAGACGCGGCGGCAGCGAACGCCGCCACTGTTGCGACGACCGACGGCAGCGACACGAGAGCCTACAGAGAGGCGGGACGGAAACTCGCTGAACGTTCAATAGCCTCAGACCTCCCGAGACTTCCAGCGACCGGATGGAAAGTAGTTCTGCGTCCCAAAGAAGGACTCACAATGCTGAAGAGCACCACCGAGATGAGAATTGCGGCGGCCATCAGGGAGAACGCCGGAATCAAGGACGAGGAGGCACTGAAGGACAGACTAGCTATAAACGCCAAGCAAGGAACGATTACCTACCACTCGCCTAGCTACGAAAACGCGAGGAAGGTGGAGAAACTTGAAACTGTCAAGATCGGAGACAAGGAACGCGGTGTGACCACCTACATGAACGCACCAGAGAGTTGCGGCAGGGGAGTCATCCATGGAATTGATGTGGAATACACACACAAGTATGTACTAGAAGGACTGAACATTAACGGATTCAACCCTCTAGTCATAGATGCACGAAGAATGGGGAAGACTAAATCTTTCCTAATCACCTTTGAAGAAGAGAAAGTACCACGCAGAGTAGTCTTGAGCGGAATCACTTTCAAGTGCTTTCTATACAAGAAACGCTATGAGGTCTGTTACAAGTGCGGAGGACTTGGCCACCGCTCGGACGTCTGCGACAGTGAGGTGACCAAGTGCCGCGGCTGTGGCATGACATCGCCCCCCGAGGGGCACCAATGTACACCGCAGTGCCAACTATGTGGCAAAGAACACTACACCGGGGACAAGAGGTGCAAAAATCTCTTTCGCACCCCTTATATTGTCAAGAAACGCCAATGGGAAGCCAAACAGGAGGCTGAAGAAGCGAAGCAAGAAGACCGAAGGAACAGCCGCTCCCGTGATAGATCCGGCAGCAGAACGAGGTTTCGGTCAGAGTCGTTCCCCCGGCTACAAACCGGACAGCAACAGCCACGCAAGGAGCAAGCTGCAAAGGTGAGCTGGCCAGCTAAAGTTTCCCTGGACTCCGAGAGAGTTAAAGAATTAAAAGAACTTATTAAACAGCAGGCAGATCAGATTAAGACTTTAACTGATTATATTAAGAAGAAAGAAGAGCGGATCAAAATGCTAGAAACGACAGCTAAACAACCCGAGGAAAACAAACCGCAACAGGAAAAGGCAATGGCGCCTATGCAAGTGGAGCAGGATAGAGAGGTTGAGACAGAGAAGGTTGAAAAACCCCCTTCAAAAAAAAACGTACCAAAGAGTCGGATCTTGAGACCAAATTCGAACAACTAAACGACAAACAACAACAGGACATGAAACTACTGAACGGAACACTAATGCAATTCATGAAACAAGTCACAGAAACGATCAGAGCAGAATTTGCAAAGCGAGACGCTGCTCTCACGGCGGAATTTGAGAAAAGGGACCAATGGATATACGCGGAATTCCAAGCAACCAAAAATGCATTGGCCAAAGAACAATAATACTATCTGGCAGTGGAACTGTAGGGGCTTTCTGCGTAAACGGGCCGTTTTACAATCGTTCCTTGCAAACGGAGACAAACCCGAAATTATAGCTTTACAAGAGTGCGGGAAAAACGCGAAGCTGCCCGGTTACAAATCGTACCCGGGCCGAGGGGACAACACGCAGGTTGCCACCCTTGTCAAACGCAACGTTACCGCGCTGCAGCACGAGACAGGGCACGTCCAATTAGATCACACTCTAATCGAAATGATACCGCGTAAGCGGAGAGAGAAAAGCCTATTCGTCTTAAACGTATACAGCTCTCCGAAACAGAGAAAGGATTGCGGCTTCGACAGGCTATTCGCAAAAACGAAACAGATAGCGGGCAAAAACCCTATCGTCATTGTCGGGGACTTTAACGCTCATCATCCCGCATGGGGATACAAATATACGCAAATCAAGGGCAGAGAACTCTGGGACAGCATTCTCCACAATGAGCTCATCTTGATCACTGACCCCATCAAACCAACAAGACAGGGCAATAGCGTGAGTAGGGACACTACACCTGACTTAACACTCACCGGAGGCCAAATCACGGCAAGGTGGTGTAACACGGGGGAGGACCTAGGAAGCGACCACAAAATTATTGAGATTGTGGTAGAAGACGGACCGCCCACACCGAGACCCAAAAAGGTCGCAGCGGTAAATTGGGATCTATTCCGGGCGAACCTTCCTACCCGAGACGCAATCAGGGACATAGAATCTTGGGGCACAGACCTTCTCGCAGCAGTTAAAGAAGCCACCGAAGAGGTGGAAGCAGACGAAACGCAAGAGGAGGTAGACAGGCGTATGATAGGCCTGTGGCGCAAGAAAAGGGAGCTAGAAGAAAACCTTGCTCAAAACAAGGGGAACAGAAACATACGTAAGCTCCTAGCCAAACAGAATAGAGATATCGAGGAGCACGCGCTGAACTTAACCAGACAAAACTGGGGTAGTATCTGCGAGCAGATGGACCGCAGAATCAGCATAACCAACACGTGGAAAATGCTCAGACATCTCTTAGACCCGGACAAGACAAAGTATGAGGCACGACAACAACTACAGAAACTCGTATATAAATACGAAGGCACTAGCGATCAACTAATCTCTGAAGTGAGGGACAGGTACTTGAGGTGCACACCACCCACACCCCTCCCCGAGTACAAGGGCGCAGAGAATCCTCTTCTAGATGGGCCCATCACCATCGGAGAGGTTAGGGCGGAGTTGAACAGACTCAGAACTAAAACTGCGGCAGGTCCAGACAGAATCAGCAATCGCATGCTGAGGAATTTGGATGATGCATCAATTAGAAACCTAACAGCGTACATGCAGGAATGTTGGGACAAGGGCCGAATACCACCTTCGTGGAAAGAGGCCAACCTAGTCCTTATTCCAAAACCAGGTAAGAAACTAAGTCTCGAAAACCTGAGGCCCATTTCGCTTACCTCATGTGTAGGTAAGCTAATGGAGCACGTTATTCAAACGAGGCTAAACAGATTCCTAGAAGAACAAAAGCTTTACCCCGACACAATGATCGGATTCAGGACACATCTTTCTGCATGCGATGTTATGCTTCAACTTAAAGAACAAGTGCTAGACAACGAAACAGCTGATACCAGAGTAATAGTCGGCCTTGACGTGGCCAAAGCTTTTGACAACGTTGACCACGCAGCCATACTAGAACGCTTAGAAACTCTAAATGTAGGGGGAAAGGTATACAACTACGTGAAGGACTTTCTTTCAAACAGAGCAGTTACTATCAGCCTAGGAGGGAAGGAAGAGAAAGGCATAAGGCTGGGCAACAAAGGTACTCCCCAAGGCTCGGTCCTATCACCGACACTCTTCAATATTGCAATGATTGGCTTACCACAGAAATTGACGCGTATAGAAGGGCTCAACCACACAATATACGCGGACGACCTCACCCTCTGGGTTACCAGAGGCAGTGACGCGCACATCGAAGGTACCCTCCAAAGAGCGATCGAGGAAATTGAGTCGTACCTAAAACAAGTAGGACTCAAATGTTCAGCCGAGAAATCTGAAGTGCTCTTCCTCGGCCCACAAAAGGGACAAACAAAGCCCCATGAACATGGGATAACGCTAACGGTAAACGGGGACAAAATACCATCAGTGGAGATGATTAGAGTATTGGGTCTTAGGATACAGACAAACGGTAAGAACACCGAAACGATACGAAAACTCGAATCGAGTGTAAGCCAGACGTGTAGGCTACTCAAAAGAATAGCAAATAAACACGCGGGAATGAAGGAGACGAACCTCTTAAGACTAGTTCAGTCATTTGTAATCAGCAGAATCACATACGTGGCACCATACCTACGGCTAGCCAAAGCAGAAAAAAACAAGATTGAAATCCTAATTAGGAAGGGCGTCAAAACCGCTCTGGGCCTCCCCCTGTACACATCCACCCAGAAAATTCTGAACATGGGGATTTCAAACACCCTAGACGAGCTCATTGAGGCTACCAGAGTAGCGCAACAACAACGACTTCTACGCAGCCATTCGGGGCTAAAAATACTAGAAAAGCTAGGCTTCGAACCTCGAGCGCGGCTCAAACACACGGAGAATATCCCAACAGACATAAGGAACAAAATCAGAATCCCACCACTCCCAAGGAATATGCATCCGGTACACCATGAGGGTAGGCGAAAGGACAGAGCGAAAGCTCTGCAGAAAAAATTAGCCAATAGACAGGACGTGGTTTACACGGACGCGGCGGAATATGAAGGCAGAACGGGTTTCGTAGCCCTGGCGACCAGGGAGGGCGGAGACCGAGTCTCGTGCTGCAGCACCAAACAGAGTGATGCAACAGCGGCTGAGGAGGTAGCCATTGCGCTGGCTTTAACTCAACGGAATGTTAGGGTGATTATAACAGATTCCAAATCGGCTATCCGCAACTACAACGCAGGCAGGGTATCTGTCGAAGCAGTCAAAATTCTCACAGCTGGCCCGACACCGGCAGAACTAATTAACCTTGTTTGGACTCCGGCCCACGAGGGCCTCCGGGGAAACGAGACAGCGCACGCATTGGCCCGAGGACTCACACACCGGGACCCCAATGCGGTCTCGTCGAGTAGAGAGTCCCTTCAGACGAGCGAGGAGCTGAACACGTACCAAGATATTCTTAACCATTACAGATTAGGAAGACAGACATTACCTGGAGCATGCAAGGGCCTCAGCAAAAAGGAAGAGGTCATATGGAGAAAGTTACAGGCGGGAGTTTTTCCGAACCCACTCGCACTAAGCAGATGGCATCCGGCGATCCAAGACCCCAGGTGTAAACAGTGTAATGAAATAGCAGACATGATCCACATGGTGTGGACATGCCCTAGCCATAACGAACCAGACAGGAATATAGAGTCCTGGGAGGCTTTAATGGCCAGCCAGAAAGAAGAAGAACAAAAAGAAGTCATCCGTCTGGCCCTGGACACCGCTGAATCCCAAGGGATCCCAGCCTGCTGAAAGGGGAGGAAGATGACGGCGGTCAAGACTCGTCTTTTTCGCCCTCTGATTCCTTGACGGGTGCAAATAAAGTTATTTCATCATCATCTTTTTTCTTCTCATATCCCTGTTTTTGGCTTTATAACACACTCGTATTACATGCGCTACGTAGCGTGGTGAATAAAATATTGAAATAGAAGTAGGTAACGAAGCGGTACTTAGAATAACATGTGCATTTTTTTTTGGAAACTAGAAAAAATGCGCCGCGACAAGATGTTGGGAAAGAAAAACGAGGCTTTCAGAATTTTGGCTGTTGTGATCATGGACTCCGCGTTTTCGGCGAGCCGGCATCCGTAGGCGGAGAGTGCATAGGGAATTACCCTGCGTAGCGGAAATAATGTGACCGTCACGGACAAACGTTTTCTGGATGTGGATTGGCTGAAAACATTTATTCATTTGTGATCAGGGAAAGCAGGTCAATTAAAAGTCAAGAAGCATCAGGAGACATGCGTGCTCCATCCAGTGGAATAAATACGATCAGGCTTACTAGCGAGGAAAGACAGAAATAATTTTTTTCTTTATGCGGATTTACACCTCGAAAACTGTTGTCCCTGACTATACATTGCCGTTTTTCGATACCGATAAAGCAGCCGGTTCTTTGTGCGAGTACTACATCCCCAGTTTAAATTGTACATCTACCTGTGAGCCACTGTTATCTGTAGGCAGCCACTATTACCTGTGAGCGCATTATCTGTAGGCAGTACGCCAACCACAGGGCATAACCCCACTACTAAGTATTTAGTATGCAATCGAAATTTGTTCATAACTGAAGGAAGTGTGCGTGGTGTTTTCTGACTTGCACAGCAACGGTCGAGCGTTAAGCTTGTAATATATAACACTAAACGCGAATGATAGTCACGCGAATGGTGACGGGTCAGCTTGCAGGAACTGCTACAACTCACAGCGGCTTCACGTCCACGAAGCGATTCGGGTGCCACTCCGTGGAAGGTGGTGTCGAAATCGGATGTAACATGGATTTCCGACAAGTTTGACCCTTTTGCTCAGGAACCACAAGAAACACCTAACCTTACCTAACAAACACAGGTGGACGTAAACTGAAGCAGAGTTGCAGAACGAATGCAGGGAATTTCAGGCAAGCAAGGACTATACATAACCACTAGTTCTGCCATGTGCACCGTTCAAGCAACGCTGTTCCTGAATCAATCATCCAGACCTGTTTCTTAATTAACCCGCGAAACGAGCACTCGCTAACTCTAAATGTCGCTGCCGCAGATGTTGTGATTTACCGTTTGCGGTTATGGCTGTGATAGTTCACCCCCTCCCCGCAGCGCTGCACCGTACTCCGCTATGCTGTTTTTCCCTGCGCTCTTCTCTTGTCGTGCTGTTTTGTCGCGGGGCCGTTTTGTTCGTCGGGCTGTTTTGACGCGCGCTGTTTTTTTCCCTATGCTGTTTTGTTGCCAAGCTGTTTTTTTCCCTGTGCTGTTTTGTCGCTGCGCTGTTTTTTGTGCGCTGATTTCACGCATGCTGTTTTGTCGTGTACTGTTCCTTTTTGTCCCCGGACGACAGTAAAGTGCTTTGCGATAATAGTTATTGAACAAAGCAGCATTAGCCAACTACGCCCCCTCCCCACTCCGATATGCGTCTCATCAGAAAACACTCTGATCCCTTCCTTTATGCATTCCGCTACTTATGAAAGGAACGTGATGTCTTTCAAACCTAAAGGACTTCCTTTCACTTCCTAGTCCCGAGTGATATTGCGAAGTTGCGAACTGCCGAGAATTACTTCGTCATTCGCGCTTCTTTGCATTAGGCCACATTATAAAGGTATCCAGGTTATGCGACCACTGTCGCGTTTTCGATTTTGCTATATCAGTGACAGTCACAGCATAGTGCTTGTTCTGGTGTTAATAGGTACATTGTAGAGATATGCTATATTAAATGTTTGGCTTGTTGTTACCTATAGAACGGCACGTGCAGGAAAACATTTTGAAGGCTGGGAAGGATATAAGCGAACAATTTCGTAGCTGTGGCAGAATCAGCATCTACTGGGAGGCAACAGATAAGGTGAAGCGTCAGCCGCTGGTCGCAATCTACGGCACACTACTGATGTGTGCGAAACGTACGGGAACTGGGCGTTTTTCCCCTATAAATGTCACCTTCTCGAGCAGCCAGTCAGCGTCGCACTATAAACCGCCTCTGGAGACGCATCGCATCGGCACTTTTCTTGCCCCAGCAGCATTCGCTTCTGGCGTGTCTGTTGTACTGAACCGGAAGAAGCCGTTTCCGTCGAATTTCTATTCTGGGGTCCGGGATCTTTTTTCTTTACTCTTTCCTTGAAGAGAGCGAACGCTTCGGTGCTTGCTGAAGGAGCGCGACCACTGATCGCTTCAATGAGCGGAGGAGGGGGGGGGGGGTGGATGGGAGGAAGGAGGAGTTCAACTTGCAGCCTCGCTGGAACGGCAAACCGGGTGCCCCTGGGGTGCTATTCTCCGCACGAACATCTGCTACTGCAAGCAACGATCCGTTCTTTTCCATGGATCGAGTAGTTGTTATTACCTTTCTTTTATGTACCCTTTTTTTTCTGTGGCAAGGAAAATATTTTGGCTTCGGCTTACCTTCAGTTTGTGTCCTAAACCAGGCGTGATGCGCTAACATCGCCGCTCAGCATAGCCTCAAGTCGAGCGAGGTTGTCTCCAAGGCGACGCGGAAAATTGGTAGAATAGAAAAGCAGCACATATAACGCACGAAGATAGGAGTGGCGGTGTAGGTTGGCGAGGCATTCAGAAAATACTTGGCCCCTCGTACCATGCTTTTGGGGCTGTACGACGACCGCTTGCTTTGTGTCTTGCGGAAGCTCTACTCTCCTTATGTGCAAGGATTGCATTTCTGTCGCGAGCGTCCACGCCTACTATTCTTTAACAATTGCGAGCCTTCTTACGTGCTGCTGTAATGCGATGCCAACATTTAAAGCCGACTGCATTAACTGTTCAGAGCTGTCAAATCTTTGCATTTATATAATCGATCCACATGACATCTCTTTGGAGCAATTTATTACCGGAGTATACGCTTACTTTATCTAAACTTTCTGGACCAAGTTTTTTTGCGACCAGATTAACACGAGAGTTTCAGGCTCATAAAGGCACTCTCATTGACACAAATCGCATACTGCAAGGGAGGCAAGATGCGTTGTCTGCGCTTGTGCCAGAGTATTGTTGTTGTAGTTATGGAAGAAGCAATTCTTTTCTTTGCACCCTGCCACTACTGCCACTCTGAAAAAGCTGCAGCGTTTTGGTTCCCCATTTGCTTATCCCCAAACACTGATCTTCCCATCGTTCATGCAAAGATCGGCCTCGTGCCAGGAATGGTTGTCACAGGCTGACAGCGGTAACTGAACATTCTCCTAGGCCGCATTGCTATCAAAATTTTCCGCTTAGTTGGGCTTTCCCACATACTTTTGCGGAGTGCCCGATTTCGCCGATTAGGTCTGCCGCCGAAGACTGCGTTCATTCCTTCCACATTTACTTATGCACCAGGTACGTAAAAAACTCATGCATGTCGCGTCAGTAGGTTATGGTCAACAGAAACTCCGTACAGCCAGACACTAACATAAAGTGACTGATATCGTTAACATTCAGTTTAAGTAGTGAAATGCATTTTCCTCTAATTATTAGCAAACTGTCGACCACATAGAACAAAAGCTGCGCTGCACATGAGACTGAAAGTGAGGCTTGCACATGAGGCTTCCTAAAGGTATCCAATAGAACAAAATGCTTTAAAACACCTTATCCCGAAGAGAGAGTGAATCCTGCACTGCCACAAAGCAACTTCTTTCCCAGATTCCGTACGCCACTCGGACTCGCAGCCGCCGCTGGGGCTACATGTTCTAAACAACCGCTGCCTTCGCCATATTTCATTGGTCAGTTCAGGTCTTCCAAACACTCGGCATCAGTGGCGCCGCCGCTGTGGCTCCACCTCTGACATGGCTAAGTAAAATAAGTAGAAAGCGCAGCTTATATGGCTAAGGGCAGCTTTTAGCTGCCAAAAAGGTCAGCCAAGCTTTCGAAACACGTCGCTGAGAATAATGAAAGACGCGAAACAGTTATAGCCGCAGAGGGCGCCAGGCTAAATTCCCAGCTCCAGAAAAAGGACAGAAGAAGGTAGAGGCAGTTCAACATCCAAAGAACTTCACCACTACCACAATATCTGGCTCTTATCTTTTTCACTCACATTCTCTCCTTTTCCATGTCCAGAAGAGCAAATCAGGAAATAGGCCTTGTAATTCCCGTCTCCTTAATTCTCCCCTTCCTCTAAACCCTGAGCGGCTACCACCTTCTAGAATACGTAAAGCAGTCCTACAATGCACAAAGCTACGCTTTTCTGTCTAAAAACTGTACAGTAATATCTACTCTTGACAAAGAAATAGACTAAAATTTATTTGATCGTTTTACTTTTCGAACTGTGCATTTACAAAAATGACTGTTTGCAAATAAAGAAGGTCAAGATACTTGCTGATTGATCGATGAAAACGAGGAGCCGAAATCGCCAAACGGCGGCAAGATTTATTAGCCACTTTGTAAATTTTATGGGGGTGAGTTTTCGTAGCACTCACGGGTTTGCGAAGAATTAAACGCAAGGAACTTCAGGCGACGTCAAGCCAACGATGGTAATTCTCAATGTGAACGTTGTTTTGTTTTCACGATAAAAAAAAAGAGGCGCTTGTCGTGAGATTGGGCTTATAAAGAAGGAATGCCCTGAAAAAGCGAGCAGACACTAATTAAGCTTAAAATGCTCAAAAACCCTTGCAGTCTCGAATATCAATGGAACGCGCCATCGAAAACTTTGATTGTGCTCGACACCTAGGTTGCCTTACTCCGTACGAGAGCCGCAGTAAGGATCTAAATCTTTGCAATAGAAACTTAATACCAACTCGTAACCTACCTGTAGGACAACAAACGTTTGCCTCATTGTTTTTTCGGGGCAGGCTGAAATGTAAATTGAGAACTGGGAGCAATTTATATGTTATGCTTATTAATTTAGAAAGACAAATGTTGAAACACAGCGGCCAGAAGTAGTATGCCGTGCCAGTCGCTAGCAAGTTGGAGAGCCACGCGTGTTTCATATCTTCAAAACTGACTAATCTGCTTTTCTGGTTTGTACATGAACTTTTATCTATCCGGCACCTAGATTTAAGCAAACTTGAAATAATGCTGCTCTTGCCATGGAGTCCGTTCGGCCTAGCTGAAGAAAAATTGTGAAACCTATCCCGCTCAAGAGGAGTTAAAATAGGAGCCTGCCTAAACTGCCTGCTACACACATGAGGAACATTGTATTGAATAACGACTAATAGGAATAGGAGGTATTCGACGCAACACAGGACACGCAAGCAACTTGACGAGCGAGAAAACGTTACAATACATACTTTTCCGTACTGCAACGCGTTCGCTATTGTGCTCCTCTGACGAGAGAGGAGGAAGAACGTGCCATCGATCGCAGATGGTCGGTAACGTCGAGGACGTGGCCGTGACAAGAAAGGGCGCTCGCTTGCAATGCGTTGAGATGTCGGGCTCTTCAGCGGAGCGAACAGGTTCTGTAAAGAAGACCGTGAGCCCGAAGGGTAACTCGTGGTTAGAAGTATGGCAGAGCAGCAGCGGTCGGCACCGAAGGGGGCCTGATATCTGGGCACCTGATAAAACACCCACGTTTGTCCCCTGACCCGCTGGATGGCATTGAGTGGCCGCCTCAGGCTTAGGAGGATGAGGAAATGAGAGAACAGGCTGCGAACTGGAGGCCCGAGCAAGCTGCCGCTTCCTGTAAATTCTGTAGACGGTTGTCGTGCAGTTTTCTCGTCGAGCGCTGCCACTCTCCTGAGCTTCCCGCTTCCTCCTTGTACTTTGCAGTACGTAGGCATTCTGGGCTGCTCTTGATTTTCTTGCACACGTTACACTTTGCACGAGGTCACTGCTAAGCGCCAGCACATCACCTCGAAGCATTCCATTTCCCCTTCTGCTTCCTTCTGGTTCACTAAGCTGATAGGAAATCTAAAGGAATAACAGCTGGCAGCGAAAAAACGCGCAGCTGTCATCGTTCAAGCTGCGCATAGAAACGGCGCATTGTCTCTCGACATTTCGGCTTTATTACTGTCGTTGAACATCTTTGTGTACTCCAGTTAGTGACACAAGTGAATGCTATTGGGTGGCGCGTAACGTGTTCACTGCAGATCTTCAGAGGCTCAGATATTTTGCACAAGCTCTTCCAGAGCTGCGACCACTTACGCTCTCACCCGGAAATAATACGAAAGGCATGTGCTGAGAAAGCCGTTGTTTCTGCTGCTGGTCCAATATTGTCCTTTCTTGCGGTTATTTAAGGAACTGCAGGAAATGGTAGCAAGCAGAAATGAAGACTTAAGTCACAAAAACATCCCCAGAGGCTCCACACCTTCCGCATCGACCCACTTCTGCAGAGATTGTCCATCCCGAAGAACGAGACCCTTCATGCCTTAACGAGTGAGGGCGGCGATCGGCGCCATCGCGATGCAGAGCGAGAGCGGAGCTGTAGCGCGCGTGAGGATGCACAGGAGCTAGGCGAACGAAGGCACTAACGACAACGAAACAGCTGCCGGAGTTTTGTTTCCATTGCTTTTGAGGTGGAGCAATAATGATTCAACAGGTAGCAGGTTCGCTTTTGCCGTTTTTCAGCCAGCACCCTGAAGTTAATTTTTCCTCCATCGATGCAATTAACCTGCTAGCCGTTGTTTGCGGATCAGGAAAGACTCGGGAAGATTGTTGCATGTGGCACTTTCCTTCAAGCCAGCCAAGGCGGCGTCCGGATGTCGTGGAATCCTCGTTGGCACGCGCAGAGACAGAGAAAAAAGTTGGTTTTGAAAAGAAAAGGAAGTAGCCAGCAACTTTGTCACTCGTCTGTGCCGAAGGTGCTAAATGTGACCGTCTCGCCTCAACAGCGCCGAACAGGAAAAGATGAAGGTGAGTGTCAGAGGCCCGAGTACAGCGTACAGGAATCATTCGACCACATGGGGTCTTATTCTTATTATTCGACCACCTGGGGTCGATTTTTATTCCACAGCCCGTGAGGAAATGCACGCTATTAAGTTGAGGGAGCCAGTTTTGAGCAGGGCAGTGTCGATTGCTCCGAGCATTTACCTGCGCGCGCGCGTCTTTTCATCTTTCTTGCTTCCACTGCTGAAACTACCGTCACCAGAATAGAAAGCTTGGCCAGTCGGCAGCTGTTCACGATGAATAAGCGGGCGCAGGCGTTAGAAAGACAGAAACAACGCAACTAAGCAGGCGCCGTTTTTATGACTAATTTATTGGGAAGGCAACGAAATGTTAAGTACGAAAAGATACCAACGTCAGCATTAAAAACAAAGAGTTAACAAATCAAACTTAAAAGGGACGAAAAATCAAAACCGGCGCCGACAGTCCGATGCCCTTTTATTATAGTGCCCTTTTAGATAGGAAGAGCGAAGGCTTGCTCGCACAATTTTCAAACGAGGCCATGTAGAACGCTTCCATCGCTTCTCCTGTTCTTTGTTGCGGACAGCGATACAGAACTTGTGCGGCCTCAAGAATTGGACGGAGAGAACAAAAAAGCAAACTCTCACCTTTCCGTATTCCGTTATTGGTAACCTTCTGTCGTCCGTTAAAAGTACCAAATACCTAGGTGTTATTCTCACTTCCGATTACGGATGTAGTAAGCACGTTTCTTCCATTATAAGAAACGCTTTGCAAAGCCTAGGTTACTTGAAAATGACACTGCAGAAGTCTACTCAGGAGGTAAAACTCTTAGATAATAAAACTTTTATAAGACCGCTTTTCCAATATGTTTCGGCCATGTCATAACCGTGCACTGAACTTAATATTATGAAACTCGAAACAAAGTAGCAGCCCAATTCTTCTGTAATTCATACATTTGTCGTAACTCAGCAACTGCTTTTGTGGAAAAGCTAATTTATAACCATTAGAATGGCGAAAGTATAATGAGCGAATGAACTATATGCAATTAATCTGTAATAGCAAACATGGTATAAAAATAGCATAATGCCGAGCCTCTTACACGGCGAACAGCACGTGCAAACAATTCAAAAATTTAAAGCGTCCATGTGCACAAGAGAACACTTGAAAAACTCGCTTTTTCAAAGACCTGTCCGCCGGTGGAACGCTCCCCCTACTAGTGCTGTGGATGCTAATTCTAGTGCTGTGGATGCACCTCATTGTAATTCTAGTGCTGTGGATGCACCTCATTGTAATTCTAGTGCTGTGGATGCAGCTCACTGTCGATCTTTATCTGAACTGACGCGACTATATTAATTAAACCAATGTGTTTTTGTTCGCACGATGTTTCAGCTGCCATCTTTATTTATTTCTTATCACTCTTTTTTCTGAGGTAGTTGCCATCTTGTCTCCCCAAACAGCAGTGCACGCTGGTGCAAAACACTTTAGTCCTTGCAATGTTTATCTGCACTAGTGGGTGGATCCTTAACGTGATCTAGTATTTTTTTAATGCGTAGTTTTTTTTTTAAATTTTCGTGCTGTGTTTTTTGTACTATGTACGTCCACTCCTGCATAAGGCCTTCTGTGAAGCCTGGTAGTATTGGTGAAATAAATACGTAAATAAAAATAAATAAAGAAATAATGACCATGTTTCGTTAAGAAGAACAGTGAGACTTGACTGCAACTCGCAGTTTGAAGTGGGCAGAGGCCGTAGACTCGAGCAGCAGCGCTAGCAGCGAACGTAGCCTAACGTGTGCGGACGTGACCAACCGCTGGCGTTCGCTCCATGGCCTAATAGATAGCACTCAGCAACTGCCTCAGGTCTACGCGACTGAGAAAATGAGAAAATAGGCTCCGGACTGGAGGCGGAAGCAAGCCACCGGTTCCTGGAGATTCTCTAGATGGTTGTCCTGCACTTTTATTGTCGCACGCTGCCACTCTCTACGGGACAACAGTGTGCACCTTGTTATTTGCAATGCGTAGCCGTTCTCTGCTTCTCTTATTAAGCATAAAATGCTTTCACCTAGCGTTGTAGGTGCGCTGCGCATGACGTTGGCGCCATAACGGAGGAGAACACGGAGGCTGACCTAAACGAACTTTGGCGAAGTTTTCAGTCTGTGTGGTGCTACATGCTGTGCTGCCGCCCGAGCAGTTTTTTTGTCAGCAACAGTGTCTTTATGGTACCGTGGTATGCGAAGCTATTGCACGGCCAGAAGAAACCTAAGTTCTTCCCTGCAGCCCGACAGGAGTAAGTGCCGTCCTGCTGGCACTTTATAAGCTAGGCGGCAGCGCCTCTCGACTTGCCGTCACTACATAATGGATGCGAGCCCTAGATGGATGGATGGAAGATACGAGCGTCAGCTTTGAAACTGCGCGGTGGCAGTTGCCAAGATTCCTGACTTTTTTCTTTGCTCTTTCACAGAACACAGGCATCGTGTCGCCATAATATTATCACAGACAGTAACAAGCTCTATTTTGTTGTTTTTCGATGCGGTGGTCGTTGGAGGTGGTAACAGCGGCTTCCAGTCGCGACGAATGTCCCAGCGTTCTGTGTAGCACGCACAGACACCATGCCTGCTTCGGCACATGACGAGCGCTGGTCGCTTGGGTTCCCATACAATAAAGGCTGGAAAGAATGCAAGGTGCTCTGGCGCTCGTGAAAAAATGAGGAAGGAAACAAAAGTAGCTGCTGCGGGACGCTTGCCAAGACTTGTGAGCGGCTATCAGTATCTAAGAGCCCTAGATCACGTCACGCCTTTACTGCAGTGCATCTCATGCTTACATGTATTCTCTACGACGAGATAGTCTGCGCATTTTCTTTCAAACTCCACACTTTCAACGAGGTCACCGTTCAGCCCCCAAATATGACATGCGAGCATTAGATTTGTCCACGTGTTTAGGCTCTGCTCCACTACGCAGACAGGAAGTACAGAGAAAAAAACGGTTGGTAGAGATAAAATTGCGCACGTGCCATCGTTCAATGTGCAGTTAGAAACGCAATTTTCTCTCCCGCCTGTTTGGTAATATGCATGCATGCCGTTCATTATCTCGGTGCACTTCAGCTAGTGATACAAGGAAATGCTATTGCGTTACGCGTGCCCTGCCCTCCTCCACAGCCTCTGCCAATTTGCTCAAACTAAATCAAGCTGCGATCACATTTCCGATCCCAAGGAAAAAAAATAAGAGAGGCGTGTGCTCAGGACCTGAATGTTGCTGCTACCGATTCCACGTTGCCCTCAGTTACGACTCTGAAAGGAGACACTGGAAATACTAACGAACACTCATGAAGAAGAAAAGGATAAAAACATCACCAGGATTCTAGTCCTGCAGTATGTAATCTATCAAACTACATACTATTACCACTCCTTTTCCCGTGAAAACATTCCTGTATCCAGTAATTAACCGCCTGTGTCTTGGCCACTCCCCCGTAGTGGGTATGTGCCAGCAGCGTTGAGGCCTTTTTTCCTTCCTGCCGCATTGACCTACTCCACGAGGAATCGTTTATCATCACGTGCGAGACCTTTTAGGTCTTAACGAGTGTTTCTGGCTATCGGTGCCATCGCAGTGGAGAGCGCAGCCATAGCACTCGTAAGCACACACCCGACCTAAGCGAGGGAAGGCGATAAAAAAAAGAAGACGCTGCCGTATTTCTGTTTTCCTCGGCTTCGAGACGGAATAATAATGAACCAACAAGTAGCAGTTTCCCTTCGCCCATTTTTCAAACAGCACACTGGAATTAAATTTTTTTCCCGGGCGAAAAATTTAATCCGCTCGCCTTTGTTCGCGCATGAGGAGAAGCGGTTTGTAATGACGTAGTAGGTCGTTGCATGAGAGACTTTCCTTCAGGTAAGCCAGACTGGCGTCAAGAGGTCGCGTTCTCGTTGTCGGCGACCCCAGACGCGACGAAAAAGGTTGTTTCTTAAAAGCAAATATGTCAGTAACTCTCTCACTGATCTGTCTAGCAGGTACTAGGCGAAACTGTCTCGCCTGAACCGCGCCTACCTGGAAGTTACAAAGGAGGGCGTGAAATGGTGAACATACAAAGAAGCGCCGAGGTACAGGGCCACGAAATAATTCCGACCACCTGGGGTTCTTTGTTCTTGAACCCACGAGGGAATGCATACTGTGGGGAATGGCAGCATGTAGCGAAGAAGGCTCTGTCGGTCCCTTGGAACATTAAATTGCGAGTCCGAGCCATTTCGTCGTTATCGGAATAACACAAACATGGGGAAGTGAAAAGAGGACACATATAGCGTTCTGTCTGTGCCCTCTTTTAACATCCCTATTTTTGTGATTTTCCAATAATGTTTAACTAAGTGTGCTAAGTTTCCCCTCTGTCCTTTTCGCCCTGGCAGAAAGTTGGGCTAGTTATTGGTTCATGATTACTGAAAAAGACTTGCCCATAGAATTGGAACAAAGAGATAGGAAAAAGCAAGCCGAAGGCACATCTTGTCTTTGTTCGCTTTGCCTCGCTCCTATGCGCTAGTCGTTTCGTCCTTCTCGTTGCCACTGCCATGTATAATTACCCTCGCTCGAGGACAGCAGCTTAACAAGCTTTAAGGCCTGCTGAAGTACAGGACGGAAAGCTTCGAGCTTTTTAGGACCTCGCACTCGCAGCGCAGAATGCGAGGCCAATCAGCGTGGGAGCACAACTCTACAGTATATTCTAAAAATGCTGTTGCAAGACAGCACGATGGCAAGACGGGTGAGTTGGTGATACATACTTAAGGAAAAATAGCGCAAAAGACGAGGACAACAACAGGATAGCGCTGGTCTTGTTGTTTTCTTTCCTTGTTGTCCTCGTCTTTTGCGCTATTTTCGCTTCAGTACGTCGCAAGACGCTTAAGCTTAGTAATACTTATAGAGAAAGAGTTAGTGCCCATGAAGGCGGATGCAGATGTAAGCATCATGCATAATTCTAGAAGAAACTTTAAGAGTAATCCCGTCCCACCCATAATCCGTAGCGCCTTAACGACATGACGCGATGGCATAATGTATTAATGCCCATACCCGCCGCGATGGCTCAGTGGACAGGGCGCTCGGCTACTGAGCCGAAGTTCTCGGGTCCCAACCCGGTCATGGTGGCCCCGTTTCGATGGAGCCGGAAGTCAAAAGGCGCCCGTGTGCTGTGTAATGTCAGTGCACGTTAAAGATTTCCAGGTGGTCGAGATTATTCCTGAGCTCTCCACTCACCTCTTTCTTCCTTCCTTCTTTCACTCTCTCCTTTTATCACGTATCCTACTGTGCGACTCGGGTGTGCACCGAGATGTGAAGAGTTACTACACCATTTCTTATCCTCAAAGACCAATTTTTCAATTTTAATTTTTAAATGTCTATTTATGCGGAATTGGTTGTTCTCCACTTTACATTCATAGATCCCTGCGATTCCTAAAACTACATTGATGCGCAACTGCTCGGCGATGGCAGGCACTCCCATAGGTGGAGCTTGTGAGACCGAGGTTGCTCCTCCCTAGCACAATATCAATGATTAATGTGACTGCAACCTGGCACGGTGGCCAGTTTCCTCACAATCCGGTGAGCATCTTGGGAAGACGACACAAGACCACGCGACCAGGTGATTTGGCCTGCCTATTTTTCTACAATGACGGGTTGCGCGATCCTGAGCGGAATCTAGTACCTTAGGTTGGTATCATTGTGCCCTCCTCGGCCACCCTTTGAAGGCCTATTTAACGCTCAGAACGCTGACGAAGCCGATTACGACGGCATCTTCTTCTGTGTAGCACGAGAGCCTTCAACCTATCTGGTTAAAATTGCTCTTTAAATGTCCGGCCTCCATTGTCCGGCCACACACACACACACACACACACACACACACACACACACACACACACACACACACACACACACACACACACACACACACACACACACACACACACACACACACACACACACACACACACACACACACACACACACACACACACACACACACACACACACACACACACACACACACACACACACACACACACACACACACACACACACACACACACACACACACACACACACACACACACACACACACACACACACACACACACACACACACACACACACACACACACACACACACACACACACACACACACACACACACACACACACACACACACACACACACACACACACACACACACACACACACACACACACACACACACACACACACACACACACACACACACACACACACACACACACACACACACACACACACACACACACACACACACACACACACACACACACACACACACACACACACACACACACACACACACACACACACACACACACACACACACACACACACACACACACACACACACACACACACACACACACACACACACACACACACACACACACACACACACACACACACACACACACACACACACACACACACACACACACACACACACACACACACACACACACACACACACACACACACACACACACACACACACACACACACACACACACACACACACACACACACACACACACACACACACACACACACACACACACACACACACACACACACACACACACACACACACACACACACACACACACACACACACACACACACACACACACACACACACACACACACACACACACACACACACACACACACACACACACACACACACACACACACACACACACACACACACACACACACACACACACACACACACACACACACACACACACACACACACACACACACACACACACACACACACACACACACACACACACACACACACACACACACACACACACACACACACACACACACACACACACACACACACACACACACACACACACACACACACACACACACACACACACACACACACACACACACACACACACACACACACACACACACACACACACACACACACACACACACACACACACACACACACACACACACACACACACACACACACACACACACACACACACACACACACACACACACACACACACACACACACACACACACACACACACACACACACACACACACACACACACACACACACACACACACACACACACACACACACACACACACACACACACACACACACACACACACACACACACACACACACACACACACACACACACACACACACACACACACACACACACACACACACACACACACACACACACACACACACACACACACACACACACACACACACACACACACACACACACACACACACACACACACACACACACACACACACACACACACACACACACACACACACACACACACACACACACACACACACACACACACACACACACACACACACACACACACACACACACACACACACACACACACACACACACACACACACACACACACACACACACACACACACACACACACACACACACACACACACACACACACACACACACACACACACACACACACACACACACACACACACACACACACACACACACACACACACACACACACACACACACACACACACACACACACACACACACACACACACACACACACACACACACACACACACACACACACACACACACACACACACACACACACACACACACACACACACACACACACACACACACACACACACACACACACACACACACACACACACACACACACACACACACACACACACACACACACACACACACACACACACACACACACACACACACCTGAGCTCGTAACGTTTTGTTCGAATTCAAAGTACTCTCAATAATTTCACCTCCGCCTAATATATAAAAGCGCCCATCGCGAGGATGACTGAAACAACCTGTATAGCGCAGTTGTGGAGTGTAGTAAAATTAGTATATTGCAGCGTTTAAGGCGTTTAAGGGATCTCCTTACCTTTAAATTATTTAGAGCTTGAGTGGTGACAAAGGCTGTGTTTAATGACTCAGGAGAAGGCCACGCAGGCTAGCTACTTTCCGCAAAGCCGGTACCGCCATAGCATGGCGGCAGAGACGCATTCTTTAAAGCGCCTGTACATCCTCCTGTCTGAAAACACTCTTATGGCGCGGAAATGAACGCGGAATTTCGCAGTTACGCTGTGCTATGGCGCAGGAAGCACTTGTGCAGAATGAAGATGGCATGTCCGCAAAAGGGAAAGCTTTAAAGCATTCGTAACTTTCTGGACGTCAGAGTTGACCGTAATAACTCTATCTGCCCCATGCCCTTTGTTTCATCATCAGCCTATCAACTTTCTCTAAGGACCAGCGGTCTTTCCCAATGACCTCTAGTCTAAATTGCCCAGAGTCGTCTGCCACCACGTTATCCACCCAAGCTTCCTAGTTTCGTCCGCCCATCCGAATCACTGCAGCTCAGAATTCACTACTTTGCTTCAAGGAAGGCTTAACTTCTCTTCTGATTACGTGCCTTCCGATAACCATTTCTGCTTCTTCGTCTCAGACAGGATGGCATTAAGCGGGATTTGTTCCCTTAGTTTCCTAAAAAGCCAAAAATGCGAAAACCACGCAGATCTCATCCACTCCTATTCCACAGAGAGCGGTCCCTTGAGAACATTGGCAGAATTCTGATCGGCTCCAGGTCACATTAGGCAGCTGGCGAAACCACGGTCTGGAGTGCTCACGCTGATACCGTTGGACCTCAACAAATGGTTGGTTTGTGTTTTATGGGGGTTTAACGTCCCAAAGCGATTCAGGCTATAAGAGACGCTGTAGTGAAGGGCTCTGAGAATTTCGACCACCTGGGGTTCTTTAACGTGCGCTGACATCGCACAGCACACGGGCCTCTAGAATTTCGCCTCCATCGAAATTCAACCGCCGCGGGCGGGATCGAACCCGCGTATTTCGGGCCAGCAGCCGAGCGCCATAACCACTCAGCCACCGCTGCGGCTGGACCTCAGCAAATGACACCATGGATATCTCGCTCTGTTATGGAGTGGTCATTTTCTCAGAGCAGGCTCACAAGCTTATCGGGCATCTCACATTTCTGCCTTGCGCCGATAGCAATAAGGGCATCGCTAGGACGAAAGGTATTGTGCCTGCAACTCTTTCAGGCACTTGTAATGAAGCGTTGCACATCGGCGTTCTAGCCTGCACTACCTATCGCTACGATCGGGGGCTTGGCTTGGTATATGACTCTGTTCATGTTGGCTTCGAGTGTATTTTCGCATTTCTGCATGGCCTCTTTATATAGCCAAGTTGATCTGCACTCGATCGTAGAAGAGCACGACCACTGGCGGCCGTGAAACAGCAAGCGAAGCGATGATTCACACGTTCCAGTGAGAACAAAACAGCAGATCCGGTGCCAACACGCAGAACACATTTTGAGAGCGAATTGTTTAAAGTTTTATAAAGATTTTACACATAAATAATCTGGTTTACAAACGTAATTTTTCGTTTTTTTCAGTGACCGCCAAAGGAGGAGGAGGAGGAGGAGGAGGAGGAAAGGCAGGGAGGCTAACCAGACGAATAGCCGGTTTGCTACCCTGCACGGAGGGAAAGGGGTGAGGGGAGAAAAAGATGAAGGAAAAAATAGAGTTGCAGAAAAAAAAGTCACTATGTAAAGTCACAGCTTTCAGTAAACTCACAGCTTATCGTGCAGGCCACAAGTCTCCATAAAGCGGAGCAGTGCCATGGACGTAGCCTATCATTGGTCTAATGGGCGTGACGTAGTACTGTCCACATATCAAGCTTCAAAATCGCATTCATAGTTCACGGTGAGACCTCATACCTCTAGTGGAACTGTCTTGCACCAGTTAATTGATGTGCCACTACCCTGACAGGTGGCCTTTACAAATACAGCCACCAATGGGGCTTGTGGGACATAGTTTTCTCTTCCCGAGCTCCTGTAAGGCTCATGCGCAGGCCACGGTGGACAGGTCACAATTGCATTGAATTTGTTTGAATTACTTGGATTGTCATGTTCCACTGAGGACAGGTTGTCAGCTGCCATGGCGGCCAGGTTGTTCTCGGTGTCGATAGGTTACATGATTTGTCTCAACCAATCATTATTTAACTGCCACCTGTCACGGTGGAAAGTCTGCTCACAATCCAGTGGGCAGGTCGCCACCTGCCATAGTGGGCAGCTTGGGATAAAATAACAAGGTCATGTTGCCTCTCTCGACCGATCTGGGAATTTCGTGGCGGAGAACATCAAAAAACTTTTGTGAGGTGGCTACCTACATACTATCTTGGTTAAAGCGCCTCTAATAGAAGTGGTTTGCACAGACTTTTATAACGCAATCGATAGAAATAACCATGCGCGTCGCACCAATAAACTTTCGCTGTATAAATTCCGGATGCAGCAATTTATTTCATTGCGTTAGTAGTGCCCAATATCAGTCGATTTATCGACCAGTCAAGTATGGAGTGCCTCGAGGAAGTGTGATAAAGGCATTTCTTTTTACTAAATTGAAGCCTGTGTCTGGAGTATGTAATAAACTTGGCATAACATATATTAGAGCGAAAGCTTTACTGGCCGCGAAGTTGCGATTTCATCGTGGTGGTGCTGCGAGGAGGCACATGACGTCACGACGCGCGCTTCGACGCGGATATATAGAGAGATTTAGTTTCACGTACGTAGAGGGTTCACGTACGCAAACGTGAGAAGTCTACGTAGCCTGCACGCAGGTCGTTTGAAACCCCTATAGTTACACGTACGCGACGCACGCCGCGCGTTACTCCTAGCGCCAACTACTAAGAAACACGGACACTGGTTGCAGCCTAAATCATCCAAGACGAGTCTCTAAGCGAAGCCATTCGGTCTGTCCTCGTGTTTGGCGGTTTGGCTATGTTTGGCTGGTATGGGGAAATCTCAGTTCGAGATCTCGCGAGACCGTTGCTATGACGACAACCAACGCTACTTCGTCAGGCTTAACAGCTGAAAAATCGCCCTTCTGTCTGAAAAACAAAAGCTATTTGTCGCTTGAAACCTTATGCTAGGGTAAGAATGGGCACATCGAAGGCGAATACAACAGTTTAGAACACGATATCGCGTCGAGCGATTAGCGACGAAGCTGTTATCGCTGTGAAGCGGCGGGCAGGGCGCCGCCATGTTTGTCAACGCTACGTATGCAAGCAACGCAAAGACCGCAACGTAAAAATCCGAATCTCACGTACGTACGTGAGACTCGCGCAACCTTTTTGCGTTCTGCGCATGCGCACTGTTCACCCGTAAGAGCTCTACGTGCGTGAAACTAAAACTCTCTTATATCTCTCTCTCGCTCCCTAGTAACTAGTGCGAATAGGCCGCTAGAAGCTCCGAGCCACAGGTGTTCCGCTGCTGCGCAGCGCTGCGTCCTTCCTCAAAATCCAACTTTCAGTTTTCAGCTTTATCTTTCTTCTTTTCCTTCCTCGTTTATCCCTTCCTTAACGGCGCGGTTCTTGTGTGCATCAAGATATGTGAGACGGTCACTGTGCCATTTCCTTTCCTCGAAAACAAAACAAGGGAGCCGACGGCGTTCATAGAGTTCATTGGCATTGACAACTTTGCAAAGGCTGTTCATTTTCACGAAATTAAGGCGCACAACCTGCTCCGTGGGTCAGTGCAGACCTCAATCTCGCTTTCATGTACGTGGCGTTGGTGTCCAACTGCAAAAGCCTGTTTTGATTGCGTTCCGCTACTACATAGGCAGCGTGCCCTCCCTGCCACCCTGGGAGGTGGCATGCAGTTAATGGCTGATCGCGAGAGATTGATCACCAAATGAACGCTGCGGCCTAGCTTTTGCTGCAGTGCCGCATGTCAGCCACGACGCTGTCGGCGCTAATGCATTCAGGCCACATCTTTCTCTCACCACCGCCACATGTATCAAAGCACGAATGAGGCGTCCGCATATCCAGGGAGCCAGTTATGCGCCCTTACGTTTCTCAAAGCCATCGCCGACTAGAACATTGTCAACGCCAACGTCAATGAACACAGTGAACGCCGACATCTTTCGCTTTGTATATCCTGGATTAGCTGAGCTAATCCACGTTAATTTTTTTGTGTGTGGGAAATTACCTAGCGAACAGGAAATAGTAACAGAACCTGATATAGAGGGGCACTTAACCGCCAGCGCAAGGCCCCCCGAAGCAGTGAGGAGGAGCACTTCAAAGGTCCATCTTTACCGTGACGCCTGGAACAGCCTCCCGAAACGGGATCAACGCCTTGCACTTATTGCTGGAGGAAGTCCGGCGGATCACCCAAAAGAAGGGCTCTACCTGCCCAATCATCTTAATACCATGCGGGTCACCCATGTAAGGCTACTCAGTCACATGCGCACGCATCATTGGCCCTTTGTGCTTCAGAATTAAGTGCCTGCTATGCTGTCTCCCATCGAGCTGATCCGCTTGATGCCTATGGCACTGCAATACCAGGCCAAAGTGCTCGCGGCTAATCTTCCTCCAGGCTCGTAACTGTACTCGGAACCGTGCGACACTGCTCCGTGCTACGCTAGAACAATGCCACTTGGGACCTGTTCACTATAAAATGTCATCAAATACCCATGTTACAAGAAAACTAATTACTGTATGAACTAACCACATCTCGCACGCGGGATAACAAGAAAAGGCTACAAGAGAGACAGCGATAAGGAATGGCGCGTAAAGTAAGCAGTAAGCGTTAATACATATTGTTTGGCGCATACCTTAGAGGATAGGATAATCCGCCATTCACTTCAGAACTTTTATCAAGGAGCCCTTCTCAGTGTACGCGTCGCAAAATATCAATAAGAGGCTGGTAAATATTTAAGCGCAAATTTGTCCGCAATAAGTGTGCTTTTTACTGACAGACAAACGTTAACATGGCAAGAAAGAGCCATTGTAAATTTTTGCTTCTAAAATAAATGGAAGGTGTTGTTCACAGTGTACCTTTAAGATGTTCTCAATATGCTTGACATCATCAGTGATGTTCCTGAGAGAGAAATGACGCAGCGAGATACAAGAGTACCAGAGCTGCTCTTGATGGACTGCCGACGGTGCATGCGGCCCGGCCGCTAGACATCTTGTCACTAAAAAGTTCTAAAAAATCTAGTTACTGTTAAAGAACTGAACATGAATTTGAAAGGGAAAATGCTAAATTTGGCATGCTATATAGCTCCAGAAACTCCTTTTTAACGCGTAGGTTTAGCTTTGTTCCTCTGGTGAAACGAGCAGCCGAGCATCGAATCTCTTGTTTCTGTTTAATTTTATTGTTTATTGGTACATACTGTCAATCCCATATGGGATTATAACAGGAAGGGCATAAGTTGAACAGCCTAATAAATAAGCACAATAAGGCAAGCAAGCATAACACAAAGGTAAACACTCAGCGTTGTGAGAGTAAGATGTTTAACAAGAACTCAAGAATAGAAGTAAAAGTGTATAAACTTTCAAATGGACGGAACAGACAACAGTAATCAAGGAACAGAGAACAGACACTGGAAGCCAATGAATCAATATTTTAAAAATGAAAGGCAAAAATGTAAGGTAATGCAACTGAAAAACAAGAGCGACGCAGCGCACTGCCAAGAATAAAAGACGAGAGTTATTTGTGCTCTTAACCATAATACCGTATCCAGTGTATGTTATCTTACTGCGCATGATAATACTGCACCGCTATGAACCGCAATCCCCTGTAAATGCGTTGCCATGGGCGCTGTATTCAGGAGCGCTGTAGGTCACATATCCTCTATATGCCAGGCATATATATTTTTACTTTATTTAGAAATCAGCGCCTCGTCCATTAAGCAAATATAGAACACAGAAACACTGCCGTGGCGCTCAACTTCATGTAGGAAAAGACCATAGCACTAGATAATTTAATTGCCAAAAAATAAACGTCATTCGCAGTTTTTCGTACAGATATCGCAGAGCAATCTCATTCGATTAGTAAAAAATGAGGGCCTGAGCAAGGCCTTTGTCAAAAACAAAGATATTTCCTGATTGCCCCTCTGTGTAATATGCATGGCGGCGGCTTTCTTTCTGGTGGAGTGGTGAATACCTGGCTGAGCTTATTTTTCAATGGCGAACGCACGCGACCTTTTTAATTAAGCGACTTGGAGATGGACCTAAATACCGTAAGCTTATTTGCAGGTATAGAAGCGCCAAATCAACCCAGGCAACGAGTGCACTAAGGCATGCAAAAAGACGACCTGTAATTAATGCCGCATGTC
Organism: Amblyomma americanum; assembly: GCF_052857255.1. Taxonomy (NCBI): domain Eukaryota; kingdom Metazoa; phylum Arthropoda; class Arachnida; order Ixodida; family Ixodidae; genus Amblyomma; species Amblyomma americanum. Next base: position 99,786,116 of record NC_135503.1, on the reverse strand, counting down.
AAGGCACGTGCGTCAGAGCGGCAAAAAACAATCAACGCGGAGCACTGAAGCTACCCTGAACTTCCTTCCATCTATTGGCGCTACACAGAAGGCTGAATTCAAAACACCATGCTCTGCCTGTCTTGTTTTCCGCTTCAGCTGCTTATACGCGCTCATTGCAACATCTATAAAACTAGGCACTAAGGTCTCAGTGGTCTATCAGGTCAATGCTATCTACAGTCGAGCGCAGTATGTGTTCTGAACAAGCAGAAGGCCGTATCTGCCCAAAGCGGTGTTTTGTACTAAGGAATTCAATCCTGCTAGGTGCTGCTCATGCAACAGCAGAGATTTGGTGTCAAGTTTCTACAGCATAACTAGTTGAGACAAACTAGTGGCCTGGCATAGTAGAATATTGAAAAAAAAAACGATGTACTGTCGAGGCCTTGTGTGTCCAAGACGCGTGAGCAGAAAGTAATGCTGATATCAGTTTTGTTAACCTGTTACAAGAGACCAAACTTCTATACACGAATCTCGGACTCACATGTTCTGTCCAAGGTAGCCAAATCAGTTGATGGTTATCAGACGTATAAGCAATGCTTCTAGATTCCTTTGTGCTGTATTTGAGACTATTATCTGCAGTGGTACCTGCCGCTTCGCTACATAAAGAGGTAACTTCACAATCCTGTTCTTGAAAATAATTTCTCCGTGGACTTAAGCCCCTTACATAAGGGCAGAGTTCCCATGTCTACTGAAAAGGTAGCAGTTAAAGGTAGCAGTTAAATAATTATTGGTTGAGAGAGATGACATGTCTTGCGACACTGAGAACAATCTGACCACCGTAGCCCAATTCAATGGAGATCGGCTAGTGTCACATGCAAGTTTTGATGAACCGTGAACTTGATGCGGACTGACTCGATGGAAGTTCGCAAATGGCCATCGGAATCTCAAGGACGTATGAGAAGAGCCTCGCACTCACCATGCGTTAAAAAACGAGATGTAATATTAAAACAAGATATTTTCTTTTAAATTTCACATTTCAAACTGTGTTAAACTGCTCACCAACTAACTTCTGTTCAGTAGCCACAATGACAGCTCGGCAGATGCTCAGCGGCCAGTCGTGTAAAGATGCAAGCAATCCGATGCCGCTTTCATTTAGCGCAGTGTCCAAGTCTAGCGCTTGTTTTTTGCCGCATAGCGCGCTTTGAAACTACTGAAAAGGTGAAGTGTGGCGCACGCACTGCAGCGATAGCAGGTATGGGACCGAAAAAAGTTGCCTGGACGGTCACTGGTTTGCAGCACCTTAGGCCGCAAAAAAAAGCAAAGCTTCTCAAAAAAAGTGCATATCGTTGTACATCAGCGCTCCGCTCTCCCTGTTCGCGGGTTTTCAAACCGCAAGGTATTTGAAAGGTTTTCCCGAACAGCTTCAAGTTCAAAATGGATCTTTACATCACTCTTTTAATCTTTACACTACGTTTAATGCCTCATTTCGTGTTTTTATTGTTTGTTAATGTGCGGTGCGCCATCTGTCGATCACATGCTCATTACTCAAAGACATCAAAAATCCGTGTACGGGCGCACCGCATTTGGAAGTACCTCGAAAGTTTTGAACGAGTCATCATCATCATCATCATCATCATCATCAGCCTTACTACACCCACTGCAGGGCAAAGGCCTCTCCCATGTCTCTCCAATTAATTCTATCCTTTGCCAGCTGCATCCACCCTTTGCCTGCAAACTTCTTAATCTCATCCGCCCACCTAACCTTCTGCCGCCCCCCGCTACGCTTACTTTCTCTTGGAACCCACTCCTTTACCCTTAAAGACCAGCGGTTATCTTGCCTTCGCAATACATGCCTTGCCAAAGCCCATTCCTTTCTCTTGATTTCGACTAGGATGTCATTAACCCGTGTTTGTTCCCTCACCCACTCTGCCCGCTTCCGATCTCTTAACGTTACACCTATAATTTTTCTTTCCATGGCTCGCTGCGTTGTCCTTAACTTAAGCTGAACTCTTTTCGTTAGCCTCCACGTTTCTGCCCCGTAGGTGAGTACCGGTAAGATTATGCTGTTGTACACTTTCCTCTTGAGGGAAATTGGTAAACTGCCACTCATGATCTGCGAGAATTTGCCATATGCGCTCCACCCCATTCTTATCCTTCTAGTTATCTCCCTCTCATGATCCGGATCAGCTGTCACTACCTGCCCTAAGTAGACGTATTCCGGCACAATTTCTAGGCTCTCGCTGCCAATTGTGAACGGTTGTTTCCTTGCTAGGCTGTTGAACATTACCTTGGTTTTCTGCATGTTAATTTTTAGACCCATCGATCTGCTCTGCCTGTCTAACTCGTTGATCATGATTTGCAGTTCAGCTCCTGAGTGACTCAGCAAGGCAATGTCATCAGCAAATCGCAGATTATTTAGGTATTCTCCATTTATTCTTATTCCCAACTGTTCCCAATTCAGGCCTCGAAAAACCTCCTGCAAACATGCGGTGGACAGCATTGGCGAGATCGTGTCTCCTTGCCTGACGCCCTTCCTTATTGGAATTTTATTGCTGACTTTATGGAGGACTATAGTAGCTGTGCAGTTGCTATATATATCTTCCAGTATTTTGACAGAAGTCTCTTCTACCCCTGATTACGCAATGCCTGTATGACTGCTGAGGTTTCCACTGAGTCGAATGCTTTCTCGTAATCAATGAAAGCTATATAGAGAGGTTGGTTATATTCTGCGCATTTCTCTATCACCTGATTGATAGTGTGAATATGATCTATTGTGGAATATCCTTTACGAAAGCCTGCCTGATCATTTGGTTGATTAAAGTCTAACGTTGCCCTGACTCTATTAGCGATTACCTTAGTAAATACTTTGTAGGCAACGGATAGTAAGCTGATCGGCCTGTAATTTTTCAAGTCCTTGGCGTCTCCCTTCTTATGAATTAAGATAATGTTTGCATTCTTCCAAGCTTCTGGTACAGTCGAGGTCATAAGGCATTGCGTATAGAGGGTGGCTAGTTTTTCTAGCACGATGTCCCCTCCATCCTTCAACAGATCTGCTGTAACCTGGTCCTCCCCAGCTGTTTTTCCCCTTTTCATTGCTTCTAAGGCTTTCTTTACTTCATCTTTCGTTACTGGCGGGATGACGCATTGCTGTGCACTGCTGTCTTTCTCATTAGCGCTCTGATTACATTGGCTACTGTACAGGTCCGTGTAGAACTCTTCGGCTACGTTAACTATCTTATCCATATTGCTAATGACATTGCCCTGCTTGTCTCTTAATGCATACATCTGGATTTTACCTATGCCTAGTTTCCTCTTCACTGTTTTTAGGCTACCTCCGTTCTTTATAGCATGCTCGATTCTCTCCATACTAAACTTCGTTATGTCGGCTACCTTGCGCTTATTTATTAAATTTGATAGCTCCGTTAGCTCTATTCTATCGGTAGTGTTAGATGCCTTCATGTTTTGGCGCTTCTTAATCAGATCTTTCGTCACCTGAGATAGCTTCCCGGTATCTTTTCGAGCTGTCCTACCGCCTACTTCTACTGCGCACTCCATAATTATTGATGTCAGGTTATCGTGCATTGAATGAACATCAAGATCATCTTCCTCAGTTAAAGCCGAATATCTGTTCTGCAGCGCTATCCTAAACTCCTGTGCTTTCCCTCTTACGGCTAACTCGTTAATGGTCTTCTTCGCTAGCTTCTTCCGTTCCCTCTTCATGTCTAAGCTAATTCTAGACCTTACCATTCTATGGTCGCTGCAACGCACCCTTCCGAGGACGGCCACATCCTGAATGATGCCAGGATTAGCGCATAGTATGAAGTCGATTTCATTTTTAGTCTCACCATTGGGGCTCTTCCAGGTCCACTTCCTGTTTTCTCGTTTGCGGAAGAAGGTATTCATGATCCGTAAATTATTTCTATCCGCGAATTCGACTAATAACTCTTCCCTGCTATTTCTAGAGCCTAACCCATAGTCACCTACCGCGCGGTCGTCAGCCTGTTTCTTGCCCACCTTCGCATTGAAGTCGCCCATCAGTACAGTGTACTGCGATTTTACTTTATTCATTGCTGATTCTACGTCCTCATAGAAGCTTTCAACGGTCTGGTCATCATGGTTGGATGTGGGTGCGTAGGCCTGCACCACTTTCAGCTTGTACCTCCTATTCAGCCTAATTGCTATAGCTGCTACCCTCTCGTTAATACTGTAGAGCTCCTCTACGTTGCCAGCTATATCCTTATTAATGAGGAAACCCACACCTAGTTCTCGTCTATCCTCTAACCCGCGATAGCACAGTATGTGTCCGTCCTTTAGTACTGTATACGCCTCACCTGCCCTCCTAACTTCGCTAAGCCCTATCACATCCCATTTAATTCCCGCTAGTTCCTCAAACAGCACTGCTAGGCTAGCCTCACTAGCTAAAGTTCTAGCGTTAAACGTTGCCAGGTTCAGATTCCAATGGCGGCCTGTCCGGAGCCAGAGATTCTTGGCACCCTCCGCTGCGTCACAGGTCTGACCGCCGCCGTGGTCAGTTGCTCTGCAGCCGCTGGGGAGTGAGGGCCGAGGGTTAATTGGTTTGATCATAGAAGGTTGTGGGCAAGTACCACACCAGGGTGGCCAAATCCTGCTCTGGTGAGGGAGTGCGTTGTCGGTTTTGGTCACCGAGATCAGGCCGCACTCCAGGCCTGGTTATGCAATTCCATCGACACGCGAATTTTTTTTTTAAACCCGGTGGAGAATTGCGCGGCACCAGGATTTGGACCCCGGTCCTCTTGCACGCGAGGCGGATGTTCTACCTCTACGCCATCGCTGCATTTTGAACGAGTATTGCCTTCAATATCTAGCCATGCTATCACATGGGCTGTCAACTATGTGACAGCGTCATCACTCACTTTAAAGGACTAGTTATTATGACGACCTAATTTTTCCGTTTTTCGCCTATTGTATAGAAGAGAAAATAAATTATTCTTCAAAGAATTTTAGCATCAAAAACATATGAATGCAATTGTGCGAAAAAAAAGTATTTTACGCCAGGCCGTTGTTCCTATCTCCAAATAGAGGCAAAAAGAGGCGGGAACTCCTCGAAGATGTGTCTTCCCAGAGCGCCGTCTTTGCTGGGAACGGCTCGGTTCGTTTCTCTAAAGTGACATTCTGGAGTGGTTTCAGAAAAGCAAGAGTTAAAATAGTAATCTTGCAGACACGCCATCCGAAATTCTCAGTATTCTTATGTTATTTTTTTACTTTGATATTCCGAGCACCTCTCCTCCCTTTATTATTTAATGAGGTCAACAAACAACAAAAAAAATTAGCGGCTTGACCTTTTGGCGACTTTTGTAAGTGAGATTCAGTTCGCATTCATTTTTAACTTTATTTTAATGCTTCTATGCCTGGTTTCTTGATTGTATCACGACACCATAAATTCGCGGTGACCGTGAGGTAGACAACCACAAAAAACCTATAACTACATGAAGTGCTGACGCTTAGATTACAGCTTCCAAATGCGTTGTCATGCAAAGCGCATAGCATAAAAAACGTGTAATTTAATGACAAATAATGCTGAACACCTTTTCATCCAAGTATTTTATACTAACGCCACACGGGACAGTATTAGGGAACCGAAGAATTTAAGCAGACGGGCCACATAAAAACCAGAAAATCCTGGACATAAGCCTTTACAGGTAAAGCAGAGCTTAGCGTGCAGTGTTCTCGTTAACGTTCACAAATGTTCAATGGAAAGGGTTGGAGACAAACCAACAAAAAGCAAATTGTTGTCAAATCTGCAGAGAAAAATGGAGGCCTAGATGGTTGTGGTGGATAGGCATAGGAAAGGATAGATATTGCAAAAAGAAATTAGCACGGGAGACTACGGGTAGACTCAGATTTGGAAACATGTAAGAAGAAGAAACCGAGAATAAAAAATCGGACGAAAAAACACGCGAAGTACTCAGAGTGAAAACGGCAACAAAATTGCCGGAAAGCAGGCGAAGAAGTGGTTGGCTAGAGGCCGACTTTATCCTGTGCAGATGGTGTTCAAGCCCAAGCCCGAAAGGTTCCCGCATTGCAGACGCTCTCATATCTCCACGGGTCTGTGTTATTGTACCTCAGTAAATGCGGCTGAGAACGAAAAAGCGCAAACAGATAAAAGGTAACGAAGGTAAAAGGAAAATGATGCCAGTTCTTGCTGGTTTATGAGGCGAGAGAATGCCCGGCTCCTTGCTGCTTGCTCGCTTGCAATGTCGAGTGCAGCAGCCGATCTTCGCGACGTAGTGCTTTAGAAAAAAAATGTGGGCTACTGCGCGCTGCTTGAGCGAGCAAAAATGAGACGAATGGAGCGCATTGTTTGCGGTTAGTTATCATCGTTAATATCTTATTGTGTTTTTCATGAATAAGATGGTTCAAACGTATCCCCTTGCTAACCGTTATATAGACGTTTAAATACCAGTTTTAATAGACGCTGCGCTGATTAGACACAGAGTGCAATGCGCCGCGAAATTCGAACCTAGCGCTCACACTCTCCACTGTACTGTTCTTATGGCACATTTATCCCTGTCCGGCAGACACACAGGACAACGCTTTCGCAGGAGATCAGTGCAGCAGCCAGCGAAGAGCGCCCTCAGTGAGTGAATCCGCATTTCATATTGCTCAGCCAGTATGGTCGAAATTAAAGTACTTAGCGTATTTATCATACGAGGTGTTTAAAAAACTGCTAAGCCGCTTCCTTCCAGTTTTGAGCTGTCCACAATTTACGTGCAGTCTGGAGACGTTAACCTCCAAAACAAGTACTAAGGCACAGCTTTACTGCGCTTCTAAACCGTACCGCTACTGCGCGGCCACGCCGGGGTCCACACAGTGAATGAGCTGTAACCTGCAAGTCCGCACTGCTACCGCGTGTGTACGACAAAAGCTTAGTCTGTATGCCAAATGGCGTCTGCCGCCACAGCCATCACAACTGAAAGGGCTGCCAAATTACGCGGTGTGGGCCTGGAAGTGCATATGTATTATAGGGCAAATTATAATCTATTTATATGGCTAGTTGCCTTCTGTTTTACGCGTTAAAGCTTAGCGTGGCTGAGTTTGCTGTTCATGAAAAAACGAATTGCTGTATCAGTTGCTATGCAATAGAGCCTGCAAGAGTATTTAAAGTGAATAAATTCTGTTTGAGCTTGAATCTTCTCTCAGAAGGCCATAATGATTCCTTGGCTGGCTGCTGGAATTCACGAATACGCGTATATTGGAAATATTGACCAAAGTTACGATAGAAACACGTAAAGCGTTTCCGGCTACAGATAGCGTAACCTCATGTGAAAGAAAATGTTATGCCGACGGCTCCTTCAAGCAGCTTTCTTTTCTTGCAGACGCTCATCACAACTGGGAGGCTACCCTTGTTCCTTTTTTGTTCTCTCTTGACGCAACTAACACCTCATCGATACCAATGTTACTGGAGGGCATTGATAAAAACGTTGCTAATATCTTGCCTCAAGATAGATAAATTTAATGAATCGAAGGCAGAGAGGTCAGCCAGAAATATTGAGATCTGACCTGCTACTCTGCGCTGGGGAAGGGGAGGAGGAGAAGAAAGAGGGTCGTGATGGGTGATGATGTGGTGAGAATGGAGATGAGAGTATATGCACGCACATTTGATGGCATCACAACGGCGAGTCGAGGCCCGTGTCACTCAAAAAACGCGAAAGCGCCCGCATTGCTTGGGCTGCTTGCCAACGCTGCGGCCAAGCGCCTAGCAGAACGTCCTCAGAGACGGACCTGCTGTCCAAACGCTTCAGGGAAGCAGGCAACGCTAGTCTTTGGTGCGCATATACCGGAAAAACCAATAACACATGCCCACAGTGTCGGCGAAGCCACAAGATGACCAGTCTGGGGTGTCCGCTCGTCCAATTAAATGTAAGTACTTTCGCGTGAAACCAAACATCTAAATGAAAGCTAAACTTGGTCTGGGAAACCCTACCGGTGGCTGTGTCTGAAGAAGCCACCTGTCAGGGGAGTTGCGCATCGCTTAATCGCTGCACCACTGCACCAGTAAACGTTTGAGGACTCCCCGCGGCCTATGAGCCTATGAAAGAGCTGTACA